>NC_090437.1:882394420-882996693 GCF_031143425.1 Pleurodeles waltl
GTTGCTTAACACGTTTCCCCACCATACCCTTGATTCTTTGAGTTCTGATGAAGATTTGCCAAGACTGGACCCAAGTCATATTAATAGCCCCAGATTGGTCAAGAAGGGTGTGGTAAACAGACCTTCTTCACCTCTCACTGTGACCTCCACTCCATCTCCCTAACAGGGCAGACACCCTCTCACAGGGGCAGGTTCTACACCCCCTTCCAGAGCCTGCACCTACATGCCTGGATATTGAACGGGGCAACCTGAGTTCATATTCTCGTTCCCCCTGACTCGGTGGATGTTATTTTATCAGCTAGGCGACACTCCACCAAGTCGGTTTATGCTGGCAGATGGGTTAGGTTTGTAAAGTGGAGTGAGGAAAGTTCCACAGACCCTTTAAAAGCCCATTTGACTGATATTTTACATTTTGCGCTTTCCCTAGCAGAACAAGGTTGTGCAGTTGCGACAGTTAAGGGATATTTGTTTGCCCTTACGTCATTCCATTGTTTACCCGATCAACCTTCTCTTTTCAAGTCCCCTATAGTGCTAAGGTTTATTAATGGGGCCTACTAATAGGTATCCACCCACTCCCTTTATCATGCCTCTGTGGGGTCTTAATTTGGTGCTTTCTTACCTTGTGGGTATTCTGTATCAACCATTACCTAGTTGTCCTCTAAGATTACTTACTTTCATAAGTGTTTTTCTGGCTGCCACTAACAGCGGCTAGACGAGTAAGTGAATAAAAGGCATTAAGAGTGAAACCCACCTTCACGGCTTTCTATGCAGATAAGTTGGTATTGAGGACCAAGGCTGCTTTCCTACCAAACATGGTTACTCCTTTCCACTTGGGCAAATCTATCAGCCTTCCTCCTTTGTATCCTCCACATCTATCCAAGAGGAGGAAATGCTTCATCGTTTGGACCCTAAAAGGGTGCTGAGCTTTTATGTGGACAGAACTCCTGATCTCCATCTGAATGATCAGCTGTTTGTTGGCTATGTGGGCAAGATGAAAGGAAAAGCGATGCATAAGAGAACATTGTCCAGATGGATCAACCAGTGCATAAATAGATGCTATGACATGGTTAACAAAGAACCAGGTGGGAACTTCTCCCACACATTTGCAACGCACTATTACTTAGACTGCGAAGTGCAGAGGGACGGTCATTTTGCCCGTTCTGTTTTACAAGTTTTTTTGATGCAGAGGGCACCCACCGCTGAGTGTGGGACTGCTTGGGGATTCTATTCAAAAGGTGAGGATTACACTGGTAGATGTACCCATCAGAAGAACCAGTTACTTACCTTTTGTAACGCTTTTTCTTGTAGATACAGGATCTACCTGTGAATTCCTCACTGAAACAACTTGCCTCCCAATTGCTTCTCTGCATATGCCAAAAGAAATCTATTTGTATATTGTTTAAGTAATGCTTATTTCATATAAATATTTTTTTACATATGTGGATTGCGACCTGTTGCATTTGTGATGTTGGTTTTGTCCATTCACCTTGAAGGCACAAAAAAATGGGACGAAACTGACGTCAGCACGCCAACGAGGACTTCTTATGACTGATGGCATCACACAGAGTTGCGTGTGAAGCTGTGGCATTGTGACATCCTCGTTGACGTGAAGAGCTACGAAGAAGAATTTCTATGGAATGCTGGAGCACTGGAATATTCAAAAGGTGAGAAATCCACAGGAAGATACTCCATCCACCAGAAAAAGCATTACCTAAGGTAAGTAACTTGTTCTTTCTCCATATAATAATCAGATAAAACTGCACCAACCATCCTCATCTGTGAGGGAAGGGACTTTCTAGATCCACAGGAGTCTGCAATGATCCCCCAGAATCTTCTGATGTTTTTCTTAAACTTCAGGTTCTCTTATGACTATCTACCTGCGATCTACAATCTGCTTTTTTTATACTTGCTTTTAGACGGCTTCTTTTCCTCATCAAGAAATAAATAAAACTATCTCTTTCCTTTGAAAAAGGAAACGAATTGTATTTGAATCAGCCTATTTTTTTCCTTATTCAAGGAAAGGATGGGCAGACAAGATGTCTTTTAGAGTGTTTTAGTACGTATCTGATCTACATTATTTGTAATTTGCTTCATAAATTGGCAGAGGAAGCTAAGGCCATCATTCCAAAGATCTAGGCCAAAACTGACTTCTCCAATAGCACTTTTAAATAAGAGATCTTACTGGGGTACAGCTGAGTTCTACCAGAATTTTTACTGAAATTACGAGTGCGGTATGACAGTTTTCCATAGCTCCACAGGTGGCACACTAATCTCTAGTGAGAAGGTTAAGAGTCTATGATCACTGAGCATAGAGTCTACAGTTTTCAC
Organism: Pleurodeles waltl; assembly: GCF_031143425.1. NCBI lineage: Eukaryota > Metazoa > Chordata > Amphibia > Caudata > Salamandridae > Pleurodeles > Pleurodeles waltl. The sequence goes on from NC_090437.1 coordinate 882,396,749, forward strand.
ATCAGGTAAAAGGAAAACGTAAAGTATGATACAATGAGGTAATCAGTTATTGAAATTCCCATTAGAGACTTATGGCTATAATACGCCAGAAAATCTTGGCTAAATCTTCAGCTTACAGTCAAGCATTCATGCTTTCTTAATTAGTCAAAGAGTAATAGTCTTCTCTTATCTGTTCTTATTTTTGAAGGAAAGAGAAGTGGGGGAATATGACATGCTTCTTCATTTTTAGTATCTGAATATAGACTTATAGAATGGTTGGAAACTTAGAATTTAAGTCTTCAACTTGAATAACCTGAAGTTCATGCTCCTTTTCCATTGCCTTATTTATAAACGTGAATATATCACATAAGAGATTGTTATAGGATGTGTCAGGAGGAATATATGTTTCCTGGATGCAGATTACATCAGTTTTTAAATTATTTAATAGATTAATTTTCTCTGTGTTAATCATTATACCTGCCGCATTCCAGGAAACCACTTTTTAAGTCATGGCTAATTTTAAGGTTTAACTACTGAGCCTAGTGTATGATCACCATTAAAGCGCACCACCCACCCAATTCCATTTTGAACTGTCATCCATTGCTAAAATGGGGGGAAGATCTTAAGCCCTGGATTATATGGTGTATCACAAGTCTCCCACCATTCACAATCGAAACCTGTAAGAATTTCAGATTTTCAAGGAGAGAATCCTTTAAAGGCGAGGGTAAAGACTCAGGGTTTCGAGATACCAGATTTATCACAGCGATGGTTTATACATTTTAATATCACTGGTTACGGGAATCACATCAATCCCTCTACAGTGGATGGAAGCACTATTTTCCATGTTCATATCTGATAAAACTTCTAGTTGCAGATTCCTTACCTTGGAATTTCTGCCAGGCGTCAGTCTGGATCCGGAGATTTTTCTCGATGCGTGTCGTCAAGTGGCATCGGTCACCTCTGCATCCGTCATCAGCACAATTTTGAGCCGAACATGATGTTGCGGGTCCTAAATAGGTGCCACCCGGTACTCTAACATCAGTTCTTTTATTTTCGTGCCAGCCAGCTCTGACTTCGGATGCTGTCATCGGACGATGTCTGTGACGGATCCACACCTCATGTGCTTGTTATATTTGGAGCTCGACCATCACCCGAAGTTGTGCTCTGAGTGTTGGGTTATGAATCTGAAAGCTTTGTGGGAGAGGTTCCTAATGCTCCTTGCGGCTTGGTGCTTGGCTCTGCGTCGCTTCCGATCTCTATTGAAAGGAAGGTCCCAAGAACGGTTGCAGAACCCCCATTCTTCGTCATCCCACTCCAAGTCCTCTGGATGGTCGGGTAAGAGGCACAAGAAGAACAAGTGAGTCGGCCAACGAGATGAGAGAAAGGGAGCATCATCGCTCTAGGTCTCCATCCTCGGAGCCCCCGACTGGGTTGGCTCCGTACCTCCCTGAGTTTCCGGGAGCCGGAGCAACCCCTGCCCAACTGAGAATTTTATGAGGCCATGAGCCTCATCTTTGGGCAGTTTGACTCGCTGTAGCGCCCTTGGGCCCTACGGGGTCAGCAGGGGCCCCCTTGGGTTCTTCGCCGGCAGCTTCGGCTCCAGGGTGCATCCATGGATCCGTTCCCAGATCAGAACCGGCGCCAGTCGTACCACCTCGATCTTACCCAATGCCAGTTCTGCGTCTCAGACTCCGACTTCGGCAGGGGCCTTGCCACCTATGTTGGATCCTGATCCTTACTTTTATGCGTTTGGGTACACAGAGGGATGGGAGGGGTGGGTGGCTGGACCCTTTAAAATCCCATCTCCAAGACCCTATGAACTGGCAGATGAACCTGAGTGAGGCCAGTGGTCTACATACTTCACCTGACTCTTGCATGCTTTCTCCCCCTGCCGTGGCTACGGAGGAGGGGGCATCCTATTCAATGGTGGTGCGAAGAGTGGCCGAGGTCCTCAACCTCGTGTTACCTTCAGTGGCTGTCAGGACTAACCTCCTGACAGAGGTGCTTCAGCCTGGAGCTTCATCCTCTGAACCCCTTTTTCTTTTTAATGAACCCCTTACAGAAGTCCTGCTGGGTACCTGGTCCAAGCCCAGCACATGGGCTCCTGTGAACAGGACTATTGCCTGCTGCCACAGACCTGCTCCAAATGACCTACCGTTCATGTAGCAAAACACCCCACCCCTGAGAGCTTGGTTATCCAAGCCTCTACGTCCCAAAGCGCATTCCCTTCTGTTCCCCTGGATAGGAAATCCAAGAGGCTGAACCAACTTGGGAAGAAAATGTTCTCTTCACCAAGCCTGACACTGCAGTCTGTGAACCACTGCATGCCTGTTGGGCCGTTATACCCATACTCTATTGGGCACTCCACTGGCAGTCCATCACACCAGACAGGTGCGTTTTGCAAATAGTCTAGAGGGGCTACTCCCTCCCCTTCGAGACTACCCCTCCATCCGTGCCACCATCCTACAATTGGATAACGGAGGATCACTTGGCACTTCTCCACGAAGAAGTGACAGCTCTCTTGGCCAGGTGAGCCATAGAGAGGGTTCCTGTGCCAGAAGTAGGTTGTGGTTGTTATTCCCACTAATTTCTAGTACCCAAAAAGGACAAGGGCCTGCGCCCTATCCTAGAACCTCGGTCCCTCAATCTCTTCCTCAGAAAAGAGAAGTTCAAAATGCGCACTCTGGCTTGGGTCTTTCCTGCCCTGGACCCCGGAGACTGGATGGTAGCGTTAGTCTTGCAGGACACCTATATTCACATCTCCATCCTGCCTGACAACAAACGCTACTTGCGGTACATGGTGGGCTACGAACCCTTTCAGTTCACCGTGCTCCCCTTCGGCCTTACCATTTGCAGCTCATCTGCGCAGGGTAGGGGTTTCAGTCTTCCCCCTACCTCGACGACTGGAAGTTAAAGGAGGCCTCAGTCCAGGCTGTCGTCTCCCACCTTCAGATTATGGTGGACCTCCTTGTTGGGGTTCACTATAAGCATGCCAAGGTCATACCTGGCTCCCTCTCAGATTCTCCCTTTCATCTGAGCTGTTCTGGACACAGTGCACTCTCAGGTTTATCCTCCCGAGCAGCTAGTCCAGCATATTCAGGCTATGATACTGATCTTTCATCTAATATCCTGGATTTTGGTGAGAATTACTCTATGGTTGCTGGGCCTCATGCATTTCCCTGGTGGTTCAACACCTGGAAGACTCTCTGAACGATAGAGCAGACAAACTCATTCGACAGTGCCTGGTCGATCACAAATGGTGTCTCCATCCGGAGGTGGTGCAAGGTCTCTTTCAGCAGTGGGGAGAGACTTGATTAGATCCGTTTGCCTCCGCAGAGAACGCACAGTCAGGGTTTTGCACGTTGGAGTTTCCAAGGCGGCAATCGCTCGCTGCTGCTGCTTTTCATTGCGAATGAAGCTCAAACCTTCTGTACAGCTTTTGGCCCATACCACCTCTCCCCAGTGTTCTCTAGAATATCAATAATGACCGGGTCCAAGGAATCCTTGTGGCTTCTGTTGCAGCAGCTGGGGAGGGTTCTCCACCAGAACATGTCCAGTTGTCTGCCTTCTTGCATGGAGATTGAGCGGTGGCAGTTGATCGCTTTCGACCTTCTGTCTGAAGTCTGTAACGTTATCTTGGCAGACAGGTGTTCCTCCATGAAAACGGTATACGCCTGTCGTTGAAATACATTTATGACATGATGCACAGACAAGTCTGTTGAATCCCCTTTCCGAAGTCCTCTTGTTTATACTTTCTTTGGCCCAGCAGGGCTCTGCTTGGGCACCCTCGAAAGTTATTTGTCCGCTCACGCTGCATTTCTGAGATTACCTGACTAACCTTTTGTTTAAGTCTCCTATTGTTAGTAGGTTCCTTGAAGGTCTTACCCACGTTTCCTCCATCCCCCTTCATCATGATCTAAAGAGATTTGAATTTGGTTCTGACCTTCCTATTGTGTGCTCCTTTTGAGCCTCTCCACAATTGTTCTCTCAGCCGTCCCTGTGGCCATTGCCTCTGCCCAAAGGGTGAGCAAGCTGCTGGCATGGTCATCTAAGCCACCCTACCTCTCAATCTGTCCTGACAAAGTGGCGCTTTGCATTAGGGCTTCTTTTTTGCCAAAGATGGTTGCACCTTTTCCCGTAGGCCAATCCATCACCTTGCCTACTTTTTACGCAACCCCACATCCTTCTAAGGAAGAGGAGAATCTCCACTGTCTGGTCCCAAAATTACCATTGGCGTTCTACCTTCATCGTACCAAAGAGTTCCAGGAGGATGATCAACTTTTTATTAGTTATGTGGGTGTGAAGAAAGGCTGGGCAGTGCAGAAGAGAAGCATCTCCAGATGGGTTGTTCTCTGCATCAAAATGTGCTATGCATTGGCTAAAAAGCAGCCCCTGGAGGATTTGCATGCTCATTCTACCAGAGCGACAGCTGCAACCACTGCATTGGCACGCAGAGTTCCAGTCCTGGACATCGGGCAGGCAGCAACGTGGACATCCTTGCACATGTTCACCAAACGCGACTTCCTGGACAGTCCATTCCAAAGGGACGAGTACTTTGCCCGTTCGTCCTACAGGACTTCCCAGAATAATCTTGGTTCGCAAACCCACCTCTGGGGATGGTATTGCTTGGGTATTTGTTTTAAGGTAAGGAATCTGCAACTAGAAGTCTCTATCAGTTGAACAAATTACTTACCTTTGGTAATGCCTAATCTGGTAGAGACGTATTATAAGGCATAATCAGATAAGACGTTATCAAAGGTAAGTTATTTGATCATTTACAATACTTTTGGAGTGAAACAAGACCCCTGCTTTTATCCCTGGTAATGAATGAACTAAAGAGGCAATGGAAATATCCTTACTCTGAATCAGCTTCAAATCTGTAATGTCTGCAAAGCAAGATAGTAACAAGCTTTGGCAAAGCCAATAGGTTTCGCTTTTGTTTTGCTTTCTATGTTACTATCTAACTGAATTATACATTTTGGAAAAAGGTTATAATGTTTTAAATTTGATCAACCATTAAAAGTTGTTTATTAATTCCACAAACATCACAACATAATTCTGAACAGTTTATGAAATTTAAAACAAACACTATTATAACATTTTTCTAACATTTATACTTGAATTGAGATTGTGAGAAACCATGATGCAGTGTTAGACAGAACACTGCTCGGTGTCAGGAATGCACACACAAAGGCAGTTGAGATATTGCACCAGTATGCACACATTGGTTTGTAAGTTGTTCCAAATGTACACATGAGGATAATGAAAAGTTAACCACTGCTGGAGATTAGGAAACAACCACTAGAATCCCATTTGTATGACACAAGTCATGCAAGTCTTATTTACTTGCTCTATTCTGAATGAGAGAGAGACCCTAAACTCCGATATTGCAGACTGGCTCTGCTAACGATAGTCAAGAACACATTTCTTTTTTTTTCACATTTTTTTTTTTTGTGTGTGATGTGTCTAGTCTGGGCTCTTGTGCAAACCCTCATCTTACATATGATGTTTCTCTAGATCACAGAAACCCATATACACTCTGTCCCCCTGCCTGACCCTAGTGTATTGCAGGTTGATGCCTCATAGGACCTGGTTTACACTTTCACATGTACCCTCTGAGAGAGAGAGATTCTCTAAAGCTCCATCACTGCGACTGAAGTGCTAAAGAAGTGGCAATATAGCATGAAGTGCCATCACTGCGCTCAACGACACACAGGCTGCAGAAACACATCAAAAGTCAGCGACGTGCCCAAACAACATACTGCCACAGAACACGAAGCAAAAGTTTAATAAGAAAAATAAAAGGGATGCCACAGAGGAAGGACACTGGCAAGTGTACAATTAGAAGTCACCTGAAGGAGTAATTGGTACACAGGCAACCCGACGGCGAAGTAGACAACAGGAAGTGAAGCAGGACGACATGCAGACTGTGTGCTGGCCAACCAGAAACCATTAAATCAGAGTGCTAAGTTCAGGTAGGTAAGAAGCTAGTTCCAAGCCCCTTTCAAGTTTTTTTTTTTTTTTTTTTTTAAACAATCAAAAGATTTTGCAAGCGCACATGCAGGCAAAACCTATCAATAAGCGGTTCAAGATTAAATCATAATCAAACAAGGCTACACAATCAAACAAAGGAGTATTGACAAAAGGGGAAGAGGGGAAAAAGTTTGTTCTCGCCAGTCCGTATCAGAATTGGCTTTTCTTTTGGCCCCATACCAAAGGGTTCTGCCACTGGATTGAGAGACAAAGACTGAGAGATATTAAACAATGGAGCTGCCACCTCTACATCAATGGCTCTACTGACCAAAGAAGAATTTGAAGATGGGACCATGTTTACAGAATGACCCACCTTCTCCCCTGTAGGAAGCTGGCTCTTCATATAATATATCAAAATGAGATATAGTGTGCACAGAGTCCAGGGGCTTCCCAGAGGCTTAACAGAGGCTAAAGTAGATAATACTAATGCTCTCTTTTGTGGTAGTGTGGTCGACCATTTTGTCTTATCAGAGGGTAGTGCAACGCATTTGTTGTAAACACACAGACAATCGAAGAAGCACACACTCAATGACTTAACTCCAGACCAATGGTTTTTATATAGCAAAAAAAAAAATCTTAATTTATTTCTAGAACCAAAAGATGCATGTTGCAGTTAAGTACATTAATAAATACGTATTTCACATATGAATCAATATAACTTTGTTTGGAATCAGTAAGTTATACAGTTTAAGGATAAATGGAAATAATTTGTTTTAAGTTGACAGTGCAATTTTCCGAAGCAATTCTTGGGGGGGAATAAAATATAGTACGATTCACAGGTAAGAACTTGACTTACAGTTCCAGTCTCTGGGGGTTAGGAAGTCCACATGTTAGGGTTCAAGTTAACCCCAAACAGCCACCACCAGCAACACAGGGCCAGCCAGTTGCAGAGGTCAAAGTTGAGGCAAATTTAACATGGGCTTCTATGGAGACTGGGGGCACTCGGTTTCAGATCTGCTGGCAGGCTAAGTACCCATGTCTTCGAAGGGCAGACCTGGGGGATTTAGAGGAGCACTGGGGAGGGGCACAAGTAAGCACCAAACACACACCCTCAGCGGCGCAAGAGTGGCCGGGTGAGGGGTGCAAACAGAGCGCCGGGCTCCCAATGCTTTCCTATGAGGGAATCCCAGGGGTCACTTAGATGCTGCAGGCTGGGTCCAGCGGGTCAGTTTGGGAAAACCACAGGCTGGACAAGTAGGAGGGCCGCCTGCTGAACGTTGCTGCACTGGTAGTCGAGTTCTTCAAGGCCTAGGGGTTGCAAGTGCAGTGTACCTTGAGGCGTATCTATCTTCGTCCGGAGCTTTTGCAGTCGGGGGGTCCTCTGGATTATCACTGCAGGCGTCGTTGTGAGGGGCAGGCGAGGTCCACCCAGGGTGGGCACTTGCTTGTAATCACCTGGGGATCCTCTCTAGTCGGTCGGGCCAGTTGGACACAGGCCGTGGGCATCTGGTGCAGAGTGGTCAGGACTTGCAGATCCTGAGGTTACAGAGTGCTTAGTTGTAGTTTCTTCTTGGACAGGGTTGCTGTCCTCAGGAGTTCTTAGTCCTTTGTGATGCAGGGCAGTCCTCTGGAGCTTGGCAGAGGTCACTGGTCCCTCAGGATGCGTCGCTGTTCTTGTGCAGGTTCTTTGAAGCAGAAGACAGGTCAGTAGGGCTGGGGCCAAATCAGTTTGCATCTTCCTTCTTCCCTCCTGGGGTTTCAGCTTAGCAGTCCTCCTTCTTTCTTATCAGGTCACCAGAAATCGGACAACTTGGGTTCAGGGGAGCCCTCAAATCCTGTATTTAGGAGCATTACAGGGGTCAGAGGGCAGTAGCCAAAGGCTTCTGTCCCTGAGGGTGGCTACATCCTTCCTGTGCCCATTCCCTTTGGGGAGAGGGACCCAAACCTAACCCTATTGGTCCCTGTCCTCCAAACTGAGATGGAGGATTCTGCAGACTTTGGACACCTTAGGGGTGGTCCTGGATGGGGTGGTCACTCTTCCCTGTTTTCCCTAATTTTCCTGCTGGACTTGCCGGACTTTGTCTGGGGAGAAGGCAACTCCACTAGCTGGAGCGCCCTGGGGCACTGTAGCAAGAGGCTCAAGCCTATGAGGCTCACCGCCAGATGTTGCATTTCCTGCGGGTGTGGTGTGAAGTACCTCCACCCAGGACAGGCTTTGTTTCTGGCCACAGAGAGCACAAAGGCTCTCACCCTATTTGGCAAGAAACTCGTCTGGAAGTGGCAGGCTAGCACAGACTGTTCAGTCCTGCACTAGCAGTTTGGCTAACTTACAGGGGGCATCTCTTAAGATGCCCTCTAGGTGTGTTTTTCCTTAATTCCCATACTTGCATCAGTATGGGTTTATTGTGCTGAGAAGTTTGATACTAAACTTCTCAGTATTCAGTGAAGTCATTATAGAGCTGTGGAGTTCGTAATGACAAACTCCCAGACGATATACTCAAAATGGCTTTATTGCACCTACAATGTCTAAGAATGGGCTTAGACACTGTAGGGGAATATTGCTCATGCAGCTCTGGCCTCCCCTGTGGTATAGTGCACCATGCTTTAGGGCTGTAAGGCCTGCTAGAGGGGTGACTTACCTATGCCATAGGCAGTGGTACCCTGAGAGGGGTGCCATGTCGACTTTGCCTTTTTCTCCCCACCAACACACACAAGCTGCAAAGGCAGTGTGCATGTGCATGTGCTTGGTGAGGGGATCCCCCAGGGTGGCATAACACATGCTATACCCCTTGGGGACCTTCCCTGGCCACAGGGCCCTGGGTACCAAGGAGGAGTGACCACTGCAGCTAGGACCACCCCTATGGTGTCCAGAGCCGAAGTGACCCCTCTCCTTGCAGAATCCTCCACCTTGTTTTGGAGGAGAGAGACCAATAGGGTTAGGAATGTGCCCTGTGGGCACAGCAAGGGTGTAGCCACGCTCAGAGACAGTAGCCATTGGCTACTGCCCTCTGACCCCTTTAACACCCATAAGTCTAGTATTTAAGGGTACCCTTGAGCCTTACTCACCAGATTCCTGGCCACCTCAAGAAAGGAGGAGGACTGCGAAGCCTACCCCCAGCAGTGAAGAGTCCAGACGAGAAATTACTTGGCCCCAGCCCTACCAGCCTGTCTGCAGCTTCAAGACTCCTGTTCCCAAAAAGTGACACATCCTGCAGGACCAGCAACCTCTACAAACCCCTAGATGACTGCCTGCCCAGCAGAGGACCAAGAACTCCTGAGGACAGCGGTCCTGTCCAGAAGAAACCTTTCAAAAGGATTCCAGAACCGCCCTGGATCCCAGACCCCTGCCCACTCTGCACCTGAGGCCCACGGCCCGAGTCCATCTGGCCCACCGGTCCCGAGAAGGTCCCCAGGCAATTCCAACCTCGAGTCCACCCTGGGGTGACCCCTCATGGCCAACAGCATTAATCCAGAGTACCTCCCTGACCCTGACCGAATCCGACAAAGATTCTCGATGCCCAAGACCACTGTACTCACAGCCCCCTGGCCTTGGGGAATCCGACCGACGGCCCAGCAATGCCCACCAGGTGCCTCTCCTACTTGTCTAGCCTTTGGTTTCCCGGAACTGATCCCCTGGACCCAACCTGCAGCTTCTTTTGTGACCCCCGGACTCTCCCATTGAGAAGGATTGGGAGCGCAACTCTGTTTGCACCCTGCACCCGGCCACCCCTGTGCCGCTGAGGGTGTGTGTTTGCTGCCAACCTAAGGCCCCCTGTGTGCTGACCTAAACGCCCCATGCCTGTGTCCTGAAACCGTGGATACTTACCTGCAATCTGTTTTCTACCAAGCACCCCTGTCCTCGTAGGATTCCATTGAAAACCCGAACCAACTTTGACCTCTGCACCTAGCCAGCCCTTTGTTGCTGGTGGTGCACTTTTGGGGTCAACCTAAACTTTGGCCTGTGGACATCCTAACCGCCGACGACTGCAATTGTAAGTCATGTACTTACCTGTTAAATATGTTAACACTCCAATTTTTGCCATATAAAAACAATTGGAGTTAGTCATTGAGTGTGTTCCTCATGTCTTGACTGTGTGTGCACAACAAATGCTTTGCACTACCCTCTGATAAGCCTAACTGTTCGATCACACTACCACAAAAGAGAGCATTAGGATTATGTACTTTAGCCTCTGTTAAACCTCTGGACTCTGTGCACAGTATACCTCATTTTGGTATAGTATATACAGAGCCAGCTTCCTGCAGCACTCTTCCTTTGGGCCATCAACACTTTCGAAATAGCAGTGAAGGGTATCTTGGGAGTGATCTGTACTAGCAACAAATTTTTCTAAAAGAGCTAAAATAGGCAGCAATATTCTTTCCAAACACTTGAGTGATTCAGAAACTTCCACATACTAACCCAGCAACTCAAGATCCGGGGTGGCTGACATCTGGAGCGCTTCTGATGAATGCTTTGTCAGCCTACTACTAAATAAATGTAAACAAGTAGCCTGTGATGAAGCCTGCAGAGTTCTGGGCCAGCTAATTCCCTTTCAGCAAATTGTTTCACAAGTGGTCTACCATATCTACACCTGGAAGAATAAAGTCCTCATTATGGGATTTGAAGACCTTCCCTGGGTCCAGATTCACAGCATCCTAGGTGATCATCGGCAATGGAGACAATAAGGCAGGACTGAAATTTAGTCCCCGTCAGAAGAGGCAGGGAGTGGTGCCAATTTGGGAGTAAGAAGATAGTGCTCAAGGCTTTATTAATGTGCTTGATTACAGAACTCTAAATTTATAGGCTGTTTGAAAATCCAGAGGAACTGGTGCGGGGGGGGGTCGAGAAGTGAAAACAATATACAGGTCTCAGTTTTCCATCAGAGTCCTGTGCCAAAGGGGGCACCCCATGAGTACAAGCCGTCACTGCAGGAGGTCTCTCTGATGACTCTAAAGCACAGCACTAGTGACTTTCCATTGTCTCAAAAAGCAATGTAGCTTTGTGTAAAGCAAATGATATATTCCGAGCAGGCCAGAGGCCTTTCCGATCCAGGGGCCAAGATAGGTGATAGGAGATCCCAATTGCCACTTAACCCCTGATCAGTGTATTTGATGATCGGGGAGGGGAGGCACAATGGGGGAGTGGGGAGTGGGAGCTCGTCTCAAGTATAGGATCAGCCTTAACACAGCAAACCTAAATGGCAGTTCTCACCTCTACTGCACTTCCCTCAGTGACTACTACAACTCCCCTGGGTTTTCACCACTGTTTACTTGCTTACTTTGATTGCTGGAATGTTTTTCCCAGGCAGAGTAGGTGGAGTGGGCAGGGCCCACTTCAGGTGTCACTGCTCTGCCCCCTTTCCACAGGCCCCGTAGAGAATATCACAGCTTGCATTTTTCAGCAGTGCAATGCCATTGGACGCAAAGCACCTCGAGCGTCCAAGCCGCTGACCTGTCTTCTTCCCTGCCCCGGTACGGCTCTTATCAGCTCTCTCCAATTGTCCACAACCTGCTAGGGCTGTACTACACTGTGGAAAGTTGAATTGTGTAAGACGAAGGTTGGAGGAGATTCATGCGGAACCCTCGCCTCCATGTTGGCCTCATCCATTTCTTCTGTATTACTAGTTCAGACAGCTCTGAAGCCAGTGAGTGAATCAGGCACTTTCAACGTCAAGGGCCAGTATAACCTGGAAACCCCCTTGTGACCCTAAGTTCCTTCACCAATTTTGCTTCATCAGTATTGAATTTCGGGTCCTCCTCCAACTCTTCTACATGCATCGCAAGAGCATGGCAAAGCTTCAGTTATCTATAAATTTGGACTTATGCAGTTGGAATACCTCACTTAGTTGCTGATAGGATTTAATATGACCCGGATAGTCAGACATCTCCCAAGTACAATATGCTTGTAAGGTCCCAGGCACCAAACCCCTGCAGATTCGAGACAGACCACAACCAGGAGCCAGCCCTCAACAGTATCTGATTCATGTCACTTATGCAACCAATTGATATTTTTCACGGCTTCTCACCAACACAGTAGGGGGAGCTTCGTGACCTGAGGAAATGGAGGGAGGTGGAGCTGCCTTGTACCAAAGCGCTATCACTCCGGGCAGTGTTGATTCTGAGACATAGTAAGTGCACAGGGAAGCCATTTTAAATTCATGTGCTGGACACTGGTCATTAAGAGTTTCCCAGCTACATGATGGCTTCTTTAAAACCTGGGATCTTTGATATCACACATCTCAGAATAATAAACTTTCACTCACCCTAGTGATGGATTGATTAAAAAAATGCACACCTAGGGCACGTTAGAGGTGCCACCTGGAAACCTACCAGCTACTAGTGTGCTGACTGACTGGTTCTGACCTGTTCAGCCTCCACAGACTTGTTTCTGGCCCCCTCACCCCCCACTACCCCAAGGTGAGATCCAGTGCTCTTGAGGGCCTGAGACAAAGGCCTACTCGGGGCAAAAGGTATGACCTCTCCCGAGCAGGATGGACATTCCAGGGTGGGGAGCTTCAAAGGCCTTGCAGCCTTTGTAATGTAACCCAGATCCCTCCAGATGGTGGAGATGACCAACCCTCATCTCCTGACCTCACTTTTGGCTGCATCACAAGTGGAAAAATGTGTTAAATTAGGAGGAGTGCCTAAATTATGCCAGTTCCACCCCTAAGGTGGACGTGCTGAAGTGGACACTACTTTTCAAATTCCTCTATCTTCTTAGAAGGAATTAGGCCACTAGGGTTAGGGTTATGCCCACTTCCCAGCGGAAGTGGTCATAAGAAGGGGGTAGTCACCCACAAAGTGGTCAGCCCATTGGCTGCCGCCTGGTACTCCCTGTAATGCCGCTACATTTAAGCGGCACCTCTGAACCCTAGAACTCCGATTTTGCAACCTAAGAAGACCCAAACAAAGAAGAGTTGCACAGCCGAAGAGGAAAAGTAGAAGCAGCTCACCTGGAAACAGCCCCTCCGGCCTGCTTGCTGACCTTAAAGGATCCTGCACAAGAACCCAACTCGACCAGCCTTCAATAAAGAATCAAGTCTCCTGTGGGCAGCGGACTTGCCCTGCAGTAAGAAACTCCAAAGAAAAGAGTTGCCATAAACGTGCCCAAATCCCACCTGAAGCCCTCGCAGCGCACACCGTTCAAAGGGGCAGTACTGGACACCACAGTGAATCATGACTTTCCTGCTCTGCAGAGGATTCAAAACATTCAGGCTATGGTTCCGGCATTTCAGAATGGAGCAATGGTTCCAGTCCTGAAGGGCTTATGCCTACTCAGTCTGATTGCTTCCTGCATTCTGTTGGTCACCCATGCACGCTGGCACATGATGGCCCTTTAGTGGTGCCTCCGCAGGCAGGGGTTTCAACACAACAGAGATCTCAGAGAATCAGTCATATTTTTCAGAAAGACTGCAGTGCAACTTCAGTGCTGGAGTTTGGGTGGCAGTCTATAACAAGGGAAGCCATTTTATCTTCCACCTCCACACAGTGATAACTGATGCCTCCACTCTAGGGTGGGGAGCACATCTGGGGGATCCGGAGGTCAAGGGAATTTGGTCACCAGAGGAACAGTTGTTACACATCAATCTGTTTAAGCTGCAGGTTATACTTCTGCCTCTCAATACCTTCCTCCCTTCCATTTGCCATCAGTCTGTTCAGGTCTTAACAGACAGTACTACCACAATGTGGTATGTGAACAAACGGGGAGTCGTAGTGTTGTATCTTCATTGCAGAGAGGTGCTGCGACTGGTCCTGGGCTCAGAACCATCGGATCGGATTCGCATTGTAGCAAATCACTTGGCTGGATTTCTGGACGTACGTAAGGATAGTCTAAGCCGGCAGTTTTCAGCCGATCACAAGTGGCGTCTCCATCCAGAGGTGGTGCTATTCATCTTCTGGCTATGGGGGACTCCTCAGATAGACCTGTTTCCTACTCACAAGAACATGCACTGCCCATCGTTCTGCAGCCTCCAGTATACGATGCAGGGAGAATTGGGGGACACTTTTGAATTGTACTGGGGCTCCCAACTGATTGACACCCCCAATACCCTTGATTTCCTCAGGTTCTGAAGAAGATTCACCAAGACTGGGCCCAAGTCATATTAATAGCCCTGATGGGCCACCAAGGGTGTTGTACACAGACCTGCTTCACCTCTCACTATGCCCTGCGCTCCGTCTCCCTTACAGGGCGGACCTCCTATTGCAGTCACAGGTGTTACACCCCCAACTCTAGAGCCTGCGCCTACATGCCGAGAGATTGAATGGGACAACTTGAGTTTTTTTTTTTCTCTCCCCCTGACATGGTGGATTTTATTTTATCGCCCAGACTACACTCCATCAAGACTGTATGTGGGCAGGTGGGCTAGATTTGTTAAGTGGTGTGAAGAAAATTCCGTTGACCCCTTAAAGGCCCATTGTCTGACATTTTGCATTTTGCGCTTTCCTTAGCGCAACAATGTTATGCATTTGCAACAGTTGAAGGATATTTGGCTGCCCTTTCGACCTTTCTTCTTTTTTTCCAACTAGCCTTATCTTTTTAAGTCCCATATTGTGTTAAGGTTTCTTAAGGGTTTTACTAATAGATATCCTCCCACTCTGTTTGTAATGCCTCTGTGGGATCTTAATTTAGTTCTTACTTTTTTAATGGGTTCGCCTTTTGAACTATTACACAGTTGTCCTTTGAGGTTACTTACTTTTAAGACCGTTTTCCTGGTGGCAATAATGTCTGCTAGGCGGGTCAGCGAATTGCAGGCCCTTAATGTTAAACCTCCTTTCACCATTTTCTATGCAGACAAGATGGTGTTCAGAACCAGGGCTGCTTTCCTGCCAAAAGTGGTGACTCCCTTTCACTTCCGCCAGTCTGTCACCCTTCCTCCATTCTGCCCTCCTCCCCATCCTTCTAAGGAGGAGGAACGGCTTCATCACTTGGACCCCAAAAGGGCTGTGAGCTTCTATATTTTCAGGACACGTGATCTCTTGCTATATGATCAGCTATTTGGCAGCTACATTGGCAAGATGAAGGGCAAGGCTTTGTGCACTAGAGTACATTGTGCAGGTGGATCATCCTGTGCATAACGATCTGCCAGAGTGAGCCTCCTGACGGTATCAAAGCTCATTCCACTCGAGCTAAATCTTCTACGTCTGCCTTGGCTAAAGGTGTACCAGTAGTTGATATCTGTAGAGCGGCAACTTGGGCCTCCCTTCACACCTTTGCGAAGCATTATTGCCTAGACTCTGAGGTGAGGAGGGACAGTCATTTTGCTGTATTGCAGAATATTTTGATGTAGACAGACAGGCACCCACCTCTGAGTGCGGGACTGCTGGGGATTCCATTCATAAGGTGAGGAATTCACAGGTAGATGTATTCTTCAGAAGAACAAGTTACTTGCCTTCGTCCCATTTTTCTGATCCTGTTTTTGCTGGTTTTAGGACTCTGCCCACTTTACCACAGCTGACCAGTGCTAAAGTGCATGTGCACTCTCCCCTTAGCATGGGAACATTGGTTCCTACCCAATTGGCATAGTGAATTTACCTGTAAGTCCCTAGTAAAGTGCACTACATGTGCCCAGGGCCTGTAAATTAAATGCTGCAAGTGGGCCTGCAGCACTGATTGTGCCACCCACCTAAGTAGCCCCTTAACCATGTCTCAGGCCTGTCATTGCAAGGCCTGTGTGTGCAGTTTCACTCCCACTTGGAATTGGCATTTAAAACTACTTGCCAAGGCTTAAACCTCCCTTTTTCTACATATGTCACCCCTACGGTAGGCCCTAGGTAACCCATAGGGCAGGGTGCTATGTAGGTACAAGGTAGGACATGAACTTATGTGTTTTACATGTCCTGGTAGTAAAAAACTCATAAATTCGTTTTCCACTACTGTGAGACCTGCTCCTCTTATAGACTAGCATTAGAACTGCCCTCATATACTTTTGAGTGGTTGATTCTGATATGGAAGGAGTGGCCCTGTCTTGTTTAGTATGGCCAGGATGTTAATGGAAAGTCCTGCTAACTGGTGAAGTTGGATTTAATATTGCTATTTTAGAAATACCACTTTTAGAAAGTGGCCATTTCTCTGCACTTACTGCCATCTGTGCCTTACAGCCTGTCTCCAATCCACGTCTGGTCTGTGCTGGTTGACAACTCCCCTTGTGCATTCCACCCAGACCATAAACACAGGACACTCAGTCACATCTGCATACTGAATGGGTCTCCGTGGGCAAGAAGGGTGGAGGGGCTCCCTCTTAAATTTTAAAGGCCAGTGGCCTGCCCTGACACAAAGGACTGATAACCCACCCACAGGGATCCTGGCAGACAGGACCGGGCTGAAAGGGAAACTTGTGCACTTCAAAACCACTCTTTGAAGTTTCCTCCAATTCAGAGGCATTTTTGGGTACATAAACTGGGTCTCAGACCCCACCAAATCAAACACTTCTGGATCTACACCTAAACTCTGTCAGAGGAACTGCATCCCTGCCCAAAGTACTCATCTGGACTGCTTTGCTGAGAAGGACTGCTGCCCTGCTGTTGCCCAGCTGCCTGCTGGCCTCTGACTTTGTTGGAAGGCTGTCTGCCTTCCCCAAAACTGCTCTCCAAGGGTTTGGATTGAGTTTGCCTCCTGTAGTGAAGTCTCAGGGGCAACAAAGACTTCACCAGCTAGCATTTTGCTAGTGTTCCGACTTCAGCGACACCAAGAACCACTTCAGCAATGCCAGCACTGATGCTGCAGCTGCTCCCGTCCCATGGACCTCGCTGCACGCAATGACCACGGCCTGCAGCACAAGTTGGAAGTTGCCACAACACCTCTGATGTCACTCAGTGTGATCGCGACACTGCGAAGTCGATTCATCACGTCTTGACAGACTGGACTCATCGACTTCAGGGTCACAAGGAACCAACTTCCCTCCACTGACGCTACTCCCTTTGCAACCAGGTGGAACTGACTCCTGGCCTCCCTTGCCTCGCAGTGCAGAGCCGACGCCTCACCTCTCTGGACGCCATAAGGGACTGATGCCGCACCGGCTCCAGCAAAGCTTCATCTCCATGACTCCGTGCGACGTCTTTGTTTCTTCGTTCCCAAAGGTACTGTGCCTGGGGGTTCGTGCGACTCCATGACCGGCACATGTGACATCGGATTTTTGGGAACGACCGTCAACAACGCTGTGATAGCCCCAGTTTGAGCTATTCAGTTTCTAAGTGCTTTAATGGGATTTAATCTTTGAAAGTTCATAACTTTGCTTGTGAACATTGAATTTTCATTGTTTGGCCTTGTCTTATTCAGATAAAAAAAAATATTTTATTTCTAAACCTGTGTTGTGTATTTTTGTAGTGTTTTCACTGTGTTACTGTGTGAGTTATTGCACAAATACTTTACACATTGCATTCTAAGTAAAGCCTGCCTGCTCTGTGCCAAGCTATCAGAGAGTAAGCACAGGTTAATTTGTGTTGCGTTGTGACTTACCCTGACGAGGACTGTGGCCCCTACTTGGACAAGGGTGAATACCTCTGCCAACTAGAGACCCAATGCCTCAAAGGTATGAAAAAAGTGGGTGGAAACTGATGTCAGCATGCCTATGAGGGCTTGTTATAGCACCGATGATGTTAGATGGAATCACGTGTGGAGCCGTGGCATTATGATGTCCTCTTCGACATGGAGAGCTATGAAGAAACATTTCTGTGGAATGCTGGTGCATTGGGGATATTCAAAAGGTGAAGAATCCACAGGTAGATACTGTATCCACCAGAAAAAGCATTACTGAAGGTAAGTAACTTGTTCACCAAGGGTTTTTTTGTTTTTTGTGCTTTGAGTGCAGCATTTTTTAGATTTCTTGGTAGCTCTTTTGAAATAGGGAAACCACAGTGGAAATTTTTCCAGTAGTGCAAGAAATTATTTGACATTATGTTTTTGGTAATATTTCTCTGTAAATTCTACATATTCAGCATCCTCTGTACTTTGGGGACTACTCTTAGTCCACTTCTTCAGGATCTGACAACATATAGGTAGGTCAAGATAATGATAGCCATGATATCATCACTTCTAGTGACATCAATGTGTTACCAGGAACACTGTCACATCCTGCCACTTTTTTAGCTATTTGAAAAGCTTTTCTCGGTCCCATGCAGTTCATTGAAGACATGCAAAATGATAAATCTGCAGAGGAAGTAGAATATTCATCAAAAATGTTACTATCAGGTGAGTAATGTCTCCCACTATCTCACTTGAGTACATAAATTGCTAAGGTGGTTGTTTGTTCTATGCCTTCATGTTGTCAGACACTGTTTTCTGTTGTATTCTTCTATGATAATTCAAATGACCATTGTTTGTGAATTTTGAAAACCAATTTTGTTAAAAGTAGCAGAAGCATAGAATACAAAATGTGGTATCCCTGTGATACGGGGCTATATATTCAAGCTCTGGGAAATCTTAAGAATCTACATTATTTTAACGTAGAGATGAGTTTGTTTCCTTTTTCCTTGAATGCTAACAATATAAATATCCAGCTGACCAGTTAGTCATACAAGACATTAGTATATTTGTCTGTATTTACTTTAAGGTTGAGCCTAGGCAGCGTGCAAACACTCTCTCTCTCTCGACATGTAATCTACATATGTGGACTTGGAACACGCCAATCTCGCGCTCATCACGTACACTCATTCCTAGACCTGCCTTTCAAAATTCCCTTGATTTTGTAGGTAAATTCTTTCAGTTTGTCCCGCCTTGGAGAATGACCCTGTCACATGGATTATTGCACAATCGGCACCTTAGTGTGGCGCACTACTTTTTTCTTTGCCTTCACTCTGCGCTGCCGTATGTTGTTTCTCCTCTTCCTTGTTTTGGGTATGCCGTTGTTTCTTTGTGGTGTCTGCGCACAAAGGCGGAGGAGGGTTCTTTTTATTTTATTTAATCATTTTTTTTTAAACGGTTCATATAGCGCAAACTCGATCAGAGGAGCGCTTTACATGAGGATGTGCCATTTCATATAGTGCAAACTCGATCAGAGAAGCGTTTTACATGACTATGTGAAGTTTCATAGAGCTCAACCTCGATCCGATGAGCGCTTTGCACGAGTACCACCCTAACAAGTTTAGCAGTTGAAAAATACACAAACTGGAGCATTTAACACAGGAAAAAAAAACAGAAATTCTCAAAGGAGCTCTCCCTGCACAGTGGGAGAGCCGATATTACAATATTCACTGCACTCTGGAAACTTAGCTCATCATTGCAGGGCATTTCTTTTTCAAAACATTTTTACCCATAACTCAGCCTGTGGTGGTCCACCTCTGGGTCCCCACAAATAGTAAGTAACCTCTCCCACCATTCAATGTCTTTTTGAGCTCTCGCATGGCTGGAACTTGTGTTTTACAGCTGGGAGTAGTTTGTGTTTTAAGGGCCTTGTTTCTAATAGTATTGCAGTAGACCTGCTAGGCCTGAAAATGTGTAAGGCACTATGCCTTCTAGGGGCTACATATATTGTTATACTGCATTACTTTTTGCCATTCTGTTTTCGTGTACTTATACCCTCTAGTGGCTGACTATATATATAGTTGCATGACCTGGTTTCTTACAAATGCTATTTTTATTATGGTGTCCTCTAAAGGCTTTTCTGAGCATTACAATCAATATACTACAATATTTGCTGCACTTGGAAACTTGCCCTATAATGATTTGTTGGCATTCCTTTTACAAAACATTTTTGCCCATACCTCACCATGTGGTGGTCCTAGGACAGTGAGACCACCATCGAAACCTTTGGCACGGCACACTCTTTCTGTCTAGGGCATGTCTGGGTCCCCACACTAGGTTGGGTGGCTGCAAAATAAGCCCTCCCACCAGTCAGTGTCTTTTTTAATTCTCTCATGGCTAGTACTTTTATTTTACAGCTGGGAGTAGTTTGTGTTTTAAGTGCATTGTTTGTAATATTCTAGTATGGCTGCTAGACCTAGAAATGTGTAATGTACTACCCCTGCTAGGGGCTAAATATATGGTTACACTGCATTACATTCTGCCATTCTTTTTTTTATGTGGTTATGCTGTCCAGGGGCTGACTATATGGTTACCTGACCATGTTTTTTACAAATGTTATTTTTATAGTCGTGCCTTCTAGGGACTGTTCGGAGCATTACAGTCAAGATACTACAATATTCTCGGCATTTGGGAGCTCACCCCTTAATGCATTGCTGGCATTCCTATTACAAAACATTTTTGCCGATAACTTACCGCACAGTGTGCTCTTTCTGTTTAGGTCATCTTTGGGTCCCCACACGAAGTTGGGGGGTCCTCAAAAAATAATATAAAAAATATAAAAAATTGCAATATTTTCATTTTGTGCTGCAGATAAAGGAGGAAGGTAAATGGAAGCACAGGGCCACTGGAATTATGTGACAGAGAGGACCAAATTATGTGACAGGTTTGACCAATTTATGTGGCTAGAAAAGTCCAGTTATGCATTTACAGTGCCAATACCTCTAACTCAAGCAAATGCGAGACCCATTACAAATGCTTGTTTAAAGTGTTACAGGCCTATTGTTTCCAGTGCATTACATACATTTAGAGTGTGCTTTGGGTCAGCCACTTTATCATGATTGGATGCCTTCCCTGTCTGTCAAGTCTCTGCTCTATATTCCTTGGCTTTATACCCTATTCTTATATGCATTTGTCCCACCTTTTTGTATTTCGGGTTCACAGTATTCATTTGAGTTGTATACTTCCGCTGCTGACTTCAGGGGGCTTGTTCTTTCTTTCTCATTTAGCATTCCATGGGTGTGTGTGTGTTTCCTTGGTCTATACCCCGTTGTATTCCTCTTGATATAGCTGCCACATTGCTCTTTTTCTGCTTTGTCTCTCTCTCACCCCTTTCTTTACTCAGGCATTCTTGATTGCTTTGCTTAGGGTCCCCACCCCACGCTCTATTTACTGTCCTCCCCTACCCGCACTTATCTGTTGATTTCCTTTCCCACTCCCTGGGTTTTGTTTTATAGTTATTTTACAGGATGTCTGGTAGCTACAAAGTGCTACTGGGCTAAGCGCCTTCTCTTTTTTTCAACTGTTAATTACAAAATTGTGCCTGTGTGTGCGTGCGTCGTGACGGACTGGCAGCCTTTTGCCACAATACTAATACAAACACTCATTGGCAAAGCCAAAAAGCTCAGTCTTTCAGTGGAGACCTATTGGCTTTGTCAATGCTGGATTTTTGTGCCAGTCAATAAACAGACACATCAGGAAATGGGTACATGTAGTGTACTCCAACATACGTTAAACAGAGTTTGTCAGTCATTTAAAAAAAAATACTAGTGACATAAATGTAGAATAGAACTCTGTGCTCGATTGTTATGAGAATGTTCTTCTTAAATATATCATTTTCAATTGATTTGTAATCAGATGCGATTGCGAATACTTCCTGACGCGGAGCAGCAAATGTTGTACAATTTCTACCCTCTCATGGCCGGATATCAGCAGCTACCATCTCTCAACATCACAATGCAGCGGTTCCCCAGCTTCACCAATCAGCTCCTTCGTCGGTTCATTCCAACACACATATTTGTTAAGGTAGACTACCATTTTAGAATTACTGAAACTTGTAAATAAATAATTAGTATTTTCTTTTCGAAATTCTATAAATCGTTTAAATCGTGTAGTTGAACTAACGTTCCATGTTGTGGATTGATTCAGTTCCTGCTTTTTTGTGATAAATGTAATTTTGTCAAGAAAACTGTTTGCTAGTGTAAAAACATCACACTCTCTTAGGATATGTTTATGGAAATGCGCCTTTAATCTTCCAATCTTTTGTTTTGTCGCTGTATTGTTTGCTGTGGGGCGTGTGTCTTAGAATGGAGCTTACTAAAAATGCATGAGGGTGAAGTGAAACAGTGCTTATCATAAGTCCCCCAGCTTGCTATGGAGCTAACCAGCTGGAGTGCAGCAGAATAGGGAAAAAGCCGTTTGTGTTTCCACTGAGGTGGGTATTTCAGGAAACAATTGGCCCAATCGGCGCGTATTACTGTACTTGATGGTCTTCCGCGGTGTCCTGGAGCAATATTTCTCCAAAGCCAAAAAACAAGTAGGCGCTTATAAAAAACAAGCGTATGCAAAGCCAGTAGGTTGGCCTTTTCACGAGCTGGTGACTGGCTTTGCTAGTGCTTATTTCGTTTAAATGGTTTATATTTAAATATGAGCATGCATACATAAAACACAGAAAAGGTGATTGGAGGAATGTGTGCCACCCTGGACAGAGGCATGCCCAATGCAAATCATTACTAACCCTGCCTCTCGTGGAAGTAGTCCATCCTGAAATACCAGGGCGATGCCCCTAGAAGGGAACACGAATCTTTAACATTTTTTATGTATTTATTATTCATCTTTTTTGAGCTTTATATCTATGGTTTCATAATCTTCCTTTAAAGCACAATATTTTCAGATTTGCATTTCTTCTTTAGATTTGATTCCTAATTGTTTTATTTTACTCTTTATTGTAGTCCATTGAGATATTGAGGATTAAAATACTTATAGGTGTTAGTCATACATATGCACTTATGTGTCTATCCTGACAGTTTAGTGACACAACAAGGAAGAAAATGGGACAGTGGTATAGGCAAAGGGGCACCCACATGCAGATAACGATTTGTATTATGCCCCTCCCCCTCCTTTAGTGCCTCAAACTCTCAGCTTTTCAGTACTTTGGTCTTGATTTAGAGTTGAACGGATGGCACACTGTATCACAAAACACACCAGCCATATTCCAAGCGCAATAGGCTACAGTGTACTTGAAATATCGCAGACAGGAAATCAGTCACGTTTGTGATGGAGTATCCCACCATCCAACTCGGTTTATTTAATATATTTAATAGTGGCTTACATTTTGTCACAGTTTTGAACATTCATGCTCATCTTGGCTAATGATCTTATAAAGCCTCGTGGTCAAATTAGTTTATGAAACGGTGTCTTTTTGATATTTAAGCGGAATTTCAATGTATATTATTGTGTGCGTGTGAGTGTGTCTGTGTATGCATATTGAATTATTGAGAGTATATACGTTAGTTGCCTGTAATGCTTGTGTCACTGTGTAGCTATATGTTTAATGTATGATACATTTATTCTATATGTTTGTTTTGCTTTATGACTGTTTTACATATGATTTTACAGTGCTTGCTTCTTAGGTGTATTTTTCCTTGCAGTGCATTTGTCTTGATATTTATTTGTGTTTGTTTGTGTTTGATTAGTGGTGTGCAATTGTTTGCCCCCGAGGAGCTATCAAATTGGATCTGAAGCAACTGTTACTCTTTAACCATTTCTCAAGCTTTGTGCCAATAGTATCCCTAGATGTGGCTCTAACTTTTTCACTTTATCTTTGTGTGTGTGTGTAAAAAAAAAAAAACTGTTGTACATATACCTATTCTCGTGTCTGGCTCTGTGTTTCTCTATGCGTATGTCATTAAGTGAGTGAAGCTTTTGTTGTGAAAGTGATGTTCATAAGTTTGACTCTGAATATGATAATGTTATTATAGCTTAGTTTACGTATATTTATGTAAGTGGTTTCTGCCAATTTGTGTCTGTAGGTGAGTCTCCGAAGCTCAAGTCTGAATTTGCAAATGCTATTCTTATTTACGTTTTAGAGTTAATTTTGATTTTTCTAATGTACTTGTTTATATACTTCTGTTTATAGATGCAGTGATCCCATCAGTGATGGCATTGTTCAAGTCATTAATAATGTCACCAGTGATGTCACATGATGTTAAAGGCTGCTCAAGAGAGTGACGCACGTTATGGTTCAAGTCATCTCAATGGTGATGTCATAAGTGATCTAATCGATGTTATTACTTATGATGTCATCAATGATGTGTGTGATGACATTCACAGCTCAGTTATAGTTATGGTTTGCCCCACAAACTGCTGAATGTTAATGGTTTAAAGCATTTGAGTGGAACCATAACTTGCGTTTTCACTGTATTTTTTTCATTGATTTTCAGTTGTTTTGTTTTGAAGTACATTTACTTTTCTTCTTCTTATAAACTCCAAATAAAATTTAACTACCTGCCAGTTGGAAAAAGAAACAACAAAGTGATGGTTGGCCTCCAAGTGTGTGTGAATGTCACTGGATTGTATCTTAGTTGTGTTTCATGCAGGAACCCTATGCAATGTTATGCCTGCCTATGTATATGAAAATCTGAGATGTTTAGTTTTTTTGGCATTACGAGACTGCAGATATTCTACGTTATTGTTTTTACCTAACCATGACGGTTTTTCGTACGTAGAGTGGGGTGATATTATGCACCGAGCCCTGGTGTGCATGTGTAGTAGGTTTTTACTTGTGAACAAGAAACATTAACGTCTCCCTGCCCACTCCCCCACACTGAATGCCCCAACTATCAGTGCATTCCCATAAGCTTCCCCGCAAAACCTTAAGCAGATTGTTCGAGAGTGGGACTAGTGCCAGCCATCTGTCACTCCGCATAAGTTTAGACCCACAGCACTGTAGAAAATAGTATATAGTGCTTTAGTGTGTCTTCAAGCAAAAGAGCAGCTACTGCAGCGTTGCCTGAGGGCATTAGGGAGCAGTAAGTCAGGTGGCTCACACACCCGAGCACTGCAGCCATTGTGGCAGGGTTTTATGTAAATTCAGTTTTTAGGTAAGTGTGAGACTGAATTGCTGTCCATAACGTCTTGATTATTGTGTCACTGCAGGAGAGCCGTCTGTCACATACTCTGCGTATCAGGGAGAATTGGTTGGTTCAATGTGCTTCTTCCTGCCTTTTTTTCAGAAACGCCAGCACCTCTTTGCAGGTGGGTGTAGATTTGAGCAGCATTGTCCGTTTGGATGTGGAGACGTGTTGGGTAGCGCATTGTGCATTTGTTCAGTTTGTCACAGAGAATTTTCCTTGTCTATGTAAAGGCTCTGTGTACCTCCTGGCACCACCAGGTTAAAGACACAGTAGATAGAAATATCTGACACCTGATATCCTAGTGGACCATGGTCTCTGGCTAAGCATAGGACGGTGTCCCTGTCCTGATAGTTAAATTGCTCGCAGTGATAGGTCCGGGAGGTACCCCAACTGGAAATTTAGGTCCCAGAGATCTATGTGCCCTCTTCACGATCAGAAATTTGGAAAAACTGCCTATGCAAAAGAATTCGCCCAGGAGAGATTCAAAAACAGTTCTGGTTTACTCTTGTTGGTGGTTTTGGGGAGACCAATTGTTTGAGTATTATTTCTTTGTGAGTGGGATGCCAAGTCTTCATTTTTTGAAGTCACCTTTGAAAGTTCTGAGTCTAGACTGGTCAGGGTGACTTACGGCATCCTCCAAGGTCGATATCCTGGCTTCTAATTTTCCAAGGCGGTCTCTTTATTTATACTTTTGGGTATTCAGGAGATTGATCTTGCAGCTGATTTCCTTGAGACTGGATCTAATTTCTAAAAGAATGGTTTTCATGTCTTGGTCTGACTGACCTCTGGTCAGCATCTGTCGCTCCCCACCATGCAGCTTCACCAGTGTGCTGCTACATGTTTGAGGCCTTTCTCCACCTGCAGGCTCCCGCCTGTGCCTCATTCCTGGTAGCCCAGTGGCGAGCCTCTGTCTGTCTCTGCCTGCATTCTGCTTATTCTGCTTTTTACTTTGATTTCTGCCTTTTGCCTCTTTTTACTGCTTTTTGCTCTTTATTCTGCTTTTTGCTCCTCTTTTTGCCTTCGCTTCCCTCATTCCCCCTTCTGCCACCCCTCTTTTTTCCCGCCCCTACCGCTGGTTCCTTCGCCCCTGTGGCCCCACCCCTCTCTGTGTTGCTTATTCCACCTCACAACTGACCAGTCCCTACAATCTTCCTGCTCTTGTTAATGGCGTCCGCTGCCTGGTGTCAGGGTGACTAAACTGCCCTCTGGTCAGCGTCTGTCGCTCCCCACCATGCAGCTCCACCAGTGTGCTGCTGCCCCTCACACTGCTCTGCGAACTCTGCTGCTGGGAATTCGAGGCCTTCCTCTACCCACAGGCTCCTGCCTGCGCCTCATCCTTGACAGCCCATCGGTGAGCCTATGCCTGTCCTTGCCTTCTTTCTGCATATTCTGCTTTTGCCTTTGAATTCTGCCTTTTGCAACTTATTTCTGCTTTTTGCTCTTATTCTGCTTTTTGCCTTTGCTTCTCTCATCCCCCCATCTGACGCTCCTCTCCCTTCCCGCCCGTGCTTCACCCCCTCTCAGCGTCACATTTCCTGCCTCCCAGCTGACCAGCCCCTCCCACCTCCCTTCCCTTCATAATGGTGGCCACGTGCAACGGGTGCACCGCTAGCATGCTAAAGGCAAGCCCATCTGCGCCCGTCTGTGCCTGTGCTGCTCCCAGCACCACAGACCCTGGTTTCCGCACCATTCAACAGTAAGACTCCAGCGCCCTCCACACCCTCAACACCAGAGGATCTACCGCCTGCTGCCATGCCTCGCCAATGAACACACAAGGCCCCTTCTCCCGTGCAATTGCACCTTCACCTGTCTCAGCACACCAGACCCACCCAGCACACACCCACCCAGACATCTCAGCTGCATACTACTCAACACCTGCTCCCCGTCAGACACGAAATAGAGATATGGTAGCTGCTCGACACCATCTCCCCAGATGTCACCTTCTTCACAGAAACCTGGATGATTCCCACCTCAGCCCCAGACATTGCCACTGCCGTCCCCGATGGCTACAAGATCATCCACAAAGATCACATCAACCGACCAGGAGGAGGCGTCACCATCGTCCACAAAAACACCCTCCGCCTCATGACCAGCTTCGACAACCACCCTCCTGGCGTGGAGCACCTCCACTTCCAGATTCAGACCAACCTGAACACCACCCTTTGCATCACCCTCATCTAAAGACCCCCAGATCCCTCCCTCCATTTAGTGAATCCATAGCTGACTTGATCACACCCCTCGTCCTCACCTCAACGGACTACATCCTCCTCGGTGACCTCAATTTACACCTAGAGAACCTCAGCGACCAGAACACCTCATCCTTACTAGAGAACCTTGCCACCCTCTGGCTCAAACAACTGGTCAGCTTCCCAATCCACTCATCAGGACACACCCTTGACCCAATCTTCTCCACCATTAACAACATCCTCGTCTCACACACCTCCATAATACACTGGACCGACCACCAATGCGTCCACTTCTCCTTCACTGAAGCCCTCCGTCTACCACCGTGCACCACCACCTCATCAGAACATCAAGAACATCGGCCATTCAGTAACACATCAACGCCAATGCTCACAACAGCAAGGAACTCTTCACTGTGGTCAAAGAATTCACCAAACCTGGTACAGACATCACAGACATCCCATCCTCCCAAAACCTCTGTGACAACCTCACCACTTTCTTCCACCACAAGATTCAGGACATCTATGACAAATTCACAACCGAAGACCAACCATCCCACCCAAAGACTCCACACCTGTGCCAACCCTCCACCCCTGCACCCCCCTCACCTCAGAAGACACCCTTGAGGTCATGAAATCAATCCACTCTGGGGTACCGTCGGACCATTGCCCCCACCACATCTTCAACCAAGCCAACACCATCATCGCCTTCTAACTGTGCTGCACCATCAACTGCTCTATCGAGTCCGCCCCCTTCCCGGAAGACTGGAAACACGCGGAGATCCACCCTCTATTGAAGAAGCCCTCTGCTGACCTGACGGACCTGAAAAACTACAGACCCGTCTCACTGCTCCCCTACCCAGCCAAAGTCATCGATAAGGCCATCAATGCCCAGCTCACCGAATTCATGAAGACCAACCACATCCTGGACCCCTCCCAATCCAGATTCGGGAGCAACCATAGTACCAAGATCGCACTGCTCGCAGCCACGGATAACATCTGCACCCTCCTCGACCTCAGCGAAACAGCCGCCCTCATCCTTCTGGACCTCTCTTCCACGTTAAACACAGTCTCCCACACTACCCTCTGCACCATACTACATGATGCTGGCATCTGCGGCATAGCCCCTGAGTGGATCCACTCCTTCCTCCGGCCGAACCCAGAGAGTCAGGCCCTCACCATTCACCTCGAAACCAACAGAGACCAGCTGCAGAGTCCCCCAGAGCTCCTTCCTGAGCACCACCCTCTATAATATCTACATGATCCTGCTCACTAATACTTTTAGACACCATGGTCTCAACACTCCCAGCTGATTCTCTCCCTCACCGATGAACCATCAACAGCCAAGAACAACTTCCTCAATGGAATTAAGGCAGTTGCGCCACCTGGGTGCAAGACAGCTGTCTCAAGCTCAACTCCAACAAGACTGAGGTCCTCATCCTAGGCTCCACCCCCCTCTGCCTTGGTCGACTTCTGGTGACCCGCAGATCTCAGCAACCTCCCACCCACTGACCACACACGCAACCTTGGCATCATCCTCGACTCCTCCAAATCTACACTCTCATCATCGTGCCTCCACATGCTTCCCCTACTCTGAAAGATCTTAAAGTGTATCCCCATCGAGGCAATAAGAACAGTCATCCAGGCACTAGTCAGCAGCAAGCTTGACTACAGCAATACATTCCATGCCGGCATCACCAAGAAACTCCAAACAGAGAATCCAGAATGCCATGGCTAGACTCATCCTGGACATCCCCTGTCACAACCACATCACTGTACAGCTGAGAAACCTCCACTGGCTCCCGGCAACAAAAAAATCACCTTCAAGCTCCTCACACGCGCATACAAGGCCCTACACAGCATCAGACCCGCGTACCTCAACCACCACCACCACCTCTTCTTCTACTCTCCCACCAGACAGCTGCGCTCTGCCCAGCTGGTGGTCGCCTCAACCCCAAGGATTTGTAATAACTTGGCTGGAGGAAGCTCCTTCTTCTACCTCACTGCGCAGACCTGGAACACGCTGCTGCTCCACCTCGGGCAATCCCCCTCACTGATCCAGTTCAGGAAGGACCTCAAGACCTGGCTCTTAGACTGATCCGCATCCTTCCCCCCAGCACCTTGAGACCCTCTGGGTGATAGCTGTGCTTTTTAAATACTTGATTGATTGATTAACTGTGTCTCCACAGGGGGTGTCCGGGACAGGTGCATGTGAACATATGACCATTTTTTTGTTGCTGCCCAAATTTGAGCTTACTTTGTTTCTGATTGGTTTTCCTTCAGCCGCTGACATGGTCTTTAGCTTTTATTGTCGCAGGTGGGCTTATAAAGTTTGAAAGGCTCCTAAAAAGTTCCCTCAGTACGGGTGCCTCTGGATTAATGTTCAGTCTCACAGTACCACCACCAGCAGCAAAAATGTCTAACGTTGCCTCACTTAACTCTTTGTGGTAAGACTGGCAGGCAGAGAATTAAGAGTTCTTCATAATTAGCTGGCAGGGTGAGCAGTCGGTGTATGGAACATTGCTAAGATAAATCTGAGTCCTTGAAGTGCATTCTTCAGCTTGCAGACCTAGTGGCAGGCAGAGATAGGCCCGAAGCTCCAGTTTTAAAGGGTTGGGTGCATTTTGTTAGATTTGGGCTATATCGTCCGTGCTAGTGGCCGCAATTTCCACCCCCGTCAATGCATCTAAGTGCACCGGGGAGTTGAGCGGTAGCCAATGTGTCCCACAGTACCTCTAAATGGGGTCCCTCACCACCCCGGCTATACCTTGCTCCTGCAGTTGGCTCGTCCCCCTCCTAACTGCCGCCTTAGAGTACTCTCACGGCCCTGCTCAGACACACCCAACCGTCTTGTGCATACACGAGCTGCATTCCTGCTCAAAGGCCGCCAATGGAGTCAGTGGGTGTTTACCAGCCAGGGGTTACTGATGCGACAACCCCACCTGGCGCCTAGCCCTGCCTCCAACTAAAACTAATCTTTATTCTTTGTTAATTACATTGAATGGATATATTAGTGAAAAAAAAACACAAAATGTTAAACTGATGTTATAGGTAAATCTTTAAATAAGATACAAACTAAGATTTGAACACCAAAAAACCCATGAAATTCACTAGTTATGCTTTGCTAATGTAAATGTATCCTATGCCCAAGGTCCTATATAGGCGCCAACCCTGGCACTCTGACATCAGTTTTTTTTTGTGTTTTTTTTTTTCCTTGCCAGCCAGTGCAGATTTGAAGAGAACTATTGCTTCTCTAAGTACTCGGTACGATTGGGTAAGTCGAGGCACAAGAAGTTGAAGAAAGCAAAAAGTTCTTCGACTTCACCCCGTTTGTGAGCTGACGAGACGCATGAGCGTCGTCATTCTTGGCCTCAATCTGCACAGCCTGCGTCTGGGCCTACTCCACTCCTCCCCAAGTTTCTGGAAACCAAAGTGACCTCTGCCCAGCTAAAATAATTTTATAAGGCCATGCGCCTTACCATTGGGCAGTATGATGCTGCTGGAGCCCCTTCAGGCCCTGCGGAGTTGGAAGGGGACCCATTTGGGGTCCACGCTGGTGACTTCAGCCTCAGCTTTGAGGGGCACCCAAGAATCCATGCTTGGATCCGGAATGGTGTCAGTCGTACCATCTTGACCTTCCTTGACACCAGTGCCGACTCTCCCAGTGCCAGCCGTGCCCCTAGGCGGCGCCGTCCCCATTCTCATTGCCGATTCTGACACTGAGCCGGATGGGTGTCCTACAATGCAGACTCCGGCGCTGTCAGGAGCCGTGGCTCGTATGTCAGATCATGAGCCTGTTTCTTATGGCATGCTGAGGAATGGGAGGGTTCGCTGGACCCTTTGGAATACCAGCTTCAAGGCCCTTTGGACTGGTGTGCGGACTTGGGTGAAGTCAGCGGACTAGACACCTCCCCACATACTGGCATGCTTTCTCCTCCCACCGTGGTTATGGAGGAAGGTGCTTCATACTCAGTGGTGGTGCGAAGAGCAGCTGAGGTCCTGGACCTTGAGATGCCTACGTTGGCAGTCATGACTAACCTCCTGACAGACGTGCTTCAGCCCGGGGCTTCATCCTCTGAACCGCTGCTGCTCTTTAATGAAGCCCTTACAGATGTCCTACTGGGAACCTACTCCAACCCCGCCACAGGGGCTCTTGTGAACAGGACAAATCCCCGCCACCATTGTCCTGCTCTGGGCAACCCGAGTTTGCTCACGCAACACCCCATCTCTGAGAACTTGGTCATCCAAGTATCCACTTAGGGCGCATTCCCTTCCGCACCCCTGGCTAGGGAATCCAAGAGGCTGGACACACTTGGGAAGATGATGTTTTCTTCTGCCAGCCTGGAATCGCAGTCCGTGAACACCGCATGCCTTTTAGGTCGTTTTTCCCATATGCTGTCGGATATGGTTGCCCAAGTGCTGTAACACGTCCCGGAGGAGGCCCGGGGTGTATTCTCCCAAGCAGTTGCTGACAGGAGAGATGCAACAAAGTTCACAATCTGATGTAGACACAAATGACTCACTGAGCGGAGCAGTTGCATCAACATTGGCCCTTAGGCGCCACGCTTTGTTGAGGACGTTTGACTTTTTAGGGGATGTCCAAACTGACCTTATGGACATCCCTTTTGATGGCACCCATCTCTTAGGAGAGGAAACAGACTCTGCCCTTGAGCGCTTCAAGGATTCTCGTGCTACGGCCAGGTCCTTGGGCCTCATGAAGGCCCCTTGTCCCCCTGAGTCTTCTTTTCACCCCTCACATGGCTGCTGCCCAGCTTCCACGTGGCTAGGAACGTGGGATCCAGTACGCTCATGTAGGGCACCAATGTTCTGGCCAGTCCACCCCTCTCCCTCCCTGCAGCTGCCTCCAAACCTTCTTAGTCTGACTCATTCCCACAAGGGACCAGTCGGAGGCAGGATCCACCATCCTCTGCTCCGCTGGCAGTCCATCACGTCGGACATGCGGGGTTTGCAGGTAGTCCGAAGTGGATACTCCTTCCCCTATGAGACTACCCCTCCATCCATGCCACCTTCCTACGATCTCATGACGGAGGATCACTTGGCAATTCTCTGAGAGGAAGTTGCGTCTCTCTTGGCCAAAAGAGTCATAGAGAAGAGAGTGTTCCTGTGCCAAAAGTAGGTTGTGTTTGATATTCCCACTACTTTCTAGTATCCAAAAAGGACAGTTCCCTATCCTAGAACTTCAGCCCCTCAATCCCTTCCTCAGGAAGGAGTTCAAAATGCTCACTCTGGCTCACGTTTTATCTGTTCTGGACACAGGAGACTGTATGGTAATGTTCGACTTGCAGGGCGCTTAATTCCATATTTCGGTCCTGCCTGCCCACAGACGTTACTTACGGTTCACATTAGGCCACAAGCACTTTCAGTGCACTATGCTCTTCTTTGGCCTTACCAGTGTCCCTCAGGTGTTCACCAAGGTGATTGCAGTGGTCGCAGCTCATCTGTGCAGGTCAGGGGTTTCAGTCTTTCCCCACTTCAACGACTGGCTGTTGAAGACGGGCTCGCCCCAGGTTGTCATCTCCCACCTCCAGACTACGGCAGACCTCCAGCATTCGCTGAGGTTCACTAAAAATATGCTGAAATAACACCTGACTCCCTCTTAGATGCTCTCTTTCATCTGAGCTGTTTTGTAGGTAGTGCAGTTTCGGACTTATCCTCCTGAATGACAAGTCCAGGATATACAGGCTATGATACAGATGTTTCAGCCTCTATCCTGGATTTTGTTGAGAAAGACTTTGAGGCTGTTGGGCTTCATAGCCTCCTGCAACTTGATGGTGTCACATGCCAGTTGGCATATGTGGACTCTGCAGTGGGACCTGAAGTACCAGTGGGCGCTTGTAGGAAGTTTGCTCTCTACACAGTGCACTAAAAAGAGGTATGCGGTGCAGAGAGTCCAGTAGATGTACAATTGATTCACGGAGGCTAACATGGATTGGACTTGTGCTGTATTTTGTGGTAGTGTGGGATAGCAGTTAGGCTTATCAGAGGGTAATGCTAAGCAATTGTTGTACTCGGAGAGGCAATAAATGAGACACACACTCAAAGAATGCATTTGAGATCAAATTAGAAAAATTACACTTCTTTTTATATGTTTCAAACCCAAGAACGTTGTAATCAGGTAAGTACTATTTCAAGCATAAATACGTTTTAGATTAAAAAATCAACACAGTGCATTTCTCAAAGATCTTCAATGTTAACCTATAGAGGAAAACAATGTTCAGCAAACACATGGTAAACAATGTCTTCGAGGCCAATCTCCGAGAGTTAAGGTAAGTCCTGGGCACTGATCAGAACCACACCAGCAGGACACTCTGGGCGGCACTAGGACATTCGGTGCAAGGGTGCTAAAGGCTTTGGGTGCCCAGTGGTTTTCAATGGGAATTGGTCCTCGTGACAAACAGGCTGCAAGCTCTGGCTAGGAAGCCAGTCGGGGACAACAAGCAGGAATGTTGTAGACATGGGGTGTTCAGGGACGTAGCTGCACCTTTGGTCCTTTTCTTCAGGGCCCAGTGTCGACGGATGCAGGGGTGTCCTTAGGCATCAGTTTCTTCAACTGGGATCACTCGTGGTCAGAGAGTCCTGCGTGTTGAGCCTGCAGGCATTGTCGGAGAGTCCAGCAGGAGTGGACCCAGGGTGGTCTTGAGCTCAGAGGAGCTGTGGTACATCACTGGCACTAGTGGCCCACTTCAGATTCGGTTAGGGGTGGCAGGTGCAGGGGTTGCTTGATGTGTTGGGTTTTCTCTCACCACCAGGCCATGGGAGAGGGGGCCTGCATGCAGAGGCTGCAGGTGACTTGGGGGAGTCCAAGATAGGTGAGACCTCAATGGACTCGGACTCTGGACAGCTGGGGAGCCTTGCTGGTTGCGTTGGTTGGCTTCACATAGGGTCATGGACGTAGGGTGCAGTCGTCACTTTGGGTGTCAGGTCTTTGCTGTTCTGGAGGCTGCAGAGTCCTTTCTTGAGACTTTGTTGCAGAGCACATCTGCTGCTCCTGGGAGACTTGATCCTTTATGGAAGGCAGGCAGTCCTCCTGGGTTTCTGTAGGCTCATCGGCAGGACGAGTCGTCTTTTTGGGCAGATTTCATTGAGGTCAGCAGGCAGGCCAGCGTAGTTAGTACCAGATCAACTGCTTCTTCCTTTCCTCTTCTGTATGTGCGACTCTTCTTTGTCCTTTTCTTCTTATGTCGTTAGAATCTGAGTTCTGGGGTTCTGGAGTGCCACCTAACTACTCAATTTAGGGGCAAGATAGGGAGTGCCAGGTTGTAGACAATGTGCCTAATTCCTTACGACCAAGATGGAGGAATTTGAAAAGTGGTGTCCACTTCAGCATTTCCACCTTAGGGGTGGGACTGGCATGAAGTGGGCACACCTCCTAATCTGCCTAATTTCTCATCCTGTGCTGCCACCAAAAGTGGGGTCAGGACGGGGGGGACAGTCATCTCTTCCATGTGGAGAGACATGGGTCGCATTACAAAGGTGGCTAGACCTTTGAAGCTCCCAGCACTGAAATGTCCATCTTGCCTGGGTGAGGTGTTAACACCCCTACACAGTGCAGGCGTTTGTCTCTGGCCCTTGAGAGCACTGGCTCTCACCTTGTCGGGGTCAGAAACGTGTCTAGGGTAGCTGAACTGGTCCGGACCAGTCAGTCAACACACTAGTAGCTGCTAGGTTTTCAGGAGGCACCTCTAAGGTGTCCTCTGGGTGCAGTTGTTAATAACTCCCTCACTGGGATCAGTGAGGGTTTATTAATCTGAAATGTTTTATACCAAACATCCCTGGGTTCAGAGAAAACAATCATGTAGCTGGGAATCTCGTAGTGATCAGTGCCCAGCACATGTATTTGAAATGGCTTCCCTGCTCACTTACTATGTCTAAGAATCGACAACGACATAGCAGGGACATATGTGCTCATGCACATATGCCATCACATGGGTCAGGATGCACGCTGACTTAGGGGTGACGTACACCTCGCACATGCAGTGATAGGGGACCTAGCACAAAGGGATGTGTGACAGGTCGTGTTTTCAGTTATGACCTGCACCAACACACGCAGTCTGCAATGGCAGCACTGTGTGGGTTTGGTGAGGGGTCCCAGGGTGTGGCACAACTGGTGCTGCAGCCCTCGGGGACCTTCCTTAGTACCGCAGGCCCTAGGTAGCAGGGGTACCATATACTAGGGACTTACAGTGAGTGCTAAAGATTGTACCAATTGTGCTAAACAACTGTGCAGTTTTGGGAAAGAGCTCTGGCACTGGTTACCTGGTTAACAGGGTCCCAGTGCACTAACATTCAAATGTACCCCAGGTTTTGCATAAGCCATTTGAGAGCCCTGTGGTCATGTTTGAACCAGGAAGTGAGAACCAAACAGGTATGGTCTCAGCTTCTTCAGGGACCAAACAACAGCAAAGGCTCCCCTTTCAGTGGCACTCCAATGCTACTCTCTGGAGAGTAATCTCCGCTAATAAAAACAACAAGTTGGTCATGGCCATCATCACTTATTTGGGACAGGACTGCTCCTATTCCATGCTCAGAGGCTTCTCTCTGCGCTGTGAACTGCTTGGTGTAATTTGGAGCTTTAGGAACAGGTGCAGAGCACATTGCTTCTTTCAGGGCATCAAAGGCTTTTTGACACCTTATTGTCCAGTTTGCTTCCTTTGGCATTTTCTAGCAGGTCAGTTCTGTGAGAGGCCACAATTGTGCCATATCATTTCACAATGTAGTACCCAGTCAAGCCAAGGAATGCCCTGACTTGAGTCTGGGCTGTTGGCGCTCCCCAGTCCAGAATTGTCTGGATCTTTGCTTGTAGTAGTTGAACTTGTCTTCCACCTACCAGTTGCCCAAAGTATACTACCTGGCCATTGATACTGAGGCCTACACTTCTCAGAGTCTTAAGGATCTTTCAAAAGTGGATGAGGTGAACCTGAGGTAGAGCTCAAGACAGCAATATCATCTAGATATGCTGTACTAAAGTCTACTAACCCAGACAGGATGTTGTTTGCGAACCTTTGGAAGGTGTCAGGGGCATTCTTTAGTACAAAGGGCATAACAGTGAATTGATAATGGCCATAAGGAGTAGAGAATTCTGATTTTTTTTTAAATTTTGCTCCAGGGGTCAGAACAATATGCCAGTACCCTGATGTGAGATCAAAAGTACTGAGAAATTTGGCTGCCCCTAACCTGTCAATAAGTTCATCAGCCCTAGGAATTGGGTGAGCATCTGTTTTTGTCACAGCATTGAAACCCTTATAGTCCACACAAAAACTAATTTATTTATTTCCCCCCGGGAATGAAGTTTGGGGACTAAAGCCAGTGGGCTGGCCCAGGGGCTTTCAGAGTGCTCAATGACTACCAATCCCAGCATCTTTCCGACCTCAGCCTTGATGCTCTCTTTAACATGGTCAGACTGTCTGCAAATGTTATTATTGACCAGGTATGCTGTCCCCAGTATGTGTTTGACCACGGGGTCAAGCAGAAGAACTCAGCATACTACTACAAGACTTTCTTACAGTAAGTCTACTGTTGGTCAGTGTGGGTGTCTGAAAAAAAACACTCCTCCCACTGAGCCATCTTTTGGGTTGCTGGAATGTAGATCAGAGAGAGGTTCACTCTCAGCTTTCTGTTCCTCATCAGTGACCATGAGCATGGGCATCTCAGCTCTGTTGTGTAAGCAGGTTTAGAAGGATGACCCTTTTTGGGCCCCTTTTCTTTCTAAGATACGGTAGGGTCCACTCCAGTTGTCATGGAGGGCCCTAGGTGCCACAGGCCCTGGTTGGAACTTCACCAGTGCAGCCTTTTGGTCATACTGGAACTTCTGGACTGCTTGGCTGGCCTCAAGGTTTTTGGAAGCTTTATCCATGTACTCAGCCATCCTGGAACGAAGGCCAAGCACATAGTCCACAATATCCTGCTTGGTTTCTTTGAGAGGTCTCTCCCATCCCTCCTTCACAAGACAAAGCGGTCCCCTTACAGGATGGCCAAACAAAAGCTTAAAGGGGGGGGAAACCCTACTCCCTTCTCTGGCACTTCTCTGTAAGCAGAAAGCAGGCATGGGAGTAGGCCATCCAATCTCCTTCTGGTTTTCCAGGGAGACCACCAATCATACCTTTCAGTGTCTTGTTAAATCTCTCAACAAGGCCATTGGTTTGTGATTGAAATGGAATAGGGCACACTTAGATCACACCACATTCAGTGCACATGTATTTCAGGTATCCAGACATGAATTTTGTGCCTCTGTCTGACACCACCTCCTTTGGAACGCCTACTCTGGCAAATATACCAATGAGGGCTCTAGCTACTGCACAGCAATTGCTTCAGGGTACCTGGTTGCATGATCCACTACAACTAGTATAACTCTGTTCCCTGATGCTGTTGGAGGGTCAATGGGACAGATAATGTTAATCCCAACCCTTTCCAAGGGGCCCCCAACCACTGAACGTGGAATTATGGGGGCCTTTGGGGGGCCATCTCTCTTGCCTCTTACTTCTCTTTTCAAGTAATCACCCTCGTTCTCTTAAGGAGAATCTACCTTATGGTCAATTTCTTCGAATTCGTCGCAATTGTACCACTAAAGAAGATTATTTTCAAAACTCAGAAGCTTTGATTTCTAGATTGTTGAACAGGGGCTACCCTAAGAAAATCGTTAAAGGCGCATGTAAACGAGTATGGTATACCCCCTGTGAACATCTGTTAACACCCAAGTTAAAAAAGAAGGTGTGCCCCTTGACCTGCGTACTCACATATAACCCTAAAGAGAATCGTGTCAGAGCCATCATTGAAAAAAATTGGAAGCTGCTTTTTCCTTTAGGCTTAGACAAACCTCTCTTCGCTTTTAAAAGAGGCCGTAACATCTATGATTCCTTAGTACATGCCCCCTTTACTTCGAATAGTAAGAAGAAAGACGATCTTAGAAGTATGTTAGCCCTACCCACTATCATTGGCCATTTTCCATGTACCAATTGCCTGGCTTGCCAATATACAGAAAAAAGTATACAGGTGGAGTTGAATGGTAAAATATACTGATGTGGGAAGAATAGGAATACATCACATACAAACACATATAAATTCCCAAATCCCAATACAAGCATTTTAGGCTAGATAGTTGTAAACCAATGTAAGTAGTGAAAGGCTTAATACATGACATGTTAAAAAAAGACAGACTGTGGGTTCAATAGAAAAGGCAGGTCATATTTAGGACAAGACAAACAAACACTTACTAGTTAGGAAACATATATACATGCTGCATTGTTAAGTTAGCTGTGCTGAAACACACAAGAGGCCCAAACCACATTAGAATGAGAGTTTTTCTTTAAAGCTGCACCAACTGTTGCTTTCATAATGTTCACTTAGCATGAACAGGGTGGAACAGAAGGGTGCATCCTTCCTTAGCACAGGGGTCCTAAAAACCACAAGTCATTCATATCGTGTT
This sequence comes from Pleurodeles waltl, assembly GCF_031143425.1. NCBI lineage: Eukaryota > Metazoa > Chordata > Amphibia > Caudata > Salamandridae > Pleurodeles > Pleurodeles waltl. The sequence continues at coordinate 882,434,975 of NC_090437.1, forward strand.
AAGGGGAATTGTGTAAAGGGTCAGATAAGTATTTGCAAGGCAGGGCTACCATGAGCAGCACGCAACATATAATCTCTTGTTGTGCAGAAAGATAGATATGGTGAATGACGTCAGTGTAACTTACCCACCCATGAGGCCAACAAGTGCATGTGCTTCTTTCCAGAGGCACCTCATTATCTTATCTGTACTGCTTGTAGTTGCTTAAATCAATGGTGAACTCTTCACCACAGTTTTTTGTAGTTTTTACAGTATAAATGCTACTGGTGTTTGAACCAGAACTTTGAACTTCAGTCATGGCCTCTATGTTGAGACTGCCTGTTGTTCCCAGCTGAAAATCAATTAAACCTATATTATTGTGTCAAACTGATCTGTCTTATTTTATTAACAGATTTCCCTCTAACAATACCACCAACATTGCTTTTCAAATTGCAATACACGCCATGTGATATATTGTATCACATGTCCATGTTCACTTACATATATTGGCCAGACGAGACAGCTTGCGAAAGCACGTATACTTCAACACATGTCCAGGTTTAGATGTGCTGTACGGGGTGCCCCTCTGGCCGATCACTACATTGAGCAGGACCATCGTCCAGATGACATCAAATGGTCTATTTTATATGTAGTTGCTAAAACAAAAACAGGCACCAGATCAGCTTCCGTTTTGGATAAAATGGAAGCGCGTCTGATAGAAAGATTTGGGACGGCCAGGCGTGGTCTAAACGATTTGTCTGAGATGTGGGCCCTAATTAAATTGTAATTGGTTTATAGTGCTTCTAACCATACACTTTGTGTTATGTAGAATATGTTGTATAGAATCAGTCCTAGAACTGTATACCAAGTTGGTCTAATGTTATTGAGGATGTTGTTTGTGGTTGCTTTTAGTGTATATGGGACAACTATGAAGATCTTGAAATAATATATTTTGTGAAGTTAGAACTTGATGAGATAGGCTCTACCAATTGGTGCTGAGGTTCTACTTATGATCTTGTTTTTAGTATAAGTCCTGGAATTATGTAATGTTTTTGCAGTTTGTTTAATGATTACTTAGCTATCAGGGTTTGTTCCATATATGTTTATGGCTAATAACCCAATAATAGCTATTGTATTTCAAATGCCCTTTATTAACTTTGTTACAATTTAATTATGTTAAGTAGTTTACTGTTTAGTATGTCTTTAGTTATGTGTCTTGCACATTTCAAAATGGCCCCCACAGTTTTGCTGTCGGAGCAGAAATATGTTTAGTCCCTTTGTGATGTCTGGTAGGACTCGTATCTAAGGAGACATCCCGACATGGTGCTTTCCCTAATGCATGCCGCTTTAATTCATTACGCGGCTAAGTTTTCATCTCTGCAGAAAGACACCGGGCTATTCATTGATAGAAAAGTAGGTGCCGTGTTGCACGCCCACATCTGACAGGCTCGGCTCTTCGTTGTAAGCCCGTTTTAGTAAGCCTATGTTCTTTATTTCTAAACAGCAGGAGTTCGTTTGCCCGTATTATTGAATTACCGTTTGTGCAACTTAAGAATCACCAAGCTAAGGTTAGTCTCTTTAGTTACGCGTCTCTTCTTCTTCTCTTCTTTTTTAGAGGGAAGTGTTATAATTGTTGCCCTGAAATTAATAGGTGACTTTGTTACTTTGTTTTGCCCTACTAACAGTTTTTAGTTGTTTAGCTTTGTGGAGCTTACCTCTTGGATTGATTCTTGTCTATACAACATTAACTATAATTAACCAAATTGACTACCGATGAGGTTCAGCCGGATTTAATATTTTTTGTATATATAATTTCTTGATATATACCTTTTCAGCCATTAATAAATTTTTCACTATAAATATATTTCTTTTCATGTGCACATATAAGGGTGTGCCGGTGAACAGGTGTGGGTTCTCCTACACCTGGTGGTACATATAGTTATTATGGTTATAAGTTTTTTAGGTAACTTTTTTGTGTTGTACATATAGGCATCGTCTTCATTGTCCTGAGGAGGCCGTAGTTGTTAAGGCCGAAACGCGTCGACTATAATGTATTAAGGAGTGACTGTTGGAATTCTTGAAACATCTGGATTGAGTAATTTGTGGACTGTATCGGACTTTCATCTCAGTGATTGACTTGTCTCACTGTTGCAGGATACTTTCCTTCCACTACTGTCACTACCTGAACTGGTGACTGCTTGCCACTTGATGGTTAAGCAGCCTATTTTATGTACCACGGTGTTTGTCTTGCATTTTAGGGCGGTTTTGGATTTGTATATACATTGGGGGTTATTACAACTTTGGAGGAGGTGTTAATCCGTCCCAAAAGTGACGGTAAAGTGATGGATATACCACCAGCCGTATTACAAGTCCATTGTATCCTATGGAACTCGTAAGACGGCTGGTGGTATATCCGTCACTTTACCGTCACTTTTGGGACGGATTAACACCTCCTCCAAAGTTGTAATAACCCCCTTAGTCTTTTTGTATATAATATATATTTTTTAGGTAGATAGGTGATTTGCTGTCACTATGATTGAATTGCTTTATTCGTAATAAAGAAATTACTACTCAGTAAAAAATTGAGTTTTTTACTTAGATATTTTGTTACAGTTCTATCCCCGTTGGATATTCTCCGTTTTACACTGGCTTGACAGGTGGCACGGGAGTTAACAAAACTCCATCACCTTCTCGGACATACCTGGCAAATAGAAGTGTTCACCAACTTACTCCATGTTTTAGCCTGGCCAAGATGTCTACTTAGGGGGATATCATGGGCCACAGTGAGGAGAAACTCTCAATTCCTGAGGCTCTGCAAATCTAGTGGTAGCAGGTTTGGGGTATCTGGCCTCATTGAATAGGAGTACCTCCTCCCAATATGTCCTGTGAGAACCACCAATACCTTCATTTTCCTGATCAGCAGCTTGTTGATGAAGCCTTCAAGAATGGGACTGGTCCTCTGTCCCTAGCACAAGTCCTGCCTAGAGGGCCCCCCTGGTCCTAAGAGCTCTGCCATATACGGTCCAAGCTCCTGAGGCTCAATTCCTTTTGGGGCTGACAGGTTTTCTCCCTGAGGGGAGGGGACCTGATCTGGTGCCTGTAAGAAGCTGTCCTTGTGTGTTGTGGACACCTATGGTGTTTGCACCTTATACCAGGTCCAGGCAAACCTTACTAGTTAGCGAGACAGTGTCTAGGAAGCTAGGGCTCGTGGTAGCTGTGGTGAGCAACTAAGACTTATCAAGGAGGAGTGTAAAGCACTTGCAATACCACTGCAAGCAGTCATCCAGTAACTTATCAAACATGATAGGAACCACACAGTGTTACAAAAATAAAGATACTTTATTACAGTAGCACTGAACTGGATTACTTATAGGCAGTCCCCCAACTGGAGGCAAGTACACTATATATATATATAAAATAGTAGAATGCAAAGTGAAGTCCCCCACCCAGGGATGTGGTATAATTAGAAGGGAGCTCGGAGAACTCAGACCCCCAAAGGCGAGTACCTAGATGAGCCCCAGCAACCAGGAGAGCAGAGGTAAGTTACATGGCCTTCTCAGAGACTAACAAGGGGTCTTAGAAAAGGATGCTTGCAAGACTAGGACCAGTACAGTGGAACCCAATGGTGGATTCCGGATGAAGAGAATCTGCAGAAGAAGTGGACAGAGTCCAGTCCACACGGTAGTGTCCAGGTGGGGCAGGAGCCACTACCCACCCTTTTGTGGATGAAGATCTGGGTCGAAGATGAAAATCAGCTGTGGATCCCAGGAGCTGCAGAGAGGTCCCTGGAGTTGTGCAGATGATATCCCACGACGGTCGCCGGGTCGCAGATGGTTAGTGGTCACGAGGACCACCAACAGGTCTTGGCAAATGAAAATCTGGGCAGAAGAGGATTTGCAGAGAACAAGAGGACCAGGCGACTGTACCCTTGGAGGGGAAGGGGAGTCTGGGCTGATCCCCTGCTGTCGGGAGAGCCAGCAGAAGCAGTCGTAGACCCCACAGAAAAACCCACTGGCATCAGGCATAGTATGTTTCAATGAGGCCTACTCAGCAGACCTGGAGAAGAGTCCCACGTCGCTGGAGCAGAAGAGGAGAGACTGTCCTTGCAAAAATGAACTGCTGAAGGCTGGGGCTACTGGAGCCTGAAGATCCCTCGGAGCAGGAGTCAACAAGCCTTGGTTGCTGCAAGAGTGTCGGTGCTGTCTTGAAGGAAGAGGCAGGGGCTTATCGTCTCCCAAGTTGGACAGTAGGTAGAGAGGACCCAGAGGAGCCCTCCACACCACAACCTGTGTTGGAGATTCTTCCTGGAGCCAGATGGCAGAAGATCCCAGCAGCCTTAGGTGCCTGCAGATGCAGGGGAGTGACTCCTTCACTCCTGTGAAGTACAACAGCAGTTCGGACAGCCAGGAGCACAAGAGGTTGATGCAGAAGAGTCCTGGTGGAGTCTTGCACGTCGAATCTGAGGACCCACACAAGAGTAAGAGCCTAAATAGCCCAGAAAGGGGTATTGCTCACCAGAAGGATGACCACCTTTCAGGAGGGGTCTGTGATATCACCTGCCTGTCCTGGCCACTCAGTTGGTCCTAGAGACTTCTGCCCACCTTAGATTCAAGATGGCAGAATCAAATGGCTACCTGGGGGAGCACTGGGCACCACCCCTGGGTGGTGATGGACAGGGGAGTTGTGACCCTCCTTTCCATTGTCCAGTTTTCCTGGACTGGTGCAAACCAGTTTACGCAAGGAGGGCACCAAATATGCCCTTCAAAGCATACCAGTGTCTTGGGGAGGCTCCCCTTCCCAAGCCATGTAACACCTATTTCCAAAGGGAGAGGGTGTTGCCTCTCTCTCCCAAAGGAAATCCGTGGATCTGCCTTCCAGGGCAGAAACCTCTCTGTAGGATTAACCCTGCAAACTGGTAGGAGCAACGCTGAAAAGATGAGGGTCCTCTAAGGAGCCCCCAAAGTGCATGGAATCATACAACCAATACTAGCAACCGTATTGGGGTATGATTCCGACATGTTTGATACCAAACTTGCCCAGGTTCGGAGTTACCATTATGTAGCTGGACACAGGTAAAATGGCTTCCCTGCACGTACTAACGTCCAGGAAAAGGGAGCTGGAGTTTGTAAGGGCACCTCTGCTCATGCACGGGTGCCCTCAAACACAGGTACCGCCACCTGGGCTAGGATGGCCTGCAATAAGGGTGATTTACAGTGACCTGGTGCAGTGACCTGTAGTGAAAGAGAGCATGCACCTTTTCATGCAGGCTGCAAGGGCAGGCCTGTGACACATTTTGCATGGGCTGCCACGGATGGCATGATATATGCTGTGGCCCTTTGGGAACCCCTGGTGCCCCAGTGCCTTGGGTACCTAGGTACCATATTCTAGGGACTTAATGGGGGCACCAATATGCCAATTGTGGGGTGTACAAGGTCAGGAACAACCAAATTTAGTGGGAGAGCACAATCACTGGGGTCCTGGTTAGCAGGATCCCGGTGAACACAGTCAAAACACACTGACAGCAGACAAAAAGTGGGGGTAACCATGCGAAAAACAGGATACTTTCCTACATAACACCCCCCCGCCCAAACGAAGGACAGTAAGGTTAACGTTGTCCGGACTAGTCTTCACTAAGTGGAAATATCTGGAGAGTCTATCTGCATTGGATTGGTTACTCCCAGGTCTATGTTCCACTGTATAGTCCATGCCCTGTAGGGATATGAAACACCTCAAAAGTTTGGGATTTTCACCTTTCATTTGTTTTAACCATAGAAGGGGCTGGTGGTCTGTTTGAACAAGGAAGTGAGTGCCAAACAAGTATGGTCTCAGCTTCTTCAAAGCCCAAACCACAGCAAAGGCCTCCCTTTCTATTGCAGACCAACACTTTTCCCCTAGGGGTCAACCTTTTGCTTTTAAAAGCTACAGGTTCATCCTGGCCCTCTGTATTCAGTTGTGCCAGTACTGCCCCAACCCCTACCTCAGAAGCATCTGTTTGTACTATGAATTGCTTGGAGTAGTCAGGACTTCTTAAAATATGAGCAGAACACATGGCTTGTTTAAGTTCCTCAAAAGCTTTTTGGCAGCTAGCTGTCCACAAAACCTTCTTGGGCATCTTTCTGGAGGTGAGGTCATTAAGGAGGGCTACAACGGAGCCCTAGTTCCTAATGAACCTCCTGTAGTATCCAGTGAGGCCTGAAAAGGCTCTAATCTGGGTCTGGGTAGTACAGGCAGTACAATCCAAAATAGGTTGGATTTTCCCCTGTAGGGGCTGAATCTGGCCTCCACCTACCAGGTGGCCCAAATATACTACTTTCCCCTGCCCTGTCTGGAACCTAGAGGCCTTGAGAGTGAGACCTGCTTTTTGCAGGAGGTGGACCAGGTGATCCTCAAAGGTGGAGCTAAAGACAGCTATATCATCAAGATAACCTGCACTGAAGGCTTCCAATCCTTGGAGAACTGTGGCATTTTTCAACCCAAAGGGCATCACAGTGAATTGATAGTGCCCACCAATGGTAGAAAAATGTTGTTTTAGGTTTAGCATCCTCTGATAACTTAATCTGCCAATATCCAGCGAATAGATTAAAGATGCTTAGATACTTGGCAGAATCCAGTGTATCTATAAGCTCATCTGCCCCAGAGATAGATTGAGCATCTCTTTTAGTAACAGTGTTGAGACCCCTGTAGTCTACATAAAACCTCATTTCCCTTTTTCCATTCTGGGTTTCAGGACAAGTACTATAGGACTAGCCCAGGGGCTGTCTGAGGGCTCTATGACTCCTAGGTCTTCTGAACTTCAGACTTGATGCAGTCTCTGACATGATCACGCTGCCTGTAAATTTTGATTTCTCTTTGGGACTCAGAGAACCAGTCAGCTAGCACTACCCCATCCACTGAGCCATCAGCTGCACTGTGGGAGAAGAGGTCAGGGAGAGGGTGCCCAAGCAGAAGTTCGAATCGGATGTAGCCCACACCCTTGTGAGGGACTTCCCTGTAGGCAAAGAGGAGGCATGGTAACAGAACATCCCACCTCCTTCTGAGTTTTTCAGAGAATCCCATTATCATACCCTTGAGAGTTTTATTAAACCTCTCAACTAAGCCATTTGTTTGGGGGTGGTAAGGAGGGGTGAACCTGTAAGTAACACCACATTCCTTCCACATGGCTTTCAGTTAAGCAGACACAAAGTTTGCACCCTTGTCTGATACCACCTTTTTAGGAAAACCCACTCTTGAAACTATACCAAGAAGGGCTTTGGCCACTGCAGGAGCCGTAGTGGTCCTAAGAGGAATAATCTCTGGGTACCTGGTGGCATAGTCCACTATCACCAGTTTGAATCTGTTCCCAGAAGCTATTGGATGGTCCAGGGGGGCAACAATATCCATCTCAACCCTCTCAAAGGGTATCCCATCCACTGGAAGTGGTATTAAGGGGGCCTTTGGGGTATCACCTGTTTTTCCACTGGCTTGACAGGTTGCACAGGAGCGACAAAACCCCTTTGTGTCTTTAGACATGTGAGACCAGTGAAAGTGAGGGACAAGCCTGTCCCAAGTCTTGCTTTGCCCCAAGTGACCTGCCAGGGGAATATCATGGGCCAAGGTTAGCAGAAACTCCCTATACTTTAGAGGGACCACCAACCTCGTGGTGGCACCAGGTTTGGGATTCCTTGACTCTGAATATATGACACTGTCTTCCCAGTGCACCTTATGGGTGCCACTGATATCCCCTGCCTCTTGAGCTGTAGCTTGCTGTCTCAAGCTTTCCAGTGTGGGACACGGTTGTTGTTCCCTACTGAATTCCTCCCTGGCGGGCCCCCCTGCACCCAAGAGCTTGGCCGTGTTATCTTGCAGCTCCTCTGCTGTTGGTTCCACCCAAGTAGTGGATTCTGCTCCCTCTGGAATTGAATCCGCACTGGAGGCTGGAGCAGGGGGTACTCTCTTCATCCTTCCTGCTCTTGGGTTTAGGAAGCTCTTGGGGCATTGTTCCAGGCTCCAAGAATCCTTGCTATTTTTACTTCTTTGCCTGTGCTGTTCTGAGGGCAAAGATATGCCCTGGGATGGACAGCATTGCTCCATGAGCCTCTAGTTCCACTTCAGCCCAAGTTGAAGTTTCTAAGTCATTCCCTAGTAGGCACTCTGCAGGTACGTCTGAGGATGCCACAACTTTTTTTAGGGCCAGTAACATATACAAGCCCTGGTAACCGCTAACTTTGCTCCCATGCAACCAGCCTTCCAGAGCTTTTACAGAACAGTCCACAAAATATACCCATTCTAAGGAGGACGCTTTCCTGGTCTCTCTGAACTTGATAATATACTGTTCAGTAGTCAGACCAAACCCATCTAACAGTGCTGTTTTAAAACTGTGTAATTGTCTGCATATTCTTCGCTGACAGTAAGGATCCTGTCCCTACCCTTGTCAGAGCAATAATACCACACAATTGGTGCCCACTGCCTTTGGGGGACCCTCTGTACCTTACAGGCCCTCTTCAAAGCAGTGAACCAGTAGTATGTGTCATCGCCCACCTTGTAAGGTGGGACTACTTTGTTTAAGTTTCTAGAGTCAAAAGAGTCCCCCCTGACCCTGGTGTCCCTTAAACTGCTGCCACAATGGGGTGCTAACCCCATACTCTGCATTTCTCTCTCCACTGCCAAGGCCTCCCTGTTTAGGACCCACTGTTGCAGCCTCAGCTTTGCCTCCTATAGCCTCAGTTGCCTGAGTTCCATATCTAGGGAATCGTACCCTGAAGTGGGGCAGTGGCCCCCCCTCAGATACTGAGGAGACATGAGAATGGGCAGAGGAGGATCTGTTTCTCCTTTGGGGAACCCTCTGTACCAGCCCTCTAGGGTCAAAGGTGGGCCTACTTGTATGACCCCCTTTCCATTACCTGTAGTGCTTCTAACAGGGCTGGGATGGTTTCCAAGTTCTTCCTGATCCTCCCTGGGTACTCTTGGCCTTCCTCAATGTCGAGATCTACTCTCTCTAGTACTGGGGGAGGGTGTGAACAGACTCTGCTTTTTCCTCCTAGCTACCAGCATTGTCCTGGTCAGCCTGGAGGAGCAAGCCGAGAAGCAGACTCTTGTTGGGATTTCTTCCTGTTTTATAGTTTTCTCTCAGCACACATCTCCCTCAACTCTTGGAAAGTTAGACCCACATATTGTGAGTCCAGGGCCTGAGAGGTGTGCTCTACTGAGGACATGCTGTCTAGCTATAGTGGTGTAGGTGACCCTAAGTACTCTTATCTACTAGGTTCTCTAAGAAGGTTGGAACAATGGCTATGCTAGACCCCTAGCTTACCCAAACTTAGGAGAATAGATACCTGACACTAAGTGCAGTGTGTACCTATTAGTTAATTAATCGTCTTTCCTGTGGAAAGTACCTAGTGACAGAGTGGTAAGGCAATTGCAGGTGCTTATCTCACTGCTGCACCACCATTGTAGGAAGCTGGCCTGGTGTGTGGTGAGCACCTCGGTGTTATCACCTTATATCAAGTCCAGGTATCCCCTATTAGTGAGGTGTAGTCAGTGTCTAGGAAGCCAGGCTCTCTAGAGGTAGCTGTGGATGAGCAGCCAAGAATTATCTAGGAGACACACAAAGCTTGTGCAATACCACTGTAGTCACACACCACTTAAACACATGAAAGAACCACACAGTTTTACCAAAATAAAGGTACTTTATTATGGTAACACAAATACCAAAATGCTATGTGGGCAATACCTCAACTGGATGTAAGTAAATACACTCTTATATAGACATTAGGAGTCGGTGATTAGCATAAAAGGCAATAGAAAACAGTGAAAACATTAGTGGGTACTTAAGGCCCTGGGGGAAACCAAACCATATACTAATAAAGTGGAATGCAAAAGTCGGGCCCCCAACCAAGGAAGTGGAATCCGTAGAGGGGAGCTGGAGGAACTAGGAACCCCAAAAGGTAAGTACCAGAGTGCCCCCCAGCGGCCAGGAGAAGAGAGGCAAGTACCTGGCTCTCCACAAACCCACCAAAAAGACTTCAGAAGAGGATTTTGTAAGACTGCAAGAAACCAAAGGTGGATCCTGGTAGAGAAAGACCTGTGATGGAAAGGGACCGAGTCCAGTTCACGTTAGAGTGTCAGGTGGTGTCAGAAGCCACTACCTACCCGTCTGTGGATGCAGGGCCAAGTCGACGGTGGATGAAGACAGTCAGCAGTGCAGCACTGGAGTAGCTCAAGAGTTCCTGGAGTGATACAGTCGACGTCCCACGCCGGAAGAAGGATTGCAGTTGGTCAGTGGTATGGAAAAACCATCAGCAAGCCTTGGCAAAAGCGAATGTTGTGGAAGAATTGCGTAGCTGCCAGGGACCAGCAAGGTCCAGGGGTACTCAACCCATGAAGGGGAGTCCCGGGTGACCCTAAGCAGTGAGGAGAGTCACAGGAAGAGGAGACAGCCCCCAAAGGCAACCACAGGCAGTAAGCACAGGAGTCTCGGTGAGGCCCACGCAGCACACCTTAGAAGGAGTCCAGCATCACAAGAGCAGCACGCAGAGGGCTGTGCTTCGCAGGGAAGAGATCTGGGGGCTGGGGCGACACAGAGCCTGAAGATCCCTTGGAGGAGATGCCAACAAGCCTGCATGGGGGTGCTGTCCTGCGTGGAGAGGCAAGGGCTTACCATCTGCTAAGGTGGGCAGCTGGTAGAGAGGACCAAGGGAACCACACCAGGCCACCACCTGTGATGCAGGTTCCACGCAGCCCTGGAGGAGAGGAGATCCACGCAGCCGGTCGTTGTTGCAGTTAGTGCCTGCGGATGCAGGGGAGTGACTCCTTCACTCCAAGGGAGATTCCTTCTTGCTTCTCATGCAGACTCGGAGGACACACAGCTGGGAAAATCTTGAAGTTGCTGGAAGGAGCTGTGTAAACAATGTTGCAAGCAGCGTCATTGCTGTGGATGCCGATGGTTGGTTCCTAGAGGGTCAAGTTGCGGTTCCAGTGGCCAGAAGGTGAAGTAACAATGCAGTGGAGTTCTGCTGGAATCTTGTGGGTTGAATCTGAGGACCTACCCTAGAGGGAGACCCTAAATGGCCCAGATAGGCGGTCACCCTGCTAGGTGAACAATCCCCCTATCAGGAGGGAGCTGTGATGTCACCTACCTGTCCTGGCCACTCAAATGCTCCCAGAGGCCTCTGCCCATCTGGGATTCAAGATGGGAGAATCAAGTGGCCACCTGGAGGAGCTCTGGGCACCACCCCTGGGGTGGTGATGGACAGGGGAGTGGTTACCCCCCTTTCCATTGTCCAGTTTTGTGCCAGAGCAGGGACCGGGGGTCCCTAACCTGGTGCAAACTGGTTTATGCAAGGAGAGTACCAAATGTGCCCTTCAAAGCAAACCAGTGCCTTAGGAGTCTACCCGTCCCAAGCCATGTAACACCTATTTCCAAAGGGAAAGGGTGTTGTCTCCCTCTCCCAAAGGAAATCCTTGGTTCTGCCTTCATGGGCTTGAGCTGGTCAAGCAGCAGGAGGGCAGAAACCTTTCTGTAGGATGGTAGCAGTGTGGGCTGCCTGGGAAAACCCTGCAAAGTTGGGGCCCTCTAAGGAGCCCCCAGAGGAGTGCATGGAATCATAAAACCAGTACTGGCAACAGTATTGGGGGTATCATTCTGACATGTTTGATGCCAAACAAGCCCAGGTTCGGAGCTACTATTATGTAGCTGGACACAGATACACAGGTTAAATGGCTTCCCCACACCTACGAAGTCCAGGAAAATGGAGCTGGAGTTCGTAGGGGCACCTCTGCTCGTGCATGGGTGCCCTCACACACAGGTACTTGCAACCTACCCTCTGTGCTAGGAGCACCTGCCATAGGGGTGACTTAAAATGACCTGGTGCAGTGACCTTTAGTGAAATGGTGCATGCACCTTTTCAAGCAGGCTGCAATGGCAGACCTGCAGACACCTTTTGCATGGGCTCCCTTGGGTGGCATAATACATGCTGCAGCTCATGGGGTGCCCCAATACCCTGGGTACCAAGGTACCATATATTAGGGACTTACATGGGGTCACCAGTATGCCAATTGCCGGGTGTACAAAGTCATGAACAAGCAAATTTAGGGAGAGAGTGTACAGTCACTGGGGTCTTGGTTAGCAGGATCCCAGTGAACACAGTCAAACCACACTGACAGCAGGCAAAAAGTGGGGGTAACCCTGCCAAACAGAGGGTACTTTCCCACATAAAGGGTACCAAAACAACCACATTTAGAGAAGGGGGTACAATCACTGGGCTCCTGGTTAGCAGAATCCCAGTGAAAACAGTCTAAACACACTGATAAACAGGCAAAAAGTGGGAGTAACCATGCCAAAAAGAGTGACTTTTCTACAGTGCCTGATTGGAAGCTGTGTTCCAAGACCTTTTGCCTACCCTCTTGGTATTTTTACCCATTATTCCAAACTCTAACTCTACTTTTTCCCCCTGAGCCTTGCTTTGCGCTCTTTGTTTTTACACACACCCATTCAGGGATTCCCAGCATGGCTACATGCGTTCTTCTTTGAACATCAGGTCATGCTGAAGACTCCATATTATTGCCTAGCAGACATTGTACAGGTATTGCAGGAGATATCTGATAGAGACTTCTAGCTGCAGATTCCTTACCTTTAGAATTTCCAGACGTCAGCTTGGAATCTGGAACTTTTGCTGAGCAATACCCCTGCACGCGCCATCAGGTGGCTTCTTTCGGATCTGTGTGGCGTCTTTGACATCATTGTAGCCGTCTGTGATGTCACGGTCTCACCTATAAAGGCACCACCTGGTCACATGTACGTCAGTTCTTTTCCTTCTGCGCCGTTTAAGCGCAGATACAGGATAGGGCTACACCACTGTTTCTATTGACAGGCCTTTTTCGACCTTTTTGAGTATTTTTGTCTGTGCAAAGGATGACTTCAAAGAAGACAGGATTTAAGCTGTGTGACGTCTGCCATTGCACCATGTCAGTGACAAATCCCCATCAAATATGGTTTTGGTATCTCAAGTGCGACCACGACTCGGTCGCATTCGGACGGCGGGGCCATAGCTCCGAAAGCTTTGAGGAAGCAGTCCCTAAGCTAATGGCGGCTCTGCAGTCGACATTGGCGGGTGCGAATCTTCAGAGGGCACGGTCCCGTTTGAGGAGAAGGTCGCGGGACCGCTCCAGGAGCCCCAAGTCCTCTTCATCCCACTCAAGGTCCTCCGTGCACTCGGGGAAGAGTCACAAGAAGAAGCAGTCAAAGCAGACTTCGACTTCAACTCGCCCGCTGGCCAACAGGGCAACTCGGGAACTTTGACGTTCCAGGCACGTTCCGCTAAATCATTGCCAGGGCTTACTGTGTGCCTTCTTCTCTTTCTGGAAGCCTGAGTGACCCCTGCTCAATTAAAGGAAATCTTATAAGGCCATGTGTCTTGTATTTGAGTTGGCTGGCGCCGCTGGAGCACCTTTAGGCCCCACAGGGTCGGCAGAGAGGCCCCATCAGGTTCCACGCCAGTGGCTTCGGCCCCAGCTCCGATGGTGTGTTGTGGACCCGATATCAGATCTGGAACAGCATCGGCTTCACACAGTTAACCTTCTCTAGTGCTGCTCCTGGTGCCACTAGTCACCCATCGGTGGCGCGAGCCCCATTCTCATCATTGATGAGCCAGAGCGGCATCGCCTGGCCCCGACTGCACCCACAGGTGCCAGATCATTGTCTGAGCATTTGCTTGATCAGCCATCCACTGGTGAGGAATGGGAGGGCTCTTTGGACTGTCTAGAAACCCAAATGGAACCTTTGGACTGGTATGAGGAACTAGGAGAGGCCAGTGGACTCTCCAGATACTGGCTTGCTCTCCCCACCTACTGTGGCTACAGAGGAGGGTGCATCATATGTAACAGTGGCGCGTAGGGCAGCAGATAACTGCCCTCAGTGTAGGTCAGGACTAATCTCCTGACAGAAGTGCTCCAGCCAGGCTTCCTCATCAGAACCAATGTTGCCCTTTAATGCAGCCCTCACTGATCTGCTGGGAACGTGTGTCCAAACCTAGAACAGGGGCTCCTGTAAACAGGACATTTGACTGCCGCCAACACCATGCGCCATACCACCTTAGTTTCCTCACTCAACTCCCCACCCTGGAGAGCTTGGTAGTCTAAGCATCCACTTCCCAAGGGCGCCTTCTCTTCCCTACCTCCGGATAGGAAATCCAAGAGGCTGGATCAGCTTGGGAAGAAAATGTTTTCTTCCAACAGCCTGGCATTGAGGTCAGTAAACACCTCATGGTAACTGGGCTGTTTTTCGAACACTTTATGGGATTCAGTGGCGCAGGTGCTGCCTCAGGTCTCATAGGATGCATGGGCCATTCTCTCTCAAGCAGTTAAGAATGGGAGAGATGCAGCGAAGTTTACTATACGGTGTGGTTTGGACATGACTGACTCGCTGGGTAGGGCGATTTCATGTACAGTGGCCCTTTGATGCCACGCCTGACTACGTACATCTGTCTTTTGAGGGGGTGTCCAGGCAAACATTATGGGTATGCCTTCAATGGGTCCTGCCTATTTGGGGAAAAGCCAGACTTGGTGCTGGAGTGCTGTAAGGACTCTCGGGCTATGGCCAAGGCCTTAGGCCTCTCAGCAGCCCCTCGCCCACAGTCTGCCTGTTGTCCTTTCTGTGGCTACAGGAGGGGCACTGTGCCACGACACTCACAAGTTAGCCACTGTCCGGTGCTAGGCACACAACTTATGCACAGACGCAATTGTGGTGCTTTCAGACTATGAGGGTCTGTCTAGAAGTCGTCCACCACTCAGCCCCCTGCCTCTACAGCATTGAACCCCTCCTAATGTGATTCTGCAAAACATGTATGTCCAGTTGGAGGGAGGATTCAGTATCATCTCCCTGACTGGCGGCCCATACCATCGAACAAATGGGTCTTCCAGATCATACGGAAGGGTTATTCCCTCACCTTCCAGTCTTTCCCTCCCCCAATGCCTCCCTCAAAAGAATGGCCGATAGAGGATCACTTGGTTTTACTCTGTGTGGAAATTGGGGCTCTCATGGCCAAGAGAGACATAAAAAGGGTCCCAATACCAGAAGTAGGCAGTGGTTGTTATACACACTACTTTTTGATACCCAAAAAGAACAAGGGTCTCCACCCTGTTTTCGATTTATGGGACGTCAATCACTTCCTCAAAAAGGAGAAATTCAAAATGCATACTCTAGCTCAGGTTTTGTCTGCCCTAGACCAAGGGGACTGGATGTTAGCGTTGGACTTGGATGATGCGTATTTTCATATCTCCATCCTGCCTGCTCACAGGTGTTACCTGTGGTTCAGGGTAGGCCATGAGCACTTTGTTTACCGTGCTCCCCTTCAGCCTTAATAGTGCACCTCGGGTGTTCATCAAAGTGATGCCGGTGGTCGCAGCTCATCTGCGCAGGCTAAGGATTTGAGTCTTCCCCTACCTCGATGACTGACTGTTGAAGGCTCCGTCGCCCCAGGCAGTCATCACCCACTTTCAGACTACGGCGAACCTGCTGCATTCGCTGGGGTTCACTATACATGTGCCCAAGTCACATCTGACTCCCTCTCAGACGCTCCCTTTCAACAAAGCTGTTCTGGACACAGTGAAGTTTCGGGCCTATCCTACCAAGCAGCGAGTCAAGGATATTCAGGTTATGATTCCAATGTTTTGGCCGCTATCTTGGATTTCTGTGAGACAGATTCTGAGGCTGCTGGGCCTCATGGCCTCTTGCCAGATGGCATATGAGGGCTCTGCAGTGGAACCTGAAGTTCCAGTGGGCACAGCATCAGGGAAATCTTATCAACATGGTTCAGATCTCGGAGGGAACTGCAAAAGATCTGCAGTGGTGGTTAGTGAACCACGACTGGGTCAGAGGCAGAATCCTCTCCCTTCCCCAACCAAAGTTTACAGTAGTGACACATGAGTCACTTCCGGGGGTAAATATCAGAGGCCTCTGGTGGATTGTGGACTCCATATCAACTTACTGGAGCTCCGGGCGATTCGACTAGCATTGAAGGCATTTCTTCCGGTTGTCTAAGGGAAGATAGTGCAGATGTTCACAGACAACACCACCGCAATGTGGTACTGCATCAAGCAGGGGGGTGTGGGGTCGTGGACCCTTTGTCAGGAGACCTGCGTCTCTGGAAATGGCTGGAACATCAGGGCATAAACCTGGTGCTCAGCACTTGGCAGGTTCTCTGAACGCCAGGGCAGACAAACTCAGCCGGCGATGCCTAGTGGATTACAAGCGCCATCTCCATCCAAAGGTAGCACAAGGTCTTTCATTAGTGGGGAGAGCCTTGTTTAGATCTGTTTGCCTCTGAAGAGAACGTGCAATTTTAGACATTTCGTGTGCTGGAGTTTACAAGGTGGCTATCCCTCAGAGACGTTTTTCATCTTGAGTGGAGCTCAGACCTCCTGTACACCTTTCTGCCCACATCACTCCTGCCCATAGTTCTCAAGAAGAACAGGGACCCCAGGGCCCAAGTCATCTTTGTGGCTCTGGGTTGGGCATGGAGTGTCTGGTATCCAGAGCTTCCAAGATTGAGCATCGATCCGGCGCTCAGGCTGCCCTTTCGGAAGGAACTTCTGTTGCAGAAGCAGGATAGAGTCCTCCACTGAACCTCTCAACTTTCCGCCTTCTTGGGTGGAGATTGTGTGGCAACAGTTTACAGCTTTTGACTTTCCTCCTGAAGTTTGTAATGTCATTGTGGCAGCCAGACGTCTATCTACCAAGACTGTATACACCCACCAGTGTGAGAAATGTGTAAAATATTGTACAGAGAAGTCTATAGACTCACTTTCTGCTTCTGTCTCTGATGTCCCTTGTATTCTTACCCTTGCCAGCAAGGCTCTTCTTTAGGTAATCTGAAGGGTTACCATTCTGCTCTCTCTACTTGTGGCTGCCTGACCAACCCTCTTTTTGCAAGTCCTCTACTGCAAATAGATTCCGTAAAGGTCTTATACATATGTTCCCCCAGTCGCCTTCCGTTATGTCTCAGTGGGACCTTAATTTGGTTCTTACTTTTTTGATGTGTGATCCTTTCAAGCCTCTACACAATTGTCCCCTCTGGCTGCTCCCATTCAACACAGAATTTCATGTAGTAATAATATCTGCCCGGAGGGTCAATGAACTGCAGGCTTTGTCATCCAAGCCTCCATACTTAGCTGTGTTTCCAGACAAACTGGTGCTTCGCACTAGGGACTCTCCTCCTAGAAGTGGTAACGCCATTTCATGTGCGACAATTCATCATCTTGCTGACTTTCGACACTCCTCCACATCCTCCAAAGAAGATGAGTGACTCCATTGTCTGGATCCAAAAAGAGCTTTGCTGTTCTAACTTGACTGCACAAAAGAGGTCCGGGTGAACAGCCAACTCTTCGTGGTGTATGTTGGTGCAAAGAAAGGTTGAGTGGTGCAGAAACAAACTATCTCCCGATGGGTTGTACTCTGCATAAAAATCTGGTACACATTGGCTAAGAAGCAATCCCTTTGGCTTGCGGGTTCATTTCACCCAAGCAAAAGCTGTGGTCCACTGATTAACACATGAAGTCCCAGTATTGGACATCTGTCTGGCAGCAACGTGAGCGTCACTGCACACATTCACCAAACATTACTGTCTAGACTGACAAGTTCACAGGGATGGAAATTTCACCTGTTCAGTTCTGCAGGTCTTCCTGGTGTAGATAACTTCTCCGCAGCCCACCACTGGGGATGGTATTTTGTGTATCTATTCAAAGGTAAGGAATCTGCAGCTATAAGTCTTTATCAGATGAACAAGTTACTTGCCTTCGGTAACACCTTATCTGGTAGAGACAATATCTAGCAGCAGATTCCTTACCAACCAAACTATCCTCCCCGCTCTGTGGACAGTTTTCTAGGTTTAAGGACACTTGATTTCAGGGCCCTAGATTGGACACACTAGTGTCAACGCACTTCATGCCTTCACGCTCTTGGTGTGGAAAGTTGTGAAAAGGTAACTGACATAAGCGCACCAAGGTGGCGCCTATAGAGGTGACCGCGGCATCACTTCCTGCACAGCCAACGCCTCGTGGATCTGATCAATGGCATCTGCCGGTGCGAAGAGGTGCTGCTCATGAGAAATCTTCCAGATCCAGTCTGACGCCTGGGAAATTCAAAGGTAAGGAATCTGTGGCTAGATATTGTCTCTGACAGATAAGGCATCTCCCAAGGTAAGCAACTTGTTCTTCACCACTGTTGAAGGAAACTATTTATCAAACAACTATTTTACTTACAATTACATCTAGACTGTCTCTGCCACCTTGAATATGTTTGATGTGTATCCTGTACCTGCCTACCAATTGCCAGTCCTACTTCTTATTGATCTAATGTTATTGGTGTGCCTTGAACGTATTCTGTCTGAATAGAGGACTGCTAGACGGTTATCCGTTCACACACGGCTTTTTTATGGTATAAATGATATGTATCGTATTTTCCAGTATCAGAAAAGCCATGGAGATATTTGTGAAATGCCTGTTGGCTGCCGCAGGAGCTTAGTAATGTCTATGGAACCTTTATTGGCTCGAGCCTGAACCCCTGAATGCTGCTCAAATAAAGTGCTTGCTTGTTTTTATAGACAAGGACTGTCCAGCGCCTGATTTATTGCCTTCTCCAAAGCCCCAGCGCAGCTCGCAGGTTCCATGTCCAGAAAAGGAAAACGATTATTTTGTCAAACATGCTTGTTTAACGCGCGCCTTCCATCTTCGACAGTTCAACAAGTTATAGACGTGTTTTATGCATTCTGCATTAAACCAACAAATAACGGTTGTGTTTTGTGTTTTCCATTTAGCCACAAGGTCGGCAAGCAGATGACGCATCAATTGAAGCAGCTTAAATAAACGTTTTGTATTCAGCGCCTACAATCTACCTAGTAATGGTGAACCAACCACAAAGATATAAGTTATGGAAGCTAACTTCTGGAAATGAAGAATTGACAACGTAAAACTATTTTCTAATGTCTTAATAAACATATGTATATCACAACCAGTTGATGTATTAAAAATCATGTGAGTCCAAGCGTTTGTTAATAATGACAGACTGAATGCAGCAAGCGTGTCGATTCTTGGGAAATCTGCTAAGAAGTTACATTTTTAAAGATGCAAGAAGCACTGGCATTAAACCTAATTACAAAATGTGCCACCCCGACCACCTTAGCCATGTTTGGTTTTTGATTTTGAATGTGCTCTATCTTTTAGCGGCTTCAACGTGGTTCTTCCTGCTCTGCGCCACCACCTGTGGATAATATTAGGGATAATGACATATTTCAAGCGCAGCATATTCCCAGTAGTCATAGTGTCTACTTAGTTTGGCCCCTTAAAGGTGAAAGCAGTCATTTTTAGGATGACAATTATGTATCCTCAAGATGCCAAGGATGTACTGTTCCTGTTCATATTTCTCAGCAATTGAGAGGTTTAGATAACACTTTATAATTTATATTATTTTTTTGTGCTTCCCTCTGACATGCTTTGGTGCAATGTCAGGATATTTCGAACCACCTTTCCCCTTCCTAAATGTTCCATTCCGATATCATTTTAGATCAGCATATTTTCCTATTTCTTATGAGGTCTGAAGGTCAGGTCAATGATGTGTGTGCGGGGCGGATTGTCGCACTGAGAGAATTAACATTTCCCCCTCCATCTGGTGACCGGGCCATTTTTGCACTAGTCTGAGCAACTCGCAGTCTCCGTGCAGGTGGCACTGTAGGTGACTGCTTAGTATTGCCTTGTCCTGAAACCAGCCCGAAGATGAGGGTGGATGGGCTCCTGAGTCTCTGTCATTCGTATGTCACAGAAAAAGTTCTAGACTCAATGCAGGCCTCTGTGAAGAAATCTGTCCAGAAAGAAAGTGAAGCAGATATGCAATGAAGTAAAAGAAAATCGTATTGAGAGTAAATGCCCGTTGTGTGAAAGGAAAATGAAACTACACTAAAGAATGTGTTTCCTCAGAGTTATGAACATCTTAGCAATCATTTTCTCTCTTATAAAATATGGAAAAGGAGAATACGTTTGGAAAGTGCTGCATCATTACAAAACAAGCATTGGCAAAGCCAGTATGTCTGGAATTGACCGTCAGCATTCTGGCAGTTCTTATTTCATCATAGTTTTTGCAAATCTTTTTAGTTTGGGAATATGCCAGGCACTCGTTAACCTAAAAAAAAGAATATGCCAAAAATTTAAAAGTTGTTTTGGTTTTAAAAAACAAACATTAGCTTAGTACTTCCTGGTCCTGGAGTGAACTACTTAGAAAGTCAGTCTGGCTTAGGCTGCAAAAAGAAAGAAAGAAGACAGGCAACAAGGAAGAAAGAAAGAAGGCACAACAGTCCAAAAAGCATTTACAACAGCACTGGCTAGAGATGGGATCCAACAAAGATGGATTGTGCATCTGAAGCCGAATGCTATCACATCATGCTCCAAACACAAAGTGAACACTAAAGTAATTATAAAGTTAAAACAACAAAAATACTGGCACGGAAAGAGATTAGCTTGTGTGTCAATGTGCTCTTGGTGATAGAGCAAAATACAGTCACTCAAAGTGAAGTTAACCAGTGACTTTAGTAGGCTGACCCTCTTCCCAATGTGCTGAAGAGGGTGGAAGCTAAATATGAATGACACATCAAAAGACCAATGGATGAAGGAAGGTGGCTGAAAGTCCCTATATGTAAGTATATTATACATATTTTAGTAACATCAAAAGGTCTTGGATAACACAAGACCTAACAACAGGAAGGGACGTTAGCTCATAAACTTCCAGTATGCCACTTTTACAATTTAATCCCTACTCCTAGCACTGAGACGATGTTTGCACACTTAGAGACGTTTTATCAACAAAAATGGAAGGACTTTGCTTTTCACAGTACCATTTCCAATTTGTGAGGTCTATGGTGAATGAAATTATTTAGTTGCCTAGTGGTTCGTGTGGGCTACACACGTGTATTATTTTGAACAAGTCATCAGGTGTCAATTGCTTGTAGATGATGATGTCTGTGTATGAAAATCCTACTGCCTATAACACTTGTTTGTGATATTTTAATGACTATGCTTGTGAATATCTTGTTCAAGAAACCGGAAACAAGATCTTCACTGAAGGTTTGTTCTCCTGCGCTGGTTTTTCATTAACTGTTCATCATTCCAAGAATTATTTAATTTCCATTGTGAAAGCTAGCATACTCATAAAATCCAGCCATCTGAAGTCTATTTTTGAACAAACTACAGCTTTAAGAGTATCTGTTATTTCAAAGGTGAACTGTTATTAAACTTCAGAAATCAAATTTAAATGTGATGTTTGTAATTTTTATTTTAAAAGTTGTCTGATTAAATATTGCTAACAAAAATACTGGCAAAAATGTTGAGGGCACAAATATCGACTTAAGATACTTAGTAAATTCAAAAATATTGAGAGAAAACATACAGAATACCACAATATTATCTAAAATGGGTAAGTATATCTAATTTTAAAATCATACACTGTATTAGGATTAAAACATTACCCTTAAAAATCTGACGTTTTAAGAAATATACGTATTTAAAATACATTGAAATAGTACAATAAAAAAAATTCTTTAAAATAATTGTAAATAATAAACATAATATAAAAAAATACTTTAATGTACAATATACTAAAACTCAGGACCTGATTATAACTTTGGCGGTTCGACCGCCGCCGTGTTGGAGGTCCGGCTGCTGTATTACAATACATGCGGTTGCATGGACGAAAGACCGCCGCCGTCCCACCGACACCGCCAGCAACACTAGACCATGGCAACAACGGAATAAGCCAATACGCCTGTCAGAGGGCGGATTGCCAGCTTCTCTCCCAGGCCAATTATGATGTTGCTTTCCACTGAAGTGATTGTGGCTCTCCAGCCACCACATCTGCTCTGGCGGAAACTGAGGGATATAAGTCAGAAACTCACCTACAGGCAGCGTCACACATCCTGTACCACCATGGAGCTGATCCTTCACGTTCTGCCACTGCTTGTGCTGCTCGATGGAGCACAAAATCTAAGCTGTCGTGGACGCAACAGATGGTTTCTCCAACTCCACAGCAAATAGACATGCCGCCATTGACCTGGTATCTGGGCTGTGCTCTGTGGCCCAAATATATTTTGTGTGCTCTGGATCAGAGTTGTGCACAACCTATGACCCAATCACAGCCCCATGACACCCCCTTTGGCAAGATCACTGACACTGCACCGCCACACTCTGCAAAACTTTATACGTTTGCACTTCCCAGTTTCAGAGATAGTGATGTGTCCATAACATTGTGCCACACAACAGCAAATCCTTATCACTATCAAACCTATAAATTGAAATGACACCTTCACGTTGTTCACATGCCATGGCCTGTCGCAATATCTACATCTGTATGGATCTGTCATTGAACCCAAACACACCTTCTCTGCAAAATCCTTGTCATGGACTCACAAATATCACCCATGTTGCAAGAGAAGGCAAGGTAAATGGGATGCAGAATGATTTGTGTGATAGACATCAAAAGCTCACAATTTAAACAATCCCTGCAGATTAGGTATGGTGACATCCGGACGACCCCAGGAAGGCTGCCGCCCTAAGACACATTTCACTTTGCACATGCCTCAAAACCCCTATTCCCACAGGCACTGTGGCTTGATGTATATCAGGGACAACTAATAGTATAACCAAGTGTCATGCCTATGTGGCAAATGTGTAAGAGCAAGCCTAGAAACCAAATACAGCAGTAACACCATGGGTCACACTTTTAGATAAAGTAGGTGTACCTTAAACACATTAAAATTCACACATGTCCATTCAAATTTATAGGAAGGTAGAACAATAGAACAAGCTCCCTGTGTGGACAAACAAACCTCAATCTTGCACACATGATACAAATGCCCAGTCTACATCAGGGGAAGAAAAGTAGCCCAATAGATTTTGGCACTGGCAAAGTCAAGATGAAATACTTACCATATGAAACACCAACCAATGCAGTGCCATCCCAATTGGATTACATCCCACACATCCATCCATTGAACATTTCCCCTTGTCCCGAGTGACTCCAGCACTGGTTCCAAAATCAGATCTTACCAACCACATCAAATGGACCATCAATCAGGGTGGAACAAACACAACTGTAGTCATACATCGCAAATTATTCAAGAACATCAAAAAGGTAGAAATGTAATGGCAGGACCAATGTATAGCAAAACAACCAACTGATGTTTATTTTCATAACTTCAAAAAATGGAGAAAAGGCCAATGGCCCGTCCATGTCTCAAATGTGATGAGCACACTTCTGTGTCCCACAACTTGCCTCACAAATTACTGCCACAGGAAGGGTCACCTAGTGGGCATTCCTGGCACCTCAATGATCACCCTTGGGTGGGGGTGGGGTTGGATTCCTGGATGATGGGTTTGGTCTTGTGGAGGGGAGGGCTTCACTTTGGGAGGGGTGTCATTTTTGTGTTTGGTAATGGTATGGCTGTTTTTGTGGGGGTGGCAGGTGTCACGGGAAGACTTGGGCGTGAAAGGGATGGGTTGGGGTGTGGGCAGGGTCTTTTTGGTTATGGAGGGAGGGTTTCACAGGGGTAAGGGCAAGGGCAAACGTGAAACTTTCTTGGGGAAAATGGGTAAGGTGTTTAGGAGAGAGTAGGGGTTGGGAGGTTGAGGAAATGCTTGTGTCAGGTATGGATGTGGCTGTTGCAGGTGTGCGTGTGTCTGACTTTTGTGTTTTGTTGGTGTCTGTTGTGTGTGTGAGTGTGGGCATTGGTGTCTCTTTAAGGGCTCTGACATGGATGTGATTGGTAAGGTGGTAGTGGTGGATGCGTCTGTGGGGGTGGGGTCTGTGGGTATGGTCTGAGTGATGGCTGTGTGGGTTTTGGTGGTGTCTCGGGGTATGGGATGAGAGGTGGCTGTGTCTGTGGTTGTTGGGGTGGTGTCTGGGGGTATGGTGGTTGTGGTGGTGGTTGTGAGTTGGGTGAGTGACTATTGAGTGCTTGTATGTCTTGTGGTGTTTGTGTGCTTCTTGTGGCTGTTGAGGGGCGTGTGTGTATGCGCGCGCATACGAGAGTGTGCTTGCGACAGATATGGGAATAGGGAAATTGGATGGGGAAGAGCAAGGTGATGGGGGGTGTTGGGGGTGGAAGGCTGCCGTGATGGAGGAGGCCAGAGCCTGAAAAGTTCTCTGTAGGCCAGACATAGAACTGTGAATGACTTCCAGGTTTGCAGCCATCTGTTGGAGTTGGGGGTCAGGCACCTAGATGGCATTCAGAATGCCAGTATGACCCACAGAGATGCTCCACAGGAGGTGAATAGCCTCCTCACTCAGGGCAACACGGGTAACAGGGGCAAATTGTGAGGTGCCTGGCATAAAGGCTACTCTCTTCAGGGAGCGAGCCCAGCCACCTCGGTTGGCGAGCAACCTGGAGGGTGGAGATGGAACGTGGGTGGCGGACAAGGATGGAATAGGTGTAGGTCCTGAGTTTTCCGCCACCACTAGAGTGTCCACTGGAGGTCGACTCAGAAGAAGATGATGTTGAGCTGGTGTCCTCCGTGGCACTCCCCTCACCCTCTAGGTCACTGGGTCCCTCCGTGGCTGTTTTGTGGCCAGAGGTACCATGGCAACAACTTCCCCACTGATGTCGGCCCTGTCTGCTCCACTTACCTGTGATGATGCTGAAATGATAAAGACGAATAGGGCCATTCTATGTGCCTGAACACACCAGCTTTGATTGCAAAACATTAACATAATGTACAGTAGCCCCCAGCCACAAGGTCTTTCAAAGTGGCTTCAGCATTGGTAATACCACATGCATGCATTTTACATGAACTGTAAACCATTGCCCACAGGAAAATCAGAATCACAGACAACTTCCACTGCATGAGTGAAGTTGTCCAATCACAATACCCATGGATCATGTAGGAGGCCTGGTCACTTTGAGTGGTTTTGGCACTTGTAGCACCCCTAGTAGCCTATTTTTATCAAATCTTATGGCAAGGCCAAGTTCAGTTTGACATTTTCCACACAAGGTCCTGCAATCAGCAAATGTTCATATACACAATACCACAGCATGATGAAATGATGGACAGATAATCCAGCCATGTTGCAGTAAGAAGTACAGTAGCCAGAAGAAGGTGTCATTTAAACATCCATGTCACACTGTAAAAACTCAGCAATGTTCACTTCAAAATATGTCCATTGTCCAAATAGTCTCATGGAAGTTGCACTAATGTTGCTTTGCTAGATAACCCATCTTGCACAGAAAATTACACTGGAGAAAATCTGGCCAAAATGTCTGGGAGATTTGTCTACAAATATCCACAGCACAATGAGTCGGGTAGGCATAGGAAAATCACCTGTCTCAATTGGTACTGCTGAGAACACCCTTTTAACATTGCATAACTAAAGGACAGTAGTCAATTGAATGTTGTTGTGACCCAGGGAATCTCCATTATCTGAAGAGGGCCTTGAACACGTTTCCCAATGGGAAGGCTCATCACTGTACCTTTTTGATTGTCATGCAAACAGATTCCATTGGATTACTGAATGTACACACTCACATATGATTCCAACATTTCCGCATGTCACTCCCTGATGCATGTCAACAGTCAGGTAATGAACCTTCACCAATTAACATGTGCAAAGCACTTAGCCAAATGATTCAACATCAATGACATGTAAATGCACACTGTGTGTAATTACCGTAGGCCTCCCTGTCATGTCCTTCATTGCTTCTGCTATTGTTCATGATAAATGACATGAAGTACAGGGTTAGGGTATGGGTGATGCTACAAACAATGTTGACACACTTCTATCTGTGGTGCCACATGAACTGTGTACCCATCATCGTAAAAACATAGATTTTGAGATGCACACATGTGATGGAATCAGACATCATCCCATGAAGACAGGTAGATGATGTATGAAACAGTAGTGGAAATGATACTACAAACGTGCAAGGTACAACTGCTAACATGTAGGCACAAATACAAATGCCAACAGTGAAATCATGCAACTGTGCATTCCCTTCTTACCACAGGCAAGTATTGCTCAGTGACTGCACACAAAGGACAATGTATGCTATGTCACATGTATGATGGCCACCATCACATGAGAGACAGTAGTGACACATCAGCACTCTTGACACACTGAAAACAAGTGGCCTGTTGGGTACAGATGCCAATATACTCTCTTGAGCAGACACATTTCTGAGTACAGTGATCTATTACCTCATGTTTGATGTTGGGGCTGACACACTGAAGACAAGTGGACTGTTGGGTACAAATGACACCTACAACATGAAAAAACATGAGATGACTGACCATTGTACTCCGTCATGTGTCTGCCTAGTAGATTATA
Organism: Pleurodeles waltl; assembly: GCF_031143425.1. Lineage (NCBI taxonomy): Eukaryota > Metazoa > Chordata > Amphibia > Caudata > Salamandridae > Pleurodeles > Pleurodeles waltl. The sequence goes on from NC_090437.1 coordinate 882,461,283, forward strand.
TTGGTAGTGGTCTGTACTCTGTTGTGTCCTTGGTCACTGGGACAATAGGCAAGGCACATCAGCATGCACCAACTACCATACATGGATCCCATGCTCACTGTATCACTGGATTCAAGGTAGCCTGGCTGATCAAGGTTAATACCTTGAAACCGGTCCCAAAATGCTTGTTTCCGGTCCAAAGAGGATCTGGCCTGGCAGCTTGGGTGGACTGTTTTCATGGGGAACAGGTTCAAGACTGGTTTGCATATGGCTTTGTCCAAACTGGGGTGGCATGGTGAGCAAAAGAACGATGGATTAAACCCAGATCTGTGACTGGGGGTGAGTGTTTGAAAAGTTTCATCACTCCGTCCATCATTCTATTGTGTTGCTAAAGTTGCCCTAAGTGGGAAGGGTATGCCAAAACGTGGGTCCCGTGCTCACTGTGCCACTGGATTCAAGCTAGCCTGTCTAGTGTAGTACAGATAGTTGGTTAATTCAGGGGCAATCATGAAATGTGAATCACTAGCTTTGTTACATCCAACCAATCAGACCAAACATACCTCAGTATGTTGAATGCCATTTCTGTAGGAGTGCCACATATGGTAAACAGTGTTTCCTGTGATACCAGTACATACACACAAACCCACTCCAGAAGTGGTATGAGAATCCATTAGGTAGACCACATGTTCACACAGAGAAGAAGCTTTCAGTGACACCCATGCAAGCCTTTTAATTGTCACCCAATTCTTAAAGTGTAGTCTGTATCCTGTTAGTTGCCTGTATGACCGCATGCAGTGAGTCAATGTTCCTGCATGTAAATGTGTCTGTACAGTTATGCACAAGTAGGTTACCTTTCAGGAAATCAAAATGGCATGTTGTTTTTCTCAGTGGCTCACAACACAGTATATGTTGCTTGGCCCTGGGCTACATTATGCCAGTGGTCTTGGTTAGTTGGTGTAGGCCATGACTAGAGTTGTGCATAGTCAGCAGATGACTCACTCCATGAGTGTATATTTAGGCCCCTGTACTTATCACCATGTGTGCTTGACACACGTTGTGTTTACAAATACAAAATGCTTGTGCTAGGTGTTTCCAAAATGTGTGTTAAACAATCAGTTACCCTAAAAAGTGCAATTCCGACCTCTTCACTTGTCTATTGCATCCATAGAGGTCAATGCCCATCAGAAGCAAGGGACTTGGAGAGCCATTGACCGGAAGGTGCGGACCTTGGGGGGTCCATCACCGGTGGAGCATCCACTGTCACAAAAGGTGGGAGGACCTGAGATGCTGAGCCCGGAAAATCGTGGAGTCCCAGTTGGGCTGTCCTCCCAATGTGGGCGGGTGTTTTGCTTTCCTTCTCTTATCTTATGACAGAGCTTACAAAACTTCTCTGGAATGCACTTCTTAGTTTAAAGAAGACATTTATTATTATTATTACTTCACCACGAGGTTCCTGAAAGACAAAAATAGTAGGTTGGAAGCACATGTTTAAAAGTAGTTGCAGCAATGAAAGAAAAATATATCAAAGTACTTCTCAGTTGCAATGTACACAGTAAATACATGTGATTATATTATAGCATAACTTCAAAGCAAAGCATAAAAGTCATAATTGCATCACCGTAGGGCCTATCACTCTGCTTCATCTTTATGAGATCTGCAAGTTGATGACTCCGGTTCAACTGCGAGAAAGAGATTTTCTAACCAAACGGGAGACAGGCAACTGATGCCCGTTCCTGTGTGAAGTCAAGATCTTTCTCCCCCTTGCTGGTGCCCATGGCCATCGTTAAAAGCAAACTCAGTGTGAGAACCGAATAAACTTGGAGAGTGGCCAATTCTCCAAACTTTACTCGTTCCCAGACTGGATTGAGAGGTAAACACAAAATCTACGCTCTCTTTTCAGCTAGGGTTTGGTGTGAAAAACACAGCTTGGTCTATCCTGTAGAAAAACACAGCTTGGAAAAACACAGCTCATCTGCAATGTCTAACTCCACATTAAAGCCAATAGGCAGCTAACCTAAATACCAAATGTAATGTCTAATGCCATGTTAAAGCCAATAGGCAGCTAACCTAAATACCAAATGTAATGTTTAATGCCATGTTGAAGCCAATAGGCAGCAAACCTAAATACCAAATGTAATGTCTAATGCACGTTAAAGACAATAGGCAGCTAAACTGAATACAACATGTAATGTGCTACCACTGAACATTGAGCAACTAATATGCGCAGTGGTAAAACACAAAGTCATTGGTCAAACACAATTAATAGCATAACACTCCACCCTATGACCAATTAATTTTTGTTTACATACCTCTTATTTCAAACAAAAACAAAAACATCAACAAATAAAAAACATTATTTGCAAATCAGATTTGAATGATAAAAGCAATCACTGTAAAGCAATGGAAGTGGATTAACATATTGATCTCCTAACCTTTCAAATCAGATACATCTACAATGAAAAGACTGAAACTTATATACTCTGATTGCGATAATAGTGGCTCTAAAACAGTAAGTTGATGTAGCATGAGTTCTACTCATGTAAAGGTACACGGTCCACCTGAAAGGTTTGCTGGAATGTAAGCGACAGTCAGAGTTCCTCACGAAAAAACACAGACAGTTAACTGGTTGCTTAGTTCCAGTGGAAGAACGTAATCAAACAAGTTGACAAACTTTATATTGATCCTATGTAGAACTTGAACTGAAGGTACCAGTTGCGCAAAATCGATACATGGGGTTTGACTTTAATCAATCAGGTTCAGGTTGGGGGTTCGGTCCCTCCCCGACCCCACACGCACACACCCGAAGGGGGACCACACAGCACACTCATGGTCAGTGGCAAGACGTGGTAGGATCTGCAAAAGAAAAAAGTATGACTTTTCTTGCAAATAACATTTGTCATCTGGAATGTGCCCTTCTTCTTCCTTTTCTTGTTTTATAATCTTGGGGCCCTTTGTTATAATTTCTACAGGTTCTGTAGGATCATTTGGGGATTCAACTCAAGCCTTAGCACTGAGGTTTTTATCTGCTGCACCACAGCTTCCCTTTCCTTGCACTGTCAGAAGGGCTGGGGCAGACTCCTTCTTTACCAAACCTCCATTCACTGCACTTTTGACAAGTTGGGCAATTCTGTCTCCAATCTGTATGAATGAATCAGATTATCTTCTAGTTATCAGCATAATTTTGATTTCGACTGGGTAATCTGCAGCAATCACTCCCCCTACAACCTGATCAATTTGCCATATCTGTCCTGTTAACTTTCCTCTCCCCAACTGATCTTTGACTGTTAGTGGGACAGATCTCTGTTGTGCGTGCTGACAAATAGGACCTTGCAAAATCACTGTTTTTATCAAATCTAGGGGAGTGTGCATCTCTCTAATCTCTGCCCACCTGTAAGTGGCTTTTTCTCCCAGATGTCCACATTTCTGGTGCACCCACTTAGCCATCCCCACTAAGTCAGAATTCTGGGTGGACACTTCAGACTCTGAATTTTTCTCTTTAACATCTGCAAGGGAATTGAACCAGTTATTTACAAGCCATGTGGAAAACCAAACGGCTAAACTATTGGCAGTGAACCCAGAGTCAGTGTAAAAATGACACATCTCAAGCAGCTCTTGCTTTAAAGTCTGACACACATTGTACAACTCTGTTCCTTCTCCTGTGGTAGACAACAACTTTTCAGTCAATGAATCATTAGTCAAACAAACATGCTTTTTTATCCTCAGGGGACATGAATTCAAATGGTGCACTCAATTTCACTGGTGATTCTTTTACCTGTGGTACTCCCTCCACCCTCTCCTCATCCTGAAAAGGGGCTTGTGACACCTAGTCATGTAGGGCTGCAGTGACTCTAGCCCTGTCTTGCATGTATCAGATCCAGTGTATAATACTAGCCTCCGGGGCCTGCCCTATACTGTGAGATTTAGGTGAACTCATCACCCACTGCATGCTTGATATTTCAGGTTTCAGAATTACATTATCATTTAATGTAATTTGCTCAGTATTCACTAGAGCCCAATAACAAGTCAAAAGCTTAATCCAAAATTCCAGGGGCACTCTTGTCTTCCCCTGATCCTGATTTACACATAAATCAGTGTTCCCTCTTGCACTGCGCAGGAACCTAAAGTCTGAATTATTTCATTTGCCAAATCAAAAGCGCACAGCTGCTCATGTTTTTTCCTAGTTACTTTGTATCAAAGTGTTAAGATTTCACTCAGATGAGGGCTGTACTGTTTCCAAAAATCAAACAAGCTTGTGAAACTCAGTGTCTCCTGCTTAGTGCAAATAGTAAGAAACTCTAAAATCTTTTGTTTTACTTGTGACAACATTTGTCTATTTTCTGGATTCCATTGAATTCCCAGTAACTGCACATTTTGCGACAGTACTGCTGCCTTGTCTGAATTAATTTTAAACATCGTACTTTGCAAAAGCGGTCTGAAAAGAACATTCTCAACTGTCTTCACAGTGTAATCTGTTAAGGAATGCACTTCACCTGCCAAAAACTACGGGCTGTTCTGTACATCTACGTTCTGCTGAAGAGGCTCAAACTGGCCCACACCTGTTTTAACCTCCTCATTACTGGAATGGGAAAAGCCAGATTCTCCTAAAACAGCAGTTTTATTGATCTCAGCATTATCTTGCAATAGTGTGTTCTGGCTAATGTGCTCACGTAAATTCTTATTTTCATGTTCTAACTGCCTACATGTCTCCTGCATTTTTCTGTAAGCAGACAAAAGTATCCAAACCCTTCTGTCAAGAAAAAAGGGACATCCTTTCTTTCAAAAGGCACATTTTCGAAATATCTTTTTTCAAAGCACACATCCCAAGGTTCACAAATCCTGATAAACAAGAAAACATGTTTCTCACAGCACCATAAGGCAGTTTAACGTCACATGCATTTTCAAACATGGTCTGCCGTGCTTCTTTAGTTCTCTAAACAACAAAAAACAATTACACTTTTAAAGAGTGCACTTCCTATCTCTAACTCCGACTCCCAGACTGCCGATTAACGCCAAAATGGTTTGCTTTCCTTCTCTTATCTTACGACCGAGCTTACAAAACTTCTCTGGAATGCACTTCTTAGTTTAAAGAAGACATTTATTATTATTATTATTACTTCGCCACGAGGTTCCTGAAAGACGAGATTAGTAGGTTGGAAGCACACGTTTAAAAGTAGTCGCAGCAATGAAAGCAAAATATATCAAAGTACTTCTCAGTTGCAATGTACACAGCAAATGCATGTGATTATATTATAGCATAACTCCAAAGCAAAGCATAAAAGTCAAAATTGCCTCACCGTAGGGCCTATCACTCCACTTCATCTTTCTGAGGTCTGCAAGTTGATGACTCCGGTTCAGCTGCGAGAAAGAGATTTTCTACCCAAACGGGAGACAGGCAACTGACGTCCGTTCCTGTCTGAAGTCAAGATCTTTCTCCCCCTCGCTGTTGCCCAGGGCCATAGTTAAAAGCAAAGTCAGTGTGAGAACCGAATAAGCTTGGAGAGTGGCCAATTCTCTAAACTTTACTCGTTCCCAGACTGGATTGAGAGATAAACACAAAATCTACGCTCTCTTATCAGCTAGGGTTTGGTGTGAAAAACACAGCTTGGTCTATCATGTAGAAAAACACAGCTTGGAAAAACACAGCTCATCTGCAATGTCTCAACTGCAATGTTTAACTCCACGTTAAAGCCAATTGGCAGCTAACCTAAATACCAAATGTAATGTCTAATGCCATGTTAAAGCCAATAGACAGCTAACCTAAATACCAAATGTAATGTCTAATGCCATGTTGAAGCCAATAGGCAGCTAAACTGAATACAACATGTATTGTGCTACCGATGAACATTGAGCAACTAATATGCGCAGTGGTGAAACACAAAGTCATTGGTCGAATACAATTAATAGCATAACAGCGGGGCGCACACTGGACCCTGAATTCCCTGATGGCCCACATGCTGGTGGTGGTCTACCCGAGCCGGATGGGCGTTTGAAGGAAGTACAGCAGTTGCAAGAGGGTGAGTCCTGTGCAGATTCCTACCTGATACATTGTCAGGTTGATGTGTTCGAGGCAGCCATCTTCCCATGAGTACTGGAGATGGCCCATGTGTGATACACAAAATGTGTTATCATTTGGTAATTGTGATACCCTGTAATTGGTCCCACAATGCTTGTTTCCAGTCCAGGGAGGACCTGGCTTGGCAGTTTGGGCTGGACTGTTCCCATGGGGAACAGGGTCAAGACTGATTTGCGTATGGCTAGGTCCAAACTGGGGTGGCATGGTGAGCAAAAGAACCATGGATTAAACCCAGATCAGTGACTGGGGGTGAGTGTTTGAAAAGTTTCAGCATTTGGTCCATTATCCTTTTGTGTTACCAAAACAATAATTTGACATACATACCACCCATAGTGAGGCTCATGGCAGTATTACACTTCCTGGCCACAGGGTCATTTCAATATACAGTGGCTATATCGGGTGGTGTGTCACAACCTATGGTGAGTGATGTTTTAAAAGACGTGTTATCAGCAATGATGAAAAACACTGACAGCTATATCAGGTTCTCCAGATGTGAGGATGTTGTGGGAGCCATTGATGGCACCCATATTGCATTTGTGCTACCGCATGTCAGTGAACAAGTCTATTACAGAAGGCAAAACCTCCATTCTATCAACGTGCAAGTTGTCTGCTTGCCAGATCTGTACATTTCAAATGTCTCTGCCCGGTTCCAGGTTTGGCCCATGATTCCTTTGTTATGTGGACAGCACTATACCTCAGCTGATGTCACAACTACAACTAGAGAAGGCCTGGCTTGTTGGTAAGTTACATCTGTCCTGATCTTTTGTGTGCAATGTCAGGTGTTACAATCAGGAAGTCTATGACTTATCGTGGCATATATGTCTCATTACAAAACAGGAGACTCAGCATATCCCAACTGTCCTTGGTTGTTAACATCGCTGAGCATTCCATCTAAGCCAGGGTAAGTCCGCTTCAATGAGGGCCGTGGAAGAACACAGCAGGCCAGTTGAGCGGACTCTTTGGCTCCGGAAGGCCAGATTTTGCTGTCTGGACAAGACTGTGGGAGCCCTCCTTTACTTACCCAGGAAGGTATGTCAAATCACAATGGCATGCTGCATGCTCCATAACATCGCCCTGCGAAGGGACATCACTGACATCTCAGAGGAGGGTTAGCCTGCAATGCCACTGGGTGAGAATCTGGAAATACCAAATAAAGATGATAGTGTTGAAGAGAAAGGAGCTGACTTGCAACAAAATCTCATTAACAGCTTCTCATGAATGTACGTATGTCATGAGATGTCATGACTGACTGTACAATGAACTCTTGTGATGATGTGAGGAGTATATTTGTTGGAAAAGTTTTGAAGCTGAAGCTATGGCAAATACTGGCAAAGTGTGTCTGATGAGGAAGCTTTTGACACAATCACATTTTGGAGATGTTGCTTTGTTTGTGTGAGATTTATAACATAGACTGCGTTCTCCAGATGTTTGCTATGCGAGTTGTCATATGTATGGCTTCATAACTATACTCCTTGTTTTTGCGTTTGTTCGGGTACCTTCACAATGACATCTTCATTGAAACATTTCCAAGTTTTGACATTGGCAGGTTTATGGTGGTGTTCGGACATACAAAGTGGGCATGGATTGTTCGTGGGAATGTATATCACTGACTGGGTGTACAAGACCTATGCCAAGACAGCTTGCACAGTGATAGGATGGAAGTTTAGAAGACTACATTGGACTTGTTCCTTGTCGTGTGGTGGCCCTGATGTATCATGTGTGTCATCATGTGGTCAGAAAATATGTAGGGCTAGGCCGAATTCATGTTAGTTTTCCTTCACATTGGCTAAACACTCTTTTTGTATGAACTATATGTCACTGTTGATGTGTTTCATCATTGTAGGTCAGAGTGCCTGTCGCATATCACTGACATTTGTTTGTGTCATACCACCAGATGCAGAAGCACTGAATTGAAATGACCCTGTGATAAGAAACTGTTGTAGTGTCATCTTTCTGAGTCTTACATTATATGATGTTGGATTCCTTTTGTGAGGTAGGTGATATGGCTCCAGCTGATAACATCAACCAATTTCATGTTTGCCTATTCTACAGGATATGTCTGAGATATCCCTTCCTTCAAATGTTCTGGAGACATGTCTGTAAATTTGATCCTTTACCCAGTATTATTCAGTCATGTATGATTTGCTATGTTTCAGACACATTGACAGCCTATAAGCTGAACAATGTAATAAAATGTCTTCTTTGCCAAGACACTTGTATGTATGTGTTTGTGTGGAATGGTTGTAATCCTAAGCGGGACACTATGTACATGCAACATGTCCCTGCTTCCTCAAGTAGCTTGTTTTTTCATTGTATGGTTCACATATTCTTACATATCTGCATTGCTAAATGTGAAATATAAGACATCAGACAATGAGTCTGTGACTGGTTATTTTATTACAGTGCTAGGGGTGAAAACAGACTTGTGGCATAAAGTAACTTGAATGAACAGTGAAGGGGTCATTCATGGTGAATGAAATTATAGGAGTAGATGCCACACCATCGGAAGTCCAAAGTCCAGTGTACTCCTCCCATCAGAAATGGCTATTTCAGAAATGCAAAAAGGTATGTATGATTTTTGCGATTCGGTAATAGCTATTTCTTAAAAATCGCAAATGCTATTACCGAATTGCAAATAGAGAATCTGACCCCATTTGCACCGACGATTTTTTTGCATTTCCAAAATTGTGAGTTCTTAACCAGAATTCGTAATTTTGGAAATGCAAAACCCCAGGGTGCTCGGGGCCTAGGGCCCCCTCTGCTGCACCCCAAAACTTTTTGGGGGGGACATGTAAGGTGCACACATGCCAAAAGGGCATGTATGTTGTACATGTACATTTTGAAAATGCATTTCAAATGAATTTTTTCATTTTGCACATGGTTACCTACAAGGTTCAACCTGGTGGCAAATAGCGATTCCTAAATGCCCAAATCGCATTTAGGAATGGCTTCATACATGTGCTAAGAAATTGCAAATAAGGAATACTTATTTGCGATTTCTTATTTATAGAGTCGCAATTTGCGACTCTCTAAACAGGGTCGCAATTTTAAGGAATCACAATTTTTGCGCTCCCCCAGGTATTCCTGTCAAGCCCTCTGTATGCAGGATGGCCAAGACCTTCTCCTGCCAGGGAAAGAGTTGTAATGGGGCACTGGAAGGACCACCACCAGTCTTTAGGGACTCCATGTGTTGCCTGGGGGCCAAGGAAAGCACCCTCCCCCTCAGGCCATTCCACCTCTTCCTAATGTCTTCTTTTGTGCGCAGGGTGGTGCCTACAGCATTCACTCTGTTCATTATCCTTTGCCACATTTCCATTTTCCTGCTGAGAGGAGCATGCTGGACTTGGGCTTTAAACAATTGTGGCTCTACTGTTATGGTTTCATACACCATGACGCTCAACTCGTCTTCAGAAAAAGGAAGATTTTCGGGATATGACACGGATGCTAAATTAAAGTGGGTGACAGGGACTTACTTAATAAGAAAAGTAATATAGGGAGTATATGGACAAAAAGCGTGTGAAAGGTGTTAAATGGGATGGTGACAAAAAGGGGTGCCTTATCTACCAGTAAAAAATAAAGGTGGTCTCTGGTCTCTTTCTTGCAGTGCTGTAGTTGAGAGGCAAAGGATCATGGTCTGGGAAGGGATATTGTTTCCAGTGCGATTTGCAGGTGTGTTCACTGGGCCAATGGATATCAGCTGTGTTTTTGAATCCATCTAATGGACACCTGTCTGTTGCTTTTCTGAATGCGTACCATGGTGGCCTACTGCTGCAAGGATACCACCATGTTGACTGTGTATTTATAATAGGCTCAGCGGTTCCACGCAGCCATGATGGCAACGGAGTCCGTACCCGCTACGCAGCTGGCAGGCCACCATTTGTTTTGGCGATTCAGCCTGAATACATTGTAATATGGTGGTCTGGAGACTGCAGCTGCAGCAGTCTTTCTGGAACCGCTGGTGCGGCATTCTGGCTGTCTGACTGCCAAACTCATAATCAAGCCCTTAGCTATAAAAAAACACTTAAAAATTAAAAACATGTACAACATAAAAATACATTAAACTCCTTTTTAAAAAAAATAAAAAATAAAAATATGAAAACAGCCTAAAAATCAGTCTGATAAAAAAAAGTTAGACTTGGAGGGGTCAAATTCTGTACTCCAACCTGAAGAAAAGCAGGGAAAGTGTTGTACTTTGGAGGGGTTAGATTTATTGTTTCCTCTTCAACATGAGCAACAGTAGGCAATGTGGTGGACCTTGGAGGGGTTAGATTTACTACTCCGACTCCAATGTAAGGAGCAGAAGGGAAAATATTAAAGATTAGAAAGCTCACATTTATAAATTACATGTATATCAAATAAGCAGAAAATATATTTCCATAAATACATTTAAAAGTTATTTTAAACATTATATAATGTATATAACCTATTAAAAACTAAAAACAAATAATACAATAATATTAAAACAAATCTATTAGGATATTATAACATACTTATATGATACTTCCCAGCCTATTAGCCTAACATTGTTGCAAACACTACAACAAATTAAATTGATAGCTGGCCAAAATAACAATACACTTTACTTAAGCTTAAAATGTCACATAACCATAAAATGAATTATTAGCCAACACAAAACTCAAACCTAATTTTATTAATTATCATCCAAGTTATTACAAAAACAATTAAATAATTAAAACATGAATCCTACTAACAAATTAAAAGTAAAATAAATTATTACTCTGTTGTTAAAATTATCTAGTAAATAACTAAAAAATACATAATTATCCAATAAACTAAAACTTATTAAAACAAAAAATGATTGAAAATGTATTTCCAAATTTAAGACACTAAAAAGAATTACACATACTTAACATTAAAATAACTTATAATATGAAAATCAATAACACTGAATAATAAAAAATAGTATGTACAACTATATTTAAAAAACATACATCTCCTAAATAAACCCTATTCTTAACTTCTAAATATATTCTTTAATAGACAGCAACTTCCTTCTTACATGCCTGGTTCTTATAAAATAGCTCCTCTAACTCATTAGTCTCTTTGTCCGTTATTCGTAAAGATCTTGCCCATGCTTGTAGTTGATAATATTTGAATCTAGACAATGAGCACTGCCTCTCGTAGGTGAAGGTTCCCAAGGGTTTTAATACTCCATCCTGTAATACTTGTCCCCATTCTATGATACCTGCCTCCTTCAAAGGACGAGCTAGAGCATCTTTAAGGCAATCCGGGGTTCCTGGAGAATCCCAGATAGGGGCATAAACACTATAATATGATAGCCTCGTAATTCTCCTTATCCTGGCCCACAAAAATGTGGCCCCTTGTAATGTTTTCAGCCTTACTCTTTTGTAGAACCTTGGGTGACCAAATTTATACATACATTTCCGTTCCCCTTTCCCTTTTAACATAACCTTCTTCTGAGGGGATTCATCCTCTCCTGTCAGAAAATCTTTAACATTCTTTAACTGGAATGCCCATGCATATAGCTGAATATCCGGGAGGGCAATCCCTCCCTTAGCGTGACTCCTACAGAGTTTCTTCCTGGCAACCCTGATTCCCTTATAGGCCTATATAAAGCTATCTATTTTTGATTGCAAATCTGGTATCCTCTTTTCCTTAAATTCCAACAGAATCGTATTGAAGAGAAAAGTATGTTTTGGGAGAATAAACAGCTTAACTAAGTTTGCTCTCCCGTATAAAGTCAAAGGTAGATGTACCCAACTTAATAGAAGTTTATCTATTTGTTGCGCTAAGTATTTCAAGTTCACTAGCGGCGTCTCTACCAAATTCTTAGGGATCTTAACTCTAAGGTGCTTTATCTCCTCTTTTAATAATTTGTGATGTACTTTCATATTCCATGTCATTATTTCCGTCTTCGACATATTAACCAGATATCCCGATACCTGACCAAAGTTTTGTGTTATCACCTCAAGTCTATCTAGTGTCAAAGGGAGGTCTGCTCTGTAGATCATAATGTCATTGGCGTACAAGGATACTTTTTTCTCCCACCCCATATAAACAAAGGGTTTTATCAAACTGTAATTTTTAATCATACGAGCCAGCGGCTCTATATACAAATCAAAGAGCAGCGGAGAGAGAGGGCATCCCTGTCTAGTCCATCTAGTAATAAGAAAGGGAGAAGTTAGATTCCCATTTATTAAAACTCTTGCTGATAGAGTGGCATAAATACTTTTTAAGACCCCCAAAAACTTTGATCCGAAATTCAGGTGTGCTAAAATGCAGTTTAAGTAATTCCAATTCACTCGATCAAACGCCTTGGTAGCGTTGAGGGTAATAACTGCTAGGGGAAGGTCAAATACTGTTGCAATATCAATTGCCCCTATTAATTCATGAGATAATTGATGCATATACCTATTTTTTAAGAACCCCTTCTGATCGTCATGAATCAGAGGTGCAACACTCTTCCCTAATCTGCTAGCAAGAATGCTAGTAAATATTTTATAATCATTATTCAGTAGAGAGATTGGCCTATATGATTCACAAAGCAAGGGGTCCTTTCCAGGTTTTAATATGACAGTTATTATTGCTTAATTCCAAGACATTGGTAAGCGGGATTCTCCCCTCCAAAAAAGGGTAAGAAGATCTTTGAGGAATGGGGCTATTACGCTACATAATTTTACGTAAAATGCGGCGGGTAAGCCATCAAGACCCACTGCTTTCCCTTTTTTAGTTTTTGCGATGGCCTGTGCTATTTCCCCCTTTAAAAATTCCTCCTCCAGAAGGGACTGCCCTTCATCAAGTTTTTCCATAATTAGTTCCTCTATATTTAGCATCCTGTCTTCTGCCACCTCTGAGTCCTCTCTATATAGAACGTCAAAGAAACCCTGGAATGCTCTTTGAATCTCTAGGGGTTCCATTACAATCACCCCTGTAGTAGGGTCTCTTATCTCTGAGATCTGGTTCCTAGCTAGATCAGATTTTGTTTTCCATGCCAATAATCTCCCTGCGCTTTCCCCATATTCACAATTTGCAAATTTGCTTGTGTCCCATCTTTCCCTTACTTGCGTTTCTATTACTGCTAAAAGAGCTGCCCGCTTAGACGCCAATTCTAATATGATTGCATCTTCATTTTTCCCTTCAAGTTGCGCCTCAACCAGTTTTTCTTCTAGGCCATCTAAATCTTTCTCAATATTCTGAACTTCCAACCTATATTCCCAATTTCTTTGGGCAGAGATAGTAATCAGGATCCCTCTAATAAAAGCTTTATAGGAATCCCACACCATATAAGGAGAGCAGAATTCAGATTGTCTTCAAAGGACCACTTAGTTTCACTAGACAAACGTTCTACCACTTCAATATTGTCCATGATATTCTTGTCATCATGATATTTTTGGCACAATATTTTTGTCTCACAATTTTTTTTAAACAATATTTTGTCAGAACACTATTTTACCAGTCATCTTTCAGCATCTTGAAATGCATTATTTTCATTTTGAAAGTGTTTAGTATTTTTACAAAGCAACAAATATTTTATTTTTATTTCTGCAGAGGCCTTTGGAATTTAGTGATTCTGATATGTCCATTGACCTTCCACCCTTTTCTCACTGTCCTCCTGGGGAACTGGAGTTCCTTTGCAAAACACAGGTTTGTCTCTTTAAAAAACTTACACTAACGTGCAGTTTGACCCTGCCCATGTCAGCCCTTACCACATTGCAAGTCCCCAGCCCTTCTCTGCACCATCTGGGTCCGATGCTTTTGCACGCCTTGCAAATTCTTCTTTCATTCAGGAATCGTCCTTTTGCTGTTTGTTTTTTTATTGATGCCCTTTTAGCTATTTTGCTACTTGGACTCCTCTCTGGGCTCTTATTCTACATCTAAGGAGTGCAGCAGAATGTGAAGCCTTGTGCTCAGGTTACTCTGTATGTGACTCTTATCCTGTTTTCACAAGAGCTGTGGGGGTTTGTATTCTATAATCTTTAGTTCGTGAATGTTTGTTAATTCCAGCAATTAATAACAAGTATCCGTCGATAGTTCATTGTCAAGCTCCACAGGAGTTTTAGACTTTTCAGGTGTGGAGGAATAGAGTAAACCTCTGTGCCAGGATTCCAGCACTTTCAGACCTGTCCCGAGGGACCCTGTCTCAAGCACAAAACTCCAAAAGCTTGGGCCTTAACACTCTGTTATGCTGTGAGGCTCAAAGCAATTGGTCTTACACCAGAGCTTGCTCTGAACTCTGTTTGCTGGTTCTATCATCATTACTGTACTACCGTAATGTACAGTACTGTACTCCTCTACTACATTATTGTCTTACAGCTGACCTTGCCAAGAGGTCCTGGTCACCATTCTTTATATATTGTCTGCTCCCAGAAACTTCATTTGAAGACTTCCACCAGCGGCTCTTTCGCTGAAGTGTCACTGAGATCACATTGGTGCACTATTGACTCGGGCTTCTGTTCCATGTGTTTTCGGAGGCAACATCTTTGCTCCAGCATTATGAAGTCATACTAATGCTCTGTGAAATTGACATCCACATGTCATGGACATCTAGAATGGGGCATTGAAAGCCCCAAAAAGAGTCCTTCATGCTACTGATAAGTGACTGTCAGGTTCTCAGGCCGGGCAACCTCAAATTTGCAGGAGCCTATACCTGTGTTCCTAAAGCATTCACTCTTCCTGATTCTTTTTTTTTTTTTTTTTTTTTTAAAGACATCATCAGGGACATACGGATATGCTGGATCAATCCCGGGTTGCAGATCTTGAATGGGAGAGATCTGGAGGGAAATGTGTAAAAAAGACCACTTTCACAATATTTTCTTCTTTCACCTCTTGAGTAACGCCCTGTTATTTTTTGCTTTAAGGTAGCCGAGCTGCAAAGAAAGGTGCTCTTACTTAAGTCGTGCTTTGGGTTTCTGCCAGGCCTTTTGTTGTTGATAGATAACATGCTGGGATGCATGCTGCCAGGCTCTCCTGAGACACCCAGGTGTTATTAATGGATGTGCATTTGGAAGGAGCCTGGCTTTTTGGAGCAAAGATGGATTCAGCACTGGACCATTATAAGGATAGCTTGGCTATGTCGTGCTCCAAGGGATTATTTTCTCCAGCTATCTGGTTCCACCCAACAATACAGGTAATCCTGTGGGGTACTCTGGAACCCTTGCCTTTCACCGAAGTATCCCTGAGGAAGTATCACAACCGCTCCAGCCTTTTCTGATAGAGACTTCTAATTGTAGATTCCACACATTTTGAATATTCGTAAACTTTTGCATAGCAGTTCCCCTGCATGTTTGTGCTACCCCGCCTCATGCAAATGTGACATCAGGACCAATATATGTGCACCATCGGTGTATTTGCGTCAGTTCCTTCCTTTCAATGCCAACTGACCCAGATCTTCAACTGTTATTCAATAGATTGTGCTTTTCCCTCTATATTTGTAATGGTGTGCAGACAGTGTCACCAAAACCTACAGGTTTTAAGCCATGTAAGGAATGTACCTGGCAGATCTGAATGACGGATACTCATGACGTCTGACTTAGGAGTCTTGGCTCCAGTCACAATTCAAAATTGTGTTTGGCATGTGCTAAGATGAACATAAAGGCAATTTGTGACTGTGAAGCAAAGCTTGTTGTCACCAAGTCGAAAACTTATTCCCATCAAAGTCTAGGACACAATGATCAAAGTCAAAGTCTAGGGCTCAGGCATGCTCTAGTTTCCAAGTTTGAACTTATGACCGGTCGTAGTCAAAGTCATGTTAGTTAAAGATGAGCTATAAAAACTCCAAACGTGTCACCTGTGTCTCACCACTCCTACCATTCAGAATTGCATGACTCATGCAGAACTGACACTTTCTCCCCTAGCAAAGTTGGCTTCACTGCTGATCCCTTTTCAGATTTCTTGTGAGTAGGTGTCAATGTCAACTTCATCAGCTTATGGTGGCAGTGAACAAGAACTTTGATGCCAGGCTGAATACCACTGAACACAATTGACTGTTGAGGCAGGTGAGTTGGTACCAAAATTATGCTTAGGGTCATGCCTCAGTTAATTCCACAGGTTTTTCAACTGATGTCCAACAGTCAATTATGGACTTGCCTTTCGACAGCGGTAGGCTGTACAGTGCAAAAGAGGACTCAGCCTTTGAAAGCTTCAAAGAGAGTAAGGCCGCTGTCCGCTCTCCACTCTCTTGGGGCTAAGCTCCACAGTCACAACAGCTCCCCCAGCAACAGCACCCTTTTTGAGGCTTTGCAAGAGTCTATATGCATAGAAAGAGGCAGTACTTGTCTCGAGCAAGACACCCAGTCCTATGGGGATGAGGTTGGGGGAGCAGGTCGGGAGGTTTCAAGCCCTCGGGAACAACCACGGCCTTCTGCAGCTGCTGCAAAACCCCTTTAATTTAGCCTTGTCGAGTTAAAATTGTCCGGTTGGGGGTCGGATTACTTTTTATCTCTCACGATGGAGGAGCATTACCTCAGGTCAATGTGTGCTCCAGATTGTCGAACAAGGTTACTCCCTACCATTCTTGTCCTATACTTCAGACATACCATCCATACCACAACTTCTCTAAGAGGGCTACTTGTCTATGTTCCAAAGAGAAGTTCTTGCTTTCTTGACCAAGGGCAATATAGAGAAAGTGCTAACATTAGAGATTGGGACTGCTTGCTACTCCTTAAATTATCTGGTGCCTTAAAAGGATAGAGGCTTTCATACCATTCCAGAACTTTACCCTCTGAACTTCTTTGTAAGGAAAGACAAATTTACAATGCTTTCTTTGGCCTAAGTTCTATCTGAACTCAATCCAGGTTACCAGATGGTACCGCCGGATTTGCGGGACATGTATTTCCACGTTCTGGCCTGCAATCCCCCAAGCGTTACCTGCAATTTCAGGTAGTCCAAGAGCATTTCCTGCTCATCCTGCTTCTCCTTGGCCTAACCAGTGCACGTCAGGTTGTAACAAAGGTGATGGTGGTCGAAGCTCATCTGTGGCGGTTGAGAATGCCAGTCATTCCATACCTCGATGAATGGTTACTGATGCTGACTCGCCTCAAACAATCGTATGCCACCTCCAGACAACGGACGGTCTGTTGATATTGGTGGGTTTTACCAATAACTTGCAGAAGTCACACCTGACTACTTTACATCAGCTCCCCTTCATAGGCACCATCCTTGATATGGTGCTCTTCCGAGCTGTCTTTCCGCCTCAAAAAGCCCAGGACCAACGGCCTCTGGTCACGATATTTGAACCTGCAGCCTGGCTCTCGGGGAGGGCAACTCTGAGTCTTGTGGGCCTCTTGACCTCTTGCATCCTGCTTGTGGACCATGCCAGTTGGCACATCTGGGCTTCACAGTGGGATGTAAAGTCCCATTGGGCTCAGTACCAAAGAAATCTGTCAGATTCCATACAGGTTTCAGAGCAGACTGCTATAGACCTGCAGTGGTGGCTGTTCAATGCAGCTGGGCCAACAGCAGACCCCTTTCCCTACCCCACCCAAAATTAACTATTGTAATGGATGCATGGTTACAGGGTTGAGATGGTCATCTGGGAGAAATGGAGATCAGGGGACTCTGGTATCTGGCAGAAGCTCATCTCCACATCTGTTTGCTAGAGTTGTGAGCATTTTACTTGGTACTGAAAGCATTCTTTCCTACGATCAAGGGGAAATGAGGTCAGGTTTTCACAAACAGCTCAACCGCCTTGTGATATTGCAACAAACTGAGGTATGTGATGTTGTGTGCCCTGTGCCAGGAAGCTCTACTCATTTGGAAGTGGCTGAATGCCTAGTGGATCATGAATGGTGGTTACACTATGTGGTGGCTGAGTGAATCATCCAACGATGGGGTGTAGTCTGGCTCAATATACTTGCCACCACAGACAACATGCAGTGTCACGACTTCTGCACATTGGAGTTCCTAAGGCAGTATTCCTTAGGAGGTGCCTTTCGCCTACATTGGGGTTCAGGACTCCTGTACTTCTTTCTACCCCTACATGTTCTGCCCAGAGAGTTCAAGAAAATCAAGAGAGACCGTTCCCAAGTCATCTTAGTGGTTATGGATTAGGCAAGGAGAGTGTGGTACTCAGAACCTCTAGCCATGAACACATGGTAAGCTCCCTTCAAGGAGGATTTCCTGTTGCAGCAACAGAGCTGACTCTTCACCTGAGCATACGCAACCTACACCCTCATGCATGGAGATTAAGCAGCAACAGTTAATGACATTCAACCTTTCTCCTGAGCTGGCTGATGTTATTCTGACAGCTAGACATCCTTCACCAATGTCTGTCTACATAGGGCATTGGGAAAATTGTGTTGCTTGGTGTTATTCTCGTTACGTCCAACCCTTACAAGCTTCTCCATCTGATATTTTGTTACTTTGTTTATCTTTGGCCAAGCAAGACCTTGCTGTGGCCACAGGTAAAAGTTACTTATCGTCCCTTTTATCCTCTATTCCTCTTCAGATCACCTGCTGTGATGTTTTTTTTGAAGGGACTGACCCATGTATTACCACTTATTCCTTTTATAATGCTGCAGTGAGACCTAAATCTTGTCCTGACTAATCTCATGCTCTTACAATTTGAGCATATGCACAGTTGTCCTTTACTCTTACTTAAGCATAAAATGGTGTTCTTCATCGCCAAAGCACCTGCTCCACCATTTCTCTTTTTTTTCTGGTCAAATTAGTCCTTCAAACAAAAGCAGCCTTCCTGCCCAAAGTAGTCACACCCTTTCATGTAGGGCAATCCATCACTTTGTCAGCATTTTATTAGTAGCCTCATCCAGAAGGAGGAAAGGCTACATTGCTTCCATTCTAAGAGGGCCCTTAATTATTAAATTGAGAGGACCAAGGAATTTTGCAGGATAACAAACTGTTTGTCACTAGTTTTTTGGGGACAAAGAAAGGCACGCAATAGAGAAAAAAACTGTATCTAGATGGATTGTCTTCTCTATTAAGATCTGCAATGGGCTAGCCTAAAAGCAGCTACCTGAAGGTTTGTGTGCGCAATCAACCTGATCAAAAACTTCTTCCATGGCGCTAGTGTGCCAGTCTTGGGCATGTATCAGGTTGCTACGTGGACATACGCTCACTAAGCATTACTGTCTGGACCGCCAGGTCCAGTGAGATGGGTATTTCGCCCGATCTGTCCTTAAGGATTTTCTGATTTGAGTCACTCCACAGATCAACCACCTTGGAGGTACTCCTTTGGCATCTATCCAGTAGGAGAGGAGTCTGCGGTTAGAAGTCTATCAGAAGAACAAGTTAGTTCCATTTGGTAACACTTTTTCTGCTAGATACTTTGTCTAACTCCAAATTTCTCTCCTCACCTGCCCTCCCTCCACCACGTTCTGTGGAATGGTCACACTCAATCCAATCCAAGTAACGTTCCATCTAAAAAAGAACTGCACACTGTTTCCTGTTAGTTTCTGTTGGCCCCAAGTCTGTTGACACAGAAGGAATTCAGAAAGAAACTGACTCCTGCATGAGCAGGTGCTGTATTTATATTGGTTCTCACATCTCAAACCTGTGGGACAATGCGGCACGAGGTAGAACAGCGCCACACAATGCCACCTGTCTTTGTCTGCTCGCAAGGGACTTGCTGTGCAAACATTTTTTTTAATCCAGTCTACCGCCAGGGGATATTTAAAAGGTGGGGAATATGCAGTTAATCTTAACCAGAAAAGGAGTTACCAAAGGTAAGTAACTTGTTCTTTGTAGCTCCAGAGGCAGAGATGGTGGCAGGGGCAGCAGTCTTCACTCTCTTCCTAACCAGCAGTAGCCACCATTAAATTACTTTAGTGCCCCTTCCAAGGTTTATGTGGGACTGGAGGGTAGAATACGATTTTGCCTATCCAGATGGTGTGAAGCTACTTCAGAGTAGTGGGACCTTCCCATTGTTCAAGTTGGTTATGCCCTTCCCTTTATGTCCACTTCTCCACATATTCTGCCAGTTTGTGGTCAGACATCAGCCGATTATGCTTCCATTCAAGCCAGAGAAGCTCTGATGCTGCTTGTCAGGGTGCAATCAAATTACAATGGATCTTAGGCTTCTAAACACCTTCCTTTAGAACCAGACTTTCAGTGAGGAACCTCAAGTTAATTGACTGGGAAGCAATTGTAGGAAAATTGCTCCCTGTTGCAGTTACCCCCCACTTTTTGCCTGATATTGATACTGACTTGACTGAGAAGTGTGCTGGGACCCTGCTAACCAGGCCACAGCACCAGTGTTCTTCACTTAAAAATGTACCATTGTTCCACAATTGCCACATCCCTGGCACACAGATAAGTCCATTGTAAAAGGTACCAGTGGTACCAAGGGCCCTGTGACCAGGGAAGGTCCCTAAGGGCTGCAGCATGTGTTGTGCCACCCTAAGGGACCCCTCACCTAACACATGCACACTGCCATAGCAGATTGTGTGTGTTGGGGGGAGAAAAAGGCAAAGTCGACATGGCATCCCCCTCAGGATGCCATGCACACAAAATACTGCCTGTGGCATAGGTAAGTCACCTCTCTAGGAGGCCTTACAGCCCTAAGGCAGGTTGCACTATACCACAGGTGAGGGCATAGCTGCATGAGCAATATGCCCCTATAGCGTGTAAGTCCATTCTTAGACATTGTAAGTACAGTGTGGTCATATTAAGTATATGGTCTGGGAGTTTGTCAAAAACGAACTCCACAGTTCCATAATGGCTACACTGAATACTGGGAAGTTTGGTATCAAACTTCTCAGAATAATAAACCCACACAGATGCCAGTGTTGGATTTATTACCAAATGCACACAGAGGGCATCTTAGAAGATGCCCCCTGTATTTTACCCAGTCCTTCAGTGCAGGACTGACTGGTCTGTGCCAGCCTGCCACTGAGACAAGTTTCTGCCCCCCTGGAGTGAGAGCCTTTGTGCTCTCTGAGGACAGAAACAAAGCCTGCACTGGGTGGAGGTGCTTCTCACCTCCCCCTGCAGGAACTGTAACACATGTTTTGGTCTGATTACGAAATCCTGAGTAAGGGTATAGCAGGCAGGATGTATGAACACATGCCATTTTTGGTGCCCACATAAAGAAACAGCTTTGTACCAGGGAGGTCCATCACTTTAAACATATGTTGCCTGCATAGAGAAATGGAGCTTTGTCCTGTCCAGTGGCCATTTGCAGCATGCTTGGTGCTGGACTTGGGGGAAGCTTTTGATACAGTGGATTGGGATTACCCGTTTTTCATCCCTGACTGCTTTTGGCATCAAGAGACAATTACTTGAGTTAATTAAATTCCTATACACTGAACCCTCAGTGCGGCTGAAAATTGGCCAGTGTATCTCCCACTCTTTCTGAGTGAGCAGAGGAACGTGGCAAGACTGTCTGCTGTCCCCACTGCTCTTTGCCCTCGCTACGTAGCTCTGACCCTCGGGGGCTCCAACAGCATGGGCATTCCGGTGACACCCATGTAGTCTTGTTATATGCTGACGACGCATTAATCTACATCCAAGTCATATGGGAAGGTATAACGATATTTGAGACGAATTTCGTGCTGCTTCTGGTCATGGCTGTTCCCACTGCACCTGGATTATCCCCAGCAGTATTTCATTGTGAATTCTCATCCTTTGCATTCAGAACCTTGTACGTTTCAATACCTTGGCATAAACATCTGTCATGAATGAAGGATTTAATAGATGGCATTCTTACGAGAGCCATAGCAACTCTCCAAACGGTCTTTTGGAGCTCTTTGCCGCTTACAGTGCAAGGTAGAGTGTCCCTATCTAAGATGGTAATGCTCCTTCTGCAACTTTACTTTTTTCGTAACCTCCCGGTCCATATCCCCAGATCCACATTCAAAGCACTACACTCTCCCCGAGGTTTTTTTTATTTGGACCAAGGGGAGGTGCCACACTGCACTCCTTAAACTACAGTTGCCCGTAGACCAGGGAGGATTGGGGGCTCTGAATTTTTTAAAATTATTATTTGGTGGCACATCTGCAATGGCTTGCATGCTGGCTGGCAGGGAGTCTCACAGACGAACTGGAATCCCCCACAGCAGCCTGAGAACAATATGTTGTCCAACAGATCTTCCTCCCTCCAAGCTCCCACACAATGCTAATGCATTATTGCGGATCGCATATGAGTGCTCTAATCGCAGCTTGTGACACATGCCACAGATTCTTTGCTACTAACCTGATACCTCTGAGCTCTATCACCTCATTCAGGGAAATGTTATGTGGGGTGGGCATGAGGGTCTGGGTGGAGGCAGGCGTGAATACACTAGGTGCTTTTTTCAGGAGGGTGCACTCTTACTGTATGATCGCTTACAGGAGGAACATGAGCATCCAGCAGGTCATATCTTGGCTTAGCCAACTTGGAAAGACTCTGGGGCATCACAAAAACTGAGCCAGATCAGCACTCTCTCAAATATATACTATACATAATGGGTGGAGGCCGTAGACTTGTCACCTGGTTTGTTCTTGCACTAGCACACATCACACATGTCCTGTTAAATGTAGTCCGAAGGAGTGGGAAAGGGATTTAGGTCGTGAGTTGACCAGGGAAGAGTGGGAAACAGCACTTACATACACCCGGAAGTTGTTGCAAAATGCCAGGTTCCAGTACATCCAGCATAATATATTGTATAGGGATAACCTCACCCAGCAGCTCAGTCCCGAAAGTTCGGGTCCTCTGCTTGTCTGAGATGCCAACAAGCAGGTGCTGATATGATGCTCATGTTCTGGAGCTGTTCGGAGGCCGTCACCATATGGGTGGCAGTGTCTGATGTGCTAAGACAGGTGACTGGTCACATGGATATGTGCACAATGGAAGGTGCACTGCTGGGATTGTTCAGGCCCTTAAAAACAGATAAAGCTGCTAAATGTAGCATTGCTGATAGCACGCAGATTAACTGCAGTGCACTGGGAAGCCCAGGTGTTGCCAAATATATCCCAATGATGTGCGACAACGCTTAATAGGAGGTGGGCGGAGGCAATGGCGCTCAAGAGGGAAGAATTGCGGGGACTGCACTAATACGCAAATAGCTGTGGACTGGGAAGCACTATTACTTGACTTGCACACTTACTAAGAAGATTTGGCAGCGCTAATACCAACGTATACCGACGTATTACCCCCACCCTGTCTGCTCCCACCTTTCTATCCATCCCACTCCTCCCTGTCATAACCCTGCCCATCCTGTCCATGGGTGAGTGATAGCACCCTTCTCTTACACCCTCTGATATCCCCTGTGTCACTTTCTAGAATCCATTAGAGTTCTATTGATGTCACTGTTGATTCTCAATGTTTGCAGTAATTGCCTGAGATTGGAAGATTATATAGCACTTCTGGTAATGCCATAATGTGAGTTGACACCACCACATGACTTGTTTCTTCCAATGTTGCTGTTTATTCTTGTTTGGAAGGGCTGAATCAAGGACTCCTGCTAATACCAATGTGATACTATGTTATTAACGACTGTGCGGTGGGATTACTGATTCTACTAATGTTAATGTAACTTGCGAAGATAAGACGTATGAAAGACTGTGATATTAAAAATGCAATAAAAATTGGTTAAAAAAAAAAAAGCAGACATTCAGGATGCTAACTGCAGCCTTCGATCCCAAAGACTGGATGGTGTTCTTAGACTTGCATGACGTGCTTTAACCCCTTCATTGCTAAGCCTTTTCCCCTCCTGTGCTAAGCCTTTTTTTGTCTATTTGAGGTAGTTTGCACTTAGGCCCTCATAACGTTTTGTTCACACTATCTATCCATGCCAAATTTGCTTCCTTTTTTCCCCAACATCCTGGGGATTCTAAAGGTACTTAGGGTTTGGGATTCCCCTGGAGGGGACTGAGAAATTAGTCAAAATACAGCTAAATTTTAGGGGTTTGGTGAAAAATAGGGAAAACGTGCTACAGAAGAAAGTATCTGTTTTTTTTTTCCTGCAAATGGCATCAACAAAGGGTTTCTGGTGCTAAAATCACCACATTCCCAGCTTTCATGAACAGGCACAGACTAGTATCAGAAAACCAGAATTGTCAACAAATTTTTGGCATTTTACTGTGACATCCCCCATTCTTCCTATGTTTTGGGCTTTCAACCTCCTTCCACTTTGTGAAAGAAAGGGATTTGAAACCAAAGGTGGATCCCAGACAGCTATACATTTCTGAAAAGTAGGCAGAATTCTGAATTCAGCAAGGGGACATTTGTGTATATCCTTCAAGGTTTTTCTGTAGAAAGTAACACTTGAAATAAAACACATATTGAAATTGAGTTGTAAAAAAACAGCCACTTGTGTCTGTTTTCATCTGTAACTTTTTCTAAGTATGGCAGATTTTTTAAAGCAATATACCGTTATGTGAACTGGACGCTTCTGGTTGCAGTGATAATTAGGGTTTACAGGTTCTCCAAGAAGCCCAGCTACCCTGAGCCAATAACTGAGCTGTACCTTGCAACAGTTTTTCATTCTGTACCGGGCATTCAGCAGTTCATTTGGTGAAATATCAAGAGTGAAAAATAGGTATCAAGGAAATAAATCTATGTATTTCTGAAATGGGCACAAGATATGGAGTTTAGAAGCAGTGGTTATTTGACATCTGTGAATTTGGGGATACCCATACTAGCATGTGATTTACAGGGCGTTTCTCAAAATGACTTTTCTTACACACAAATGTTTTACATTTGTAAAGTGCAAATGCAGAGAAAGACAATTGGTAACAACACTTGTTCTGCTATTATGTGTTCTCCTAACTCTTCCAATCAAAATGGTATCTCACTTGTGTGGGTAGGCCAGGTGCCCATGACATGCTATGCCCCAAATCCATCACACTTGTCCACTAAAAGCTGACATTTATTTCAATGTGTTTAGTTGTGGATTGTGGGCTGTAGCTCAGGTGGCACCTAGGGAAACCTTGCAAACGTGTACATTTTTAAAAACTAGACATCTAGGGGAATCCAGCATGGTGTGACTTGTGATGCTCTTACCACGTGTCTACCAAAAATCCCTTCAAAACCTCAAAATGCATCTAAAAAACAGATTTTCTCAAATTTCTGTGATGCAAAGTTCTAGAATCTGTGGAGAGCAAATAATGTCCTGCCACTTAGCATTCCCTTTGGTCTCCCGATAAAAATGATACCTCACTTGTGTGGGTTGGCCAAGTGCCTGTGACAGGAAAGGGCCCAAAATGTGTAGAGATTGAGGGGGCACCAAAGCATATTCATTTTTATTTTTTATATATGTTCTTTAGGATGACTCTGCTTTGGACACCCACACATGTGAGGTATCACTTTTTGTTTTTGTGAGACTGAGGGGTACGCTGGGTAGTTGATGATTTTTGTTTCTGTTTCTGGAAGAATATGGCACAGAAATGCAAGGAAAATGTGTGATTTTTATAAACATTTTGAGGTTTGCAGGGCATTGTGGGTAAGAAAACGTGTTGGGATCCATTAGAGGCACACCACTCTGTACTCCTCTGGGTTTCTAGAGTTGGTAGTTTTTCCCTAAACAAGAAGCAAGCACGCTACTAAGTCTCAACACTCAAATTGTGAAACAAATGCTCTTAGGCTTTGCTAACAGGACCCCTCACTCACCAACCTAGCTGGTGGCATACTTCATCATTGGGGTCCCACCTGAGACACCTAGTGTGTCAGGGGTGTGCTTCGATGCCTGATTATAGCGGAACGTTTTCTTTTGTGAGTTGAAATACCAACAGAGATGAGAAGTGCAATGAAATTGTCTTGTGGTTACCCACCAATATGGTGTGCTTTTAATTGTGGTGACCTTCGACAAAGATTAAAAACAGTGATCTTCATAATTTTAGTGTTTGGGACATCACAGAAATAAAAGACTTGGTAGCGTGCTTCTTCTTGCGGTTGTTGATAGTAATTTGGGAAGGTGAGCAAGCTCTCCCTTCTCACTCTCTTTACTGGTACACATTTGTACTGGTTGGTTTTGGCACAAGGGAAGTGGTGGTTCAATATATAAAACTTTATTTACTAGAGCTTTCACAAAAATGGACTGCGCTGTTAATAATTGATAGGCCAAAAAACTGAACCAGTGACTCACAGCTCGTGAGCTGTAAAGACATGACAAGGCACCAACCGCTTTACAGGCCAAGAACACTCCTTTTTTATGTGACACACACAGGACCATTGTTGCCCCCAGCCACATGCCCAGCAAATTACAGCAATCACACCAACAAACAGTATCATTCAAGGGCCCATCACTTTCATACGCCCTCATGCCTGACACAACAATCAGACTGACTGACGGAGTGTGTGGACTGGCGTTTGACTAAATGTATGTGTAGTGATTAGCAGCAAGTAACTGCTCACACACTGCCAGCCAAGCGCCAGTTCATATGGACCGCCAGCCAAGAGCCAGCTCATGCATACTGCCAGCCAAACACCAGCCCAGTGCCAGCCCAGCACACTGCCAGCCAAGTGTCAGTCCACGCACACCACCAATCAAGTGCACAAAGCAATCACTTTTGTTTTCTTTCCAAAAAAGAACACACAAACCAATTATAAGTAAATACAAAACTACAAACACAACAGCTCTAACTAAATTCATCACACTAAAGTCAACCATGAAGCTGAACAAAAATATAAAATAAAACAGACCCAGAAGTGCTCATGGGTACTCCCAAAAATGTTGTTGTTTGTGGTACATTCGAAAACAAGGGGGCTCACACAGCTTAGGTTAAGAAGGACGATCAGGGCAATGCATGCAACTCTTTCTGCATGCCTCTTCACATAGACTCTCCATCTCTTACAGGGATTGTGCTTTTTTTGGGTGTGGGAGGAATGTGATCAGCAAAGTGGTGATCTTTCAATCTAGCCACATCCTTCACCACTCCAACTCTAGGAACACTTGCATGTTCCACTACAACAAGGCTGCCTATCAAAGACTCCTGAAAGTGAACAAAAGTAATCGTCGACTCTGGAGAACAATCCTTGGACACATCAAAAGCATTAAAGGTTGCTAAATGGAAGAGATGGATAGCCAACTTCTTATCCCAAATGTAAGTCTTATGAACAGTAGTGTAAGGTTCCAACCTTTGATCTACTCTTTCTACACCACCCATGTGCTTATTGTAGTCTAAAATAAACAAAGGTTTGCACACTTCAGAAACCTGATCTGAAACAGTCACAGGTGAAGTACTTTCATCATGGATCGTAGCCAGCAAGTAGACACCCCTCCTGTCTGCAAATTTCACAGCTGTTTGTGCAAGGCACTGCACTGTCCCCTCTCGCGTTTCTTTTCACACAAGCGCCTTTGGATATCCTTTATGGTTACAGTGGTCTGTGCCACAAGCAACAGTGTCCACTTAGCACAATTCCCTGAACAATTGCACACCAGTGTAGAAATTACCTAGTTATAAATGGTGTCCTTTGTCAAAACCTCCTTTACCAACTTCCCACACAATTTTCTCACTAACGCCAAAAGTGGCTGGACAACCATTGGGGTGAATAGGGGAATCCCTACCAGTGTACACAAGGATATTACAGACATAGCCAGTCCTACTCTCAGACAGCATATACATATTAATTCCATCACATGCCCTCTTGCTAGGAATGTACTGCCTAAAAACCAAACAGCCCTTAAACAGGACCAAAGACTCATGCACAGCGATTTCTTTCCCTGGAACATAAATCTCTGAAAATCTTCTCTTCCAGATTTGTGGGAGTCCACCGGGCAGTTCTAGAATGGGGCCTAAAGAAATTTATAGGCAAAATGTTTTCAGTATTTACTCTACACCCTGTGACACCCGTAAAGGCAGGCAAAGCCGGCTGCACCATCATTTGGGGAAACCAGACTTCAGCACTTCCAATGGGAAGCCTTGCAGCCCCAGGCTGCAATCAAGATGCTTCTTGCTGCACTATCGGCACATCAGTGCCCTACTCAAAAACTGGCACTTCATCCACACTGAGAGTGGCTTCATCATCAGATGATTGCTCTCGGGCAGAAAATTCACTGCCAGAATCTTGCACTGCCTCCTCTGCCTCAGATGCAGAGTCACTCTCACAATCATGGTCAGAAGAAGATTCAAAAAGCATACCAGCAACCTGCTGAGTGGTAATCCTGCGGCTAGCCATGATCCTTACTGATAAAAGAAACTTGGCAAATAGGTCAACACCAAACAACATGGTTTAAAATAAGTAATAAACAAAGTGTGGCTTTATCACAAAGACCTATATACTCAAAAACGATACCACTCACGTGCCAGAGATAACTAGACTTACTACCATGTACTCTGCACAGACACAGCAAGCACCAACGATCTCCCATTAATAAGGAAAAACAGAATAAAATTACAAGTAAGACAACACAGTACACATAGTGCACAAATTCAAGGAGAATTTCACACACACAAAATGAGCTACATATGCTGCTATTATTGCACCATTTGCAAAAAAACTCATTCATGCATGGCAGTGGTACTCAATGAAGTAAACCGTACAAAAAAGTTTTTACTAAACACAAGCCACTATGCAAACTGCAGATCTACCACTGCTGAAACCGCAAGCAGGAGTCACAGCAAAGGAATCAAAAGCTTTGCACTAGAATAAAAAGGAGAAATAAACATTCCAATCACAAATGAAAATAATGTGCCAGTCCACACACACCAAGCTGGGGGGCAGATGGGCCTAAATATATGGCAAAAATATTCACCCCTTAAGAGGGAGAGACCCTTGTCCATGGGGCTACTCCCCACAACAAAAGCAGCAACATAGTGAATCAAACATCCATGGTGTCTAGTGGTTTCTGCTCCCCTTGAGGGAAGATGGGCCTAAAAAAACAAAAAGAGAGACCGATCTGCCCCCAGAGGGGCAGAAATGGGCAAAATATGTGCCCCCTAAAGGGTGCCACCCTTGCATAAGGGGCCACTCCTCAAATTTGCCAAAATGTAAAATCCCAGGTAACTTGTGGTTTCTGCCCCCTTTGGTGGCAGATGAGGCTGAAAAAATAAGCCAATCTGCCCCGTGAGGGGGGGTGGCAGAAATGGCCAAATATATGCCCGCTAAAGCGAGCGATCCTTGCTCAAGGGGCCGCTCCCCATGCATCCAGAAAACACACACAACACAAAAATCCCTGGTGGCCTAGTGTGTATTCTTGCTGCACGATCGCAATGCCATGCGTGGTTGTGCAGCAGGAATACATTTCAGAGACACACTGGGGGAAAGGAAAAACTCTTTCCTTTCCTGCTCTTGCGTCTTGGAAACCCCCCATGCCTCCAAGGAGAAAAAAACATACATGTTTCTCCTCCTGGCTCTGGAAGCAAATGGCTTCCAGCACCTCCAGCGCACAAGTTGCGCATCAGATCACTGGGGGGTGGGAGGAGTGTCAGGGGTGACAGCAGAAGCACGTCCACTGCCATCCCTGGTGCGTGTTTTAGAGGGGGGCGGCCCACGGATGGAGCACCAGCCCTTCACCGTGGGTGGGTGCTAGGATGACCAGGGGTCTTCCAACGCACATGCCCACTGTGGCGTTGGATGGCCCCAGGCTGTCTGACGGAGGCACAGGGTAAATGAATAAGCATCCAACTATACCCAGTGTTCTTTTCTGAGTGACTTCATAGTATGGATTTGGCTAGACCCAAGCTGTCATGTACCCTCAAATACTACTGTTTTTCTTTTCCTTTTGTTCAGAACTCTGAAGTAGCCAAGGTGACGTTTAGCAATTATCAAAGCACAAAAATAAACAAAAAAAGATTTGATAGTAAGGACGACAATTAGCAACATTACTCCTCGAGCAGCAGCATGAATAGGTAAAAAGAGTTTTGTAGTGTAAATCTTTTTAGTAATCGCATGGTGTGCTTCAATTTGCCTTCTAGTGATTGTGCCTGGAATTTGTTCTTTTAGTCTGTTTTTTTGTTTTTTGTGGCTGCTGTCAACCATTTACTTCCTTGCCTCTCCTGGAATCCTATTAGATATATACAATGGAAACCCCTTGACATCGTCAATGTCTTCAGTTTCTTTTTTCCCCTTTTGGGTTTGGAAGCACACCTAAGAGTTCAGGCATCAAACGAAAGATTTTTTCATTGAAAGTTTTGAAAAAGCACCAAGAAAACACAAAGATTCCCAAGTTATTTTCAAGAGGGGATTGACAACGTGGGTCAGAATGAGAAAGGGGTATGGAACACACACCATTTAGATTTTGCCCCAACTGCCATCACAAATATGCACAGAAGAACTGCCATGGCATATGTTACCGCTGCCTTCCAAAAGATCACAGGTCAGAGATGTATTCCATGTGTGCTGAAACCCTCAAAGCAAAAGGGCTTCAGAGGTGGGCACAATTATGCCATAGCACAGTCCCAGCACAAGCAAGAATCACTGAGGGACCTGGAGTTATTCAGTAATGACGGAACCCACATAGGCACTGAAGTGACGAGGGTAAGGCTTTGATGTCAAAGATATCATTAGGGTTGAGAGGGAGAAAAATGGCAAAAGATTCACAGATCGCTGAAAATGCCACATAAGACACCGAAGGTGCATAGTGGCCTAGCCAATTTCTTCAGACTCGAAGCATGCAAACCCAGTTTCAATGTGGAAAGCTTCCGCAGTCAAAGGTAGGCAGAAGCCTGATAGAGAGTCATAACCTAAAGACACCATAGGAGACCAGACCTTGGAGCTGGCCTTAACACCGAAAGGTGATCAACAGTGCAGAAGAAAGAGCCTCACAAAAGTAAGTTTGATGACTTATTAAATACATACAAAATTCTGCTAAAATTATCAAGGGCACAGGTTAGTGATCAGCCCCTCACAGACTTTGAACTGCCTGCCACACCAGAACCTCAGGAAGAGAACAAATTCTTTTAATTTGAAGGAGAGACAGAAGGTAGACAAGTCTAGCAAAAAATCCATCCAGGGCAGACACACTGCAGTGCACTCTGTCTCTCCTTAAGATGAGGTTAATTCCTACTCATCAAAACTCTCACCCCAAGACAGTATTACAGTCTACAATGCCCTAATAATGAAGAGAGCAGACACATATTGGGTCCGGCTTCAGGAGGAGCACATTCAATCATGCTTCCTTCTGGAAACACTGGTGCCGGTGGAATTCATGCTGCCCTGTGTCTTGGATCAAGGATAAGAGGCCTTCAGAGAACCAGCTTCAGCAAAGGTGGTGATATCAAGTGTATGGGTGGTGACATAAAGAAATACAGCCACTGGTAATTACTCAGGCTGCATCTCAGTCCATTTTTAGTTTGCACACCATTCTACCTCAGTATAGACACAGCCATTTATGCAAATCAGTCTTGACCTGCCCCAATGGGAACAGCCCAGCCCAAAGTGGTAGGCCAGGTCCTCCCTGAACCAGAACACAAGTAACCTAGGACAGGTTTTGCCAGATGCTGTTGACACTGCCATCTGATAGAGACTACTAGTTGCAGATTCCTTATCTTAGAATTTCGCCTCAGGCTTCAGACTGGATCCGGGGGATTTTTTCTTCGAGCAATATCCTGGTGCATCATTAGGTGGTGTTGGTCGACTCCACGGGTGTCGTTGGCATCGTAGTCACCGTGATGACATCCGGAGGAGTACATAGATGTCAGTTCTTTTCTTTCTGCGCCACACGCTGATCCGGAGAGAGCTACCCTTGGTCAATTTTTAACCAACTTTGACTCTTTTGTCGAGTTTTTGAGAAGTTTTTGATGCGTCGAGGGATGTCCCCGAAGACTGGCTTCAAACCGTGCAAGGACTGTCACCGCGTGATGTCAGTGACAGATCCGCATTGGCTCTGTTTCTGGTGCCTGGAGTGTGACCACGACCCGAAGTCGTGCTCCGAGTGCCGGGCAATGCACCCGAAGGCCTTGAGGGAGCAGTACCTCAAGCTTATGGCCTGGCTCTCAACTCTGCATAGGTCCCAGTCTTGCTCGAGAGGAAGGTCTTGTGACTGGTTGTGGAGCCACGACCACTCGTCTTCTTCGAAGTCTCCGGGTCAAAGTAAGAAGAAGACGTCAAAGAAATACCATCATCCTTCGACTTCATCCAGTCGCTCGGCTGAAGTGACGCGGGAGGAGCGTTGACATTTTCAAAGCCTGCTTTTGGGTCAGCTTCATGCCTCCCCGAGTTTCCGGGAGCCCGGGCAACCCCTTCCCAATTTTTGGGCAGTCCGACTCCGCTATGGCGCTTTTGGGCCCAAGGGATTCGGTCCCCTCCGAATCTGCTCTCGGATCAACACTGATGCCGGCCATACCCTCGAGACCTTTTCTGGCGCGGTTCGATTGTCTACATTCCTGACCTCAGTGATGCCCACCATCGACGTCAACCTGATCCTGATCCCTGATGACTCGGAGTCAGGCCAGCGCTGGCGGACGCTGCCTCCTTCTTCGATGGGGCCTATTCATCCCATGTTGGATTCTGACTCTTACTCTTATGGGTTTGAATTCGGGGAAGGATTGGAGAGGTCCCTAGACCCTTATGAATAGCAGGATGACCCTAACTTGGACTGGGCACAGGAGTTGGGCAAGGCCAGTGGCCTGGATACCTCTGCAGACGCTGGCATGCAGTCCCCTCCTACCGTGGCTACGGCGGAGGGAGCTACTTATTCCATGGTGGTCAGTAGGGCGGCTAAGGTCCTCGGCCTTGAGCTGCCTACTGTTCAGGTCAGGTCTAATCTCCTGACAGAGGTACTTCAACCAGGGGCTTCCACATCTGAGCCTCTTTGTCAATTCAATGAAGCCTTCACCAATGTCCTTTTGGGTACTTGGTGCAGACCCAACACAGGGGTGCCTGTGAACAGGACAATCACATGCTGCCATCAGCCCACCCCGAACAACTGTAAATTCTTGTCCTAACACACCCCACGTCTGAGAGCCTTGTTATCCAGGCATCCTCAGGTGCATTCCCTTCTGCACCTCCAGATCGGGAATCAAAAAGGCTGGAACAATTTGGGAAGAAGATGCTTTCTTCCTCTAGACTTTTGCTGTGGTCAGTACACACTGCATGCCTTTTGGGCCGTTATACTCACTCTCTGTGGGATATGGTCTCTCAAGTTCTGCGGCAGATACTGGAGGAGGCCTGTTCTATCGTCTCCCAAGCTGTCACCAATGGGAGAGACGCAGCAAGGTTCACTATCCGATGTGGGCTGAACACGACCGACTCTCTGGGTAGATTGGGTGCGACAACGGTGGCCTTGAGGCACCACGCCTGGTTACGTACATCTGGTTTCTCAGGGGATGTCCAACAGACCCTTATGGACATGCCCTTTGATGATGGTTCTTGTCTCTTTGGAGACAACGGGGACTCGGCGCTGGAGAGGCTCAAGGACTCCTGGGCTAGGGCTCGGTCCCTCGGCCATCCACTGCCCCTCATCCCCAACAATTCCGCCTTCTACCCCTTTCGTGGCCACAGAAAGAGCTCCCTGTCGTGTCCCTGTCCCAGTCACCGTGCCACCCATGGTGTTCAGCTGCTGTGTGGTCGGGACGCAGAACCCCACGTGGTAGTGAGACAGGGAACTAGAGGTCTGCCCAGTACACCCTGCCCCTGCTGCAGCCTCCAAATCCATCACTACGGACAGGTGAGTTTTGCAGATCGTTCAAAGGGGCTACTCCCTCCCCTTCGAGTCTGTCCCACCAGCCATGCCTCCATCATTCAGCTGTCTTCCGGAGGATCATTTGGCACTTCTCCCCCAGTCGTGGCTCTCTTGGCCAAGGGAGCCATAGAGAGGGTCCCTGCACCAGAAGTGGGTTGTGGTTGTTATTCCCGCTACAAAGGCTTACATCTTATCCTAGACCTTCGGGCCCTCAAGCTCTTCCTCAAGAAGGACAAATTCAAAATGCTCACCCTGTCTGCCTTGGACCCAGAAGACTGGATGGTAGCATTGGACTTGCAGGATGCTTATTTCCGTATTCCCATCCAGCCTACCTACAGACATTACCTACGATTCGTGGTAGGTCACGAGCACTTTCAATTTACCGTGCTCCCCGTCGGCCTTCCCAGCGCCCCTCAGGTGTTCACGAAAGTGATGGCGGTGGTTGCAGCTCCGCTGCGCAGGTTGGGGGTTTCAGTCTTCCCCTACCTCGACAACTGGCTATTGAAGGCGAACTCACCCCAGAAAGTCATCCCCCACCTTCAGACTATGCCGAACCTCCTGCACACGCTGGGGTCCACTATAAACGTGGGATTTTAGTGCCAATGTCACACCTAATTCCTTCTCAGACCCTCCCTTTCATCGGAGCTGTTCTGGACACAGTACAGTTTCAGGCCTATCCTCCCGAAAAGGGAATCCTGGATATTCAAGCTATGATTCCGATCTTTCAACCTCTATCATGGGTTTTGGTGAGCCAGACTCTAAGGCTGCTAGGCCTCATGGCCTCCTGCATCCTGCTAGTGACACATGCCAGATGGCATATGCGGGCTCTGTAGTGGGAATTGAAGTTCCAGTGGGCGCATCATCAGGGAAATCTCTCCGGCATGGTCCAGATCTCGGAGGGGTGTGCGAAAGACCTGCAGTGGTGGCATTGGGTCAACAGCAGATACCTCTGCCTTCCCCAACCAGATCTATCCATAGAGACGGACGTGTCACTTCTGGGATGGGGCGGCCACATGGAAGAGGCAGAGATCGCTGGTCTCTGGCGGAGTCTGGGCTCCATATCAATCTTCTGGATCTCAAGGCAATCAGGTTTGCATTGAAAGCATTTCTTTCCTCTCTCAAAGGAAAATTAGTGCAAGTGTTCACAGACAACACTATTGCCATGTGGTACTGCAACAAACAGGGCAGAGTATGGTCCTGGACCCTTTGTCAGGAGACGCTGCACCTCTGGACATGGCTGGCACATCAGGACATCACCCTGATGGTTCAACATCTGGTGGGCTCTTTGAACGCCAGAGTAGATGAACTTAGCCATCGATGCATAGTCGATCACGAATGGTGTTTCCATCCTAAGGTGGCAAAAGTTCTCTTTCAGCAGTGGGGAGAGCCTTGGTTAGATCTTTTTGCCTCCGCAGAGAACACGCAAGGTCAGCTGTTTGCTTGTTGGAGTTTCCAAGGCGGCACTCGCTCAGCCTCCTTTACACCTATACCACTTCTGTCCAGAGTTCTCAAGAAGATCAAGAATGAGCGGGCCCAAGTAATCTTGGTGGCTCCAGACTGGACACCAAGAGTATGGTATCAGAGCTACTGAGCATGGCCACTGATCCTCTACTCAGAGTGCCCCTTCGGGATGATCTTCTGTCACAGCAACAGGGGACGGTTCCCCACTCGAACATGTCCAATCTCTGCCTTCATGCGTGCAGATTAAGCGACAGCAGTTGATGGCTTTTGACTTTCCACCCGAAGTCTGTGATGTAATCTTGGCAGCCAGGCGTTCCTCCACCAAAAAGGTATACATCTGTCATTGGCATACATTTGTGGCATGGTGTACCAACAAATCTGTTGATCTCCTCTTTGTTCCTCTTCCTAAGGTTGTTCATTCTTTCTTTGGCCCAGCAGGACTCTCCAAAATGCTATACTTTCTCTACTGTTGCGTAAAGTGGAGTGGTAATAGTATATCTATTAATCCTAGACCCCAGTACTTTTCTTAATATTGGGTAAATACATTTTTATCTATAATTTGTTATTATATATCATTTATTATATATTATTTGTTTACATTTGTATTATTTGTGGCAACCTCAACATGACACTCTGGGGGTCATTACAACATTGGCGGTAAAAGCCGCTTACCGCCGTGCAGAAGACTGCCAACACATCGCCGCGGCTGCGGAATTCCGCCACAGCTATTATGACCCACATCTCAGAATCCGACAAAATTCAGACACCCACACAAGTCCACCACACCAAAGGTCACGCCAACAGAAATACTCCCACACTATCACGACACACGAATCCACGCGGCGGTCTTTCAACCGCGGTATTCCATTGGCGGTACACATCTCTGCGTACAAAATACACACACTCTTACAAAACACAACTACATTGGACAATTTGAAATACACACACCTGATACACATACACACACCACTCCCACACACCCAATACAATATAAAACACACACACACATCACCCACAAACACCTATGACCACAATTACAGAGAGAAGGTCAGAGAGAGACACCACCATCAACAAACTAGCATCCACAGGCACACAACACCATCACCCACACAACTTCCACGCACAAAAAAACACACACCACTACATATCACCACACTTATCACCACACACACCACCCCACACATCATCCACACCACCCCATGGCACAGCAAAGACACCCCAGGTTCTCGGAGGAGGAGCTCAGGGTCATGGTGGAGGAAATTGTCCGGGTAGAGCCACAGCTGTTTGGATCACAGGTGCAGCACACCTCAATTGCAAGGAAGATGGAGCTATGGCAAAGAATAGTCGACAAGCTCAACGCAGTGGGACAACACCCAAGAAATCGGGAGGACATCAGGAAGAGGTGGAACGACCTACGGGGGAAGGTGCGTTCCGTGGTCTCAAGACACCACCAGGCGGTTCAGCGGACTGGCGGCTTACACCCACCTCCTCCCCCACAACTAACAACATGGGAGGAGCAGGTCTTGGTGATTCTGCATCCTGAGGGCCTCGCAGGAGTCGGTGGAGGAATGGACTCTGGTCAAATCTTAACTATTACAACCCCCACCCTACCTGCATGCTATCACATACCCCCACGTGCGCCCCCACCCCTATCACTCCAACTATCCACAAATGTACCGCTATCACAAACCACACATCCCAACACCAAGCCCTGCATGCAACAACAACACATGGACACCCATCACTAAAGCATGCCCACTGCACATACCCATACACCCCCCTAAACCATCATCACACAAGCTCACACACAGGAATGCCAGCACTGGGGTACACGGTCACCCACCCATTGCACACCATGACACACACAGATGCAATAATCATGCCTTTACACCCCTGCAGGACCACTACCCAACGTCACCAGACAGGAGGGTCCAGACATGTCCACTCCACCTACAGAAGAGGCCCACAGTGATGACAGCACCTCTGTCCACCTGGATCTAGATGACCAGCCCAGACCATCGGGGGCCTCGGGTCAGTCGGTTCCCCTCACACAGGCACAGGCCACCACAGACCTTCCCCCTCTGGAAACACCAGCACAGCACCCACCCAGCGGGCACATACCTCCATCCCCATGACATGTCAATCAGCTGTGTGTCCACCACTACAGGAAACCCAGGATAACCCACCACCCCAACAACAACAGGGACCTGGGGGCAGTGGCAGTGGGCACACGGTCCATGGGACGGAGGCCCAGGAGCACAGGGGAACTGGGAGGGCTGCTGTGCGACAGGGGGCGGACAGGCCAAGGGAACCCACTCTCCACGAGGACCTCTCCTCCATCATGGGAGCCTACCACCACTCCCAGGAGACTATGGCAACGGTACTGGCCAAGTTTTAGGAGACCCAGCGGATGCAGGAGGAACAGTATTTGGGGTTTAGGGAGGAACTCAGAACCATCAGCTCCGCCCTGGGCACCATCGTAGGGGTGCTGAAGGAAGTACTCAACACCAGGTGGGACACTGTGGCACTACAAGGGGCCCCTGACACTAGCATGGACGATGAACTGCCCACCACCTCCGCCGGCACTAGTGGACAGGAGGCACCGCCACAGGACCACCACACCAGCACCCCACCCCCTGCAGAGGAAGAACCACCCCGCAAACGGTCCCTGAGATCCAGGAACAAGACAGAGCACGATGCCAAGACCCCCGCCAAGAAAGGAGACCACCCTGATTGTCATCCCACTGTCTCACTTTGTCACCCTGTCCATATTTAAACTGCCTCAGCTCCACTTCCTATGCCCATATGGGCAATGCACCTGTGAGACTAATAGACTGGACTCTGCCATGGACACTCCTCCGTCATCACCCCTCACCATTTAACTTCCCCCTCCAATATTTTGTAGTTAAATAAACACACCTAAAGCACCAAATGACCTGGAGTCTGTCTGTGATTTCGAAATAGTGTATTTGTAATTACAGTGACAAAATGTTCATGAAATAGTAATGTCAACAAACCTATGTCACACAGCTCTAGTCCATGAGGAATCTAAGCAGATGACACACGTTGGGACCCACACCTGTGAAACCGTAAGGGAAAGTGACAACTCAGTGACCATACACTGGGTGAAATCGACAGACAGGATAGCGGTAGAAGTGCTAAAGTACATGTAGTAGGCAGGAATGTATTCTCACCTGTGCTTCACTGGAAATATTGCTGGATGACTGAGTCCCTGTTCTGCATGTCTTCTTCCTCTGCTTCCTCCTCATCACTGTCCACAGGCTCCACAGTTGCAACAACACCGCCACCTGGACCATCCTCCTGCAGAAAAGGCACCTGGCGTCACAAAGCCAAGTTGTGAAGCATACAGCAGGTCACGATGATCTGGCACACCTTCTTTGGTGAGTAGAATAGGGATCCACCTGTCATATGCAGACCCCTGAACCTGGCCTTCAGGAGCCGCTCAATCACCCTCCTAGTTCGACCATGGGCCTCATTGTATCGTTCCTCTCCCCTTGTCCTGGGATTCCTCACTGGGGTCAGTAGCCATGACAGGTTGGGGTAACCAGAGTCACCTAATAACCACACACGGTGCCTCTGGAGTTGACCCATCACATAAGGGATGCTGCTATTCCGCAGGATGTAGGAGTCATGCACTGAGCCAGGAAACATGGCATTCACATGGGAGATGTACTGGTCGGCCAAACATACCATCTGTACATTCATGGAATGATAACTCTTCCGGTTCCTGTACACCTGTTCACTCCTTTGGGGGGAGGGGGGAACAAAGCCACATGGGTCCCATCAATGGCACCTATGATGTTGGGTACATGTCCAAGGGCATAGAAGTCACCTTTCACTGTAGGCAAATCCTCCACCTGAGGGAAAACGATGTAGCTCTGCATGTGTTTCAGCAGGGTAGACAACACTCTGGACAATACGTTGGAAAACATAGGCTGGGACATCCCTGATGCCATGGCCACAGTTGTCTGAAAAGACGCACTAGCAAGGAAATGGAGCACTGATAGCACCTGCACTTGAGGGGGGATTCCTGTGGGATGGCGGATTGCTAACATCAGGTCTGGCTCCAACTGGGTACACAGTTCCTGGATTGTGGCACGGTCAAACCTGTAGGTTATAATCAAATTTCTTTCCTCCATTATCGACAGGCACACCAGTGGTTGGTACACCGGAGGATTCCGCCATCTCCTCACATGTCCCAGCGGACGGTGCCTAGGAAGGACAACAGCGACCACAGAGTCAAACAACTCAGAGGTATGTACCAACAGTCTACACAGAACACCATTCATACCCAAAATGTGGCCTGTATGTGTGTTGAGACTAGGCCTAGGTATGTGTGACGCAGTTGGTAATTAGGCCATGTGGGCCCCTGAAATGGCGGCTGCCTGACCTCTAAAGTGGGACAATGGGATGTGCGGTAACTGCGCTGGCATTGTACACCGTCGCGGGAGGAGACCGCAGCGCAATTCTGCATTGGTTAACATTGGACCCTATGGGTCCCAGGAGCCAATGACGATGTACGCCGACGGTGATGGTACGCACCGCCGCGGACGTGACCGCCATTTTCTATCTGTTGAATCACTCGATACCTGATCTTCGACAGGAGAGGACCTACACTGCAAGTGCTGCTGTGACCTCGGCCTGGAAGAGACAATGGCTCGTGCGTCTTGGAAAGGGCCCCTGCCTTCACTGTGGAGGAGTTGGAGAAGCTCGTCGATGGGGTCCTCCCCCAGTACACGCTACTCTACGGTCCTCCAGACCAACAGGTAAGTACACAGGGAGCATGTTGTATGGACTATGCCTGTGTGGAGAGGGCTGGTTGTAAGAAGGAAGGGGGCAGTGTGCTGCATGCATGAAAGACGGTGGGTGCATGTGCCACGTGGCAAGGGTAGGGATGGGGGCCACTCACTTTGACTGCGCAGTTGGTAATGACTTCTCTTCTTCCTCTGTACATTTCATGTAGGTCAGTGCCCACCAGAAGAAGGATATTTGGCGTGCCATCGCCAAGGACGTCTGGACCCTGGGGGTCCACCACAGACTGAGCACCCACTGCCGTAAAAGATGGGAGGACATTCGCCACTGGAGCAAGAAGACGCCGGAGGCTCAGCTGGGGATGGCCTCCCAACGTGGGAGGGGTGCCGTCGAACCATGACCCCCCTGATTTTCAGGATCCTGGCGGTGGCCTACCCTGAGTTGGATTGGCGCTTGAGGGCATCACAGCAGACACAAGGGGGTGAGTACACTCTCATTCAGCTGACTTTTCGCGCAGTGGAGATGTCTGGGTGGGGGAAGAGGGCTGTGGGTTTCCCTAGGCCAGGGTGAGTGCCGTAGCCTAGGCCCCTCCATCAGGCATGGCCGTGTGGTCCCCCACCCCACCTCTGTAGAGTGCCAAGTACAGCTATTCATGCCCCTGTGTCATCTATGTGTGCATATGTCATCCATAGCCTTGTAGGCCATTTCCCAGAAATTGCACTGTAGAGCCCAACAGCGCGACGTAGTGCAGGGGGCTTCTGTGTCTGTTTTGTCCGCCAACGGTAGCGGTAATCCATGCACTCAACATGTTTTTCTTCTGTCTCCCCCCCTTTTTTGTGGTCTCCCTGTTCTTGTGTGCATTAGCATCATCAGGCGGAGGAGCAGTGGCACTGGAGCACGAGGGAGCTGCATCCCACATGGCCATGGAGGACCACACTACGGACTCAGAATACACCAGTGGGACGGAGGGCGAGGGGAGCACCACTGCGGGGACAGAAGCTGAAACCAGCGACACGGACTCGTCCTCCGATGGGAGCTCCCTTGTGGTGGTGGCAACATCTGTGCCCCCCACTTCTACAGGTACAGCTGCCACCCCCCCTACCAGCACCGCCCTCCCAGCAGCCCCTCAGCCTTCGCCCCGTGCCTGCTCACCCAGGAGGGTGGGCATCACCTTCGCCCCAGGCACCTCAGCCTCTGCCCCTGTCACCCCTGCTGCCCTCAGTGAGGAGGCCATTGACCTCCTCAGGTCCCTCACTGTTGGGCAGTCTACCATTTTGAATGCCATCCAGGGTGTAGAAAGGCAGTTGCAACAAACCAATGCATTCCTGGAGGGAATTCATTCTGGTCAGGCGGCCCTTCACCGATCCTTTCAAACTCTGGCCTCAGCACTGATGGCAGCCATTGTCCCTGTGTCGAGCCTCCCCCCTCCAACTTCCTCCACCCAGACCCAATCCCCTGTACCTCTGCCTATCCCAAGCACACCATCAGACCAGCCTACACATACCTCCCCACACAAGGGAAGCCCAGGCAAACATAAGCACCACACATCCCACAGGCACTCACGCAAGCATCACACACATACAGACACAACAACATCCACTGCCTCCACTGTGTCCCCCTCCTCCTCGTCTCCCTCCTCCCTCCCAGTCTCGTCTACACTCACACCTGCATGCACTACCTCTACAGCCACTACGTCCCGCACCATCACATCCCGCTCACGTGCAGTCAACACCCCCACTACCATTCACACGTCCCCTGTTTCCTCTCCCAGTGTGCCTGTGACGCCCCCTCCCAAGATATACAAACGCAGGCACACACCCACCCAACAGCCATCCACCTCACGACTGCCTCCAGCGCATGCATCTGCACCCAAAGCCACAAAATGTACACCTCCTACAACCACCACCTCTTCCTCCACTCTTAAACCCCCTCCAGCTACCCATCCCAATGTGTCCAAACAACTTTTCCTGTCCACCCTTAACCTATTTCCCCCCCCTCCAACTCGTAGGTCCTGAACTAGCACCTCAACCACAACATCTCCAGGACCAGTGGTGCCTGTTGAAGAGTGCACCGGCCACCAGGACATCCAGTGTGGCACGGAGCCACAGCACAGCAAGTCCCCCCCCCTGTGAAGCACCAGAAGTTGGCCATTGCCTGGCAGGAGAGGGGGAAGACTCCAGCCACCCAAGCCGCTTCAAGGGGTGCTGGTGGGAGTGTGGACTCAGCTGTGACTCCTCCCAAGGTGGTGAAGGGTCACAAGAAACCCGGCATGTCTGAGAGGAGCAGCACGGCGGAGAAGACCGCCATCATCCCCGCTGCCCAGGAGGGCCCCACCAGCCCCATCGTCGTTGCTGCCCAGGAGGGCCCCGCCAGCCCCATCGTCGCTGCCCAGGAGGGCCCCGCCAGCCTCATCATCGTAGCTGCCCCGGGGGGACCCGCCATCCCCATCGTCGCTGCCAAGGAGGGCCCCGCCAGCCTCATCGTCGCTGCTGCCCAGGAGGGCCCTGCTGAACAGGGCAAGGACCGCCAACTCAAGCACTGCTGGCCCATGAGCGGCAGGGGCACTGACGCAACTGGGACCGTCACGGGGTGAGTGATGCACCCTGGGCACCAGTCCCCCTCCAGAACCAGTGGATACATCCACTACCTCTGTCCTTCACAGGATGAAGCACTCTGGGCACCAGTCCCCCTCCAGAATCAGTGGAGACATGCATCCACTACCTCTGTCCTTGGCAGGATGAAGCACTCTGGGCGCCAGTCCCCCTCCAGAACCAGTGGAGACATGCATCCACTACCTCTGTCCTTGGCAGGATGAAGCACTCTGGGCACCAGTCCCCCTCCAGAACCAGTGGAGACATGCATCCACTACCTCTGTCCTTGGCAGGATGAAGCACTCTGGGCACCAGTCCCCCTCCAGAACCAGTGGAGACTGTCATCCACTTGTGAGACTGTGGCTTTGCACTCCCCAGGATGCAGCAGTGGGCAAACCACCCACTGTATAGACTTGAGAGACTGTGGCTTTGCACTCCCCAGGATGCAGCAGTGGGCAACCCACCCACTGTAGGGACTTGAGAGACTGTGGCTTTGCACTCCCCAGGATGCAGCAGTGGGCAAACCACCCACTGTATAGACTTGAGAGACTGTGGCTTTGCACTCCCCAGGATACATGAATGGGCATGGAGCCCCCTCGTAGATCTGGCGACGTGCACTCATCCGGCTGAGGTGCCCCCCTTCCCTTCCCCCTGAGGTGCCTTTTGTATTTCTATCTGATGCCCCTGCATTGTTCTCTCTGTTTTGATCTGGTATCGTGTGTGGCCCTCGCCCATGCATTTTGGGCCCAGTGGGCCACGGACTATGAATGGTGCAATACCTGGACTACTAATCTTGGTGTATATTTTGTTAATAGTGTATACATGTATATTTTTGCTTACTGAATTTTGATATATTACAATGGTTCCACTCATATCCTTTTGTCTTTGCATTCTTCCGGGGTGGGTTGGGGGGTGTAACTATAATGTATAGATATGTATTAGTGTGTGTGTTGTAGTGGGTGAGGGTGGGGGTGGGAGTGTTGCATGTGTGTCCCTGTTTTTTCCCTCCCCCTCCCCTGTGTCGTAGGTGCAGTACTCACCGTGGTCTTCGCCGCCGGCGTTGGTGCTCCTGGTACAGGAGCAAGAAGACTATCGCAGGGAGGATTTGGAGTTCCGGGTCCATGGTGTCCTCCTTCTTCGTGGAGTGTGTAGAGGTGAGCGTTTTCCCTTTGAAATTCCTGTTTCCGCCGTGTTTTTATCTGCGATGTATCTGCCCCAGAAAAGGTGCCGGATTGGCCTGTCATAATAGTGTGGGCGGTACATTGTCGTCCGCCTGTCTGTTGGCGGTGACCGCCGCGTTTTTTGTTTGTACCACCGTGACGGTCGGAGTGTTAAAGTGGCTGTCTTTGTTGGCGGTTTCCGCCACAGTCGTAATTCCAAATTTTTTTCCGCGGGCCTGTTGCCGGTCTTATACTCTAACTACGTGTGGTTGTATTGTA
Organism: Pleurodeles waltl; assembly: GCF_031143425.1. Classification (NCBI taxonomy): domain Eukaryota; kingdom Metazoa; phylum Chordata; class Amphibia; order Caudata; family Salamandridae; genus Pleurodeles; species Pleurodeles waltl. The sequence continues at coordinate 882,505,078 of NC_090437.1, forward strand.
CTGGGAGAAAACTAGGTGCTCTGGGTAGCGAGGTGAATATCAACGAAGAATGTCGAATCTCGAAATGGTGCACTCTTGAAAGACCACACCCAAAAGGTCTTGATAGATGCTAAAAGCACTATTGCAAATATAAAGTACAAGAGGCACTCATTATAACATGAAAAATAATAGTACTCATGAGTCAGTATACATAGGCAATGTTTTGTCATATATTTCTGAAAATTAATAGGATTATTTCCAACATAATCCCCGATTACAGTATCACTGTCCAAATCCAAATAGTAGAATTAATTGATCTGTTGTTCCAAGATTGCTATGATCCAAAGTCCAAGTCCAGATTTCTCTAATCAAAGTTCAATCATATTCTTCAAAAGATGATATAACTTATTATTTAAACTTTAGCAGCCACATCAAAATTGATAGCCAGTCCAGATTTTCTCAAATCAAGGTTCAATCATATTCTTCAAAGGAAGATATAGCTTATTATTTAAATTTTAGCAGCCGCATCCAAATTGATAGCCAACACATGTTTCGTCCGGGATTTTTCTAATGACTTCATCAGGGCTAAACATATATGTAGATGCGACCTATATCATAAGTATTCCTTACAAGCGAATCCCAGAATAATTCCGTTAAGCAACTTATCTGCTGATATCAGTTATATCAATCCACCTTCCAATGAGTCAAAACGTGAAGCGCGAGTACGCGTGTGTATCGATGAAGTATCAAAAACTGTTGCCGGTCTTACCGCCGCTTTAACACCGTCCGCCAGGGTTGTAATGACCACCATAGTTTGGGATGTAATTTGTCACAGTTCTGTCCAGGACTCATCATGAGTCAGTGGCAGCCATTCCTGTATCTACTGAGTATCCTTGGTTGATCAACGTGAGTAAAGTGGATGAGGACATGTGAACCTACATGGGGATGGTCCCACCCTGTCACTAAAGACGTGTAATGAGACAGTCAACAGGGCAACCTTGGTGTGCTGAGTGAGATAATGTCTCAGGTGTCATTTTCCGGCAGGTGTCATTACAACATTTGTACACAGGTTAGCCACTGCAATTCCCACTGCATCTGGGAACATCATAGCCTCTGTGCTGATTATTATCGCAGCTATTAACTACACACCCATCAATATGTTGTGAGCATTGTGATTCTGTGTGTGAACTGTCATTGTCCTGACGTGTGTATTTTTCATGGACATTATCAGAGGTTGCTGGTTCTGCTGAAAGCCCCGTACCCAATTCCTGCCTACTGCCCTGGGATACTGTCACACTTTGTCATTCATGCATAAATGAGACCCAGACAAGGGATGGGCCATGACTTTTGCTTTTCCCAGAGGAGTTTACTCAAAATGGTACAGTTAAAAGGCAGATGATGTTATACAATGTATTTGGGTATGCATTGAAGAAGACAATGCCCAATACCCCCTGATGAATGAGAGGTTTGCTAATGCAAGTGTGGTACATATGTAGACACAGGGATACTTTAGTGTGACGCACAGACAGATGCCAGTCAGGCTGACAGAATGCAGGGTGATTCAGGATCCAGAAATTTGACAAGTTACATAATCAGTGGTCTGACTCAGACTGTTTGGAGGACGAACTAGACAGTTGACATCTCAAACTGTGTATGTCCTGTGTTTTTGAAGGTGACAAATGAACCCAAGGGCTGTGTTACACAGCTTAATTAGTATCAATGCTTAACGGTGTATTCGACAAAATGGCAACTCCTATGCTGTTCCAGGCATCAGCAGGGGCAGTGCTTTTTTAAATGAGTGGTGTGCATGGAGGTGATAACAGGTGTGGGCTGCATCTGTTTCTCACCAGTCCTGTAGGTGAGATTTGCATTCTAAGGGCCAACAGACATTTTCACACAGGAGGCAATCTACAGGTGCTAACAGGGCTTTGAAACTAGAAGACAGTGTATAAATTAACCTGACGTCCATGCAGTCAGATGTTCCATGACAATGGCATACCATAGGAAAGGGTGTAGCACACTGGATTGCTATTGTTAGTCTGTGTGTGTAGAGGAGGTAATATCAGGGTACACATCTTAGTATTCCAGGGACCTCTTCCGACAGGTGGGTTGTGACCAGGTGCATGGGTATGTCAAGAGTTAGGAAATGGGCTGACATGTACATGGAATGTCATGTGTGCAATGCTGCTCATATGTGTGGCACTTGCGCTGTCTATGTTCTGCTTCTATGGAACTCTGGTCACAGATAGTCCTTGCAAATATTGGATGCAGTTGAACTTACTGCTGTCAAGGGTCTGGTCAGACATTCCTGTTACTGATGCAAAAGCACATCGACTGCCTCATGTATGAGGCTTGTTTTCCCCTTATTGAGTGATGGTGTCTTAGTTGTGTGCCATATGCTGCGTTGGACCTTGATTTCAACATGTATGTGTGAAATAAGTGTGGTCCTCTGCTGTTAGCCTTCAAAGGAGAAATGTACATGATAGATGTCATTTACAGTGTGTGTGTATGTGACCATTGTATGTTAGGCATCACATTAGCTCTGGGATTTTCAGTGTCCTAATCAGTACCTCAGCAATGGTCCATGAGGCAACACTCTTATTCTGATAAGTAGAGATGAAGGTGTGCAAAAATGAATAGCCAGACCATGATATGGTGATTATTATAGGTGTTTATTTAAATTAGTTAACTAAAGTGGTGAAGGTGATTATATTTAAAATAAATTGTTGATGATATGTTGCCGCCTGCGTATACCAGCGGCCGTGTTCTGTAGTTCCCCCTCATGTTGCAGGCCAGCATCCTCCTCTTCCTCCTCTTCAGGCATGTGTGGCTCTGGTTCCAGGAGGGGAATGTTCCTTTTGATGCAAATGTTGTGCAATATTGCACATGTTAGGATGATCTTACAGACCATCTCCGGGGAATATAGGAGGCTACCACCAATGATGTCGAGGCACCGGAACCTTTACTTGAGGATGCTGAAGGTCCTCTCGACTATGCTGCGTGTCCTCCTATGTGCGTGGTTGTAGGCACGCTCTGCAGCAGTACTCGGATTGCCAATAGGTGTCATAATCCATGGCTGGATGCCATACCCCTGATCAGCTGCAAGAGAAAATGAATGGGATCATGTTGATGTAGCTGGCCCTATTGAAATGACCTTGCATGGCAATAGTTGTCTTGTGTTGTCTGTGACTCTTTTGTGTTATAATGTAGCATCCTAGGCTTGTCGGATGTACCATCTGCATTGTGTTGTTTCCTTGGCTGAACGAGTGTTTGGCTGCTGACCGGTTGTCAGCAGTATGTTTTGGGATTTGCAGTACAGTGTGCCCTCCCTAGCATTGTGACTTGTGATACAGGTGTCCCTGTGTCTTCACTGTGGGTGAGATGATAGTTCCATACACAGGTTAAAATTGACAGTGTTGTTAACACGTTCTAATCAATGTACCCTGGACACCCCATACCTTTAGACTTATGCAATGGATTCATGTAAACGTCATTGGGACACTTACATTTTGCAAGGTGACATTTAGGCAACCCACTCCACACGTTATGATCTTTGACATCTTAACATTAGGCTGTACAGTAATTTCAGATGTGTGACAGGTTCACTGCAGACCTATGAAACATGGCTAGCGATGTCACGACCACAGTGTGTTCCTGTTCACATGTTGCTGTTGTGGTGTATGTGTTGTGTGTCCTAGAGGGTTGCTGTGCAGTGTGTATATAAGTAGGTTTTTGTACTTACCAACAAGTAGTCCATTGCCATACCGTCCATCCTGGAAGTGTTCATTGATGGTGCAGTGACGGAAGATGTACACTCCCAGGATATTTAGCCACGATGTTGGTGATCAATCCCTGGTGATCGACAATGGCCTGCACGTTGATGGAATGTGTGTGCTTCCTGTTGCGGTAGAGGTGTTCAGTTGCAGCAGATGGCACAAGGCGTACATGTGTGCAGTTGATTGCACCAAGGACATGTGGGAAGCCACTGATGAGGTAGAACCCCTGTTTGTTTCCTGCTGCTTCTGCAGTGTGTTACAGAAGCAGATGTGGCAGGGTGTAAGTCCAATGATGGCATCCAGTACTTTGGGCAAAAAGGTGGAGAATGATGGTTGTGATATTCCGGTAACCAGGGCACCAGTTGTTTGAAAAGAGCCACTTGCCAGGATATGAAGTACGGCAAGCAGCTTGGTTTCTGTTGGGATGGTGCGGGGTGTCAGCAAAGTGGGGGCCAACTGCGGTTCAATGTTGCGCAGCAGCTGCTGAATGGCCTGCCCGTTCAACCTGTACCTCTGGATGATGTTGTGTTCCCTGAGGCCATGAAGGGTTGATCTGGGGCGGAATATCCTCTCCTGCCTTCTGCGCTGCCTTTGGGGTCCCTGCTGGTGGTGTTGTAGCTGCTGTTGTTGCTGCTGGGCTCTGCGTCTGCGTGCACGCTGGATTATAATCACCTCCATGTCTCCCTGTTGCTGCTCTGCTGTTGCTTCTGTGTGTTCTGATTAAATACAGGTGTGTTTGCCCCATTTTAACGCCTGCCCTGACCCAGTCGTTAATTTTTTACTCAAATCGGGCTGTGCTTTATTTTCCGGCTCTGCCTCTCGGACGTGCGTCATTTTTGCCCGAAAGCATAAATACGACGCACGGCCGTCTGTCATTTTTTGGACGGGAACGCCTACCTTGCATATGATTAATGCAAGGTGGGTTGCCGCATCCAAAAAATGACGCACATGGCGGAATTTTGTCGTCCCCGGGCTCGGGCGTCAAAGTTTAAATACGGGGCAACGTTTGCGCTGACTGTGCGTCAAAAATGTTGATGCATATTCGGGGCAGACGGAGTATAAATATGCCCCTAAACCTTTTAATAAATAAGAAGCCACTTTTTTTTAGAGTCTTTGAGGCTGCTTTTTCAGTGGCTAGACCAATAAAAGGCATCCCTCTCTCTTAACTCTGATTGTGTGTCTCATAACATTGAAAGTTTGTTTGTATGACTGAGGGATGAGGAATGAGAAGTAGGGATAAGAAATAGGGATGATAAATGATGGATGACAGGGATAGATGAGAGGTTAAGGGAAAAAGATGAAAAGTAGAGATGATAAATGATGGGTGAGAAGTAGGGACAATGGATAATGCATGAGGAAGATGTATGAGAAGTAGGGATGATGGATGAGAAGCAGGGATGATGGAAGAGAAGTAGGGCTGATCAATGAGAAAAAGGGATGAGAAGCAGGGATGATGGACAAGAAGTATTGATGATGGATGAGATGTAGGGATGACAAGCAAGGATGAGAAGTAAGGATGATGGATAAGGAGCTGGGATGTGAAGTAGGGAGGATGGATGAGAAATAGAGATGAGCTATAGGGATGAGGAGCGAGGAATAAGAATGTCTTAAAATGGATGCTGTATAATGGGGATAAACTCAGATGTATTTGGTGAAAATCAGTAATTATTCAAGAGCTTCACTTGGCTAATTAGACCGACGGATTAAGCTCAAATTCATACTACTACATGGTTTAGGCAAAAATGTTGCAACCTTACCAAAGTTATTTTTGCAGTGTAGGTAATTATTTTTTAACCTAATTGTGTTAGTATTTACCCAATTAGATAAACGCTGTGTGAATGGCTTTCTAGCTACTTTCTTACCAACGGTTGTGAACATTTATTATAAGTTAAAGTAACTTTTTATAAGGCTGCAGCTAGTTGCTTTTAGCCAATGTTAGCTTTTTAGTTACAAATATGACCAACATTTAACTTCATATAAGTTGACACGTATCAGCTTTCCGTATTTTTTAAATACACATTTACAGCAGGTAAATCTGACATTTATAGTGCAAAATCTACTTTTTTGTTGTTTTTGCCACTGAGGCGAGTCCTGGCATGGGTTGCTACATGGGTGCTTAGCTCATGTTGCCGGTTGTACACCAAGCGGGAGTGCGTAAAGTTTCTCTGCAGTATCACATTTGGAATTTTACTTTTACATGGACTGTGCCATTTGTATTCAAATTAGGCTGATTTACAAAAAGATAAAACATGCTTATTTAATAACTAAAATGGTGACCCTATTTAGGGAAAATCACATGAGTAGGAACATGTTTAATTAGCTCCATCCACCATCAGTCTGATACCACTTGACCCCAATCCAAAAATAAACAAAATCAGATAAGACACACTAAAAAGTTGAATTTCATACACTAAATATTTCTAATAAATTTAAGTGCATATTTCTCAGTCTACCCCACCCTGTACCAAGCTTATCTGCCCCCTTTCTTTATACACATATGCCCTCATTAAGACCCTGGTAGTGGGTGATAAAGTGGTGGTGATACCGCCAAGAGGCTGGCGGTAAGTACCGCCAATTTATGACCGTGGCGGTGATATCTCCAATAGATAGCCAATGTACCCCACCAACCACCAGGGTGGAAACAACAGCCACCACGGCGGTAGCCACCAACAGCCAGACGGAAGTCAAAGTTCCACCCACCATATTTTGACCCTGCAAACTGCCACCTTTACTGCGGCGGTACCAATGCCAACAAAAGCCGGGCGGAAACAGAGCACAGAAGTGAAAGGACTCACCATTGGAGACACAGGAAAGAACAACGCCGCCATGGAACCCGAACTGCAAGTCTTCCAGATGATCATCTACGTTATGCTCCACCTGGAGCACCAACACCGACGAAGACAACAACGGTGAGTACAGCTGCCTAGCACACAAGGGAGGGTGGGTGGAAAACAAGAGTGACACACACGCACCACACACACCATTCACACACACACCATACATACAACCAGCTGCACTACAAAAACAATTTGACCCCAAAAATCGGCAGAGTAATGCAAGGACAACAGGAATTGACTAAAGTGATTGTAATCAGTCCAACATCAAAATGAATAATCCGATTTGGCAATGAAACAGATATGTACACATATATTTAAAAAAATGGACACTGCCCAGTCCAAAGTTCAAAGGGCCCACATGGCCACAGGGCACAGTCGAAGGCCCAACTCGAATCCTGACCACATCTGGATAGAACACTGCAGGGGCATCAGTTTGCAAGTAGGCAGGCAACTCGGGGGGAGGGGGAAGGCACCTCAGCCGTATGCGGGAACAAGCCCACTGGTTCTGGAGGGGGCTACATTCCCATTGCTCTTTGTCCTGGGGAGTGCAAGGCCACAGTCTCTCAGGTGGGTGTCTTGCCCACTGGTTCTGGAGGGGGCAACATGCCCATTGCTCCTTGTCCCAGGGAGTGCAAGGCCACAGTCTCTCGAGTGGGTGTTTGCCCACTGGTTCTGGAGGGGGCAACATGCCCGTTGCTCTTTGTCCTGGGGAGTGCAAGGTCACAGTCTCTCAGGTGGGAGTCTTGCCCACTGCTTCTGGAGGGGGCAACATGTCCATTGCTCTTTGTCCTGGGGAGTGCAAGGCCACAGTCTCTCAAGTGGGTGTCTTGCCCACTGGTTCTGGAGGGGGCAGCCCGCACAGTAGCCCCTGGAGGGTGGACTACATGGCGTCTGCCAGCGATGATGGCTGCATGCTGGGGGTGGTTGGGGGAGACTCCTGGGCAGCTCCTGCACTCACTGATGGCTGCATGCTGGTGGTGGTTGGGGGAGGTTTCTTGCCAGCCCCTGCACTCACTGATGGCTGCACATCCATGGCTGGTGGTGGGGGCCACGTGACAGCTGCTGGTCATGGCTGTGTTTGCCTGACAGCTTCCGCTGGCGTAGAGTGCTTCTTGTCCTCCTGGTCATGGGTTGGGGATCCCTTACCCTTCCTGGCAGGGGTGGATGGGTTCTTCCCCTCTCTGCCTGGTGGTGCATTCTCCTTCCCCTTCTTCACAGCTGGTGCAGGCTCCTTCCCTTTCTTCACAGCTGTTGCAGGCTCCTTCCCATTCCTCACAGCTGGTGCCAGACTCTTCCCTTTCATCCCAGGTAGTGCAGGCTCCTTCCCCTTCCTCACAGCTGGTGCCGGACTCTTCCCTTTCATCCCAGGTGGTGCTGGCTCTTTCCCCTTCAGTGTTGTTGGTCTGTTATCCCTACAATCATGAGTAGGTGGTGCTACCATTGTCCCCGTGAACTGTTTGGCTGAGGTGCTGGGCTGTGTCCTTGGTACCCTGCCCATACATGCAGGATGGGGGAGGGAGAGGTAGGGAAGAGGTCAATCTGGAAAAGGAAAACGTTTTAGGGATGTTGGGGCGGGAGGAGTAATGGGAGTGGAGGATGAGGGAGTGTTTGTTGGAGGAGTATGTCTGCTGGATGTGGGTGCAGGTGCATGGGCTGTATGCTGTTGTGAGGTGGATGGCTGTTGGGTGTCTGAGAGCTTGCTTTTGTGCCCTTTAGGAAGGGGGACAGACACGGTGGGAGAGGACATGAGGACGCGTGCATGGATGTTGTGGAGGTGTCTGTCAGTGAGGTGTGTGTTCTGCTTGGTGTGGTGATGATGCTGGTAGTGGATATTGATGTAGTGCATGCAGGTGTGAGTGTGAACGAACTGGGTGGGAGGTGGAGGAGGAGGGGGAGACAGTGGTGGCAGTGGATGTTGTCGTGTCTGCAACTGTATGGTGTTTGTGTGAGTACCTGTGGGATGAAGTGTGGTGCTTGTGTTTGCCTGTGTCACTCTTGTGTGTTGTCTTGTATGCATGCTCGTCTGCCTGTGTGCTTGGGATGGGCTGGGGTTGAGGAGAATGGGACTGGGAAGTGGAAGTTTTAGGGGGGGCGGTTGAAACAGGGACAATGGCTGCCTTCAGAGAGGAGGCCAGAGCCTGAATTGATCTCTGTTGGACACCAGTCTACTGTGAATGCCCTCCTGGAATGCATTGCATTACTGCATCTCGGCTGCCAGCGCCTGGATGGCATTCACAGTGGTTGATTGCCCTACAGAGATGGATCTCAGGAGGTCCATAGCCTCCTCACTCAGGGCAATCATTACATACAACAATGCCCAAACAGGGAAAGAACAACAAGTTATTTATACATCATAGAACAACATAGGTGAAAACAGACACACTATTTATTCATATAAATATATTCATTCATTCATTTACTTATAAATAAATATTCATGTAATATATTTTATGGACAACCCATCGAAAAAACAACACACTGAGGGAAAGATAGTGTGAGAAAAAGTGCTCGTGATAAATAGAAAGAAGAATAATACATATTCAAATAGATAAAAAAAATCTATACAAAAGACATTTAAAACAGTCGGTTGGTTCTTTTTTGCTGAATTGACTCCATTCCAGATCCTCAGAGAGTCTAAATCAATTCCTTCAATCCTCCACAGATCCTATGCAGAAACCAATCCAAACTATGATATTCGCGTCAACGTTTCGACCCCTCTATAACTTGGGCCACATCACAGCTCCACACTGGGTCTTCATCAGGACTAGTATGAGGGGAGTCCCTAAAACATCACAACTCAATCAGAAAACCATCACTTATATCCTAGCCACCTATGTTGTCTGACAACATTAATCAAAATGGGTTACCCTCTGTGGTGTATAAGTCCTCACTCTGGGCAGCAGGGCTCGCTGGGGCAGGGCCTGAGGTGTCTGGGGCAAAGGAGATGCCCACCCTCTTGGGTGAGCAGGCACGGGCAACTTGCTGAGGGCCTATTGGAACGGCAGTGCTGATACGGGTTGGTGGCTGTACCTGCAGCTGGGGTGGTCACAGAGGTGTCCTCCACCACCAGGGAGCTCCCATCAGGGGAGGTATCTGAGTCTGTGTTCATTGGAGGAGGTATCACTGTCTGAACTGTCCCCTCCAGTCTCTGCCGTGGTGCTCCCCTTGCCCTCCGTCCCACTGGTTCCCTCGGTGTCGGTGGACTCTACCTCCAGGGTCCTGTGGGATGCAGCTCCCTCTGTCACCAGTGCCTCTGCTCCTCTGCCAGATGATGCTAATGCATATAAGGACAAGATGACAAAACAAGAAAGGGGGGGAGAGAGACAAAGGATACACTGGGTCAATGACTGCACCAACACCACCGTTGGTGTACACAGCACTCTCACACACAGGGAACAGGCCTACGCACTATGCATTGCACTGCCAGTGAAATGGCTAGTCACCAAGGCATGAGGAGGGGAACACACTGCCAACTGCAGCACACCTGGGACCCACGCAGCCATGCCTAGAAGTGAATACTAACAAGCTAGGTAACCAGTATTTTGCATTCAACCCTTAGCCTCCAGAGGACCTACGCTGTTATATCTGGCCTGGCATTAGGGGCACCCACTTACACACAACCACCACCACCCGGATACCACCCCACCAGCCGCAAGTTGTAATGATAGCCACTGTATTCACCCTCTTGTGGCTGCTGGGATGCCCTCATGCACCCATCCAGCACAGGGTAGGCCACCGCCAGTATGCAGGCCATCAGGGGGGTTAGGGTCCAACAGGCACCCCTTTCTCGTTGGGAGGCCATCCCCAGCTGGGCCTCTGCGGTCTTCCATGCCCAGCATCTCAGGCCCTCCAACCGTTTCTGACAGCGGGTGCTCCGCCAGCCATAGACCCCCAGGGTCCGCACGTCCTTGGCGATGGCACGCCATATTCCCTTCTTTTGATGGGCGCTGACCTGCAGAGGCAATACAGACAGGAGAACACCATTAGACAAACAGTCCAGCCTGTCACACAATTGGCCCACCATACCAGTTTCCATCACCATTAGCACACACATAGCCCAGCGCACAACATGTACCCCGCCAAGAGGAAATCCACCCCCCTTACAAAATGCCTTCACACACAACTCCTGCATTCATGCCACATGCATCGTGCCCACAGTGTACTTACCTGTGGGTCTTGAGGCCCATACAGCTGTCTGTACTGGGGTAGGACCCCATCTACCAGTTGCTCCAACTCCTCCAAAGTGAAGGCTGGGTCCCTTTCCTCGGTCACACGTGCCGTGATAGGTTCCAGACCCAGGTCACAGCAGCACATGCAGTGTAGGTCCTCTCTTATGGAAAGTCATGAAACAAGTGAGGAATGTGAAATAAAATGGTGATCACGTCCGCGACGGTGCATTCCGTCACAACCGGCATAGATCCCCATTGGCCAATGTACCCCACAGGGCCCAACATAAACCAATGAGGAATTGCACAGCACTTCACAACCACCTACCGCCACGGCGAACAATGTTGGTGGCATTACCTCAATTCCACCTGTCCCTCCACACAGGACAGGTGGTCGCCATTTCAGGGGGGTGAACAGGCCTATTGATAATTTCGGTGTCACAGGATATATAGGCACAAACTTTTAAACTGCTGCTGTGGTATAGTTGTTCAAATTGTGACAGCCTACTCACTCTTGTGTCTGTTAGATACCTACTGCTGCAGATGAATAGGAGATGGAGACATGCCCCCGTGTACAGACCTGTGGCAGACTTGGCTACATTGGAGGACAGGCACATAATACTCACCTATAGACTGGACAGGGCCACAATCACAGAGCTGTGTGTCCAGTTGGAACCTGACCTGATCTCAGCTATCCGTCATCAGACTGGGATTACCCCTCTTGTGCAAGTTCTATCAATGCTCCATTTCCTGGCAACTGGTTCTTTCCAAGTGACAGTGGGCTTGGCAGCAGGAATGTCACAGCCAATGTTCTAAATAGTGCTGGCAAGAGTGTTGTCTACCCTGATAAAACACATGTGCAGCTACATTGCTTTCCCCCAGGTGGAGGATTTGGCCACTGTGAAGGCCAGGTTTTATGCAATGGGACATATACCCAATACAATTGGGGCGACTGATGGAACACATATTGCGTTTGCCCCCTAATGGCAAAATTAACAGGTGTACAGGAATTGTAAGAGTTTCTACTCCATGAATGTGCGGATGTTGTGCCTGGCGGACCAGTACATCTCCCACGTCAATCCTAAATATCCTGGGCCGGTGCATGATGCCTTTGTCCTATAATAGCAGCATCCCAAATGTGATGTCCCAACTACAGAGGCACAGGGTGTGGCTAATAGGTGAACTTTGGTCCCCACCCAGTGTATGTTGGTGTATGCCTATGCTGTTGGCTGAATAGGATAGTGTGTGGCTAAATGTTGTCCCTCAATATTTGCAGGTGACTCTGGTTACCCAAACCTATCGTGGCTGCTGACCCCTGTGAGGAATGCCAGGACAAGGGCAGAAGAATGTTACAATGAGGCACCTGGGCAAACCAGAAGGATCATCGAGAGGACCTTCGGCCTCCTGAAGGCCAGGTTCAGGTGCCTCCATCTGACAAGTGGATCCCTGTGCTACTCACCAGAGAAGGTCTGCCAGATAGTAGTGGCATGCTGCACAACCTGGCTCTGAGACGCCATGTGCCTTTTCTGCAGGAGGAGGAGACTGGAGATGCCCCCATGGCAGCAGTGGATCCTGAGGACCGTGAGAATGAGGAGGCAGAGGATGAGGATGTGGACAACAGAACATTAGCGATACGTCAGTACTTCCAATGACACACAGGTGAGACAGTGAAACTTCACATTTCTATGACTATTGGTGTATTCTGTGTGGCATTGGTATGCTGGCATTACCCACTTCTTTCCCCTACTTACTGTTACCTATGGATATTCATTTTACAGATGTTGGTGATATGACAACAATATCCTGATGTGATCACAACAGCCAGCAACGGGTCATTAATTCTATGCTCACACTATGTACAGCTCATTTGCAATGGTTGTAGCTGTTTCAATCAATAAACATTTGCAATACTTGAAATACTAGTAGTTGAGTTTTATCCAAGGGTGTTATTGTTGTGCTGAAATATAGAGAGGAAAGTGCAATGAAATGGGGTGATGATGGAGGAAAGTCCAGGGCACTGTTCCAGTCTGTTTGCAACACAGGTGCAGTGTCCATGGGGACATAGGAAGGGAAGCACTGGCAGTTCAAGGTGGACAAGGTGACTGAGTGGGACACAAGGGGGACAATCAGGAGAGTCTCATTTCCTGGTGGTGGTCTTGGCAAGTGTCTCTGGCTTCTGTCTGCGTCACAGGGAATGTTTGCGGGGTGGTTCACCTTTTGCAGGGAGAGGGATGCTGGTGGCCTGTGGGTCCTGTGATGGGTCCTCCTGGCCACTAGCGGCAGCGGAAGTAGAGGGCTGTTCAGATGAATGGCTACTGGTAGGGGCCTGCTAGTGTGCTGTTGCCTCTCTCATGATGTTGGCCATGTCTGCCAGCATCCCTGCTATGGAGATCAGGGTGGTGTTGATGGCCTGCAAGTCCTCCCTAATCCCCTGATACTGTCCCTTATGCAGCCACTTGTTTTCCTGCACGTAGTCTAGGATCTGGCCCACTGTGTCCTGGGAATGTTGGTAGGCTCCCAGGATCTCGATGAGTGCCTCCTGGAGAGTCGGTTCTCTGGGCCTTTACTCCCCCTGGTGCACAGCAGTCTTTCCAGTGTCCCTGTTGGCCTGTGCCTCTGTCCCCTGAACAGTGTACCCACTGCCACTGACCCCAGGTCCCTGATTGTCTTGTGGGCGAGGTGTGGCCTGGGGTCCCTGTACAGGTGGGCACACTGCTGATTGACGTCTCCTGGGGACAGAGGCATGGGTACGCTGGGTGGGTGCTGTGGTTTTGGTTCCTGATTGGGGAGGCTCTGTGGTAGTATGTGAGTGGCCTTGGCTGACCGGCTGTCCAGTGGTCCCTGATGGGCTAGGTAGGTCGTCCAGATCCAGAAGTCCAGAGTTACTGTCATCACTGGGGGCCTCTTCAGTTGGGGGACTGGACTGTGGTGGCACCTCCTCTCCACTGACATTGGCTGGGGTACCTGTGGGGATGTAAACGATGTATTATGCTTCAAGTGTATGACATTTGTGCTTCTGTAGCTTCCCCCTATGGTTGGTGTTACCCTGCCAGCTTTTGCTTGTGTATGTTGGTGTATTGTGGGATTGTTAGTTTCCCTATGCTGTGCATGCTTTAGTGATGAGTGTCCATGCAGGGCTGGGAGGGGTGTCCATGCATTGGTACAGCATGCAGGGCCTGGCATTGGGATTAGTGAGATGTGTTGTTGGAGTGTGTGGGAAGTGGTGGAGTGATGGGAGTGAGGGTGAAGCTGTGTGATGGCATGCAGGCATGGGGGGTGATAATTGTTAAATGTTGACTAACCAGTGTCCAGTCCTCAGGCAACTCCAGCGAGTCCCTCAGAATGCAGTACCTGCTCCTCCCAGGCTGTGAGATGTGGGGGAGGAGGTGCTGGTCTACCGCCAGTCTGCTGTATGGCGAGCTGGTGTCTTGCTGCTATGGAATGTACCTTCCGCCATAGGTCGTTCCACCTCTTCCTGATGTCGTCCCTTGTTCTTGGGTGGTGTCCTACAGCGTTGACCCTGTCCACGATTCTAGGCCATAGCTCCATATTCCTTGCTATAGATATCTGCTGTACATGTGCTCCAAAGAGCTGTGGCTCTACCCTGACAACCATTACCCTTAACTCCTCCTTAGTGAAACAAGGGTGCCTTTGTGGTGCCATGGGTGTTGTGTGATGTGTGTTGGTGAGGGTGTGTTGGGTAATGTGTCTGGGTGTGTGATGTGGAGTGCATGAGGGGTATGGGGGTGCCAGTGGTGTGTGTGTCTAGTTGTCTCTGTGCTCTTCTTCTCAGTCTCCTGGTGGCAATTGTTGTACGTAAGGGGTTGTGGGTAATGTGGGGGTGTGTTTTATAGTGGTTTGGTTGTGTGGGTGTGGTGTATGTATGGGTGTCAGGTGTGTGTATTTGGTGTTGTCCAATGTAGTGTTGTTTTGTATGTGGGTGCCCATTCTGAGCGTGGCGGTTTATACCCCCAATGGTTTACCACCATTGAATGTCTGCCGTGGTGATTCTTGGGTCATAATGTGATGGGCGTTGTTTTGGTATGGGTTTTGGGACAGCCATTTTATCACTGACCTTTGGCCTGACAGATTTGTGTATGTGGCTGTATTTTGTCAGATTGATGTGTGTGTGTCATAATATGGTGAATGGGTATTCGCCAGCGCAGCGGTAAGTTGGTTGCTGTCAGTGTGGCGGTAAGCGGGATTTACCGCCAATGTCATAATGAGGGCAATAATCTTTTCTCTTCCTTGTTCTGTATTGATTTAGAAAGAATGAATGTCCTAATGCAGAGGTCTCCAAACTTTTTAATGCCGCGCCCCCCCCAGTTGAAAAATAAAAATCACTGGGCCCCCCTCAGAATTTTTCACAACTATTTTATGAACATGGCAATGTTTAAATATGTCTAAACCTATTTAAACATTGCAGTTAAGTACTGTTACCTTTTTAAAACTGAAATAACATGCTTCTGCTTAAAACAAAGGCCTGTTATCTGTATAATATTTATTTTGGCCAGAGTCTGGGGCCCCCCCTGGGATCACTTCAGGCCCCCCTAGGGGGGCCCACCCCCCAGTTTGAAGACCTCTGTCCTAATGGGTCAAATTATTGCCAAAATAGTGATAATGATCTATATATTAGCAGACTCTATCAAGATTACCCTACATGTTAGTGATATTTTGTTCTTAAATTCAATGCTTAATGTTGGCACCATAAGTACCCAGATGAAAAATATTCTGCCCAAAAAAAGTTTCAAGGACGAGGAAGGGCTTGTTGTGTTGTTGGATGGAATCACCCATGTACCTGACCTGCGATAGGCTAGTTTGTACCTGAAATCTCCCCATATCATCAACATGGCATCTACCGTCACGTGGGAGTTTTTTGTTAATAAATGGACCTGAGAGATTAGGCCCTGTGGCCAATGAAACCCACTATGTGTCTGGTGTTCATCTTTTAGCGCAGTGCCCCCGCCATTTCACAAGTGTTTGCAGTCTGCCTGCAAGTTGGGGCTCAGTGTAGGAAATCCAACGACGAGTTTCCACGGTATCCACCCGCACAGATGAGCAACTTGGTGGTCGCCAGACTTCCGGCCTTACCCTTGACTTCAGCTCCTGAGCCATGGAGCACACCATTGCGTGGCCGACCTGGCCCCTGATACTGAGCCTCTCCGGTCCTGTCTTTTCATTGACGCCACTCCGTGTCCCTCTTCAGCTGCCTGCATGTTCAGTAGCCACTCATACAGGGCCTGTGGTCTCTACAAAGCTTTATTGTTCATGCAGTACCCCAGCTGCACAGAATTCGCCCGCCACCTGCGACACCACTGCATTTCCCACACAGCTCTCCAGCCGCATACAGCTCGGATGGACGTTTTACCTTCCCAGTGCTCTGCCCCACTCTCTTGGCTCTGCGGTGTGACCATGTTTCACCAGGCAGCCCACACTGTTTGTCTCCAGGCCTGAAGTTCCCCTGCCTGACGCTCGCCTCATTCTGTACTGTTCCTGCCACACAGGAGCACATCCTCCTTCTGTGCCACTGCTCCAGCTCCACTACCCAGTGGCGTAACAAAGGCATCAGCAGCCCCCGCAATATGGGGGGGAACCGGGCTCCAAAGGGTGTCCTTAGGACAGTACCCTACTTGGGAGCTCCTAAGGGTGTTTGGAGGAAGGCCCCTCCATGTATTTTGCAGGGAGGGCCCTTTCATTGCCAGTACCACAGCATCAACAGCCATCTTGGCAGATATGACGCTTCCTATTCTGGTTTGAATCTGCTCCAACGCTGCACCGTGGGACCCTCAAAGCCCTAGCAACCAGACATTCCTGCTACTTTTTGCACCTCATCAGCTGAAACCAGAGGTGAGAAGTATGTGGCTGTCCCAACAGTTGGAGGGATATGTGTGCATGGCCTACAGTTTGCAACAGCCACCTCAAATTTGGGTTTTTCGTCTCCCAGCCTCACTGCAAAGACTGTGTCATTCACAGCAACCTCCACTGCTCCAAAAGGCTGTTATGGTAGACTTTTATTATGACTTCCAGTGCCTTACCACATGCAAAGATGGAATCCATTCCCACTCTTAAGTCTTTTGTGTGTGATGGACCCCCATCCTCTCAAGCAGCAAAATGGAAAGACTGTGTGGACCATTTAGAAATGCATTTTGCTGCATTGGCACTAGAAAATGACAGGAGATCTCCAATGATTCTCCACCTGGGAGGTGCTGCAATACACAAAATTGTGAAAACAGTGATGGAGGCTGGACCGCCTTTCACTTACACCACTTTGAAGCAAGCATTGACAGCCTACTTTGAACCGCCTGCTAATCCAGACTGAGTGTTTTCTGTTATGGCAAGCAAAGCAGCAACCTAAAGAATCAGTTGATGCTTTTTATGACCGTCTCAAGGAGTTGGCTAGCATGTGCACATTGCCTGACGTCAATGACTAAATCAGAGCACAATTCATTCAAGATTGTTCTTCCATGAAGTTAAGAAAAACCATACTCCAAGTGCCGGGTATGTCCATGGCTAACATACTCACGCTTGGCCTTTCCAAAGAACTTTCCAAGACATGCACTGCACATATGAAGGCTGCCTTGCAACGTCCAATAAAGACTGAGCTTGTTAATGCAGTAGCCTCCCCAAATACCGACAATAGGAAAACTCATGCCAACCTCATCACAGCTCCAAAAGTCTATCACTGTTGTGGAAGTTTCTACCCGCACCAAGGAACCTGTGCAGCACAAGGCAAAAGATATTTGTCATGTAATAATCTAAACCATTTTTCAAAAGTCTGCCAGTCCCCGGCTAGCAGGAAATCACAAAGACCCAAGTCTGTGAATGCTATGGAAGTGCTGGAGGCTCTCGGTGCAGAAGAGGACATGGACGATGACGACATTAAGGGCACAGTCTATGTTATGCATGCCATGCAAACAGACGAATACTGAGGGCGGCGCATCCCAAAGTGCACTGTCCATTGCCGGTCATCTCAACCCATTGTTAATGGACACAGGCACCTCAATCATTATCATGGCACAGCCAATAGTCCATAGTCTCCCATGCCAACCAGCACTACGTCCCACAGCGACGTAAGTATATGCTTTTGGAGCAACAATGCCACTACTGCTAGCAGGTGACTTTACAACCAACATCACCCATGATGATTGCACTGCCAAAGTATATGTCACTTGAAGGGGCTCTGGAATGCTATTAAGCTGCAAGACGGCTGAACGATTTCAGTTGGTCACTTTTGCGTTCAGTGTACATCTGTCAGCGGTTGACACCCTGGTGAGCAAGTTTCAAAACTGTTCGAAGGGATCGTGTGTCTGAAGAATCGCATGGTTCATCTTCACATTGATTAATCCATTCAGCCTCTCGCTCTTCGTCATTGCCGAGTGGCCTTCCACCTTTGCCCGAAAGTCGAAGAAGAACTTAGTTAGAGGCAGCAGACATCACTGAGAAGGTCGACAGACCAACACCCTGGGTCTCCCCAATAGTGTTTTTTTGCTAGAACAACCAGCTGGGAGAAGTCCAAATCTGTGTAGACATGCATTTGCCAAACATGGCTATTCAGCAAGAAAGATACCTGACACCTACAGTGGATGACCTAATGGTGGAAGTGGCTCCAAGTAGTTCTCGAAAATAGACCCCGAGCAGGTTACCACCAACTGATGCTGATGTATTTCAAGACACCACTCGGGGAGTCCTGGCAGGGCTTCCTGGCATCATCAATTTCAGTGATACAACTCTGTACACGCTCTGACCCTAGATGAGCTCCGCGAAAGACTGCAAGAGACTTTTTGCGCCTGCTGGACAACAACATCACCCTTCCTCCAAAAAGAAATCAGCTTATTCGGATATCGGGTTTCAGAATTGTGACCTACTGTGCCTGTTTTATTCCAAATCTCACTGCCCTCACGCCCCCCTTCGAGAACTGACCAAGACCAATGCTATCTGGGAGTGGGGCCCCTCACAAGAAGAAACTTTCCAAGCAATTAAACCAGCACTCTAGGAGCACACTACACTGGCCTACTTTGACCAATTTCATGAATCAGATTCATCTGTGGACACAAGCCCCATGGGCTTCAGGGTGCTATCCCAGAAACAAGACAATGGCGAATGGGCCCCAATTGCATATGCCAGTTGTACTTTGACTGAAACTGAACAAAGGTATTCCCATATTGAGAAGGAGGCCATTGCAGTTCATTGGGGGTGCCGTCATTTCCATCTATATCTCTAGAGGCACCCTTATATGGTCCATATGAACCAAAAGCCCCTTCTCCCCCTCTTCACCGAATCCTCCTCCAAGCCACTCCCCCTGGATTGAGAAGTGGATTCTTCAATTGCAAGAATATTGTTTCTCCATAATCTACTAACTGGGAACCCAGAACCTGGCAGACTATCTTTCCAGGCATGCAGGACTTGCCACAGTCTGCGTAGTTTCCGTAGCTGAGGAAATGGAGGAATATGTAAAGTTAGTGGTTGAGAGGTCGCAACTGCTGCCCATTTCCATATCAAAGATCCTCGAAGCAATGAAAGAATGAGTGTCTCCAGCTGGCACTGTCTTCGGTAGCACTGGGCAATCGGAACAAGATTATAAAAAATCCATCATATTGCACAGCAGAGGCAGGGCAAACCCTGTAATTCCTGCAACATGTTCGCAATGAGTTGGCCATCTCGCCGGAAGGATGTTTGCTGCATGGGCCTTGTTTGGTGATCTCACAGACAGCTCCAACAATGAGTAGTGGACTTGGCACACTCAGCACATCAAGGGGGTCAAAACGAAGGCCAGGCTCTGTTGCAGTGTGCTTTATCGGCCTTGACAGCATGGTGGAACGAACCGTGAACCAATGTTCCATGTGCCAAGCAGCCGGTTCTGCTGAGCCACCAGCACCCATCATCACACCGTCCATCACTCCCATTCCGTGCCACCAAGCCAGGGCATATTTTGGCAGCCTCCCAGATTGCTGACACATGTTGGTTGTAATTGACGACTTCTCAAAGTACCCTGAGGAACAGATTATAGAGTCTACAACAGCTAACCAGACCATTCCTCGTTTGGAGAAGATCATGGCCCCGTGGTCTTCTTCGTGAACTTCACACCGACAACGGACCTCCCTTCTCCATCCAAGAGTTTGCAGAGTACCTGAAATCCAGAGGTATCTGCCACTGAAAGATCACACCCAGTTGGCCTCAGGCAAATGGAGAGGTGGAACATTTCATGAGGACTGTTAACAAAGTACTGCGTATAACACTGGCCGAAGGCCAGAACCTGGACTGTACCGTGTATGCTTTCTTGTGGGAGTACAGACTAACTCCGCACACCACCCCTAGAGTTAGCCCTAATGAACTGTGCATCAATCGCAAGCTAGCGGACACCATACTTCAAATGTGAAAGTGCCTTCTGCCATGCGAGATGAAGTGTCCAAAGCCCTGCCTCAACGGAAAGCAGAGACTGACCACGTCATCCAAACGAAGAGCAAGCCACTGATACCTGCAAGTGGGCATACCGTTTTTATCAGAGTACGATACACGGGAAGCAAATTTTGCTTACCTCTTAAACCACATCCGTGGAGAGTCATGAGAATACCGGGAACAATGATCACTGCCACCAGGGGTAAGGAGACTGTCACCAGAAACATATAAACACTTAATTCATCCTGCTCATGAACTTCTCCATCCTCATGAGATCCGGACTTGAGTGGCCCTGAAGAGGTGCCTTAAGATGCTCGACCCTCGCCCGACAGTCCACCAGTGGATCCGAATACATCCAAGCAAGAAAAGCAATCATTGACATTGGGTGAGCCAACTCTCAACCCAGACCCTGTAGACAAACATCACGAACACAATGCCACAAGTCAACACAAGGGAGCATTGAGATATCACCAGGCCCTGTCCAGCCATCTCCACGAGACTGAAGGATTTTGTTTTGAATTGACTAATACTATCAGTAATGATGTATGATGATTCGCTCTCTGCACATGTTTTCTTTGTTTTTATGTATACTTTGAGATATAGATGCGCCACGCTGTGCACCCCGTGATTCATATTTTTTTTTTTTTGGTGGGGAGGGAGAGCGATGATGTGTTGTGGGATGAAATAACCCACAACACATGGGTGTTGTACCTGACCCCTCCCCATATCATCATCATGCTAGATAACGTCAGGAGGGAGCGTTTTGTTAGTAAATAGACCGGAGGGGTTTGGCGTCATGGTGAAACCCACTATGTCTGGTGTTCATCATTTAGCGCAGCGGCACCCCCGTCTGGCCACACTGTTTATGATCTGCCTGCATGCTGGGGCTCGGCGTAGGAAATCCAGCAGGACTGAGGTCGCGTAATGCTCAAAATACTTACGGGCAGTCATTTTCACATTGATTCTTTCTTCCTCCCCCCAGTACTTGCTACCCACCCGCCTTTCCAGAGTGATACATTATTTTGAAGAGGTTATGTTTCAGTGGCGTAACAAAGGCCTGATGACGCAGAAATGAAGGTTTTACATTTATTAGCGCTTAAACGTAGTGCCGCAATAATCAAGTGTGACTTTAATCGAACGAATAAAGATTGTACGGGGACAAGTGTGCCCTCAGAGTAGTTTGCCAACATTTATAAGCGTGCTTTATATAATGTGATGTATTAGAATTGTACGAATCTGACATAATCGTAAACGTGTGCTACGATTTGCTTGTTTGAAACGTTTTAGCTTAGAATAACTTTAGTGCAGGCTTCGGCCTAGTTGCCTTGTCTCACGATTTGGATGCTCGTATTTTTCCAATGTGCTAATAAACGTGTATTTCTGCTTGAAGCTGTACTTTTCCACTGAGATCGTTCACATGCTTATCTTAAGGTTTCGTGCCAGCCTGGCATCTTCTTCTTTGCTCCAAGGTCAATCTGCAGGTGCGGACAATGGAAGCTCTGAAAGTGAGTTAATTGGTATAAAATGTTGCAACTTACGTAACCGTCTCCAAGGATAATGTATGCCTAGGTAGAAGCTTGAGAACTGTTGTTTTTGATTGGACAATTTGAAGCCAACCTATGAACCCTCCAATGGAAGACCCTACTGGATTTGAACTGTTGTCTATTTAAACCAGGTGCACAAGAAGAAAGTAGTCATTACCCGGACATCATTGACATTGCAGCCATTACCAGCAATTGCCCGCCATTTGCAGGACTTTGCAGCTATTATGGCCCACCTTGCTGCGACGCCATTTTGAAAGAGACTCTGATGCTTTCTCTAATCGAGAGAAAGAGACTTTAAGAAATTCTCGCCCTAGAGACCTTAAATTTGATTCGTCCCTTTGCATGAAGTAATAGTTTTGTCCCTTTGCCGCTGAGAGGCAAATGCCCCGTCCACCCTGCCCCTTTGCCCCCGTCCCATGCTGATCGAAAACGATACCTGTGAGACGAAGACTTCCTTGAATGCTGATTGAATTTGGTAAATATGAAAGGAAAATGTACAATTGCATTGTGTTTCTTTTTAGGTAACCAACTGCTGATTTTTGATAAGAGCCCTAGCTAGGAGTTTTCTAAATTAATGTTGCTAAATTGTTTTAGCATGAAGACCCACATGCTGATGCTAATTTGAGGTTAGATGAGGATTCATTTGATGCACGATGCAATTTGAGACCTTGTTATGCTGACCAATGTATGCAATTAGCTCATTACAGATTATAGTTTTAGTGATTTGCGTTGCCATTATCGAAGGCATTGTTATTCAAATGCTGCATAGATTGCATCTTTTCCGCCGTTATGGACAGCTATTAATGTTCATTTACATATATCATTTGGTGTTGAGACACATTTATATTGTGCTAGCTTTGTTAATATAGGGAAATAAATTCATTAACTTCGAATAAACTGGTGTGGTTATTCATGACCGAAAGGTCATGGTTCGTCGAAATGTTTTCTGGATTAATTGTTAAGTGTTATGTTGATCAGGGTATTGCATATGTTCGTTATTGATTATTGATTAGATTAAATTGACTGATCTCGGGTGAAGAGAGTCCCACTTGGTCAAAAGATTCATCGGCCCAAGAGCATCCAAAACCCAGGTAAATTATTAGGCCGGAACGCTCTATCAGTAGATGGTAGCAGAGGACGGTTTAGACTTTTGGGACCCCGCTCGAGAGGTATATGGTGTTGAATTAGATTTTTCTTGGGTAAAACAGATTGAGAAAATGATGATGGGCTAGGTCCCCCGCGACTTTCCCGGGATCTCGGAGCTTGCGAATGGAAAGAATGGAGGTGTGAGATCGGCGTTGGCGGTACTAGTGACAGTATGAGTGAAGTTAGGGTTTTGCGCTTGCACAGCTTATTGCCGCAGATTGTGTGAAAAGGTTGCGAGGATTTTAGAGAATAGCGGAGGTGCGACTCCGAGTGTAGGAGTAGGGAAGTCGTCGAACTTCATAGAAAATAGCGGAGGTGCGACTCCGAGTGTGAGAGTAGGGAAGTCGTCGAACTTCATGTGCATGTGGCGCTTTGTGCAGAAAAAGGTCCACGTGGTTCTTGTTGAGACGGGCCCTGCGAGGTCAAGAGACTCCGGAGTAAGTTGAAAAGTGTATGAGACACTTGTTTTATGTTGTGGTCTGGTCGGTTTAATAGGTTGACCGGGCGTGGTCAACGAGTCGGTACGTGCGTTAAGGGAGTGAAAGAAAACTTCGACTTCGGGCTTTGACAAAATTCTAAGTGCACTAGAACAGATCATTGACAAGTTGAGAGCAGAGTCTGCGGGTCAGATTTGCTTGCGAAAGTGGGGACCGAGAAAGATGGAATAACTGCCGAGGCTAGTGAAAAATCCCTAAGGTCCTGAAGCGATTGTGTTACCCTTCCTGTAGTAAACCGACAGATCTGTTTTATTATTAGGTTTTTTTTGGTTGCTCGCGATACATGCTAGAAGTTGTTACGAGAGGAGCTGAGTGAAGGAGGACAAGCCGCGAGGCTTCGTCAGCCGCAGTGTGTGAGTGTGACGTCACTAGGAGCCGCGCTGGGATAGGTTGGTTGCAAAGAAGGGTCGCGCACGGATTGGACGCAGTCCGTGGGGCCCGATTGGAAGGGGAAAGGCAAGCGAAGAGTATTCCGGGAATCAAAGTCACTTATTGATTACAAACTTTGTGAAATAAAAGACGAGAAAATGAAATTTTTTAAAGCGTTAAAGAGTGCGATGAAGGGGGAGTCTTACATTAAAGCGATCGTAGGAGAGGAGACGCCACCCGAAGGTACACCAACTTACATTGTAATGGAGGAAAAAGGGGTAGCTCCGTGTCTTTGGCTAAAGCAATGGCACAAGCTGACAGAGAAACATGGGAGCGTAGCGTTCCCGATCCATGGGACATTCAATATAAGGATCCTAGAGAATTTGAGATTCGCGATGTACGACATGAAGGTACCTCCAAGGCCAGCACAGTTTGAGGCTCTAGCGATTTGGGAACTGATGGCTAGACAGCAACAGCAAAATAAGTTCGAGACCAGGATAAGAAAGGTAGAAAAGACACTAGCGGACGCTAGGTGGGATAATGCACAGAAGGTGTGGAGGTCAGATGTATTGCAGGGG
This sequence comes from Pleurodeles waltl, assembly GCF_031143425.1. NCBI lineage: Eukaryota > Metazoa > Chordata > Amphibia > Caudata > Salamandridae > Pleurodeles > Pleurodeles waltl. The sequence continues at coordinate 882,529,366 of NC_090437.1, forward strand.
ATAAAATTGTTTCCCGCAATTGCTAAGGAAGAAGAGGCGACAGGCAAGAAAGTTACCTGTAAGACAAACAGGAGGTGTTCCAAAGATAGAGAGGACGAGGAAAAGTTGAGAAGAGAAGAGGAGTTAGAGGATGAGGAGTTAATAATGCAATTGCTGAACGACCGTCCACCACCTTATGCAGAGAGTGGACAAGGTCCAAGTACCAGTTCTGCCCCTCTGGCACCGGTACAGAATAATGAAACTCCGAGTTCAGGAACGCCATCGGGATCTAAGGACCCGAGTTTACTGTTCACCCCGCAGATACCGCAGGTTAGGAGAATATATCCAGATGTGCCGATATTGAAAACAGCAGAAAATTATCAGCCGCAGGTCCCAAGGTACTACAGCAGTGACAATAGTACGGGAATGATTCTAGATCCAACCGTAATGGGAGTACAGAATGGTCGCAACCCAACATTGGCACAAGCTGAATCAACCCAGTTTTTGATGCCTCAAAAGCAGATGCAGGGGGGAACAGCACATGCTCAGATGACGGGGAGTCAGATGGGCATGCCGGCAATGATGACCCATAGTGTGGGAATGAACATGTCTCAGAACATGGGTAATGGACAGAACGCAGACGCGATATCCCTACCCATTACTGTAGGTCCACCGGTACCTTTGTACATTCAGCCTAACTCAGGTATGAGCAGTCAAGGATCAATGGTGCAGAGTGGGACGGAAAGGAGGTGCATACAAAACACTCCAGAGACAACTCCGATAGCGGCTCTGCCAACTGGATCTGGGTCCTTGATGGAGTTCAGTCCCATATGTGCTCAGTCAACAGTGGTGAGGTCGAGTCCCCCACTGATGATACCGCTATCATCGAACACTGAAAAGTTGCCGCAACCATCAATGGCAGTTGATGTGAATGCTACACTGATGGGGTTGAATGCGCAACAGCTGACACAGTGGTTCAACAGTCTGAATTCCACACAAAGCTCAGCCAGTGGGAAGGGAGAAGACTATCTGAATAGGGTCAGGTTGAACATGGAAACACAAGAATTGGTGGAAGGGACTATGGGTGTGAATAGGCTAGAGTCCTACTCAGAAGAAGAGCTGAGGTATCTATGTCCCAGGATTACGAGAGAGGTGAACAAGGTACACAGAAGGTTGCAAGAAATAGCTGACAAAAACGGGATTGAGATAGATAAGACAAAACACTTGAGCAGGAGCTATAGATTGGATTTCGGGACCACAGACTTTGAACACATGAGGTCAGCAGGCATGAAGGCGCACCTTAGAGAATTGCTGCAGAGTGCACAAGTGTGGAGGTGCTTAGACAAATGGGAAAGCAGATGGGTAAAGAGAAAGGAAAAGAAGAAAGACAGTGCTCCAGAGCACAATGAGAAAAGGCCACAGAGTAGTGATGCAATAACCATGTTACCAATGAGGGAGACAGCAGGGGGAAAATTAATACATGTACCGTGGCACAGAAGCGACATTCAGTCTTTTACGGATGATTTTCCCAAACTGAGAGAGAAACCGATAGAATGGTATCAACAGACTGATAGGTTTGTGAAGCTTGCAAAATGTCTTTGGGAAGACCTGAACACCCTCTTTGAGATTGTGGTTCCGGCAGATTTGTGGGAGGATTGCAAAAGAGCTGTAGGTTGGCCGACAAGTGAACCAGAGAGAGACAGGGATACGGGTGCACCATCACCTATGGTGATGAGCTTGTACTATAAGGTGATTGAGCATTTGAAGACGAAGGTTGCCGCGAAAAATGTGGATTGGCAGAAGATTGATCGAACTGCCCAAGAGGCTAAACAGTCGATTCATGGTTACTATGAGAGATTGTTGAAGGCGTTCAAGAACTACAGTGGCACGGAAACAATAGAGGCGAAGGACATGCTTCATTTTGTGTTTAGATTTGTGGAAGGGCTGAGACCAGAGATAAGTCAGATGATTAAGACGCATTTGATTTGTTGGCAGTCGAAACCGATTGATGAGGTGTTGAATTATGTGAAATACTGTAGCGACGAAATTGAAGTGAAACAGAAAAGGTTGAAAGAGAAAGTGATGATGATGCAACTTAAAGCAGCTCAGACAGGTCTGCAAGGGCTGCAAGGGTTCCAACAGCAGGTACCGCAACCGCAGCCGCAGTTGCAGGGAAATATGATGTTTCAGCCACAGGCGAGAGGCAGAGGCAGAGGAGGTTTTGGGAATAATGGTCCGGATTTGAACACTGTTGTGACTCCGAATGGTGTGCAGGCATTGAAAAAGGTGATGCCGTGTCACGTGTGCGGAATTGTCGGACATTGGAAACGCGAGTGCCCGATGGTGGTGCAGGAAGGTGCAGGTGTTGGTCAGTAAAACAATGATGTCAATGCATTTCAGACAATGAGGGGACCGAAAATGAGAGGTCCAAACCCAAATTTTCAGACCATAAATCAGCTGCAGGGATTACAGCCCATGCAGCCGCAGCAGATGCAGATGCCCCGTATGCAGATGACGCAAATGCAGCCAATGCAACAGCAGTTTCCCATGGTACCTAATCAGCAAATGCAAATACCTTTGGCATCAATGAGTCAGCAGCAAGTGATGGTTCCTCCACAGGTCTCGGGTCAGGTGATGAGTACAAATGGCACAGTACAACAGTTCCCATTACATAGTGAGAATGGAATAAACAATGTATGGGAGAGTGAAAGTTCAGATGAGGAGGGAAATTGTGTGCTTGCAGCATCCTTGGAAGTTGATCAAAAGGGTCCATATGTGGAGGGAAGAGTTATGGGTCATAGTGTTTCATTCTTGGTTGACACAGGAGCCACACGTTCAACTGTTAGGAGCATTGAAGTACCACAATTGCCACTCTCAGGGAGGACAGTCCAAGTGGTGGGAGTAGCAAACAGGCACCTGACGAACCCAATAACAGATCCAGTACCAGTCAGCATTGGTAACTATCAAGGGTTACATAAATTTGTGGTATGTGACTCAAGCCCGATAGCACTGTTAGGGAGAGACCTATTGTGCAAATTGGGATGTTCGATTATGTGTTCGAACGATGGAATTAGAATTCAGACGAGCAGTGATGGGGAAGAAGAGGACAGTGTAGAAGGGGATGAGATGGAAACTGTTGATGAAGAGTATCCTCTGATTAACCTTTTCCCGATGATAACTGAAGAAGATATTCCAGCTGAATTACGGGAAACAGTCGGAAAGGAAGTGTGGGATATGACAGGAAAAGAGGTGGGATTGATGAAAGGAGTGGAACCAGTGAAAGTGACCGTAAAACCAAATGTAACCTTTCCTCAGACCCCACAATACCACATGGCACAAGACACCCTCATGAAAGTTGCCCAACTCATTGACGAGTTTGTAAAACAGGGAGTACTGAAAGAAGTGTTAAGCAGTCCATGTAATTCACCAATCATGGGACTAATAAAGCCAAGTGGAAAGGTCCGAATAGTGCAGGACTTGAGGAAAATAAATGACATTATAGTTAAATGTTGCCCTGTCGTACCGAATCCAGCTGTGATAATGTTTCAAGTCCCTTGCGATGCCGAGTGGTTCTCAGTCATTGACTTGTCACAAGCATTCTTTTCGGTGCCTCTTCATGAGGACAGCCAATTTCTCTTTTGTTTCAAATTCTTAGACAGAGTTTACAGTTGGTGTCGAATTCCTCAAGGGTTTTCTGAGTCACCGTCAATATTCAATCAGATTCTAAAGAAAGACTTGGAAGCATTAGAATTGCCATTCGAGTCAACCCTAGTACAATACATCGATGACTTACTGATTGCATCTAAGACCGAAAGTGGCTGCACAGCCGATACCATTGTTCTACTGAACCATTTGGGAAGGAATGGACACAAGGTGTCTCCTTCCAAGTTGCAGTTCTGTCAGAAGAAAGTAAAATACTTGGGTCATCAAATAGAGAAAGGGTCAAGGAGAATAATGAAGGAAAGAATAACAAGTGTACGTCAAATGAGTCCACCAAAGACAAGGAGGGAGGTGAGGAAGTTTTTGAGAAGGGTGAGCTACTGTCGCCAGTTGATTCCCAACTTTTCAACTCTAGCAAAGCCTTTACTGAAACTGACCCAGAAGGATGCCTTGGATCAAATTGAGCTGAAAGGAGATGAAATGGATGCTTTTATTGAATTGAAGGAATGTATGTGCAGGGCTCCAGCTTTAGGTATGCCTGATTACACAAAGCCTTTCACATTGTTTTGCCATGAACGTGATGCATGTTCTTTGTCTGTCTTGACCCAAGCCCATGGTGGCATAAACAGACCAGTAGCGTATTTTTCAGCTACTTTGGATCCGGTCGCAGCAGCACTTCCAGGGTGTTTGCGCGCCGTAGCAGCAGTTGGTATCAGCCTCACTCAGAGTGAAGGAATAGTGATGGGACACCCAGTAACAGTCATGGTCCCTCACTCAGTTGAGATACTTTTGACCCGCTCCCGAACGCAACACATGACTGGAGCAAGACTCACAAGATATGAGACAATAATTCTGGGCTCACCGAATGTGCAGCTGAAAAGGTGCACTACGTTGAATCCAGCAACCTTGCTTCCTGGTGAAAATGCTGAAATTGAGAACGCTGAAGACGTCGAGCATGACTGCCTTCAGGTGACTGAATTTTGCACAAAACCTCGACCTGACATTAAGGATACTAAGCTTGATGAAAATGACCAAATTGTTTTTGTTGATGGTTCATGTCTAAGAGATGGGATGGGAATTTTGAAAGCAGGATATGCTGTATGTACTGTAACAGGTGTCTTGGAAGCATCCTGGCTCCAAGGAGTCTATTCCGCACAAGTAGCAGAGCTTGTAGCCCTTACAAGAGCATGCCAATTGTCTACATTGATGAAAGTTACCATTTACACTGATAGTCAGTACGGGTTTGGAATTGTGCACGACTTTGGGCAACTATGGTCACAGAGAGGTTTCCTGACTTCTTCAGGGTCCCCAGTGAAAAACGGGGAGAGAATAAGGGAATTGTTACACGCCATTCAAATGCCAGCCGAAATTGCAGAGGTAAAGTTTAGTGCTCATACAAAAGGACAGGACTATGTTTCTCTGGGAAATGCATATGCGGATCAAGTCGCAAGATTTTGTGCCTTGAACTGTATATTGCTCAGGGATGAATGGAATTCGATAAGCGAACCAGAACTCGAACCAGCTGAAGCATTTGCCTTGAAGGTCGTGGATACAATGGATGAACTAAAAGCATTACAGAATAGCGTCAGGGAGGATGAAAGAGATTCCTGGATTAAGTCACAATGTACAAAGAGACCAGATGAGTTATGGGTTTCAAATGAGGGAAAATTTGTTTTGCCAAATAGTCTCTTATCGCAGCTAGTGCGGTTCTATCATGGGCAGGCTCACCTAGGGAGAGATGCCATGATAAGATTGTTCAAAACTGATTGGTTTAACCCCAGATTCCGTCAAGCTGCAGAAGCAGTTTGCCATCGATGTGTCATTTGTCAGCAGATGAACCCAGGGAAGGGAACGGTTGTGAACGCGAGCCACATTGGTAGGGCGAGTGGCCCGTTCAGCAGAATGCAGATGGACTTTATTGAGATGGCTGTGCATGGAGGTCTGAAGTATGTGTTGGTGATTGTGTGCATTTTTAGTCACTGGATTGAAGCATACCCCACACGTAGAAATGACAGCCTTACAGTTGCAAAACTATTGTTGAGGGAGTTGATACCACGTTTCGGATTCCCGATCTCTTTAGAATCAGATAGAGGAAGTCACTTCAATAACGAGGTGATAAAGTTACTTTGCGCAGCGCTGAACATTGAGCAAAAACTGCATTGTAGCTATCGCCCTGAAGCCTCAGGACTGGTGGAGCAGATGAATGGTACACTGAAATCAAGAATGGCGAAAATATGTGCATCGACAAATTTGAAATGGCCTGACGCATTGCCTTTGGTGTTAATGTCAATGAGAAACACCCCTGACAGAAAGACTGGATTGTCCCCGCACGAAATTCTCATGGGCAGGGCCATGAGACTTCCTGCAGTTCCTGCAAACGCGCTTTTGAATATTACAGATGATATGGTGTTAGACTACTGCAAAGGTCTGGCTGACGTGGTTCGCTCTTTCTCTCACCAGGTGGAAGCAACCACCTTGCCACCGATCCAAGGTCCAGGACACACACTGAAAGCAGGTGACTGGGTCGTGATAAAGAAGCACGTGAGGAAGTCGTGTCTGGAACCCCGTTGGAAAGGCCCTTTCCAAGTGATCCTGACGACCACTACCGCTGTGAAGTGTGCGGGAGTTCCCAACTGGATTCACGCCAGTCATACAAAGAAAGTGTTGTGTCCCACAGATGAGGAAGTTGAAGCGCTGAAACTGCCAGTGCCTGATAAAACAGTGCTGAGCGTTGAGACAGAGCAAAACCGAACTGAAAGCGAACAGCCTGGAACAGGAGAGAGATAAATATTCTCTAAGGACGAAACAACCGACAAACTTGGGGAAGACCAAGGAGAAACCTCAGATATCGACGAAGCAGCTGAAGGTAGCAAAGAGCCTGAAGCAGCTGAAGGTGACAAAGAGCCTGAAGCAGCTGAAAGTGATAAAGAGCCTGATGAAAGTAACGGTGACGAAGGGCTCGAAAGAGGTGAAGAAGCAGGAGAGCCTGATCAGAAGAGGGCTTTCCCAGAAGCAGACGGTACAGAAAAGGAGAAAGAGAACGTGATTGATTACGTGATTGATTCCCCAGAAGGAGGGGACAAGGCAGAACAGAACAAAACTGTTCAAGCTTCCACAGAAGAGATCGCAGGTCCATCAAGTGGACACGGTGCAAAGAGGAGACTAAGTATATCACCAATAAAACTAAGAACTAGAGAAAAATTGAACGACAGAGAAAGGCCAAAAGTGAAAGAGAAAAGAAAGGAAGTGTCTGTCGTGGTATCAACCTCAAGTGAAGGAAAAGACTTGGCAAAAGAGGAAAGTACCAGTGAGGCAGAATCGAAAAGAGAAGCAAAATTGAAAAGGAAAAGGATACCGAACAGGAGATATTCCGGTCCAGAATGGGCAGATGCAGTCAATGACGATTGGACTGATGAATTTGTATCTCTAAGCCTCGAGAACGAAGAAGAAGAGATACCAATAGAAAAGAAAAGTTTTATGGACACTGTTGATTGAAAGGGTGATAAATGACATTGCTTGCTACAATCTAACGTGATACAACCAGCTGAGACATTGCTAAACCGGATGAGACATTTGCTGAACTGATAAAAGACTGAGTTATTGATTGAACTTTGAAAAAAAAAAAAAAAAAAAAAAAAGACTGAGTTATTGCCGAATTGAGACAAATGCTGCTAACCGATAAGTGACTGGGCTCCTGAAGAAAACTGTGTGAACATTGCGCTCGTTCAGCTTTGTAACTAATTGCTAAATCGTTTCTTTATAGGTGCTTCTAGCTCTCTGATTCTATACAGATCATGGCTACACAAAACAGTAGAGTGAAATATTGTAAATATGCGTGTATAGGCTTGATAACTGCATGTGTACTAATAATAATGGCAATAGTGCTTGCTACACGTGGAAAGGGTGAGAATGAGAAAATTGATGCTTCTACTTTTGCTCCTGTTACTGTCACTGAACTAACCGCATTGAAAAGACTAGAGTTAGATGAGAGACACTTGCATGATAAGAAGGAGCTTTCGTATAATGTTTTCTATCGCCTGCTAACAGAATATGTTGAGACTATGGATGCGAAAGATTGTTATGTGTGTACACAGATACCGACATCTGTAAAGGAAGGGGTGACTTATCACCACATGCCTCTTACATACGGGATTACATGTAATATAGTAACTTCTAGATTTTATGGTCAAACTAACATACAGTATTTTTATTCAAATTATGATGTTACCTTTGCATATGTTCCTATAATTACGCAGCTAAGCCAGATTGCTAAAGATTGGGATGCTAAAATAATGAGGGAATTTTTCGAGCCAATGCAACCTTTTGAAACAGCTCACGCACATAGGGAAAACCTTACCTGCTCGCTCTCTGCAGTAGAAATAAGCTTTCTAGATCGCACAGATGATAGAAGGGCACAAATGAATGCAAAATTAGAAAAAGAGCTAAGTAAGAGGACTTCAGTAGATAATTATGCCTTTGCCGCAATAAAAACACAAGGAAGAATAGCTTTAGACGCTTGGCATGTAGGGAAATTTTGTATATATCGTGGTGAATCTTATTATGATAACATTTTCGTAGGAGCGAGTGAATGTAAACATACGTTTATCTTTAAAGCCAAATGGACATTCATGATGAACGGACTTGATCCTGTCATACCAGGTGTATATTACATTTGTGGGCATAATGCCTATTATCGTCTTCCAAAGGGATGGTGGGGGAGATGTTATTTGGGTATAGTGTTCCCAAAGGTTTATCAACTGGATGACCTATCGATGATTCCAAAGACATCTGGATCCCATCGTATCCAGAAAAGAGAGACCGCAGCTGCTGTGGTAGGAGATATATTTGGAGCCATGATTCCTTCATTGGGAGTTGTGTTGAATTCCATCAAAATAAGAAAGTTGTCTACTATAGTGGATAACATGTTGACAAAGTTTTCAGGTGCTATGATCCTGATGGATGCTGAACTTACAGCAGAAAGAGCTATGACTCTTCAAAACAGGCTTGCCTTAGACATTCTTTTAGCAAAGGATGGCGGCGTTTGCAAAATGCTTGGTGCGCGTCACTGTTGTACGTATATTCCAGACAACAGTGTGAAAATTAAAACTATGCTTGCAAATCTAACAAAAGAGAGTGCAGACTTGAAGGAATTGAAAGAACCAGGAGTGTGGGAGAAGGTTGGAAAGGGAATTGCTTCAGTGGGAAATTGGCTTGGTGGCATTTGGAATGGAATATTACTAAAAATAATACAGGGAATATTAATAGTACTGATTTGTATCTTTGGAATTTGGGGAATAAAAAGGGGAATAATAATGATTATGGAAAGAATAAAGAGAAGGAAGGAAGAGAAAATGATGAAAAGAATGGCAGAAGAATACAAAGCAAGAACTAGGGGAACTAAAAGGAAAAGAGAACTGACAGAATTTTAATGGAATAAAATTTGTGGGAATAGTTTTGTGTGATGACAAGTAGTCATCAGAGGAGGGATTGATGACGCAGAAATGAAGGTTTTACATTTATTAGCGCTTAAACGTAGTGCCGCAATAATCAAGTGTGACTTTAATCGAACGAATAAAGATTGTACGGGGACAAGTGTGCCCTCAGAGTAGTTTGCCAACATTTATAAGCGTGCTTTATATAACGTGATGTATTAGAATTGTACGAATCTGACATAATCGTAAACGTGTGCTACGATTTGCTTGTTTGAAACGTTTTAGCTTAGCATAACTTTAGTGCAGGCTTCGGCCTAGTTGCCTTGTCTCACGATTTGGATGCTCGTATTTTTCCAATGTGCTAATAAACGTGTATTTCTGCTTGAAGCTGTACTTTTCCACTGAGATCGTTCACATGCTTATCTTAAGGTTTCGTGCCAGCCTGGCATCTTCTTCTTTGCTCCAAGGTCAATCTGCAGGTGCGGACAATGGAAGCTCTGAAAGTGAGTTAATTGGTATAAAATGTTGCAACTTACGTAACCGTCTCCAAGGATAATGTATGCCTAGGTAGAAGCTTGAGAACTGTTGTTTTTGATTGGACAATTTGAAGCCAACCTATGAACCCTCCAATGGAAGACCCTACTGGATTTGAACTGTTGTCTATTTAAACCAGGTGCACAAGAAGAAAGTAGTCATTACCCGGACATCATTGACATTGCAGCCATTACCAGCAATTGCCCGCCATTTGCAGGACTTTGCAGCTATTATGGCCCACCTTGCTGCGACGCCATTTTAAGAGACTCTGATGCTTTCTCTAATCGAGAGAAAGAGACTTTAAGAAATTCTCGCCCTAGAGACCTTAAATTTGATTCGTCCCTTTGCATGAAGTAATAGTTTTGTCCCTTTGCCGCTGAGAGGCAAATGCCCCGTCCACCCTGCCCCTTTGCCCCCGTCCCATGCTGATCGAAAACGATACCTGTGAGACGAAGACTTCCTTGAATGCTGATTGAATTTGGTAAATATGAAAGGAAAATGTACAATTGCATTGTGTTTCTTTTTAGGTAACCAACTGCTGATTTTTGATAAGAGCCCTAGCTAGGAGTTTTCTAAATTAATGTTGCTAAATTGTTTTAGCATGAAGACCCACATGCTGATGCTAATTTGAGGTTAGATGAGGATTCATTTGATGCACGATGCAATTTGAGACCTTGTTATGCTGACCAATGTATGCAATTAGCTCATTACAGATTATAGTTTTAGTGATTTGCGTTGCCATTATCGAAGGCATTGTTATTCAAATGCTGCATAGATTGCATCTTTTCCGCCGTTATGGACAGCTATTAATGTTCATTTACATATATCATTTGGTGTTGAGACACATTTATATTGTGCTAGCTTTGTTAATATAGGGAAATAAATTCATTAACTTCGAATAAACTGGTGTGGTTATTCATGACCGAAAGGTCATGGTTCGTCAAAATGTTTTCTGGATTAATTGTTAAGTGTTATGTTGATCAGGGTATTGCATATGTTCGTTATTGATTATTGATTAGATTAAATTGACTGATCTCGGGTGAAGAGAGTCCCACTTGGTCAAAAGATTCATCGGCCCAAGAGCGTCCAAAACCCAGGTAAATTATTAGGCCGGAACGCTCTATCAGGCCCCAGCAACCCACTCTGTTCGGGGGGCGGGCACCTTCAGCACACTACCCTGGCATGAGAACTGCTGAGTTAGGTCGGAGAAGGGCCCTCCATGTACTTTGCAGGATGGGGTGGGGCTCAGTTATTGTTACAACACTGATACGTTCCTCCTTTACAAACCCTTGCAGGCGGGTAGTGGGGCCAAAGAAACAGGGCTTAGCTGTTTATTTCTCCTTTTAAAATCGGCATGAACTAGGTAATGTTGTGCTTGCCTGTAGAGAAGAAAGGATTCCCCTCAGAACAGAATGTAACTAACAGGGTCAGAAAGAAGGAATGCGAGCAGTATAGTTCAGTGGTAAGAAAGGCAAGTTTTCATTCAGCAATGCATTCTCTTAGTTCAAAGTTGTTAGGGATGCAAAACTCTTGGCCGCAGAACAAATATCTTGCATTTTGCTTATGAGTGACAACCTAAGATACAGTTTTGTTTTCGAGATACAGCCATTCATCGCCTCAAATAGTCTTTAGTTTTTCATGTGTCGTTTTCTCATAAGAATAAGCAGAGACTTGTTGGTCTGTAGAGAGCTAAACTGACCTCTGGTGCTAGGTTCCTTGATTTATGTCTTAATATATTAAAGAAAGAAACAAATAAAGAATAGATAAATGCTCAACATCAGTGAACCCCAATATGCCAGTTTCAAAAAAAGTGCAGTGTTAGACATGTTCCCACACTCTCGGCGGTCATAAAAAGGTGGAATTACAATCAGGACATGAAAAGAGACATAAAAAGGACTGTTCGCTTGCGGAAGGAAAAGGGGTCCTGTTACCTATGGAGCAATGCTCAACATCACTAGCCAATTCACATAGGTTAGGAAATATGGGATTATCTCAACAAGGAAACAAGAGCCTTAAGTATGAAAGAACTGCTCTATTTAACTACATTACAAAGTATGTGACTAAGCACTTGAAAAGAGACGAAACAGTTAAGCCAGTGTAATGTAAAACACAGCATCGAAATAAAGGTAACTTAGTGGAGTGATCCACCGGACGACAGCCTTATTTAAAAAAATATATCTGTAGTAAACCAGCCAGACTCCTGATCATCACAGTTTACACTCGATCTGATCCCTGCACTTTCGAAGCCAAGAATATCGTCATCTCCTCATTGGAACTTAAGTCCATTTGCATCCGAGAACCCAAATCTCTAAGATGGGTGCTTTTAAGCAGAATGCGTAATAGATCCAGAATGCCGAAAGAGGATCGAGATACAAAACATGTGCCAATAAACTCTTAATAATCCAATTTTTTCAAACCTGGCCCATTTAAATATAACAGCAACACCCTCAACATCAGCGATGCACATCCTCCTTATAATGCAAGGCACAGTTCGTGGCATACCTGACACATCAGTCTTAAATAATGACACCATGAAACCACATATAAGATATATCACACTTATGGATTCTGAATATAAGGATATTGCCTGTCTGGCAACTTTGATCAGATCGGTCTTCGAAACAACAAAAACCGAAGCAGGATATTCATATTATACCAGAGTCTGAGATAGTTGAATCCTCATACCTCCATAGGGAATTTTTCGTAAATCACTAGGGGTTTAGTCAAAATCAAATTTTTATTCCTAAAACTTAAATAGATCTAACAAATATAACTTGAGGAGATAAAACGAAAACTTTAGAGTTGTGGGTTCCTCCAAGTATCCTCCCACCTCAACAATGTATCCAGAAGTATTCAATAAATATACAAGACTTGGAGACATGAGAAAAGGAATGATTCCCATTTAAGTATTTAAGAAATGTTTTTTAATATGAGGAATCTCCACTCAACCTGCATATTCTGTCTTGGAATATACATGATGTAATAAGGCTGTGAGAAACGGATATCTGGGTGAGAATTTGAATCGAAAAGAGATTATAATCCTACAGGAAATGTGGTTATGTGCAGACCAAAAAATCTGATATTTCTGTGCTGTGAGAAAGAGGACGAGCGTGCAAGAATTTCCTGACATTGGTTTAAATCAAAATTGAATGTGCAATAGATTGGTATTCCAATCAACAAAAGATTGATTGTTTTATAGTGGCAAATGTTTCTTTTCTTCAAGAAGATAAGTGTAGGATAGGTTCATGGCAAAAATGTTGGTGACCATTTATGTAGAATATAATACCCCGTATCTAATGTGGTTACTTTTATCCAGGGAAGTTTTAACTTAATTTAAAATCCCAAAATACTGGTTACACACAAGAAGATTTACTTTCCTCTTACCACTTCACAGTAGCTGTTTTCCGAAAGGATTGCCCATATCCAGATGGCCTAAAGAGGTATTACATCTTTTGATAATGTTAGGTATGATGTGTTTAAATGGGTGGTTTACTGAAGATTGTCAGGCATGCCAGACACTTCGTAGTGGTAACTAAGCATGTCCTATTCATGAAATATTCCCAAACGTATGGTCTTTTCAATTGTTTTAGTTTTGTGCTTTAGAGTATTAAATCGAGAAGGTAGTAGCCAATGTACATTGCAGGCAAAAATGAATGTAACATTTGAACCATCTAGGCGAAAAGTCCTTCCCCTTACTATAAACTAATAGTTTAAAAGCATGGTAAAATGAAGAAGATTTAGACCAATTAATTCAATTCCAGAACCATTTAAGCATGTGTACGGATATGGAACTAGAACATCTGACAAAGGGAGAATTGATGGAATGTGTAGTGTGAACTGAAGAAAATTGGCAGGGCTTCAAGCCTTCAGAAAGAGTAATACACTATAAAATGAATGGTTTGACAGACAATGTAAAGAATCTAAAAGTAACTCAAGGCGAAAGTATTGCAAAGTTGCTCTGAGTGAAAGGAGGAACTACAAGAAACATAGAAGTAAGCAGAAGAACATGCTGTAAATCAGAATTTTATTTAAAATGTTAGAACCAAATATTAGCTGCTATGAATATTATAGATAATAGATCATTCTTTAGATTAATTTGATATGGAACATTTAAACATCTAAGAAAACAATTGCCATTAAACTGTAGAATAGCTGAAGAGGGCTGGCAAGTTTATTTGGGTGATCTATATCGGTACATTACCCCATAAAATTGTTTCTCAAAATAACAAAGTGATTCTTAAATCTTTGATTTATTTACTGTAGATACAATAACACAAATCATGTTTCCCCTTACATTTAAAAGGGGCATTTGGTTCTGACAGTTTACCAGCGGTTGCTGTCAAAACTAATATAGATTGATGGGCCAAAGTATTTGTCTCCAGCTTTTGACTATTCACTTAATTAGGTCAAGTCACAGTTATTTGGAAAGGGACTATAATTAAACGCATATATAGAAAGGATAACCCTACATTTTCAAAATCCTTGTTTGATCAGTCAAATAGATGTAGGAGATACAATATATGTAAACATTATCGTGCAAGCTCTACAAGGATGGATTGAGGATAAGAACCTAACACCTGTGGAGAAGGGCGGTTTTAGATCATTGCTTTAGTCTTTGTGCAGTGTCTGCAGTGTCAAAACAATTTGTAGAATAGAGAGGTAACCTCTTTGATGCCTTGTAGATGTTAGAGTAGCATTTGGTTTGGTAAATTGAGGTGTCTAGTGGGAAAAAAATGATCTATATGTCTACCTCTATCTACTCTCAATATTGACAAAATGGAATACCAATAGCTGGGCCAGAGTGGAAATTGACATCGAAGGTGACCTCTCAGAAAAAAATGGAATTCACAATAGATTATGTCAGGGATGTGTTCTGACGCAAAGTTATTATTTTTATTATTACCTAATTGCCCTGTCATGTTAACATAAATCAGCTCATGTTCACCTATAGTCGAGGGGGACACAAGTTCACTGCTTATTGGACCCAGAATACCTAGTAATCATGGATTGTACACCGATCGGCCTACAAAGAATACTGAATTCATTTAATATCTACTGTTCCCAAAATTGTTGATTAATTCATGTTCATTAATTATTCAACAATTCATTATTCAACAGTTTTGGGAACAGTAGTTATGAAATGCTCACAGTTGTCCACAAAAGATTAATAATTTTGGTTTTGGATTAAAGTGCAGTCATTTTCAATGGTGTATGGGTGATTCTAAAAAGCGAGGAAGTAACAACATATAAATATTTCGGAATTCTTTTTCTAAAATAATCTAAAATGGTCAGTCCATTAGAGCAATGTGAGGTTAGATTACTGTCCCCAGTAGCAGGATTAAGGAAATTTTATAAAGATTATGGTGGATGTTAGACCTGGTATCCTTTGCGTGGTTTCCCCCTGACTATTTTGCCTTCTGATCTCCTGTTTGGCTGACTTCATTTTTGCTGGCTTTGGGGTTCTACCACTTTACCACTGCTAACCAGTGCTTAAGGGCCGGTGCCCTGTACTCTAGACATTGTGATATGGGTTTATCCACAATATGCACAGTTAATTTACTTGTAAATCCCTTCTAAAGTGCACTACCTGTACACAGGGCCTGTAAATTAAACGCTACTCGTGTGCCCGCAGTAATGATTGTGCCACCCACTACGATAGCCTTTTAAACGTGTCTCAGGCCTGCTACTGCAGAGCCTGTGTGTGCAGTTTTAAACTGTCATTTCAACCTAGCAAGTGCACCCACTTGCCAGGCCCAAACCTTCCTTTTCATTACATGTAAATCACCCTTAAGGTAGGCAGTGCAGTGTATTTAAAAAGTTGAACATGTACTTTTGAGTTTAATATGTCCTGGTAGTGAAAAACTATTAAATTCGTTTTTCACTACTGCAAGGCCTATCTCTCCCACAGGTGAACATTGGGATTACCTTGGAACAGACTTTGAGTGTAATTTCGAATTGGGAAAAGATAGAAATTTGAAGTTTGGTGTCCCTGGACTCACAATTTACTATAGCAATGTATGGTGACGTCAGATTTTCAATTGTAAGTTTGAAAATGCCACTTGTAGAAAATTGGCATTTTCTTACTTTAGCCATTCTGTGCCTCTGCCTCTGTCTCTGAATACACGTCTGGGGTGGGTGACAGTTGGGGTTTGTGCATTTCTGCTAGACAGTTACACACAAAGGGAGCTGGGGTGTGACATTTACATCCTGATGGCCCATCACCAGGTTGACTGGCCATCCTGGGCTAGAAGGGAGGGAGAATCTGACACTTCCTCCTGAATATAGCTGTGCCTGTCCCCACATGAAGAACTGCCTAACCACCTTTAGAGTGTTTGCAGCCAGGAAAGGAATGGTAGGGACATTGTGCAGTTCAAATGCCTCTTTTTTTAAATGTCCCCCACTTCCAAGGGGCATCTGGGTATAAGTACTGGACCTCAAACTCTACCAAATCAGTACACTTCTGGATCTGAGGACATTCTGCCAGGAAGGACTGCTGTGCTGCCAGGAGAAACTGCCACTCTGCTGAACTACTTTGCTGTGTTGGCCTGCTGCCTCTTCTTACCTGGGAGCGAGAAGGATTGGACTTATCTCTCCACATCCTCTAAAGAACCTGGGGCAAGATGTGTTTTGCAAGTAAGCGTTTTGCATGGCGCAAACTGCGAAAATCGCAGCTTGCGCCATGCAAAATGTGCATCGCGACGCACATTCTTATTTTGCGAGTCGGTACCGACTCGCAAAATGGGAATGCGACTCGCAAATAGGAAGGGGTGTTCCCTTCCTATTTGCGACTCGCACCGCGATGCAGAATTGCTTTGTGACCGCGAACGCGGTCGCAAATCAATTCGCAGTTACCACCAGTGTCACACTGGTGGTAACCCATTCGCAAAAGGGAAGTGGTCCCCATTGGACCCCTTCCCCTTTGTGAATGTTGCCGTTAATGTATTTTCAGAGCAGGCAGTGGTCCAGTGGACCACTGCCTACTCTGAAAAAACGAAACCAAATGGTTTTGTTATTTTTTTGTATTGCAACTCGTTTTCCTTTAAGGAAAACGGGCTGCAATACAAAAAAAAAGATGCTTTATTTAAAAAGCAGTCACAGACATGGAGGTCTGCTGTCTCCAGCAGGCCACCATCCCTGTGAGTGCAGGGAATCTCAATGGGGACGCAAAATGCGACCCACCTCATTAATATTAATGAGGTAGGTCTTTGCGACTGAAACATCGTTCTGCATCCGATTTTGCGAATTGGAAATTGCGAGTCTCACCGACTCGCAATTTCCGATTCTCAAAATCGCAGTTTCCTACATCTGGCCCTAAGTGACTCCAAGGACTTGCTGGCTTGCCTCTTGTTCTGAAGTTTCTGACTGTGATCTCTGACAGTATTACTCATGGGCCAGTCATTTAAATATGGGTTGTGAACTATATATTTATTTATTGTTGATGAATTCCAGCATGAACGCCAATAAAATGGAAAAGTTGCTTTATGTTCTTTCTTCTCTTTTCTAGGTTCCAGGGAAAAGGTCCATCTGTCATTCCCTAAAAAAACACAATAAGGGCTGGTAAGTATTCAGGCTTCCTTATATGTTTTGTGCCACCACCATATTCACCTGAGGTGCCCACTGGAAAAAAGTGCTCCTCTACTTGTTTGGGCATGTCCAGTATTGAAGCGAATTTCATGTTCAACCCCACCATGCGGTTTAAAGAAGTGCCTTCCTCCCTTGTTATTCTTCCCTCTTATTCTATTGAGGCTGCCGTTGGGGAGCCAGTGTTCTGCCCACACAATGACCCTGGCCACACACCTGCCTAAGCCACACTCGTCCGGAAGCGTGGCTGGAAGATGTAGCTCCACGGCAGACGGCCTCCTAGATCTTCTCTTGTCCTTCTTGGGCTGCTTTTCCTCAACCGAGTCCACTCTTCATTCCCAGCGGAGGCCTTGGCTCCCAGCGCGTTCTTCTTTTTCCATCTTCTCCAATGGCGCTCTCGGCATCTGCTTGTCCTCTGGCTTCTCCACAAGACCCTCTGTCGGTTTCACCTCCTGTCGCCACGACGACACCACTGTGTGCAATGCTAGTTCCTCTTCTCTTGCTGACCCTGGAACCAGTTCCTGGAAGCAATCCTGGAAGCAATCCTCTGGTCCCTCCCTCTGGCTGAAAGGGAAACTTCCCTTAAAGGTACTGTCGTTGTCCTGTATGAGAGAAGAGGGAGGTGCGCGGATTGAGGTCTTGTTCTTCCTACATTAGGTGAGTTGTTGACACAGGGCCATCAAAAACTTCCTCCAAGTCTGCTGTAGCTGCTGGACTCTGCCAAATTGCCTGCCAAGAGGTGGCAATTCAGTCCTGGGCCTTGGAAGGGGACTCTGCAGCTGTTCTCCTGCAAACATCAATGCATTGACACCGTAGTGCCTATGGGAACCACCGAATCCTCCCTCAATGCCAACGCATCACCGCTGCTGCTGAGGTCGAATACTTCACTTCAATGACTGTTCAAAGAGGATGGGCACATCACCACCAGACCCAGTGCATCACCTTCGCTGTGCGCACCATGGTAACTCCTCGCTTTCATAGCAAGGGCTTTGACACCTCTATTCGAGGATATCGCTTCGACGACTCTGCGGCACAACGCCGATGCACCCCTCTGTCTGCACAGGTCAGAACTGATACATCACCGTTGCATCGCCTCCTCAACGCTAACATGACTCTCCATCCAAGGTACCTTTCAGCGGATCCTGTCTCGGTCCTGTAGCTGGCCTGCCCTCCATCGCTGTCAGACTGAACTTTGGATTTACCCTGGTTTAGCATGATCTCAAGTAATCTTTTAGCACTATTGATTTCTAAGTGCTCTATTACAGTTTATTTATTTTTTTAAATCATATCTTGGGTGCTACTTATTGGATTTTTGTTGCTTTGATCTTGTTTTACTCAGATAAATATTCTCTATTTTTCCAAACTGGTGTGGAGTCTTTTTATAGCATTTTCATTGTGTTACTGTAATTTAAGTGTTGCACAACTACTTTACACATTGCCTATTAGGTTAAGCTGTGCCAAGCTACCAGAGGGTGAGGACAGGTCAACTTAGGTTGTGTATCTGAGTTACCCTGACTAGGATTGTGGTCCCTACTTGGACAGGGTGAATACACCTGCAAACGAGAGAATGATAGTGGTCTTTCATTAGGTTCTCTTATTCACACACATAAAGTTAAAGTTCTTCTGCAGGTATTGTATGGTACAGAGATATTGAGCCTTGATTGTTCGGCCACCTTGGAGTCAATGGATAACTTTTGCTTAAAACGTTTATTGTCACTTCCCATGCAGCAGTAATCCAAGCCATTATGCTGAAACTCCATCTGATATCTTGTCAGGACTTGGCAACCCTGCTGTCCTTGAGATAGTGGAATAAGCTGTCATGAGCTTCGTAAAATGTCTAGCGGAAACATGGTCTCCGCCAGCCTGCAGGTCCTTTCTGTCGTCCATGGCAGTCTGACCGCGGTGGCAGTGCTGGCGGTGCTTTGGCTGTATTCTGTTGGGAATACCACATAGTCATAATTTGTGGGTCTTCTCAACCAGCCTTGAGGCTCTATGTCTGAAAAGGGACACACAGTACACTGTTAGGCAGGCTAGTTTGCTTGCCAAGTGGCCTCTGCTGTTCACCTGCAATAATAAAATAACTTTACTCCTCTGTAAATAATAATTATTGTATTGTGAATGCAGTGACAACAAGAAACATTCTGGTGGCTACTTCTAACCATAGAATCCTCACCTTGTGAATATCTCCAAGTGCCAGAATGGATCTGGAAACTCCAAAAGCAGTGCCCTGGAACCAGCGTTGTTCCACTCTGGAAATTATGTGCAGAGCCACATAACAGCACCACTCATGTGTGCTGACTTACTTTCCGTTCTTGCTGCACCTTCAGACATGGATCTGGAGCTCTGCTCCTTTTCTTCATTCCTTGAAGAGGTTTCCTCTCTTAAAAATGTTTCCAGTGTGCAAGGGCACATGTCACACCCTAACACGACACAGTTTAAACCGTGTAGGGACAGCTGCACAGAGATATCTCTGACAGATCCCCACAAAGCATTCTTCTGATGTTTGGGTTCAGCACATAACTCTCAAGCCTGCCACAAATGCACCTAGATAAATCTGAAAGCCATCCGAGAATGTGAAGCAAAGCTTTATGTGGCAAAACACCACAAGATTCATGAAAGTCCTGCTCCCAGTTGAAGTACGAGTGCAAACCTACTCTGACTGCCAAAGTAGTTACAGCAGCAGCCCTTCTTGATGGTTGAAGTCTTTGGGTAGGTCCAAAATGATTCACATGAAATCCAAATGGAACCTGGCCCCTTCCATCAATCTTGTTCTCTGGAGAAGGCACAAGGGTGCCTCTATGCCTCCAGGTCTTGCTCCAGTTCCAATTCCAATCTTAGTCTCAATGCACCCAGAGCTTCTGACATCGCAGCGGGCTGAAGCCTTTAGAGAGGCTATGCTGCGCATCTTTCGCACACCTCTAGCACGTCTTTAGGTCCCAAGGATCCACAGGGGCCTCCAGTTAGTTTACTACTGCAGAATCTATCCTGTGCAGCATCTTTGCCCCTTGAGCCCACTTCAGGCTCCACACCGGCATCACTGCTGACTTTGGGTCAGTTCCAAAACCTGTGCCGGCCCCTTGGACATCAATGCCGACACTGATGCCGGCACCAATGCCTCCAGTGCCATGGGAGGGGACACAACCTATTGTGGGCTTTGACTCCAAGACAAATTTGGCTTGACCTCGACCAATGTTGCACCCAAGTCCCAATGTAGCTCAGCCAATACTCAGTCCCTCTGACTCAGACAGTATACCATTACCATGTAGTCTCGCACAGACACTGCACCAGCTATTTGTATCAGAATCCAACCAGAGTCGGCCATATCGAGATTACAATGGCAGTGACGGGGAAGAATTTATGCCGCCCTATAATGAGGATACCTGGTACATAGAACTACAAGATGCCAGTAGGTTGCTGTAAGGGGAGGGTTCAGTGGTACAGAGGACTTAGACTCGGATTTTGGCCCTATAAGGGCGTAAACGCCATTTATTTATTATAGTAAGATGATTGTAGAAATAACCGCTTTACTTCTTTATAGTCTCTCTTTGGTGTTTCTCTGTTGTTAGTTTGGGTTGACTTGTATGTCTCTTTAATGTTCTTTCTTTCGCTTTTAGGTGGCGAACTCCAGGTACTTCTTCTTGGTTCCCGTGGGCTCTCGGAGAAACAAGAGGATATGTCTAGGTAAGTGGGACGGTAGTTTGTTATGTCTATTATCTGTTAGTAAAAAGGGAGGGGGTGTGTGAGGGAAGGAACTATAGGAGATAGTGTCGGCGGGGTTAAAAGAAGAGAAGAGAGGGTGGAGTGGACTATTATTGTGGCTATTGTATACTGGTGATAGAGTGGGAAAGGTGATCTGTGATGTCCCAATACCTGATACCCAAAACGACCCTCCCTGTTCCCTTCCTGCCCTCCCCGGCCTCCTATTCCTTCCTTCCACCACCCCTGGCCCCTTTACTGACGGTGCCCCTTTAATATGGCCCGTACCTTGTTCAGCCACGACCCTCCTGGGTCGTGGCAGGATTTCTCTCCTCCTTGCGGTTTCTTCTCAGATCCACCGCTTGGGCTGGGGTCCCTTTCCTCGACACTCCGTTCGGTCACCGTGGCCTCGGGTTCTCGTGGTTCCTTCGTCTTACTCTCTCCACCAGCGTCCTCGCATTGCTCCTCGGCATCCTCTCTTGTCTCGCCGTTCTTTTCTCCTCCCGCTGCGGCAACCCGGAAGTCCGGTGCCGGGCGAGAGTCCCGCCCCCACGTGTCTCCTTGACGACGCGGGTCGGGAACGGAGGAGGTGCGCGGCCGGCGCCAGGACCTCGCGTCGGTAGGCGAGGTGGATGACACCCGCCTACATACCCCATCCCATGAACGGGACTGGTATAGGACCGCAGAATCCGGGCAGCGAGAGAGAAAGTCAGCGGGACATTGGCTGGACCCAGGGATGTGACGGACCTGAAAGGTAAAGGGCTGGAGTTCAAGGAACCAGTGCAACACCCGGGAATTAGTATCCTTATGGGAGGCTAACCAAGTCAATGGGGCATGGTCAGTAAAGAGGATGAAGGGCCGGCCCAAGAGATAATACTGGAGACACTCAATCGCCCACTTTATGGCAAGACATTCCTTCTCAATAGTGGGATAGTGTGTTTCTCTAGGTAACAACTTACGACTAATATAGACAATGGGGTGATCATAACCCTGATCGTCTGGCTGCGCTAGGACTGCTCCTAAGCCGACGTTGGAAGCGTCGGTAAAAAGGTGAAATGGCCTAGAAAAATCAGGACACCTCAATACTGGCTCGGTTGATAGGGCATCTTTGAGTAATTGGAAGCCTTGAAGTTGAGAAGGAGTAAAAGAAGGAAGGGTGGTAGGATATTGTTTTTTTAGCAAATCTGTGAGGGGGGCAGTAATGGTAGAATATTGCGGAATAAATCTATGATAATACCCCACCAACCCCAGGAAAGAACGAAGTTCCTTTTTGGTTCTGGGGAGAGGTATCCGTCTAATGGTATCTACTTTATCTTTCTGAGGACGCAACACCCCCATACCGATGACATACCCAAGATATGCTATTTGGGTTTGCCCTAGGACACCCTTGGTAGGATTGGCGGTGAGCCTTGCTCTTGCTAAAGTAGAGAACACTTTTTCTAGGTGTTGGAGATGTTCCGCCCAGGTTGTACTAAAAATGACGATGTTGTCAAGATAGGCGGCAGTGAACTCTTGGAAGGGCCGTAGGAGGCGGTCCATCAAGCGTTGGAATGTAGCGGGTGCACCGTGAAGTCCAAAGGGAAGGACGGTGAAACGATATAAACCAGAAGGGGTTGCGAACGCTGTCTTTTCTTTGTCTTGTGGGGCTAAGGGAATCTGCCAATATCCCTTTGTTAGATCAATGGTGGAAATAAAACGTGCATGTCCTATTTTCTCTAGGACTTCGTCTACCCGGGGAATAGGATAGGTATCGAACAGTGATATCTCATTGAGCTTTCTGAAGTCGATACAAAACCGGACAGAGCCATCCGGTTTCGGAACCAAGACGACAGGGGAACACCACACACTCGTGGACGGTTCAATGACGCCTAAAGATAACATCTTTGTTATCTCCCCCTCTATAAGAGTCTTTCTTGCTTCGGGAATTCGGTAAGGCCGTAGGCGTACGGTTTGGCCCTCGGGTGTCCGAATATGATGTTGGACCATAGACGTTCGTCCGGGAAGTTCCGAAAAGAATTCGGAATAGTTTTGGATTAACTCGAGTAATTGACTTTTCTCTGTATTCGGTAGGGAGTCATTGATACAAGGGCTTCTTTGTTTTTCTAGTTGGAGTGTGGGACATAATTCTAGCCCTAATGAATTGGTTGGGGTTACTAGGTATCCCGTAGCTGGAGGATCACTATTGGTCTCAGGATTCTCCCATTTCTTTAACAGATTACTGTGGTAAATTTGAGTCCGTTTAGGGTGCTCCTGTAGTTCAATCAAGTAAGTAACCGGGGTGACTGCTTTTATTACTCGATACGGCCCCTGCCACTTTGCAAGTAACTTATGTTCAGAGGTGGGTCGCATGATTAATACCTGGTCGTTGGGATGAAGAACCTGCAGTTTGGTGCCCTGATCATAATAATTTTTTTGAGTTTCTTGTGCTTTTTCTAAATGTTGTCTTACATCCTCCCAGACCGTCTGGAGGTGTGTTTTTAAATTGTGGATATATTCTAGGAGGGGTCTCTCATCATTGTTCTCTTCTTCCCATAATTCTGCCGCCATGTCTAGTAAATTACGGGGCTGTCTCCCGAATACCAATTCAAACAGACTATGTCCAGTAGAGGATTGCTCATGTGTCCTTATTGCATAAAGCACTAGTGGTAGTTTCTGATCCCAGTCTTTTCCCGAATCGCTTACTATTTTCCGCAAGAGAGTTTTAATGGTGCGGTTATACCTCTCCACTAAACCATCTGTTTGTGGATGATATACCACTGTCTTTATTTGGGTAATGCCTAGGGTCTTACATATCTGTTTCATGAGCCCAGATATGAAGGGTGTCCCTTGATCGGTAAAAATCTCTTCGGGGAAACCAACCCGTGAAAAAAATGTTATCATGGCTTGTGCAACGGCTTTGGTAGTTGTACTAGTAAGAGGGATGGCCTCAGGATATATGCTGGCATAATCAACCAGAACGAGGATATGGGTGTGGCCCTTGGTAGATGGTAAAAGGGGTCCGATTAAATCCATGCCTACTCTTTTGAAGGGAGTATCTATGATTGGTAGCGGATGTAACGGGGCTCTCCTAGTAGCTCCTGGTTCTACTAAGTGACATTTTGGGCATTGGGTACAGTACTTTCGGATCTGGGCATAGACTCCCGGCCAGTAAAAACGTCTCAATAAGTATTCCTCTGTTTTCTCTCGGCCACAATGGCCTCCTCCCGGTTGGTTATGAGCGAGGAATAATACCTGAGTCCGGTAGGGCTCAGGGACCACTAATTGTCTCTTCTCGCCATTTACCGAAGTGGAAACCCTATATAGTAGGTCCTTATGTACTATAAAGTGGGGACCTACCTCTCCGGTAGAGGTATTACTGGCACTTCTCCAAGCGTGCTCGAGGGTGGGATCCTCGCGTTGGCTTACTCTAAACGATACTGGGGCGCTGGTTATGTTAGCCACTGGTTTCTCTTGTCTTTGATTAGCAGCATATTTTTGTTTTTCGGCCCTTTTCTCTTTTCGGGTTAATTTCTTCCGTTCGGGGGGGGCTACAAATGGGGGTATTCTGAAATGGAGCGTCTACCCACCAGCTATCGATAGGGTTGGACTTTCGCGTTTGGTCTAAAATGTCATAAAATCGCGGATAATCAGTCCCAATGACACACTCTTCTATCAAATTATCCATGAGACCCATCTGGAGGAAGTCGTGATACGTGTCCCACTCCACCTCTACCGACTCAAGGGGATACTGAGCTCAGTCCCCATGGATGCAACATATCGTCACCCAGTGATCTGCAGTGGAATTTATGTGCTTGACTACATCTCGACGTATCACTGATTGACTACACCCGGAGTCAATCAAGGCCATGACCAATTGTCCATTTATTCGCAGGGGGTGTTTGAAAGACGTATCGCCTTTTCCTATGCACAGTACTCTCCCTCGAGTAACCCCTATCTCCATCGGCTCCACACCCTCATGTTTCTTGGGACACCCCCGAGCTATGTGGCCCCACTCCCCACAATTGAAACACTGAGGTTGTTGCAGAGGGTTTCGCTCTGTACTCCGGGAGGTTCCAGGCTCCTCAAGGGTTCGTCTAGTTGTATATCGAGGAGGAGTTATGGGCATTTTACTCAGGGGTCTAGGAGTTTGGCTTTTAACATCCACCGACCGACGATAGGCGCACGCCAAGTCGACGGCTAGTTCAGTGTCGATTTTAGGGTGCTGTCTTATCCAGTTCCGGGTGCTCGCAGGAAGGGAGTCTAGATATTGCTCTAAAATGATGGCCTTAATGACGTCTTCGTGGTTAGTCCCTAAGGGCCCCAACCACTTCAGTCCTAAGTCCTTCACCCGGTAGTAAAAGGTACGTGGATCTTCATTCTGACCCCATTTAGCTTTACGAAACTTCATCCTATAATATTCCGTATCATGCCCCACTCTTTCAAGAATACTCTTCTTAATATCGGAATACGGGGTGGTGCCACCGGGATTTGCAGCCTGATAGGCGGATTGGAGGGTGCCTGTTAAGAGGGGAGCGATGTATTGGCCCCATCGTTTTTCAGGCCATTGAGCTGATGAGGCTACTCTTTCGAAATTCATAAAAAAGGAGTCGGGATCCTCACCTTCTTTATATTTTTGTAATACCGAGCTAGGCACGTTTGGGTGTACTTTGCTGGCCGCAATTGTATCAGTCAATTTTTGAAGAGCGGTCTCATGAACTAATTGATTATTGGCCATTATAGTAGCCTGACTTTTCAGGGCGGCTTGAAGGGCCTCTCTGTCCTCTTTGGCCTCCCTTTGTTGGGCCTCCCAAACTAATTGGAGGTGGCGTTGACCCTCCGCCAATTGTTTTATCATGTCCTCCAGGGTGGGTTTCTCCTCCATGCTCACAACACCTCTATACGGTCCAAAAAGGGGGGGGTTATCAATATACCCTGATCCCACTACTGACACCACTGTAAGGGGTGGGTTCAGTGGTACAGAGGACTCGGACTCGGATTTAGGCCCTATAAGGGCGTAAACGCCATTTATTTATTATAGTAAGATGATTGTAGAAATAACGGCTTTACTTCTTTATAGTCTCTCTTTGGTGTTTCTCTGTTGTTGGTTTGGGTTGACTTGTATGTCTCTTTAATGTTCTTTCTTTCTCTTTTAGGTGGCGAACTCCAGGTAACTTCTTCTTGGTTCCCGTGGGCTCTCGGAGAAACAAGAGGATATGTCTAGATAAGTGGAACGGTAGTTTGTTATCTCTATTATCTGTTAGTAAAAAGGGAGGGGGGGTGTGAGGGAAGGAACTATAGGAGATAGTGTCGGCGGGGTTAAAAGAAGAGAAGAGAGGGTGGAGTGGACTATTATTGTGGCTATTGTATACTGGTGATAGGGTGGGAAAGGTGATCCGTGACGTCCCAATCCCTGATACCCAAAACGACCCTCCCTGTTCCCTTCCTGCCCTCCCCGGCCTCCTATTCCTTCCTTCCACCACCCCTGGCCCCTTTACTGATGGTGCCCCTTTAATATGGCCCGTACCTTGTTCAGCCATGACCCTCCTGGGTCGTGGCAGGATTTCTCTCCTCCTCGCGGTTTCTTCTCAGCTCCACCGCTTGGGCTGGGGTCCCTTTCCTCAACACTCCGTTCGGTCACCGTGGCCTCGGGTTCTCGTGGTTCCTCTGTCTTCCTCTCTCCACCAGCGTCCTCGCGTTGCTCCTCGGCGTCCTCTCTTGTCTCAGCGTTCTTTTCTCCTCCCGCTGCGGCAACCCGGAAGTCCGGTGCCGGGCGAGAGCCCCGCCCCCACTAGTCTCCTTGACGATGCGGGTCGGGAACGGAGGAGGTGCGCGGCCGGCGCCATGACCTCGCGTCGGTAGGCGAGGTGGATGACACCCGCCTACAGTTGCCTACCTCACCCAATGTCAGGTTTGTTTCCCTGTCAGACTAGCAACTGTGGAAAGAGAGTACATCCTTTGTGACAGTCGTTAAAAGAGGTGCTGAAGTCCTTCCTTTTTTTTGAGAACTCATGCTGTATTCCTGCCAGAGGTAGTGACACCTCTTCTTGTCAGGCAAACCATGACTTTTCTAATATTCTTTGCTCTGCCTCATCTCTCAAAGAGGAGGGGGGACTCCATTGCTTAGACCCCAAATCAGCACTGACTTTTTACATCAACTGCACTAAGGTACATCAGGTAGACAAAGAAGTTCAAGGCGGTGCAGAAGCGGGACCGTCTCACAATGGATATTCGTCTTTATTAAGATCTGCTACCCATTGGCTAAGAAGCAGCCTCCAGAAGGTCTGAGGGCTTATTTCACCAGAGCTAAGGCTGATGTCACTCTGCTACAACACAGCTTCTGTCATGGACATCAGCCACACTGCTACTTGGTTATCAGTGCACACATTCACAAAGCACTATTGCCTTGATAGTCAAGCCCATCAGAATGGGTATTTTGTCCACTGGGTCCTGCAGAACTTTTTGATTTGAGCCATTCTACTGATCGCGCACCTTCGCATGTACTGTTTTTGGTATTTATTCACAAGGTGAGGAATATGGGGTTTAGTAGTATTGATCATTAGAATGTTACCTTACTTAACGCTCTTTCTGGTGGATACTCTGTCTCACTTTAGATTCCTCACCGCCCTTTCAGCTCCTCATTCTTTGGAATGGTCTCTTTTTCCTTTTTGAAAAGGTCCAAATTTAGGAACCTTCACACTGTTCTTTCCAATTTGAGGGCTCGGACAATCTTCGGAAAGAAACTGATGTCAGAACACATGGATGGCTTATATATGTGGCACCGCTGTCACTTCTGAAATGGAATGAAGTTGGTGCAGAGTCGCAGGGTGCCACCTTGTTGCATGCAGGAGCACTGCTTCTAGAGTTTCCAGATCCAGTTGTCACCTTATGTTAGATATTTGTGTTGGCTACATTCTCCACCAGAAAGAACATTGCAGTTGTCAAAGGTAAGTAACTTGTTTGTTTAGAAATCAACAATCCAGAAATGCTCTGAAAATGTTCTAAATCCTATTTAAGAATGAAAATACATTCTTCCCTGAAAGGAGGGATCGAAAATACTTAGACTTAAAGGACTCACTCTTAGTGCTCAGGCAAATTGGTATTGATGAGAAATTCCCATAGATATCCAATTTACCTGCTTATCACATGCGGCATGAACTTTTTAAATTTCGAATTGGCCATAACCCGTATTTCGCTAATTCAGTTTTAGTAAACCAATTATACCTACACCTTAATTTTCTGTATGTGTTCTGGAGGGGAGAAAGGTATGAATGAGCACATTTTATTAGACTGTGTTTTTAGTTAGTTTTCATCGCTGCTTTCTAAAGCCTTTTCTTTAGGTCTCGCCTGAGACAGCGCGCATGCACTGTTGCTTGCGATGATCTAGACAGAAAAAAAGCTCTAAAAATGGGGACTTTTAGCCTGCCTAATACTTACCGTTGGCTTGCTCCATTGTTGCTCCTATTTTCTTCATGTTCATTAATGAGCATGTGTTTGCCTATATCGGCTTCACTGTTTCCATGTTTTTGTTTTCTTCCTTGGACCACGGATCGAGTTCTGTTTGATTTCTTGATTAGTGTTCTTCTTGCTGTTTGCACTGGTATTGTGGTACTTTTTTGTGCTTGAGTTTTGTTTGTGTGTATGTTCTTTTTACAAGTCCCTGCACCATTGTATTTTGTTTTTACCTGCTGTTATGCCCGTTGTTTTTGCTTTTTCGTCTGGGGCCCACCGCTCCCCTAGTTCGTTGTTTGCTTTCCAGATTTTTCAAAAGTTCTTTTTCCATTAAGCCGCTTTTTTACAGCCAGTTTTATCCTAACCACATAACGATATAGTAACACAATTTATTACATTTTAATAAAGTTACATGTTGCTTCATTCACTAAGGGTGCATTTGTTAATGACTCGTTCTTGTTTTGTTCGCATTCAGTTTAACACCACCCTCCTTCCCTTTTGGAAAACCACAGTAAGTTACATGTTTTTAAAATGTACCAACTCATGATATCGGCACTTGCCTGAATACATGTGCATGCTTGTTGTTAGCAAGTAGGTTGTACACCTTACTAACATGCCACACCTTACTCATAACATAATATACTATACAATTATAGGCCATGACATACCAGAACATATCATACTGTACAATACCAGATCATACCATAACATACTATACAATAACAGGCCATACTATACTTTACAATACAATGATAGTCCATACCATATCACAATATCATACCATATTATACCATACCATACTATACAATAACAGGCCATACTAGAACATACCATACAATAGTGGCTCATACCATACTACAAAATGACTAGCCACGTCGTGCTATACTGTACAATTGCAGCCTGTACCATATCACACTATCCAGTCAAGTAACTCTCACCCCCTTTAACTCTATTCACCCTTCAACCTCCAAGTCACACTCACTGCCCTTTACCTTACCCACTAAAGAACCCTCATCACCCTTACCTCCCTGTACGTCTGCCCACCCCTCAACACTTGTCACCTTCCCTTACCTCTCCCCACTCCTCAACCTTCAAGTCACCTTCACTTCCCTTTATCTCTACTCAACCTTCAAGTCACCCTCACCTCCATTCACCTCTACCCACCCCTCAACCATCAAGTTACACTCAGCTTCCTCTACCTCTTTCCACCCCTCAGCCCTAAAGCCACCTTTACCTTCCTTTACCTGTACCCATCCCTAAGCCCTGAAATCATTTGCTTTTTATGTTATTTTAAACAAATGTTATTTAAAAAAAATATTTACCTGTGTGGTAAAAGTACAAATACTTTCCCTGTGGTAAAGGCTGTGAGATGAAGGCTGTTTCCTCTTGAGATACAAATGTTTTGAAGGCATTGTTGATTGTTGTATGCCCTTCAGTATGTTTGGAAGCACCTTTGCCTCTATGACAATTTGACCCCTACATCCATTCCCACACCCTGTACTTTAAGTCTCGTCTGAGAGAGTGTGAGACCTTTTGGCCTATATTTATGGATTTTGATGCAAACGTGCGCTGAAGCAGTTTTGCGACAAAATCCATAGCCCCTGCTATCGCCAGCCGGGCTCTATATTTATGGAATGGCACATGATGGCGAAAAGGACAGGCTAGCGTCTAAAGAAAAGATGCTAGCTGGTGGGGGCTGGCGGGAGGGGAAAAGGTACTGGTGGACCAGAAATGACCCTAGGTATGTTAGTGGCAATTAATATGCCGCCAACCAGCCTAGTGTTATTTTCTGACAAACTACCACCCAAACATGACTCCTGTCTTATTAAAGACAGGAGTCATACCCACCACCCCAATGGCCAGCCCTGGGGACCCGTGTCCCATGGGCAAGGCCATAATACCCAGTGCCAGGCAGTAGGCCCCAAGTAAGGGGCCCCCATTGGCACAGAAAAAAATATATATACTTACCTATACTTACCCAGGGTGGGGTCCCCCATCCTATGCTGTCCTTCTGGTGTGGGTGGGGATGTTCCTGGGGCTTGGCGTGGGCATCTGAGGGCCCATTCCATGGTGTTTAGCCATGGAAATGGGTCTACAGGTCCCTTAACGTCTGGTCAGACCGAGACGGTAAATAATTGTGCTAAGCAAGCTTAGCACCATTATTTTGGTCCACCTACTCCGTGCATGTCGTTTTTGTGCTGGAGTACAAATATGGCGGTAGGGGGTTAGTGTGATATTGTGGACGGGAACGCCTGCCTTGCATCTAATTAGCGCAAGGTAGTTTGCCGCATCCACAATATTTTGACACTAGACGGATCTAGTGTCAAAATATAAACATGGAGTTAGCTATGCTAAATATTTGACGCTAAAACGGCACAAGCCAAGTATAAAGATGCACCCTTGTTTAGTTAGGGAACTTAGATCCCACTACTTGGATACTCCTTGGATACCTTTAGTTGTCTTCATCTTTTCTCTCATTTCCTTGCTTCTATTTGATCAACAAGTGCCAGCTTTACTTACTGTTCGGGTGTTTGGACCTACCCTGGAGCATGGCCCAACTACTGCATACCTTGCTCTGGGTCCTTACAGTGCTTGTCGCTTTCAGAGGTACCTGTTTTTCCTTTTACTTGCACCCCATTTATCCTGCCCCCACCCGCATTGCAAACATGTTATTAGTACCAATGTGTTTCTTTGATGTGGTGTGTGCAGTAGTTCATTTTTTAATATAAGTTTGTAAATGCAGGCTTATATTTAAATTTTATGTTGGTTTTAGGGTAATACTTTGATGTATTATGTTGGTTTATGTTATTCTCGTGTAACAGACCACAGTCCTAATAATCTATTTATTAAGTAAAAAAATAATGTGCCCACAGGCTGGTGGAGTTGTCGGTGTGATGACCACGGGAATAACATAGACACTCAAGAGCATGTTTTTAAAAAAAAACAAATCTTATTGCATTTTTCAAGTAAACAGTGCTACATTACCAATCATAAGAATGCAGGTCTGTACAGCGGGGAGACAGTAACTGACATATGAGTCAAACACAAACAGACAAGTATATAATCTACAGATTCGCAATATCAGGGTGTGATTGATGCAACAGCCCACAGTGTTAATCCACTGGCATGGCATAGAACTGAAGACACAATAGCAAATAGTAACTCAATGTGCTCCCGCCACTTCCACCTCGCACACATCTAGCAAACAGGTATGGAGCCTCCTCCGAACCAGACAGCACCAGTTCAGACAACAGAAGCAGGGTCAGGCAACAGTGGGGGCACACCAACATCTGGCGAGGGAGCCGCAGAAACCTCCTCTTCAGCTAGAATCTGTCCCTGGGCATCTATTCTGGGGAAAGCTACTAAGATTATGTCTCAAGCAGGCAAAATTGTGACCCTACACACTCCCTTGGTCTCCTCCTTCCTGATTGCCTCCTTCTCACAGTCCACCCACTTGGACAGCTCCTTCCCCCATCTATTTGGGCCACCAGCAGATTTCCAGCTCATCATCAATTGCCTAAGAGCAAGAATAAGCTCTAAGTCTGCAAACCTTCGGGACGCTCTTCGAGTATGAAAGCCCAATAAGTACAACTGTGGAGAACAATCAAATTGTCAGACTGGTGCCCAACAGATAACTTGTCAGACAGCGTCCGAATATGGAGGCAACTCAGGGCATGTCCAGACCATATGGTAGAAACCTGCGTCAATTGCACGTCATCAGGGGCATGCAGATGAAGCCCTGTGGAACATGGTATGGATGTGCTGAAGGGTGAGGTGCACCCGGTGCAGGAAATAAAACTGTTAAACCTTGCATTACAAGACACCCTGGGGTTGAAGGTCAGGGCTTTCGTCCAGGCTGAGTCATCAAACGTGTGTCCAAATCCACCACCCATCGCTGGTTTAGTTGAGACATGGTCACCTCTACCCCCTTCAGCAGAGCACTATAGAAAAGTTTGACCTCCTTCATTCTCACTGTAATGAGGAATAGATAACAAAGGAATTCATGTTCTGGAGGATCCGCGGAACCCATCCTCCACCAAGCACGGGCCTCACCCAGCAGTGCCTCATGTAAAAGGAAGTGTCCCACTGGAATGACCTATGTCTCTCTCAGGTCCTGAAATGAGCTAACTTCACCCCCCTGCAAACACGTGACCCATTATATTAAGCCCAGCATCGATCAATAGATGAAAGCCACCCCAGCTTCTCGGGTGCTGTCAGTACTGAGCAATCATCAAGGGGAGCTTGCATGTGTACGGAACTCTGGGGCATATCCTCTGTGACACCCTTGCCCACACATATCTTTCCATCCTAACCAACACATTCCCAATACGCACCATGGTGTCTGGTACAGGTTTCAGCAGAGTCCAAGTCAAAAGAGCACTGGAAAGCATCTTGCACTCCTGGTGACCTACAGCATCCCAGATAACCGGCCGCCTCCGAGCCACCCACTGTAGCTGGGCGGCTAGATAGGGAAGATAAAATGTCAGGAGCAGCTGTTCCACTCTTGTCTACTGGTAGCCTACAAATTCCGCAAGGCCACCCGGTATTGTGAGGACCCCCAATATAACGTAAGAAGGATACTATCCAGTTCCCTAAAGAATGCTCTAGGGAGTTCCACCAGCAGAGCCACAAACAAATAGAGATGATGTAGAGTGCAGTTGCGTAGAGTGGAGTGATGAAGAGTAGAGTGGCATGGAATGCAGTGGCATAGAATGCAGTAGTACAGAGTAGATTGGTGTACAGTAGAGGCAGAGAATGCAAAGTTGCAGAGTGGAGTGTCAGTGCAATGATGTAGAGTGGCACAGAAAGCAGTGGCGTAGAGTACAGTAATGCAGAGTAGAGGGCAGTGGTGTACAGTGCAGTTGTTTAGAGTACATTGGCATAGAGTGGCATGGGTAGAGTAGCATAGAGTGCAGTGGAGTAGAGTGGCATACAATAGAGTGGCAGAGAGTGTAGTAATGCAGAGTGGTGCTGTGTCAGAGTGCAGATTAGACTCATGTGGCATAGAGTGCAGTGGCGTAGAGTGGTGCAGAGTGGAGTATTTTAGAGTGTTGCAGAGTAGAGTATAGTGCCTAGAGTGCAGTGGCGTAGAGTACAGTGGTGTAGAGTGCAGTGATGCACCGTGCAGTAGTACAGAGTAGAGTGTTGTAGAGTGGTGTAGAGTGCAGTGTTGTAGAGTGTCAGTGCAGAGTTGTAGAGTGGTGCAGGGAACAGTGGCATAGAGTACATTGGTGCAGAGTAAAGGGCAGTGACATACAGTGCAGTTGTTTAGAGTGCACTGGCGGAGAGTACAGTGAAATAGAGTGTATTGGCACAGAATGTAGTAGTACAGAGTAGAGTGGTGTAGAGTATAGTGGCAGCCAGTGCAGTGTTACAGAGTGGAGTGAAAGTGTGCAGTAGTGTAGAGTGCATTGAACTAGAGTGCAGAGGTCAGAGTGGCATAGAGTGCAGTGGCATTGAAAAGATTGTTTCAGAGTAGAGTGCAGTTGCTTAGAGTGGCATAGAGTAAAGTGGTGTAGAGAGCTGTAGCATAGAGTGCAGTGGCACAGAGTGCAGTGGCATAAAGTAAATTGTTTCAGCGTAGAGTGAAGTTGCTTAGAGTGGAGAGGTGCAGGGTAGAGTGCAGTTGCATAGAGTTGCATAGAGTAAAGTGGTGTAGAGAGCTGTAGCATAGAGTGCAGAGTAGATTAGAGTGACGTATAGTGTATTGATGTAGAGTGCAGGGGCATAGAGTTGAGTGTCACAGAGTAAAGTGCACTAGCATAGAGTGTATTAACTTAGAGTGTAGTGGCGTAGAGTGCTGTGTTGCAGAGTGGCATAGAGTTGAGTTGTGTGGACTAGATTGTTGTTGCCTAGACTGGAGTGGTATAGCATGCGGAGAAACAGAGCGCAGTGGTACAGATATGTGTAAAGTGCATTGGCATAGAGTAGAGTGGTACAGAGTAGAGCAGAGAGGCATAGTGTGAAGTAGCATAGAGTGCAGTGGTATAATGTGGAGTGGGTCAGAATGGAGAAGAGTGCAGTGCAGTGACATGGAGTGGTGTAAAGTGGAGTGATACAGAGTAGGGTGCAGTGGTGTGGACTGGTCCAGACTAGAGAGGAGTGGAGTATGCATGGTTTGGTAAACCACTGCCATTACAGACAACACATTTTTGATTGAAATGACCATTTCATTTGCACCGACATACAGTTTTTCAAATCAAACTATACTGTGCACAGACAATGATGTGTCGAAATTGCATCACCTAACGCAATGATTTCTTTTAATCATACAAAGGTATTTGTTTCCAGAACAGTTCAGAATTATGGGCTTCATTTGTACTCCAAATTCTGATATATTCTGAAGTTTATTTAAATGTTGAAATGTGATAGAAAAAACTCTTTCCTAACACCAGTATCCAGCAAGATTGTTGCATTAATCCTCTCATTTTGAAGTCAGAGAAAGAAAGGTAAACACTAAGTTCCCACCGAAGACAGAGGCTGACAATTGGCTTTATTCTTTGAATGCACAGCAAATGTGATGAAATAAGAACAAGATTTACAGACCTGTTTACTGTAAATAAGGTTTGGGCAAGAGAAGGTACAAACTCAAGCTGCATAGCCCAAAACAAATAAAGCCAGCAAATTAAAAGCAACAAAATGTGAGTTGCAAACCACAAAGCCAATAGCAAGCAGTGGGTGTAGCGCATTCCCAAGGAAGCACTGTGAATGTACTTAAAGTGACAGGCGTGGGATACTTTGTGGGGAAAGCCCAGTATTTTAGTCCAGTCCGTATCTTGCAGAGGTTTGGCCACATCAATCACCCAGGTAGTATGACGAGAAGACCTGGAGTGGTTTCCATGTTGCAGGAAACGTCTGTACATCCATTCTACCAGTTTGTCACCAGTTCCTATGGTGTAGAGCTTCTGGCACACCTCTTGTAGGGTTAGTGCTAGGTGGCAGACATGAAATAGGGCATTTTATGATTATTTAAGGCGGTTGTAAATAAGGAGTTGACCGGGGTGAAGATGGAAGTCTACCACAAGGGTTTGGAAATTTAGTAGCTCGCGGTCCTGAAACAAATCCCCCAATTTTAAGACACCTGCAGCGTGCCACTAATGGAGTTGCTCTGAGCACAGCCGTCCTGTGCGAGTGGGAAGGCTTAGCAAAGGTAGTGCAGGAACACAGGGTTTCTTTGTGTCAGTGAGTTTACAGGTTCTAGCAAGGCAAGAGAAAGCTGTGCATGATAACCCCAGATGGTGATCCGTAGAATGGTCAGTAGGAAACAATGAGCAGTGCATTAAACTTTTCTTAAAAGCCTTTACTGATCAATCAATCAATCAGTGTATTTGTAGAGCGCACTACCACCCGTGAGGGTCTCAAGGCGCTGAGGGGGGCAGGGTGCTGCTACTGCTCTAATAGCCAGGTTTTGAGCCACTTCCTGAAAGTCAGCAGGTCTTCGATCTGTCGTAGGGGCAAGGGAAGGGTGTTCCAGGTCTTGGTGGCGAGGTGGGAGAAAGATATGCCTCCGGTAGTCGCCCTACGGATGTGGGGGACGGTGGCGAGGGCGAGGTCGGCTGAGCGGAGTTGGTGGGACGCGGTGTAGAAGGTGAGTTGTCTGTTGAGGTAGGCTCGACCGGTGTTGTGGAGTGCCTTGTGTGCGTGGGTGAGGAGCTTGAAGGTTATCCTTTTGTTGACGGGGAGCCAGTGTAGGTCTCTCAGACGGGAAGTGATGTGGCGGTGGGCATCAAGGATCAGGCGTGCGGCGGCGTTTTGTATGCGTTGCAGTCGTTTGAGGTGTTTGGCTGGGGCCCCTGCGTAGAGGATGTTTCCGTAGTCAAGTTTGCTGATGATGAGAGCTTAGGTGATTGTTCTTCTTGTATCTGTGTGAATCCCTCTGTAGATCTTGCGGAGCATGCGGAGGGTGTTGAAGCAGGATGAGGAGACAGCGCTGACTTGCTTGGTCATGGAGAGTGTTGAGTCGAGGATGATGCCCAGGTTGTGTGAGTGGTTGGTGGGTGTTGGGGCTGCTCCCAGAGCGGTCGGCAACCAGGAGTCACCCCAGGCTGAGGGGTTGGCGCCGAAGATGAGAACCTCCCTCTTATCTGAGTTCAACTTCAGTTTGCTGTTCATCATCCATTCGGCGACGGCCTCCCTTCCTTTGTGGAGGTTGGATTTGGCGGTGAGGGGATCCTTGGTAAGGGAGAGAATCAGTTGGGTGTTGTCGGCGTAGGAGATGATGTTGTGGTTGTGCAGCCGGGCGACGAGAGTGAGCGGGCCATGTATACGTTGAAAAGTGTAGGGCTGAGGGACGAACCTTGGGGAATGTCGCAGATGATCTTGGAGGCTTTGGAGCGGAAAGAGGTGAGGCGGACGCTCTGGGTTCTGCCGGAGAGGAAGGAGGTGGTCCACTCCAGAGCTTTGTCCCGGATCCCTGCGTTGTGGAGGCGTGTGCGTAGGATGCGGTGGCAGATGGTGTCGAAGGTGGACGAGAGGTCCAGGAGGATGAGGGCCGTGGTTTTACTGTTGTCAAGCAGGGCCCTGATGTCGTCGGTGGTGGCGATGAGGGCGGTTTCAGTTCTGTGGTTGCTGCGGAACCCTGACTGGGATGGGTCCAGGATGTTGTTTTCTTCCAAGTAGTGGGTCAGTTGTCTGTTGACGATCTTCTCGATTACCTTGGCCGGGAATGGGATCAGGGAGATGGGGCGGAAGTTCTTGAGGTCTCTCAGGTCCGCCATGGGTTTCTTGAGTAGGGGTTTGATCTCAGCATCCTTCCAGCTCTCGGGGTAGGTCGCGGTCTCGAAGGAGATGTTGATGACTTTGCGGAGGTGGGGTGCGATGGTGGCGCTTGCTTTGTTAAATATGTGGTGCGGGCATGGATCTGACGGAGATCCAGAGTGGATGGTGCCCATGGTTTTGATTGTGTCGTCTTCATTCACGTTGGCCCAGATGAGCAGGGGTTCGTAGTTGAAAGTGGGTGGAGAGTCTGAGGAGTCGGTGATTGGCGGGGTGGTCTGGCTGTTTAAGCTGTCATGGATGTCTGTGATCTTGTGGTGGAAGAAGGCGGCGAGGGAGTTGCACAGGTCTTGTGAAGGTGGGATGTCGTTTTTGCTGGGGTTGGAGAGTTCATTCATGATGTTGAAGAGCTCCCTGCTGTTGTGTGCGCTGTTGTCCAGGCGGTCTTTGAAGGAGGTTTTCTTGGCAGATCTGATGAGGTGATGGTGATTACGGATATGGTTGTACGGCGTCTGTTCGAGGAGCCACTTTCTCTCCAGTTTCCGACAGGTTTGCTTGGAGGCTCGAAGGTCCGAGGTGAACCAACTGGCTCTCTTGTTGGCACCTCTGTTGGAAGGTTTATTGAGCGGGGCGAGAGTGTTGGCACAGTCGTCGATCCAGCACCAGAGGTTGCAGGCTGTGAGGTCAGGATTGGTGGGTGGTTTTCGGGCGAGGCTGGTGTTCAGCTGGTCTTGGCTGATTTTGCTCCAGTTGCGGCGGGGATCTGTTGGGTGCGGTGGTGCGTGGTGGGTTTCAGGAAGGTGAAGTGGATGCAGCGGGGGTCGGTCCATGGGAGTTCGGTGGTGTGGCTGAAGGTAACGTGGGGGCTAGCGGAGAAGACGGGGTCCAGCGTGTGGCCAGCGGAGTGTGTTGGGGTAGTGATGAGTTGTCTGAGTCCGAGGGTGGCGAGGTTGTCGATTAGGGTGGTGGTATTGGGGTCGTTGTTATTGTCTAGGTGAAAGTTCAGGTCGCTGAGGAGGACGTAGTCGGCGGAGGCTAGGGCGTGCCTGCTGACAAGGTCGGCGATGGGGTCGCAGAACTGAGGCCGTGGTCCGGGGGGGTCTGTAGATGAAGGTTCCTCTGAGGGTGGTGTTGGGGTTGGTGTGGATCTGAAAGTGCAGGTGTTCGACGGTGCTGAGGGTGTCGTCGGTACAGGTCGTGACCCTGATGGTGTTCTTGTGGACGATGGCAATTCCGCCTCCGACTCCGTTGGTGCGATCCCTGCGGGTGATCTTGTAGCCATCCAGAATAGCTATGGCGATGTCTGAGGCCGAGGAGGCGTTCATCCAGGTCTCCATCAGGAAGGTGACGTCCGGGGTGGAGGTGTCGAGCAGGTCCCAGAGTTCAACGGCGTGTTTGCGTAGGGAGCGGGTGTTAAGTAGGATGCATCAGAGGTAGTTGCGGTCTGGCGATTTGGAGACTGGTGAGGCTGCAGTTCCGGCAGGTGAAGGGTCCCTGGGTGTGCTTAGGGCAGGCCAGGGAGCAGGCGTGTGCTCATCCGGTGTTGAGGGTGCTGGTGGTGTAATGGCGTTGCTGGCCGTAGTGGTCTTGGGGACCAGGGGTCCTGGCGGCGCGCCCCCGCTGCGCATGTTGCGCAGCGGCTGATATATATGGGGAGGTGGGAGGGAGGGGCAGCAGGGAGGAGGGAGGGGACGGCGAATGGGCGAGCAGGGGGGCAGGGCCGCAGGGCAGCAGCGGCGGGAAAAGGGAACTTGAAGTGGAGGGAGGGGGCGGGACGCAGCAGCGGGAAAAGGAAACTTGAAGTGGAGGGAGGGGGGCGGGGCCGCAGGGATGAAGCAGTGGGCCAGAAAAAAAAAACAAATAACAAAAAGGGAACCTGGAGCAGCGGTAGCACCGGCACTCTGTGCAGGGGAGCGGCCTGCCTGTAGCAGGGTCAAGGGCCGCTCCCCTTCACTGTGCAGCGGCTGCCATATAAGGGGAGGTGGGAGGGAGGGGCAGCAGGGAGGAGAGAGAGGACGGCGAATGGGCGAGCAGGGGGGTGGGGCCGAAGGGACGCAGCGGCGGGAAAATGGAACTTGAAGTGGAGGAGGGGGCGGGCCGCAGGGACGCAGCGGCGGGAAAAGGGAACTTGAAGAGGAGGGGGGGGGCCCACAGGGACACAGCGGCGGGGCAGAAAAAAAAAAAAAAATAACAAAAAGGGAACCTGGAGCTGCAGGGGAGCGGTGTGCCTGAAGCAGGGTCAAGGGTCGCTACTGATAGACCCCGTCTCATGCAGGGAGGTGGGCAGAAAGCCAGCGAGCCACCCATTGGACCTGTGCAGCTGAATAATAGCATTCTAAGTCCAGAAGACCTAATCAACCCGCATTCACAGGTAGCTTCAGAGTGGAAAGAGATACCCGATGGTGCCGCAGCAACCAAATCAGATGTGTGGCATATCTGAAGAAGAAATGAAGGACAAGCAGGGGAAGGTTTGCAAAATAATACTATCATTGGGGTAGCACACCATCTTCACTAGTGCCACATGGCCCACTACAGAAAGCAGAAGAGAAGACCAAAAAGCAAACTGGGCTTGGAGGGTCTCCTCCGAGATATCCATACTGCAAATCAGTGAGAGAATGGTAGATATTAATCACTAGGTATCAAAAAGGTAACTGGTTCCCAGTTCAATCTGATATCTAATTGTCAATAAAGGGGAAAACAGTGCCATATGTTAAAGAAACACTAATTACATTTTAAAATGTTTACATTTTGTTTGTGCAATTTATATCCCAAATATTTTGAAGATTCTATGTGTACTTGACACTTAGGGATAAACCAGATCACTACAGTAGTTTGGCTTTTGCTCAATTTCAAAACTATATAAAGACATGGACAAAGCGGGCAATTGCTATGCACAACCTTGGAAGGGGTCTGGCCCCTGCTCACCCTTCACAAGCACGAATAGTGGACCATTGCATCAGAAGAGTTTGCTAAGGTGTATGGATGTTACTTGTTTAACCACTTGACAGTGCCTCTTCTATTTCTCTCCTGTGTGCAGAGACAACTCCCCAGGTACCCAATACCTTTGGATAGTCTTGGTGGACCCATCTTGTCTGATTTTAGGAATTGTCCCACCTTGTTCTTCTCTTCCTTATTTACTCAGTTCTTAACAACAACCTTTTGAATCACTTGCCGTGGATCTCCCATTTGATCTCAATTTCATCCTCCTCTTTTATTATCTTTGATTGGTAGTACGGGCTCCCATTTCTGAGATAAATGTAGAGTCCCAGACATACACTCTAGTGCTGTGAGACTACAGACAAGTTGTGGGTACGTCACATCCTGACATTAGGAGTGAGAGTATCGCCCACACCATCTGCCCTGCCTCATTAAAAAAAAAATTAGGTTGAAAGTCCATGGGTGGTTGGGGTGAGCCAGATGTTTTTGTTCAATTTGTTTAAACTAGTATACGGTTAATTACCTTAATGTTTCCCAAACTGTTTGCCAGGGCTTTTAAAATGTTCAGAAACACAATCAAAATGTTGTTCTCACTTTCTCTTCAAGAAAGATTGGGTAGATTTGGGTAGGGGTTATGGCCTAGACGCAGTGCTGAAGGGCATTAATTTACTACTGAACAAGGACTTAATGTGACACCTGAATGTAGCATACCAGGAGGCAATCACAAAACGTCCACAGTAAATAAATAGTGCTATGTTAAAAAAGAGTAAATAAATGCACTGACAACATAGTGAGGCATGGCCTGTCTTGGGTGTGTCTGTAAAACTGGCGTTTGTTCTTGAATATTTGTCCTGAATTTGGACCCTTTGTCCTAAATTTTTTACAGTCCTGTCCAGAATTTGCCTCAATGCCAGGTGGTCCCCCTACGTGTGACTGGCTGCTCACAGCATGGTGGTTAGCTCCACCCTACCCCCTGCCTAACCCCCGCCCCCCAATAGAGAGCACGTTTATCATTTTATAGAGCTTTAATTTTTCCACTGCATTTCACAACTAGACACAAATCAATATTTTATGTTTAGTAATGGCAAAAAAATTTTTTCGTTCATTGAAACAAGATACCAACAAGTTATCAGATGAAAACGGCATGCAAGAAGGGCTGTGAGTCTGTGAAACAATATTCAGAAAGATGAAGAGGACCATGAGAAAACTAAATAAAAATGTGTATTTGTCCTTATTGTTTTATTTCCTTCACGTCGGTACGTTGATTTCAGTCCAAAACGAATCCTTCCTTCCACAGCTCGAACTGGAAAAAAACAAACAAATGTTATTATGATTCATTCGTTGTAGTCTTTTTAAAAGCTGACGAGCTTAGTTGTCGTCGAGGTGGAGAAACCGCTCTGGGGCGTGAATCATGGGGTGTTCATTGAGCTTTCTAATGCCGTGCGCGCCTGCAGGTCTGTACAGAACCGGCCTGCTGTAAATATAGCGTGGCCTTTACTGTACATACCACCTGGCCTGGACTTGTCGACGAGTTATCGGGTAATCTGTAATACCTCGTGGAAGATGAGAGCGTGGCGTTTAGACAAAACAGATAAAAACAAAATACTCGGCACGGATATGGCTCTTCTCATCTTATCTGGATGTAAATGCATTTTCTTAAAAGGATTTGAAAATGCCATTGTTATTTCTGCTTTGTAAAACACTATATTTGTGGTATATGTTTGCATACCAATCCCGAGATTAATTTTATTTTCAAAAGCAAAAAATAATCTAGAATCTTTCTTAAAGGCACAGCTTCTGTGATGTAGATTCAAGATCATACTTGTGTGGCTTCTCTGAAGCTTTCTTTGTTCAATGTTTACTATACGTCCACGGAAAAACAGAGTCATTGTGATGCTAAGAAAGAAAGCGAGACACCCACTCTCTTTAACCTGCTATAATTCGGTGTTTCAGAATCTAAAAGCACTAAATCTCTTTACCGGTTCAGAGACTTTTACTGGATCACCTCTGCAGGTGTAGGCATTTCTTTCACTCCGTCTGGTCAGCGTCAGCACATGCATTCAGCGCTCTGTTATACCAGGCCATACTTTGAACTGTTTTGAGGCACGAACACAGGCCCCTGCATTGCGGTGGCGGCCAGAACCTTTAGGCCCTCCGAATCCCACAGGGGGCACCCTTCAGCCCAAGGCCAATAAAAACTAAACACATACAAGAATGAGTATCTCAAATATATATGTACATACAATGATTTGAATCACTACCTCAAGCTTTACCACCAAGCACTCTACTATGGAAGATGAGTTGGAGCTCCTTCATGACCTCCATTTAGCTGCAAGATAACCAACAATGTTAAAATTCTGTTGTTCCCTATGATTAGCAATTCTTAGGGGAACACTAGAAACTAATACTTTGTGGATGACATTGAAATACACATATTAATTGTTGTCTAATTTAAGAGCCATTCCTGTTCCTTCACAGATGAACCCATAATAGAATGTAACAACCCCAGTTTTAGGAGGAGAGTTCAGTTAAATGTTCTAGAAAAAAAATCAGTGTTGGCGTTAATCAACAACACAGCTTTTCAGAATGCTTCTCTGCATTCTCATATATCCATCAATACAAATCCTTAGAATGCAATAAGTCTTGTCAAGGGGAATCTGGGATCCACATAGCGAGGTTCAATTGCCTAGCGAAGGCCCTTGTGAACCATGAGGGATGTTATGTCCAGTAATCCAAGATGGCTGCCATCAAACATAAACAAGAGTGCACAGCCTGAGGGAATCATAGTTTATTTAATTATGCTGCCATGTAGCATAATTAATGAGCATGCACGCAACCTCAATACATACAATGCTGACAGCCCCTGATATCCACCAGCCTTTCCTTATCTGAAAAGAACTAAGTGCATGTAGTTTGGGTACCTCACACCTCCTGCACTTGAGACTTGAGTCACACTGTTTAGTAAGCGGTAACCCCAGCTCCTCTTCCTGGCAGTGCCATTTACTTGCAAAAATTGACAATTTTGGCTATTAGATCCCCTTTAGGGAGTTACAAATACAGTGAATTCTGGGGTTGGTAGTCTTTACTTCCATATTACAGTCCTCCAGTGGGTAAGGGCCATGTGGACCATTTTCCCATTAATTTAAGAACACACTGCAATTAATGGGACTGTTCAAACCCATAGCTACAGTCGGTCCTTGACGGCAGCCCTTTGCCTAGAGAGCCTTTCTCATGCAGAGAACTCGTCGGTTCTATGACAGTGTGTGTGATGTCATCTGTGATGTCATATGAAATGTCATCAGTGATGTCATTAGTAATGCCACTGACCATGTTATGAGTGATGTAATATGTGAGGTCATAAGCAGTGCATTACGAGAGCGCAAGTTATAGTTAGCTCAGGTAACTATAACTGCTGAATTTCTAC
Source organism: Pleurodeles waltl (assembly GCF_031143425.1). Lineage (NCBI taxonomy): Eukaryota > Metazoa > Chordata > Amphibia > Caudata > Salamandridae > Pleurodeles > Pleurodeles waltl. Next base: position 882,572,752 of record NC_090437.1, read on the forward strand.
GGTTTTCTACGAGTAAATTCAGAACCTAAGTATAATATCCATGTAGCCTTTGTTTTTTTTCAGTGAACTGCTAAGGTTTTTTTAGATTTTGTTTTCTAACTATAACGTCCCTGTAACCTTTGTTTTTTTCAATGAATTTCTATGTTTTTTTTGCAGTATAGTAATTGTAATGACTATACGTTAATCCAACCCCCTAAAAGCACCCACCCTTGCACCGTGCACTGCCTTCTCCCGTGTGAGTAGAGGTTGCCCGCAAGGGCTGGCCAACAGCCAGTGCCTGTGGTCAACCCCCCTAGTTACCTGTCACATAGGCTCCCATTATTCTTATGAGACTAATGGACTCAGTGGCAGAATCACTTGCGCTGTGGGGGACTGAGTCTGAACCCATTACAGGTGACACCTGTCGGCCTAATCTGGGTTTTGTTCCTGCTAACTAGCAGTGCCTCATCTCTACCCAAGCAAAAACAACAACAACAACAAGTGATGGACGGAATGCTGAACATTGTCAAACACTCACCCCCAGTCACAGATCTGGGTTTAATCCATCGTTCTTTTGCTCACCATGCCACCCCAGTTTGGACCCAGCCATATGCAAATCAGTCTTGACCCTGTTCCTCATGGGAACAGTCCAGCCCGAACTGCCAAGCCAGGTCCTCACTGGACCGGAAACAAGCATCCTGGGACCGGTTTCGGGGTTTCACCCCTCATCAGCCAGGCTAGCTTGAATCCAGTGGCATGGGAAGCACGGGACCCACGTCTGGGCATACCCTTCCCACTTAGGGCGACATCTCTACCCAAGAGCAGGAATGATTGGGCAACCGAGTGCATGAGAAAATTGGTTCCTCAGGGAAATCATGGTCATTCAGATCTCATCTGTTTCTCTCAGTTGCATTTGTCTCAGGTATGCAAGGACAATCAGAGGCAGAATATAGTTCAATAAAGTTTTATTGAAGTAACTGCAGGTTAGATAATAGAGCATGAATTGCAATAACTAGGATGATAAAGCATGACAGGATTAACATTGTGACAAGGAGAGTTAAACATGAAAATAACACTACCATATTGTCACTAGAAATCGTTAATAATAGCTCCTACCTAGGCTATTTTAGAGCACAGCATGTTCAGCTCTAATTCTGCCCTTCAGGTTCCCCTGGGAAGACATCATCCCTCATACCTGAGCAAGAGGCCTGTAGCCTGCATAAGCAGCTGCAGCGAAGCACTCAGCAATCAGCATACAGTCATGGTCATCTGGCTACAATCTCCCTCCAATGTACATGGGTCAAAGTAGTGTTTTTATAATAAAATATCTGATGTTCCAAGAAAGGATCCCCACGTAAGAGTGTGGATGTTTCTGTGAACATTAGAGACAAAGCGTACCACTTTTGCCAGCAACCTATCTTACTGCAGGCTTGAGAAAAGCACAGAGTGAAAGAAATGTCTTTTTTAAGAATGCAGTGCTGGCCTATGCAAAGAACAGCTAGATAGAGAAAATAAAATAAGACCACTAATGTGGCTATTGTTAAAATAATAAAACAAAGCTGAATAAAATATGTCTAGGTTAAAGTGCACAGCGGCAGGCCTGGTTTGCTAAAATAACATGTGTAAAACTACAGCTAAAATGGCCGAACAACACACCCAAACCAATGTTGTGCATGGCCCTTTACACCTGCATGGCAGAAGTTAGCCGTGGCCTCTGTGGGTGTGAAAATCGGTGTAGGAGGCTCTTTCTGGGGGCAAGAGTGGCTGTCAGAGTGTCTGTCTCGGTGTTAGAGTGCGTACATCAGTGTTTTAGTTGGTCCTTCAGTATGTGGGTGGGTCTGTGAGTGCATGCATCAGGGTGTCACTGGGTGTGTGAGTGGGTGTGTGACAGTCTGAGTGGGTATGTGAGTGAGTGGGTAACTGAGTGGTTCTGAGTGGGTACATGAGGGTCTGACTGGGGCTGTGAGTGAGTGCATGAGGGTCTGAGTGGGTCTGTGAGTGGCTACGTGAGTGTCTGAGTGAGTCTGAGTGGGTGCATGAGTGTCTGAGTGGGTCTGTGAGTGGGTGCATACATTTCTGAGTGGGTGTTAGAACTGATTGAAAGAGAGAGAGCAAATGGGAGAGAGAGTTTTTATGGTTTTGATGTCTGATATACTTGGAATGAGTTATTTGTATCCAATTTAAAATTAAAAATATATATATATATATATTTTTAATATAATAATTCTTGTATTACAAAAAAAAAACAGAAATGATGCCTGCTGGACTCAAACCCCCCTAGCTCAGTGTGAAAGTCTGCAACCTTCACACTGAACTATGGTTTTTTTTTACAAATCTTTTTTTCTAGCCCTTTATGGGCTTTCATATTTTTAATGTAAAATAAAAAAACAATAATTGAAAGCCCTTTAAGGACTATCTGGCACTGTGGGGGAAGCCTTAACGGCTCTCTCGCAGTCCCTGTATATATTTTTAATTACAGTTTATTTTTTTAGAAATAAAACGCCTGGCTATGTGGGACTGCAAGGGAGCCCTCAAGGGCTCCCCCGTGGTCCCTACTTTTTTTTAATTTTAATTTTTGTTTTTCATACAAAGCCCTTACAGGCTACCTGGCACTGCGGGGGAAGCCTTAGGACTTCCCCCGCAGAGCTAATGCTTCAGCAAGCATGGAGCTACTTTGAAAGCTTCTCTGTACTTGTTGAAGCATTTTATCTCTGTCCCCTGCATGCTTGCAGAGAGCAGAGATGAAACTAAGGATTTTGACAGCAGGACTTGTTTTAAAGGTCCCATTGTCAAAACCCGAAGTGTTTGCAGTGGCTTGGCTGCAGTGCTGCAGCCAAGCCACAACAAAAAGCAATGTCCTGGGGTTAGCACCCCCGGGACATAGAAAGAGCCGGCCCTGGTGAGATGGCCGTCCCCAGGGCAGGGGGAGCCATGGGCTCCCCCGCATAGATAAAAATGGTAGCCCTGGGGAGAAAAAATGAAAAAAGAAGGGGGCACAGGCATATAACAAAATAAAAGCTCTGGAGAGGTGATGATCCCCGGAGCTGTGGGGGGCAGGAGGCCCCCCCACACAATTTGTATTGCCCCCCCCCGGGACCTGGCCCACCCGGGGGGCCTATAAAAAAAGAAGAGCAGGAGCCCGTGCTTGCTTTATTTATTTTTTCATTTTTCTGCAGCGAATGTGTGAATCTCGCAGCATAAAAATAATTTTAAAAAGTGTTTTTTGCTCTGGCCCTCCACCAGTGTTAAGGGGTCAGGGTGTCTCTACCCTGACCCCCTTTATTTTATTTTTACTTTTTTCCTGGGACTTGGCTCAAGCCGAGTCCCAAGATGGCTGTCAAGACTTCCTGGTTTGGAGTGTTGGCAGCCAATCAGAGCTGTGCATTTCCCTGCACAAGCTCCTCTTTATTTGCAAACACTTCGCAGCCAGAGATATACAAAATTGAATTTCCCTAAATTTCTCAAAAACTACTGAACAGATTTACTCTAAATAACGTAAAGCATGATCTATGTACCGATAGCTAGCTTTCTGCCATATTTGGTGTAATTCCGTCCAGTGGTTCGGCCTGTAGACGTGTCTAAAAAATCCTATGGAAATTAACATCACAAATGCAACCTGTGGCACAATGGTTAGAGCAGCAGACCCTGATGCAGAGAGGGACCAGGGTTCAATTCCCACGTCGTGGCTCTTGGGCTCAATTCCCTTGGACCAGATATTTCTCGCCTCAGTGCCTAATCTAATTAATGGGTCCCACTCTGTAACTCTGGCAATAGCTTGCTCAATCTCCACAATGGCCCTCACAGCGCTTGGATGCCTCGCTTTACCCTGGGGCTGTCCAGGAGAGGATACCTCACAGGGAAAAGCCAGGAGGGGTTCCACAGCAGTATGCGTACAGCGCCTTGAGACCCTAACGGGTGAGTAGTGTGCTATACAAGTGAGACTTTTTTTTCAGCCCCCTTTTTCTCGGCCTCCGTTTGAGAGATCACCCAGAAACTTTTCAACAAGAATCAATGTGACACTTTATTGTGAAAATGTCATTAAGATTCATCAATTGGTCCCAAAGATATCGGCAAGTCAATAAATGGTTTTCCTATGGAAACTAGGTCCTAACTATAACTACCTTGTGGGGACTGCCACTAGGTAATATATATATATATTCACTTAAAAAAACAAAGGTTACAGGGACATTACAGTTTGGCTCACATTTCAAAAGTACAAAACCATTGAAATTCAGTAGTTATACTATAACTCGTGCCCTAAGGTAACTATGCTGTGTGCCCCCACCATGCAAAGTTTTTTCATCAATAATGTTACTGCAAATGATATTACCAAAGGAGTTATAAAAGATCTCATTAGCTGTAATATCTGAGGTAATTAGCAGTGCATGGCAAGGGCACAAGTTATAGTTACCTTAGGGCACGAGTTATAGGGCCAGATGTAGCAAAGGTTTTTACCCATTCTGTGTCTATGGGAAAAAGTGTTCGTACACATGGCCCATAGTTACTTGAAATAACTCTTAACAGGTGAATTTCTATGGTTTTGTACATTTAAAATGTGAGCCTATCTATAATGTCCAGGTAACCTTTGTTTTTTTAAAGTGAATTTCTATGTGTTTTTTAATTCTGTTTCCCAACTATAACGTCCCTTTAACATTTGGCTTTTTCAGTGAATTTCTATGTTTTTAACATTAAGTAAAATGGCCATTGCAATGCACATGCACATAGGGCGGGGAGTTGGTTGCAGGGCATGGCCTGGCATTGTGCTGTCCCCACCCAAGTCTGCTAATCCTGCCCTCCCTCCTCCTTGCCATCCATTGTCCAAGTCCATGCGCCTGCTCCCTCATTACAGCCATGTGTGGCTGTTCTGCTTCTGCCCTTTCCGCCTGCCCTGAACAGTTAGCTTGCTGCCCCATCCACCTCCTCCCTACCCTCTTTTGTCTGGGTCTTTGTACCACCCCTCTCCCTTCTGCACTGCAAGATCCGATGTGCTGCCACTGCCCTCCATTTAACTTGATGTCCCTGTGCACTCCTACTGCCCTCCGTTCCCCAATTCTATGCCCCATCATTGCCCTCCGGCTTAGCTTCTGTGCTTAGCTTTCTGTCTCTACCCTCCTTTCCCCTAGCATCCGATGTCTGTGTACTTGCTCCTGCTCCCTGATTTTGCTCAGCATGTTCCATGGACCTGCCACTGCCCCTCCTATCTAATATGAGTGTTCTGTTGAGCTGTCACTGCCCCTTCCATCTGCCTAGCATGGCCAGATGACTGTGTCCTGTCCCTGCCCTTCAATGTCTGTTACGCTGCAACTGTCCCTCCTCTCTATCCGGTATCGTCAGCTTGTTGCCCTTGCCCCTTTCCCATCTGCTCTCTGTTGTCCACATGCATAGCCCTGTCCCCTCCCTATTGTTTTTCATGGTGTGTTGTGCTTCATTGCCATCCAACTTGCTTTGTGTGGTGAACTGTGCTGCTACAACCCCTGAGCCTGCCCTGTAAGGTCAGTTTGGGGCCCCTACCCATCTCCCTCCTGCCCTCTGTTATTCGAGTCCATGTCCCTACTCCATCCAGTGTACCATACATGCCAACATTTTGAACTTAGTAAGAGGGAGATTTTGAAAAAATAACCTGGGGAATTGATGTTTCCATTGACTTGCATTGAAAAAGAGGAGATTTTAGGTAGAAGACAGATAAAATAAACCAATTTTGGGCTTAAAACATTGGGAGTTTACTGCCTGAATCGGGTCTATTGGCATGTATGGTTTTACTATCACTGCCTCTTCCTTCTGCTGTGGTATGTTCTATTGCCAGAGCTTCTCTTGCCTGACCTGCATGGTTGGTGTGTTGCTCCTGCCCTCCTTTTCCCTGACCTCCATGGTCCCTTGTGCTGCCACTGCACCTCCCTCCTGCCCAGGGTGGTCAACTTGTTGCTTCTGCACCCTCCTTCCTGCCCTCAATTATCCAAGCCCACACCCCTGCCATCTGCCTCCCACAGTATTCTAATAAACAACTAGATTGTTAACCTTCTATATTTATTACAAAAGTGTGGAACACCTGCCGTCATCTTGATGTAATCAAAACTATAATACCTAAAGCATTTCCTTCAGAAATTATACAAATTGAAAGGTTTCATTCCCATAGAAATTATGGTCAGTGCTCTAAAAAATTAGGACATATTTTTTGAGTTCTCAAATAGTGACAAAACATTTTTAAATGATTTGCTACCTTGATGTTGTTTTATCCAGTTGATCACTTGATTGTATGTTTCAATTGTTGCACCAGGTTCGAGTTTTAGCGTCCACTCGACATCCTGTGATTCTGGGCAAATCACTTATTCTCCCCATGTCTAAAGCCCATAAGGAATGTGTTCTTGTGTAAAGCAACTGCTGCCCATGTAAAGCACTCAAATACCTTTGGGTCAAATCTGTGCTATATAAAACTGCAAAAAAACACATAAAAGTGTTTTGCACACTTCTGTGATTGAGCTATAATTGGGCAACATTTGGATGATATTTGTGCTACCTTTGGGCTCTTTTTTCTCTGGTGGCCATCTTGTGAGACCCCTTTGTTATGAAGCTCCCTAATCTCCTCATTTACTGCAGTATCCTCAATAGAAAATGCTCTCAGTTTTCTACTTCAATTCCATAAAGATGGCAGTCAGATGGGCATAAATTCAGAATATGGATGTTTCAGTCTACATGTCAGAATGTTTTAATGAAACAGAAGAGGAAGATATTTGACTTATTTGAAACGTGTCCTAACTTTTCTTTCTACAGCACTAACCATAATTTCTATGACAAAATGAACCATCTCATTTTGTTCCTTTCTAAATTAAATGTTTTAAGTTTGGCTTCAGATGTGGCACACTTTTGTCATAAGTAAGATTGTTAGCACTGTAGTTGTTCTTTAGAACACTCTGGGAGACTGCAGTAGAACACAAGGGAATCAACTGACAGGCTGCACATGTTGGAAGAGCATATTTTACTGAAAATGTCAGGCTTCATTCTCATATGGCTGAGAAAGATAGTGAGAATTTACAGAAAATATGCTCTCATTTCAGCTTCTAGAGTACCTTCCATAACCTCTCTGGGAAAATCATGAGAAAACAGTTTTCTCTCAAGCATGATTTTTGAAATCATAGGAGAAGGCTTTTTCACAGGGTAAAAGCACCTTAGCAACTAATCATTTATATTGTGACTAAAATCTGTATTAACCCTTTATATGTTCTTCTTTTTGTGACCTTCAAAACCTGCCATTCACTACAATGCATTTCAGTGGATGCTATCATGTATATTGGTCCTAAGATGGCTGCTATCACTTTCTGGTTGAAGTGCTGACAGCCAATCAGATATCACCATGAGATCTGTGCTTAGGCTCTGCCCAAATATGCACATTTGGATTTCCTTTAATATTTTGAAAACTACTGAATGGATTTGCACCACATAAGAAAAAAGGGTGATCTGTGGACCAAAAGCTACCTTTCTGCCAAAATTGGTGTAATTCCATCCAGCAGTTTGGGCTGCAGGCGTGTCTAAAGAGTCTATGGAAATTAACATGGGCAAAGCACTTTTTTGAACCCCCACCACCCTTTTTCTTGGTCCCCGCTTAACAAATCGTCCTGAAACTTTCCATGCACAAGACCCTTGGGCACACTTTTGTATGGAAAATTTTGTTAAGATTCATCAAACGTCCCCAAATATATAGGCAAGTCAAACAAGACTTTTTCTATGGAAACTAGGTCCTAACTATTACATGTGTGTATATATATATATATATATATATATATTTATATACACATTTGTGTAGATATATGTGTGTATATATAATGTGTGTGTGAGTATATGTTTGTGTATATGTGTGTGTGTATATATATATATATATATATGAATATATATATTTATATGTATATATATATGTGTACGTATTCACCTAAAAAACTAAAGTGAAATGTAACGTTATAGTTAGGTGTAATGAAAATATCTGTTTTTGCTTAAAAATACCTTAGAAAGTCACTGAAAAACCAAACGTTAAAGTGTCAATGTTCTGAACAAAAAACAATGCAGAAATGAACCAGTTACATTTAGCAGCACTAACTATAAATTGCACCCTGCCATGCACTGCTTTTGACTTCATATATGGCATCACTCTATGACATCATTTATGACATCATTGATGACATCACTGACGACATCACTGAAGACATCATCCAATGAATGTTCTAGTTTCTTTTACAGTTTACATAGTGGGGAGTAACTACCATATTAATTCTACATAATTTTGTACAAAGCTGTGTTGAGGAGTAGAACACGTTATAAATGTTTCCATTCAACAGTAGCTCTATGTCCAAGTGACGGTTGACTTCTATTCTTTATAACCCACACAACTTTGTAGTTCAGCAGAAAACTGTCAGGATTTGGAACCAGTGCGGTCGCAAACACGGTCGCAAACCATGGGCCGGTTCCAGCAATGGTCTCCCTAAAAGAGGACGCGCCTGTTGTGCCATCTCATACCACAGATCGCGTTCTTCCCGCCACCCATGTGGTAAGTCTCATCTGCCTGGAGGCAGTACTCGATGGTGGCTACATTGCCCCCATTCCAAAACGTTTTCATTCACTGGGACTTCAATTTCCAGAAGCCTTCAGCGGTAGCCATTTTTAAGGGTGTGGCTGCTCTATAAATATCAGCCACACCCAGGTTCCAGTGCTTACTATTTTGGAACCTTCCTGTGGGTAAGATCCTCGCTGATTTCTCTCTTCTGCCTGAACCAAGGATTCCTGTTTTGGCGAGTTGGACAAACTCGCTCCCAGTGAGTTCGTTCCGACGGGGCTTCCCCCCGCCGGCCTTTCCAAGTTCCTTGTTGAATTGTGATAATTAGTTTCCTCTCCTCCTTTGATCTTCGGAGGCTAGCAGCTTGTTGTTACTTAGTTTCCGCTTCTCCTTTGATTCTGGAGATAAGCGGCTTCAGTGGATATCACAAGTATCGAAGTTATTTTAACTTTGTTTCGCTATTATTCTTCTGCAATTACTCTGCAATAATTTTCTTTGAAAGATTGTGATATTAACCATTTACTAACGGACTCATAATTTTGAGATAGTGTGAGTGTGTTATTTTAAGGGAAATTCTACGCCATTGTTGAATTCTTATTGAATGTTCTTTTGTATATTAAGAAGATCGTGAATTATTCCAAAAGAAATCCGAATGTTATTTTGTGGCTGATTTACTGATTTGATTTTCGCTCAAGAAAGAATTGTATTACTCCTTTTGAGCTTCTGGCATACGCTCTTGGCAATGGAGTTTGATGATTATAATTCACAGTAATTGCTTTGGTCTGGAGTGCCATTATTTGGATTTTTGTCGATCCCTAGGGAATTTGAATTTTCTGCTGTTAAATTGTTAATCCTAACACGAGCAAGAGTGTTCTTATTATTGATATTTTTTCTTGGCAAATAACAAACTTCCTTTTCAGATCTCCCTCCTAGCTGTTCCCTTCCTAATTCTCCCTTCCCCCCGCCTGGCCACTCCAATCATCAGCGCCATAACGGCATCTGAGTTGGTGTTGCCGGGAGTTGGGCCCTTGATTAGCGACGCACAGATCCCGAGGAATTGGGCCGTGACAAAAACGTTTCCAACAGAGTAAAGATTCTATGTAGTAGATACTAACTTTTGGAAGCAGTTTTGAGTTAGGCAGAATCGTGTCAGTATGAAAATATATGCATGCTTGTTTTTCTTCAGAAGATGGGCTATCTGTAAAAATGTCACCACATTAGGACGGGTGCGGTATGATCTTTAACACCTTCGATCTTGGTTATTTTTTAGGAAATATTGTCTTCTTTGACAACTGTTGCATTGTATAGAATGTACACTAGTGTTAGTGGTCGTTTTCACTACTCTGTGGTGTATTTCTCATGAGACTTTCACTGTTTGGAAACAGTGTAGTAGAGAATGAACTCTACTCCATAGAGTAAACAATGTTTATAGTTCTCTACTGATAGGAACTTCAATTCTTAATGTAGGTTTGGTGTGTGTCAGGAGTTTGATACAGATAAAAGCTGTCTGTACTAGAGCAATTGTTTTAGATTGGCATTTATTATTTTGGGATTTTCTTAACAATTGAATACAGATTGAACACTGAACTCAGTAAGGGTTTCCCACATTAATGTAGTTGATTGTTAATGTGAATTGTGCAACTTGTCATTCCATAGCAAATTATACAGCAATATGGGTGAAAACCAACCTTGGATTGTGTCATTAGTGATGTCATCAGTGATGTCATCAATGTTGTTGTTTGAGATGTCGTCAGTGATGTAATAAATGTAGCCATAGAACATGTCATGAGTGATGTTTTATGTGAGGTCAAAAGAAGTTCATGGTGGGGGCTCAAGGCATAGTCAGTGCTGCTAACTACAACTGGTGAATTTATGTGTTTTTTTTTTAGTTCAAAACATAAAAGTTGCAACTGAGAAATTCTCCTAACTATAATGTTATGTTACCCTTTGTTTTTTTCCGTGAATCTCTATGAAAGCAGATACTTTTATTACATCTAACTATAGCGTTACTTTAACATTTGTTTTTTTCAGTGAATTTTTAGCGTTTTTTAAAGTAAATTAATTATTTATGTGAGTGTGTGTATCACAGAATAAATATATAACATATGTTGTGTTTAGACATTATTTTAGTAAAATATTTTTATTATTATAACAAAATAGCACATGGTTGATAGTTTGCAAACCTCTTTGTAAAATGTGTGTGAGTATTAAACAGATAAATATTTAATAGAAAATATTTATTTGTTCAGTTATTGTAACTCTGAAAACAAGAGATGTCACCAGGAATCTTCTTTTTCAGTTTTCAATGCTCTTGCAAGAGCAAGATCATAAACTTCTATATTTTATTCTAAATGGTTCTTTATGATGTTTTAAGTTACTATTTAACGGTAATGTATAATAATGTAGTGAACTCTCAATTTCCTGCGTGTACTGCAAGGGGGCCGTACTTCCTGTTTGGGTCTTGCGACCCATTTGTGAGATTGTATATTTAAAATTAAGTTGATTACAGTGTTTTAGTGTCATTTTCAACAAATAGAACATTAGACATGTTAAGTTACAAAAATAAATTGTGTATTGTTCTAAAGAAGATATAAAGGAAGTATTTCATTCTTACGGTCTTGCGAGACACCCACAAGAAGCCTAGCAGAGGAAGCACAACCTAAGCAAGGATTCTAATTGGTTAATGTTGATGTCTTTATTTAAAAGAAGATTCCATCCTTTTTGCTTCATTTCACTATTGTACTTTTGTGAGAGTACACATATTTGGTTTGCTCTCCATTCCTTGTTCCATCCAGGAAGATGTCTTCATCTGATTCTGATGAACAGTCAGGGGCTTCTGCACCAGCTGAGCCACCTCAGTCACCCAAGGAATCCTTGGAGTGACAATTTTTTTAAATTAGGCTAGGTGCCCAGAAGGTTTCAGCTGAGTACGACACCTGTAAACTTTGCAGCAAGAGTTTGGCTGGGGCTGCAAAAATAAGCATTATAGTATGAGTGCCACAGGGATGTGGAGACACCTGAGGTCTTTGAATCCACAAAGGCTTGCATGGGCAGAGTTGGCTCGTGCTGCGGAGCAAGGCAACTCTATAGGGGCGTCATCATCATTTGCTCCGGTAGTTACCATGCGTGCTCAGGTTCTAAGTTCACAGGCAGACAACAACCCTGCTTTTTTTAAGCACGCACTATTTTGCTGCTTGTGCAAGCACATAATTTTTTCAGAAGAAAGAAGCAGGTCTGCCTAGAGCAAGCTTGCTCAACAGCACAAGTACCCCCCTCAGGCAGTAGTTTTTTTTGTTAATCATTTTTTGCACGTTTCTCTCCTTTTCGTTTTTAAGGAGATTCTGTTGGTGTTAGTTTAGCACCTAAAGTTATTTTAAAAAAAAAGCAAAACCCAAAAAAATTAAAAATGTTTGAAAACACAAAACATTTTTTAGCTGTTGAAAACTGTAAACAAAAACAGCTCTCTTTAGATCCACCCTCTAGCTTTATTTTCCATGTTGTTTCCACTGTTTTCCTCTTCTTGCAACAACCGGGGAGGCAAAACCTCCCATTCATTCAAATAGGGCAGTGCTTCCTGGTGTGCTCTTGTGAGCCTTTCATGAGATTGTACCAAAATGTAATGTCAGCCAATAGAACAGCACACACTGTTTATGAAGTAACTGCACCATACACGCAGAAGTTGGTCACAACCTAACCTACCTTTTTAACTGCCAAAAACCTACCAAATACATTCATAATTTTGCTACCATTTTTTCCCGTGTCTATAGACGATATGGAGTGTACTTCACTGCAGGAGGGAACAGGATCTTCCTTAATAACTTCAAGCAATACATTCAGTTCTATGTATAACTGAACGTAACACACTATGAACACAAGGGGGGTGATTCTAACTTCGGCGGGCGGCGGAGGCCGCCCGCCGAAGTTCCCCCACCAAAATACCGCTCCGCGGTCGAAAGACCGCTGAGGGTATTTTGGGATTTGCCCTGGGCTGGCTGGCGGGCGGCCGCCCGCCAGCCCAGGGCAAATCAACCTTCCCACGAGGACGCCAGCTCAGAATTGAGCCGGCGTAGTGGGAAGGTGCGACGGGTGCAGTGGCACCCGTCGCGTATTTCAGTGTCTGCATTGCAGACACTGAAATACTTTGTGGGGCCCTCTTACGGGGGCCCCTGCAGTGCCCATGCCATTGGCATGGGCACTGCAGGGGCCCCCAGGGGCCCCGCGGCACCCCCTACCACCATCCTGTTCCTGGCGGGAGTCCCGCCAGGAACAGGATGGCGGTAGGGGGTGTCAGAATCCCCATGGCGGCGGAGCGCGCTCCGCCGCCATGGAGGATTCTGCAGGGCAGCGGGAACCCGGCGGGAGACCGCCGGTTTCCCGCATCTGACCGCAGCCGAACCACCGCGGTCAGAATGCCCTGTGGGGCACCGCCGGTCTGTCGGCGGTGCTCCCGCCGACCCTGGCCAGAATGACCCCCAAAGACTCTTGTCAGAGCCATCCTGTTGCAACATTATGTGATTATTTCATTGTATAAAAGCCCTTTTTTTAATACTGACCTTGTGAGAATCTCGCAAAAGCAGGAGCACTGTTTCATGGTATAAATTCCCCTTTTTTTAATACTGACCCAGTAAGAGTCTTGCGAGAGCAGGATCACACAAATGCCTGCTGTCATTCATATATTTGTCTAGCTCAAACATTTAACTACATTTAATTCATAATAGCTTTGTATTGTAGGGTGTGACTGCACTGTAACCTTCTCTTAAGAAAGATTTTCTATTCACTGCTAGTTTTGCTCTGTTTATATGATCCCTCAAGAGTCTTGCTAGATCGTAAAAATGTTTGGGGGAAATATTTATACTTTCCTTCATTAAAGTACTTATGCCCTTTTGCCCCTACTACTAGGTTGTGGGGAGAAAGTAGCCTCTCCACTGATACTTCTCACACTATAACAGTGCACAGTAGGGTGTGAGGAGAGAGTGAGTTCTTCACTAACATCCAGACCTACAAGTGTGCACAGTAGGGTGTGAGGAGAGACAGTCTCTGCAGCAGAACCTTGCATCAAGATTTGGTCTACACCACTACTTTTTTTACTATCCCACAAACGTCTTGCAAGAGAGTAAACTTTTTTTGGGCAAAGGAGTTACACATTCCTTTATCACATTACGTCTGCCTTCTAGTCCTCCTAGTAGGTTGTGGGGGAAAAGCACACTCTCCAATGAGACCAGCATGACAACAGCGCATAGTAGGGTGTAAAGAAACATTGCAATCCTACTGACACCTCTCCACAGTCTAACAACTGTGTACAGTAGAGTACTAGGAGAGGCTGGCCTCTCCACTGACACCTTGCATGAAGGTAACCAGTGTGTAGCGGAGGGTGTAAAGAGACACTGCCTTGCCACTCACACATTTTTCGAGGCTCACTAGTACGTGTAATAGGGTCAGCATGGTACTCACCTCACATGTAGGACCTCACTATTCCATAGCTAGTAAAACAAGTACTGTCCTTTACACTGAGGCCTCTTTCCAAGGAAATAACCACACAGACACACACATAAATATATATATATATATATATATTGACACGTATAAATAGTAGGCTGTGTCCTGATTGCTGACAGATCTCTCTTCCATTATAAGTCTCCATAGTACAGTGTGGGGAGAGACTGGTGCCTCTCTTGTGACATGTCTTTTGGTTGATTGATGTCCAAATTAGACTGTGAAAAGGGGATTATCTCTTTGGTTGCAGCTCCCTTAAGTTGGTACTGGCAGTTTTGGTGAATATTGCAATCATTTATTAGCAATTTTATTACAACAAAACAATTTAACAACAATACACAACTACAAGAACTATATTAACAAACTATATCAACAACTATTAAACAAACAAAATAAAGAACTATATAACTTTTAACATTTTTATGGATACCCATCAGCAGACGCCAGTCTCTCCTCCATTTTTGCTTCATTCGCCTTCTGAATTTTGATTCAGGCAGCACCTCTTTTCCAGTCCTTTAGCCACATTAGCCTGCCAAAGAGTGTTCAGCTTCCTGGTACATATCAGCAGGCTAGTTGGCAAGAAAGTTTCAGCGAAGCATTATGCCTATAAATTACAGTTCACAAAGCCTAGCTTGGCAGAGTTATCTCATGCTGCTGAACTACACAACTGTCCAGTCACTGCCACATCCTTCCGACCTCAAAACACTGTGCTTCAAGAAGTAGGAGTTCCTCAATAGCACAATAATCTTGCATGTGTTAACAGGGATGGTTTTTGCTGCTTGTGTAAGCAGTTAATTATTTCCTCAGACACAAGTTTCCATTTAACTCCTAAAAAAAAGACAAACTAAAAAAGAGAAAAAAACAGTGCTACATCAGTATATTGTCTAAGCTTTACTACATTTTTCACCCACAATCAAATATTTATATCTAATGCACCAGTAACTTCTTATTCATGTATCCTGAAAAATACCACACCCTCAACCAGTCTATTTTCATATTTCTGCTATTAAATTATAACATGCCATAAACTCTGATTCCATAACAGTTTCTAAATTAACAGTCATCTTAACATACCTTTGTAACACTCCCCATAGTGTTTGACTCTAGTACTAGTAATATCACCACTCAAGTTTCTCATTGGGCTAAAATATATATCTACAAAGAGGTTTATTCCAATAGTAGGGCTTAAATCCTTTGTTTTATAATTTACAAAACAGTACTTCCTTTACTGACAAGTATATACAGTTGAAACACTTAATTTTTACCACAAGCTATAAACCTTGCTCACAGCTCCATGCATTATAATGTGTACCTCACAAAAGATATATCAACACATCTACACCTCCACAAACAGATTTTCATTCTGCAAACATAGTATAGAATGCATTTACCAACATTAGTATACTTACTGACACTTCACAACAAATGTTTTAAAATATATTATTAAATACCTGAACTTTAAGTTCTTTCTTAAATGCACATGAAGACACCAGTGTCTTTCAGCTCCACATAATTACACTTCTGCTGAGCACCACACAAATAGACTTCCTTCTCCTCCAAACCACAAAGGGCAAACTGAGGAGCTATCTCTGCTTCTGCAGCCAATCAGATCACAGCATTTCTTCAACCATGTAATAATAATGACTATTGGTTGAGCCTTGGCACTTTTTTTTTTAACTTCCTGTCATACGATTTCACAAGACCCTTGCAGGATCGTAAACACCTTGTGGCAGGCCCAGTAATTTTCAAGCAGGTCTTGTGAGTGTCTCGCAAGATCGTAACCTTTTTAAAACTAAGAATTAACCATTGTTTCATCACAGTGCTTATATCGTGCACACTTTCTCTCAAAAACAAGCTCACTAATATCCATTCCCACTTATAAAATATACTGGGAACTCATCCACTCATTTTTACTATTCACAATCCTGTAAGAGTCCTGCAAAATCGCAAAAATTAGTTGAAAACAATAAATATTTATAATCTTCACTGTAGTTGTACCTTAGACACCTCCTCTCTAAATCTAGGGGAAAAGCATGCCCTTCTGCTGCCCTTTTATATAATGCTTTCTTTTTTACTTCATTTTCTCATCACTTCCAATTTTTCACGGTAAACAGTAAAGGCGGCCATTTCATTTCTAACATTCCAACAGCAAGCCAATCAGAGTGGTTGCTCTTCCATGACTCGTGTGAAAGCTCACTGGAAAATGGGCCTCTCGACCAATCAAAGGACTCAATTTTAGATTTTGTACTCTTGCGTGAGGCCCCTGTGGGACTCTCACAAGCCCATCCACCAAAATATAATTATTTTTTACCCTTAATTTCTCAAAAACTACTTAACAGATTTCTGTCAAATCACAAAAAACACTTGCTTCCTCCCAGATTTGGTGTAATTCCATCCAGCTGGTTTTGCTGTAGCTGTGTCTAAAGAAGTCTAAGTAAAATGAATGGGGATTTTACTTTTTAAGGATCCTTCTTTTCCTGGTCCCAGCATGACGGATCATCCCAAAACTTTCCAGGAAGGAGCAGACGTGGGTGAACTTCTTTTTGGAAAGGTTCATGAAGATCCATCAAATGGGGTTAAATTATTGGCAAACCAAAAAATGCTCCGTCTATGGCAGTGATCTTCAAACTTTGTTACATAGGGCCCCTCTTGAGAAAAATGTTTTGGAGCTAGGCCACCCACAGACTTTCGAAGGGGTAGATTGAGTCAAGAAATGTATAGTTTCAAACACAGGTAAAAGGTGTTGGAGGCAAGCATCCATGCTTGTTCAGACCTGTGCCTACTGGAATTTTGGTTTTCTTATATTAGAACACTTAGCACATATGTGCTGTGAGTGTAGCATCTTGGCATCAAAGTCTATCAGAAAACAACAATGTCAAGCAATATTTGCAAATAGGAATATGGCTTTAAAATGGAAATAGGAGTTTTCAAACAAAGCCTTTCCGAATCTAATACAATTTTCATTTATTAAATAAAAAAGGTCTTTGGATTGCTCGCATCTTGTTTTGCACATGCACATAAAGCAGCAAGTCATTCGAGGATTGCGGCTTACAGCTCTATTCCTTTACGAATTCACAGACCAAGAAGAGGATGTGGGAGGAGAGGAGTTCACTGGAAATTAGTTTGGTGTATAATGCATAGTGCCTTCACCTTTCCTTGGCAATAGGAACCAAAAAAGGAATCGAAA
This sequence comes from Pleurodeles waltl, assembly GCF_031143425.1. NCBI lineage: Eukaryota > Metazoa > Chordata > Amphibia > Caudata > Salamandridae > Pleurodeles > Pleurodeles waltl. The sequence continues at coordinate 882,589,950 of NC_090437.1, forward strand.
TATCGATAAAAACTGAGCTGCAGCATTCTGGATGTGCGGCCTCAGAAGAGATACTGCTAGACCTAAATAAAGGTTACAACTGGCGCCAGGAAAGGCTATCCTTTCACAAACGATGATAGACTTGTTTTGGGAAAAGGGTTTGGCACTCACAAAGGGTATCCCTGTGGTAGTGTCACTACATGAAATCTCCACCACAAGGGGGACTTTGGAAAGCAAACCAAATGTCTGAAAACACACATTTTGCAAACTAACCCATCTTTCAGCGCTGCCTTCTCAGCGCCTATTGTACCCAACTCTACTGATGTGCAAAGGCTGCTGGAGCGCTATACAGAAACTACAAACAAAAATAATGTAATAATCAAGGTTGCACAAAAGAAGGTCAGACACCACTGAAGTCAAATTTCAGAAAGAACTGTTCCTGAGTCTTATATGGTAAAAACAAAATGTAATACCTCAGCAACCTGAGGAGCTTGCAATTACTGGGAATCGAAAGTGCAAGCAAACTATTTTTTCTATATACAATTAATAGTTTGGACAGATCACTTTGGAAACCTACATCATAATTCTGAGAATGAAATACAGTAACCTCTGTTTTAATATTTTGAAAAACTACGAGTAAACTTATGGCACTTGTGAATCACTGGAGGTGTGTGGAGCTGTGTCCCGCTTCTGAAGACTCCACGCTAGGGGGGCAGCCCACAGTTGGAAGAGCACTGGTCTATGAAAAAGCAGACCTAAGTATAACTACCTAGTGGCGACAGAGTAGCTATATACATATATATATATATATATATATATATATATATATATATATATATATATATATATATATATATATATATATATATATAAACCTACTGGCAGTCACCAGTAGATAGTTATAGTTAGGGCCTAGTTTCTATAGAAAAATCCGGCGCCATTTACGAATCTTCATGGAATAAAAAAAAAAATTCAACAGTCACATGCTGTCTGGACATTTTCGGGCTGATCCGTTGAGTTGGGGGCAGAGAAAAAATAGGGGCGGGGGAATTTAAAGCATTTCCAATGTTAATTCTAGGAGGAAAAATTGAACAGCGATAACGCAAAAACCACTGGAGGGAATGACACCAAATTTGGCAGAAAAATTGCTCTTGGTACAGAAAGAGCCCTTTTTGTTATTTGGTGTAAATCCATTCAGTAGTTTTTGAGAAATTTAAGTAAATACCAATTTGTGTATATAAGGACGTGAAGGATTTGCAACTCCTCCTGATCTCGTGCAGAGATCAGACTGGCTGATGACACTGAAACAACAGAAATGTTGTCAGCGACCTTGGTCCCAGAAAAAAAAAATACGAAAGGGGCCAGGGTACAAACACCTTGACCCCTTAGCTCTGGTGGTGGGGTCCCAAAGTGACCACCCCAGGGCTAAAAAGCATTTCTTTTAATTTTACGGTCAGATCCACGGCAGAGGCGCTGTAAAAATGTTTTAAAAACAAAGTACGGTCTCCCATGTTTTGCTATCATGAAGCCCCTGGGTAGGCCAGTCCTGGTGGCATTTGTTTTTAGAAAAGCTGGGGGCCTCGAGGCCCCCTCTCCCTGCCCTGCCACCTCCCTGGGCCTTATAATGTATATGCGGGGGGGTCCTCCACTGCCTTGGGGACTGCCACCTCCCCAGGGCTGTTATAGCACACAAGGGGGGCGCCCAGCCTCTCTTCCCTGCCCCAGGGACCACCATCCCTGGGGCAAATAGTTAAAAAATGAAAAGGGGTCCTTTTGGGATTACCATTCGCCCTGGGGACTACCACCCCCGGGGCTATTCTCATTGGTGGGGGGCCACGAGGTCCCGCTCGAGGAGCCTCTGATGGCACTGGGGACGGCTACCTCTAAGGGATGGCTACTGTCATGGCCCGGGGTGCCCACCCCCGGGACATAGCTGTTTGCTGTGGCTTGGCTGCAGCTCTGCAGCCAAGCCACAGCAAACACTTTGGGTTTTGACAGTGGGACCTATAAAGCAGGTCCCACTGTTAAAATATAAAGCTTTCATCTCTGTCCCCTGTGTGCATGCTGCTTCTTAAGCAGCTCCTTGATTTTTGAAGCAATGGGAACATGGGGTAGGCTTTGAGGCTTCCGCTGCGGTCCCAGATAGCCCATAAAGGGCTTTTTAAAAATAAAATAAAAAAGAAATACATAGAGGGACCATGGGGGAACCCTTGAGGGCTCCCCCACGGTCCCAGATAGCCCATAAAGGGTGAAGACAAAGGGCTTATAAATAAAAACAAAGATAGCTTAGGGTGAAAGTCAAGGACTTTCACACTATGATCTGAGGGTTCAAGTCCAGCTGGACTCGTTTCCCTCTTCTTTTTTTTCATCACAAATGTTAAAATACAAGGACATTTTTTTTTTTTTTTTAAAGCCTTCAAAAGTCTCTTTCACTTTCTTGCTCTCTCTCTTTTTCAAACTCTTTCTGCCACAAATACACCCACTGAGACCCTCTTGCACCCACTCACAGCCCCAGTCAGACACTCACAGACCCATTCAGATAGTTACGCACCTACTCACATACCCACTCACACTCTCACACACCCACTCACAGACCCATTGAAAGTCTCATGCACCCACTTGCAAGCCCACACACACTAACGCACCCACTAAAACACTGATGTATGCACTCTCACACCCAGACACTCTCACAGCTACTCTCACCCCTGGATACACCCTCTCACACTTTTTCTCACACCCAGAGAGGATGAGGCCAACTCCAGCCACGCATGGCCAAAGGGCTGTGCACAGCATGGGTTAGGGAGGTTGGATGCAGGGTCTGGCTGCAGGCCAGGTCTTGCGGGCAACCTCCGCTGTGCACGGGTGAAGGCTGTATATGGTGCAAAGTTTGGTGCTTACAGAGGGTCGGCGGCGCGTGGCAGTGGTTGGATTAACGTACAGTATTGAAGACCATAGAAATTCACTAAAAAAAAAAAGAGGTTACAGTGACTTTATAGTTAGGAAATAGATTTTTTCTTAAACATAGAAATTCACTTAAAAAACACAGGTCACAGGGAGGTTATGTATGTATGTATGTACGCATGTATAGAGTATTTAGTAAAGTGCATTTCGACCAGAGGTATCAAAGCGCTATGAAGGGAGTGAGAACAGAATTCTGCAATAGCTCTTAATTAAGAGTGTAATAACCAGGTTTTAAGTTGTTTGTGAAAAAGCTGAAGAAAGGGGATGTTCCTAATTTTCAAGGGGAGAGAGTTCCATAGCTTAACAGCAGCTATAGAGAAAGCTCGGTCCCCCCATTTTACTTTCTTAGTCCTTGAGGCGTAAGCTAACTTCAGGTCAGATAATCAGAGGGTCCACCCAGATATGTACCACTTGATAGATGGAAGAGGCGAGTAAGGACCCTGTAAGTAAAAGGACCTGTGAGCCAGACACAATGTTTTAAAAGTAATGCGTTTCCTAATCGGTAGCCAATGGAGTTTGTGCAGACTATCTTTGGCAGACGCAAAATTGTCTAAACCCACAACCAAACGCGCGCTTTGATTCTGAATAAGTTGTAGCTTATTTAGTGAGGCTTGATTGATGTTCAAATAAAGAGCATTACAGTAGTCCAGTCTTGATACGATCAAGGCTAGCACTACTGTTGTTCTCAGATCCTGAGGTATAAAAGGGAGGATTTTCCCAAGCATCTTAATGATCCAAATGCATGATTTGGTGATTTTATTGACCTGGGTGTCAAAAGTGAAGGCACAGTCACAGACGACTCCAAGATTTTTCACTGTGGCTGAGGGAACCGGTAGTGTCCCACATGACTCCGGCCACCAATTTGAATCTCAGACAGATGAATTGGCCCCAAAGATGATAACCTCAGTCTTGTCTCCATTCATCTTAAGCCAGTTACGATCCATCCATCCAGTTCTTTACTTCAAGCATGCAGGCCTGAAATTGTTTAGCTATTTCCTGCGTCTTGTTCCCAAAGGAGACAATGATTCGTGTGTCATCTGCATAGGAGGACACCTGAAACCCAAAGGAGCGCACCAGTTCTGCTAAAGGTGCAACATACAAATTAAACAAGGATGGGCGAAGAGAGGATCCCTGAGGGACTCCACAAGAGAGCAGAAAAGGATCCAAATTATGGTCACCACATTCAACTGATAGTGATCTATTCTGGAAAAAAGATGTAAGTAAATTTAAGGCTGGTCCTCTCACTCCGACCTCATAAAGACGGTCAGTTAATCTAAGTGGCGAGATGGTATCGTAGGCTGCTGATAAATCCAGTAGGATTAAAATTGCACCCCCCTCCTGCATCCACCTGTTTTCTGATTGAATCAGTAGTTGCCAACAGGGTGGTTTCCGTACTATGAGGTTTCCAGAACCCATGTTGGGAACTATCTAGACATCCATGAGTTGTCAAGTAAGAAGTGAGCTCTTGATTTAAGTGTTTCTATAAGATTTTAGCCAGGGTAGGTAAAAGAGCCATTGGGCACAAATTCTTCAGGTCTTCTGAGTCACCGCCTGATTTTTTCTTTATGGGGACAATTATTGTTTCTTTCCATTCTGGAAGATAGGCACCCAGTTCAAGCACTTCAGCATTCAGCTTTTCCAGAGGCCCTAAAACTGAGTCTAAATTTCTCTGTAACACCCTGGGGGGACAAGGATCGGCCGGGGACCCTGAATGAGTCCTAGATAAAAGGACCTTAATTTGTCCTGAAGTAAGTGGAGCAACATTTTCTAGGGTGGGGCACTCATGCTGCTCTGGATAGAGATCTTAGTCCCGGTCTCTCATCAGAAGTAGGGAGTCCTGAAATCCGGAATGGATTTTGATGATCTTGTACCTAAAGAAACTAGCTAACCTATCACAGAGAGATTGTGAGTTGTCTAGTCCTTCAGGAACAGAGGAAGTAGAAAGGGTCTTAACTGTCTTAAACAGTACATGGGGGGAATTTGAGACCTTTAGAATTTTCTGAGAAAAATAGATGGTCTTAGCCTGTCTGATGGCTATTTTGTATTGATTTCTAATATCTCTTAGTTTGATACTTTCTAATAGGGTAGGATAGAGTTTACATTTCCTTTCCTGTCTTCTGCAATCCCTTTGGAAGGTCTTCAGCTCGGAGGAGAACCAAGGGGCAGAAGTTCTTGTCCTCTCTGTGTGATGGACTACCCTCAAGGGAGCCACCATCTCAATAGCATCCTTAATCCAAGTATTGAATTCAGAAACAGAGAATCCAGATACATTCAAATGCTCTATTTGAGTACTCTCTAAGATGGTAGAAAGATCTTCACTCTTTATCTGGTCCCATTTCCTATACGTCAAAGTACGAGGGTGAGAAAATGTTTTGCAGCCCTTCTGGATTATCTCAAACGAGATAATGTGTGATCAGTCCAGTCTAGATTACACTCCCCTATAATAAGAGTGTTAGATGTGGTAAAATGCCATCCAGAGTATGGCCTGCTAAATGATTAGGAAGACTAACCATCTGGGTCCATCCCAACCCTGACATAAAATCTAAAAGCGTGGAGGTATCTTTCTCCTCGCTATCATCCAAGTGGAAGTTGAAGCCCCCGAGGATGATGCTCTGGTCCAATGTAGATAGGGGTTCAATAACTTGAGCCCAGATCTCCAGGAACCACTTCTTTGGTCCGGGGGGAGGGCGATATAGTAGAAGTCCTTCAGAATTTGGTGCACTTCCTGTTTTAATCCTGAAGTGAGCACCTTTGTAGACATCAAGGTTGTCTACTAGTGGAACAAGGCTGCAACTCAACAAATTTTTCAAAAGGATTTCCACCCCTCCTCCCCTTTTATCCTGTCTATCCACTCTAACAGCCCTATATCCCGCGGGTAGAACAGCCACAAAGTCAGGGTCTGAGTCAGTTTTTGCCCAAGTCTCAGTAATGAACAGACAGTCCAAATTTCTATCTAATATAAGTTCCCCAATTTCAAGGCTATGCTTAGGAAGTTACCGGGCATTATTTAGTCCACATTTAATAAGGGGCTCTGAGCTAATGCTCGCATCCTGCAAAGAGAACTGTAATCCAGGAACCTGGGGGTGGGTCCCCTAAAGAGTCCAAGTACAAACTTGACATTTCCAACTTGACCTGGGCGGGGGGGAGATGAGGGCATCTACTCCCTCCATCTTCAAAAATTAGTTCTAAGGTTCATAAGTTGGGAACCAGAGTAATATTTCACTTGCCTAGAGCCAGCAGAGTTCCAGGTCTCTGGTCCCAGTCGGGCTCTTACGTGTGCAGATGTGCTTGCCTTAGGCGCGCCTTCGTTTATAGTTAGGTTCACATTTTAAACATACGAAACCATAGAAATTCACCAGGTAGAGTTACCTTAAGTAACTATAACTCGTGCCCTTGCCAAGTACTTCTAATTAATCCACAAATTACTGCACTCATGACATCTATAACAGCTGAATTTCTATGGTTTTGCAAGTATAAAATCTGAACCTAACTATAACGCCCCATAACCTTTAGTTCTTTGTGAATTTCTGAGGGTTTTTTAATTCTGTTTCGTAATGATACCATCCCTGTAACCTTTGTTTTTTAATGTTAAGTAAGATGCCCATCACCATGCATGGTGGGGGAGGTAGGTTGCAGGGCCTGGCCTTGCATTGTGCTGCCCCCATCAAAGCTTGCTGCTCTTGCCCCCCTCCTCATTGCCATCCAGGTCAAGGCCTCTGCTGCCTCATTACAGCCCTCTGTGAACGTTGTTCTGACATTGCCCTTCCCATCTGCACAGTTAGTTTGCAGGCACATCCCTCTCCACGCTACCCTTTGTTGTCCGAGTCCCTCCCTCCAGCCTACATGTTCCAATGTGCTGACACTGCCTCCTCCCTCCTGCCCTTCATGGACAGATATGCTGCAACTTTCCCTGCTGTCTGTCCAATATGGTCAGCTTGTTGCCCTTGCCTCTTTCTCTGTTGTCCATGTGCATTGCCCTGTACCCTTCCTATTGCTTTCCATGGTCTGTTGTGCTGTACTGCCACTCCGCTTGCCCTATTGTGCTGCTGCAACCCCTGATGCTTGCCCTGTGAGGTCAGTTTGGTGTCCTGCCCATCTCCCTCCAGCCCTTTGTTATCTGACTCATTGTCCCTACCCCATTCCTTCTGCCCTCTGTGACCCAATGTACCATACTTGCCAACACTTTGAACTTACTAAGAGGGAGATTTTGAAAAAAATCTGGGAAATTGATTTGACTTACGTTGAAAAAGAGGATACTTTAGGTAGGAGGCAGATAGAATAAAGCCCTTTTGGGCTTAAAAAAACATTGTGTGTCTCCTGCCTGAATTAGGTCTGTTGGCATGTATGGTTGTACTACCACCACCTCTTCTTCTGCCCTCAGTGGCCTGGTCTGTTGTGTTGCAACAGCCTCTCTTGCCTGTCTGCATGGTTGGTTTGTTGCCCCTGCACGCTTTCCTGTGCCCTCCATGGCCCGTTGTGCTGCCACTGCCCCTCCCACCTGCCCAGCGTGGTCAACTTGTTGCCTGTGCACCCTCCTCCCTGCAATCAATTATCCAAGTCTGTGCCCCTGACCGCTGCCTCCCCATAGTATTCCAATGGATAACTAGATTGCTAACATTCTATATTTATTACAAAAGTGAGGCACACCTGACATCATCTTGATGTAATCAAAACTGTAATACCTAAAGCATTTTCTTTAGAAATTATAAAAATGAGAGGGTCTATGGTTAATGTTGTCAAACAGAAACAAAACACTTTTAAATTATTTGCTATCTTTATGTTTTTTTTTATCCAGTTGATCACTTGATTATTTGTTACACTTAGGGGAGAGGATGTTGCGTTACAGCCAGAGCTGCAGATTCTGCAACTGGGAAACCAGGTTCGAGGTTTGGTGTCAGCTCGACATCCTGTGATTTTGGCCAAATCACTTAATCTCCCCATGACTAATGTGTTGTTGTGTAATGTAACTGATGCTCATGTAAAGCACTCCAATACCTTCGGGTCAAGTCTGCGCTATATAAAATTGCAACAAAACAAAACAATTAAGTGTTTTTCACACTTCTATCATTGGGCTACTTTTGAGTGATATTTGTGCTACAGTTGGGCTCTTTTTTTCTCTGGTGGCCATCTTGGGAGACTTATTTGTTATGACGCTCCCTAATTTCCTCATTTATGACAGGATCCCCAGTAGAAACTGCATTCAGTTTTGCACTGCAATTCCATCAAGATGGCGTTCAGATGTGCTACACTTTTGGCATAAATTGAGGATGCTAGCACTGTAGTTGTGCATCATAACTCTGAAGAGAAGCTGCTGGTCCCTGGAGAGTTAAATGGCAGCCTGCAGCTGGTGTTCAAAGTGCATGTTTCAGTCTGCATGTCCGAATGTTTTTGTCAGGAATAGAACCATGCGCGGTCCAGGTCCAGCCCGAAACTCCACTGCGTGGCTCTGCAGTGCTTTCTGCGCACCACTTGTCATCTCCTCTTGCTCCAAAGGTGGCCATCAACGTCGTCTGCCCTGTGGCAAAGCTCATAGAGCTGCAGGTTCAGGTCATTGGTGGATTAGATGCACTTATCAGTGTTATTCCATGAAGGGACTACAATTCCCATGTTTTTAGAGGCAGCAGCCATCTTGGGGTGTGGCATGCCTATAAAGCTCAGCCACACCCAAGCACGTTGCTCACTATTTTGAAGACTTTGATGCAGCCAGACCTCATGGGGGTTTCTCTGGAGAAGAGCAGAGTTTCTGAATGGCAGAGTGTCATCCAACCGAAGTATCCTTGTTTTCATGGTGCATTCAAAAACGAGTAGGTCGTACTCGTAGCGGTAAGGCCTTGCTGAATCCAGGTTTGAAAGAAGTTGTTACTTCCAAAAGGTAAAGCTTTTAGCATAACGAGCAAAGTGTTTCAGGCCACACTGGTAAAGCGCCCCGGGCACGACATTTAAAGCGCTTCAGTTTACAGGAGTAAAGCACACTTGGCATGGTATTCAAGGCGCTTCAGTTCACAGGAGTAAGGCGTATTTGGCATGGTATTCAAAGCGCTTCAGTTCACAGGAGTAAAGCGCACTTGGCATGGTATTCAAAGTGCTTCAGTTCACAGGAGTAAGGCACACTTGGCATGGTATTCAAAGCGTTTCAGTTCACATGAGTAAAGCACACTTGGCACGACATTCAAAGCGCTTCAGTTCACAGGAAGTAAAGCGCCCTTCGCTCAGCAATCAAAGTGCTTCAGTTCATAGGAGTAAAGCGCACTTGGCACTGCATTCAAAGCGCTTCAGTTCACAGGAGTAAAGCGCCCTTGGCACAGCATTCAAAGCACTTCAGTTCACAGGAGTAAAGCACCCTTGGCACAGCAATCAAGGCGCTTCAGTTCACAGGAGTAAAGCGCCCTTTAGCACAGCATTCATAGCGCTTCAGTTCACAGGAGTAAAGCGCCCTTTGCACAGCATTCAAAGCGCTTCAGTTCACAGGAGTAAAGCGCCCTTGGCACAGCAATTGAGGAGCTTCAGTTCACAGGCGTAAGGTGCCCTTGGCACAGCATTCAAAGCGCTTCAGTTTACATGAGTAAAACTTTCAGGCCTATGTGGCAAATGTGAAAACATTTCAAAGATAAGCATATCATAGTTTCATTGTGTTTGAAAGCATAATATGTGACAATTCATATTATTCAAGACATTCAAGACATATTTAAGTCTTTCATGATATGTGAGAGACATATTTAAGTCTTTGCAAATTTCTAGGCTGAGACCAAACGTTTTATGTTTATGAATGCATAGTAGTTGCATGATTGATGTTCAGAGTATGTCCATGGTCCAAGCTCTTGCCTTCTCAAGGTTCAGAGGTCTCAGTTCGTTCTTGTTCCATGATTCAGAGAAGGGCAACTCCCAGTTTTGTCTGAAGTTCATGACATTCTGAAGTATCATGATTTTACTAATTGTTCTTGTTCCAAGATTCAGAGAAGGGCCACGCCCAGTTTTGTCTAAAGTTCATGACATTCTGAAGTATCATGATTCTACCAATTGTTCTTGTTCCATGATTCAGAGAAGGGCCACGCCCAGTTTTGTCTAATGCTCATGACATCCTGAAGTATCATGATTTTACTAATTGTTCTTGTTCTATGATTCAGGGAAGGGACACACCTAGTTTAGTCTAAGGCTCATGACATTCTGAGGTATCATGATTCTCTCAACACTTACATCTGTGAGGACGCCTTTGTCTATTCCATGAGGGTCTCAACTCTTGCATCCATGGAGACGCCTTTGTCTATTCCATAAGGGTCTCAACTCCTGCATCCACGGAGATGCCTTTGTTTATTCCATAAGGGTCGCAACACTTGCATCCACAGAGACGCCTTTGTCTATGACATAAGGGTCTCAACACTTGCATCCATGGAGACGCCTTTGTTTATTCCATAAGGGTCTCAACACTTGCATCCACAGAGACGCCTTTGTCTATTCCATAAGGGTCTCAACACTTGCACCCACAGAGATGCCTTTGTCTATTCCATAAGGGTCTCAACTCTTGCATCCACGGAGACGCCTTTGTTTATTCCATAAGGGTCTCGACACTTGCATTCACGGAGACGCTTTTATCTAAGTTTATAATTGAATGGTAATGCTGTTATGAACAAGTATATACATACATGCTTAACCATTTTTCCTTTTCAGATCTCTCTCACTGCTGTTCCGTACCCTAATTCCCTTCCCCCCGACTGGCTTCACCATAGCTCTGTGCTATAATAGCTTTCTGAGTTGGTGACTCCGGAAGGTGGGCCTTTTGTTCAGCGGCTTGCAGATCCCGAGGAAAGCATACTGTGACAGTTTTAATGAAATAGAAGAGGAAGATATTTGAGAATTCACTTAAAACATGTTCTCATTTTTCTTTCTGCAGCACTAGCCATACTTTCTATGACAAAATGAACCCCTTCAATTTGTTCCTTTCTAAATTAAATGTTTTAAGTTTTACCAGTTTGACTCAATCAAGATGGCTTTAGGTGTGCCACACTTTTGTCAAAAGTAAGACTGTTAGCACTCTAGTTGTTCTTTAGAACACTCTGGGAGACTGCAGTAGAACACATGGGAATCAACTGACAGGTTGCTCCTGCTCGAAGTACATGTTTAACTGAGAATATTGTGAGCGCGTCTGACCCTATTTGGTCTCTGGTAATTTAGTTATAAGGGGATACCTTAGAGGTTCAATGGATCTTTTGACTACGAGTGATTCCACCATACGTTACAATCTTTACTCTTATACTGATCAGCAACAACATAACATGAACAACAAATCAATTTTCAGACACTTTGAGTCAGTAATCTTTATGCACCATGACCCATGTGTTCATAAATCACGACACCTTTTAGTAAAATTTAGAAGGTTTCTTTCCCTATATTAACAATGCTAAGATACGTAAATGAGTCTCAAAACCAAATGATAAACATATACAAACAACACGGGCTGACCAAAACGTCAGAAGAATCTCAATTTAACTAGTGCATTGATAATTACACACTCAAGAGTTACGGTACAAATTAATAGCATCAATAACAGAACAACAGAGATAGCATGGAACTTAGCATGAAGCTTTGTCGAGTAGGCCCAAACCTCGTTGTGACAGGCTGGCCGGAACCCGCCCGCACACTCGACCGACTTGTGCTGCCGGTGGTGTGCCGGAACACCACGAGACAGCCACCAATGGGAGAGGCAATGCTGGCTCGACGCGGGAAGTGGGATGGATAAGAAGGTCGGCGTTGGCATCACAGGGGAGGAAGGAGAATGGAGAGGAGCGAGTCGACGAGGAAGAGGAACGAGACGGAGGAGTGAGAGAATGAGAGGGCTTCGTGGAGAATACCCCAGGCCGGAGGACCTTGGAAACAGGAGAGTGGTTTTTCCTCGACTGGGGAATCGAGGACGACGAAGCAGCCAACGGAGACAGGAATAATGCGGTGACTTGGGAAGCGGAGCGCAAACTCCTGCCACGCTTCAGGAGAACCGTGGCATATCCAGGTGTGTAAAAAGCGCCGTAATTGAGGGAAGGGAGGACGGGAGGAGCGGATACAGAGAAGCAAGGGGGGGTGTGAAAGGGGGTGGAGGAGAAAAGGAAAATGAGGGGCAAGCACTGGGGTACACGAGATCCATGGGTGAGGTGAGGGGTGTCTAAAACCAGCGTATATTAGAGAATGCCAGTACCAGGTCACATCATTAAGAATTAGAAGGAAAACCTAGAATAGCAGTCGACAGGACCACAGAAGAAAGAGAACAGGAAGATAGAAGAAGACAGGAGAAGACTTAGGCAGCACTCTGACAGGTAGGGAAAGAAAAGAGGAGGCTATCGGACAAGGAAAGCACAGAACAACCGCAAAGAGAGAGACCAGAAAAGAAATAAAAAGACAGAAGAAGAGGGAAAGCAAGAAATCGATAGATAAGGAGGAAACCAAATCACTTACCGATATTATTATTCTTTTCTCCACATGCGCTTCCCGGAAGACCTAGGAAACTGAGAGAATCAAGGAGGAGATTAAGAACCAGGGACCGAAGTAGCCGCAGCAGAGAAAGACGGAAGAACCAAGAGAGAAAGCCAGCAGGCACAAAACCCAATTACTAAACAATAAACATCACTTACCTACGTGACGGCCGACTCCTGCGTTGTTATTTGCCCTTAGATCGCCACACTCGTAATTAATCGAAAGCTCAACATTTTGTAAGCAAATACATGACATTAATATATTAGTATAACCTGTTAATACACTTTTTTCTACATGTGCACATCATCTAACCATAAATGTGAATTCATTAATAATTATTACAGGCAAATAATGGTGGCCACTCAAGTAGGCACATTTTCCGAGGTACACATTATTTTGTATGTTAGCCTAATTCATGTAGATTCTTAACCCATTAATCAATACAAATTTATTAGTAATTAATGCAGCTTTCGCAATCCCTCCTCTGATGACCAAATGTGTCATCACACCTTACATCATTTCGAAACAATTTTTTGTTGACCAAAAACTTTGTCTCATTATAGCCTTTAATATGTCTTTACTTTCTCTAATTTTCTCTCAAATATCTTTCTAATTTAATTTCTTCCCTCCTCTGATTATTTTTCAATTTCTTCATTTTAATCACATTATACATTTTATGAATTCCCCATAATCCAATTATACAAATCATAATAATCAATATTATCTGTATTACTTTCATAATTATACCTTTCCCATGGTTTCCCAGCCAATTTCCCACAGAAGCAAACCCTTTGCCAACCTTTTCCCAAACTCCAGGTTCTTCTAAAAAAATTTACTCCGAGTTAGCATTAATCAGATTGTTAATCAAGCTTCTAATTTATCTACTATTATTAGGTATAAATGTGCAACAATGTTCTGATTTCAGCATTTTACAAACTCTGCCCTCCTTTGTCAAAAGGATGTCTAACGGAAGGCTGTTCTGAAGAGTCACAGATCGTACTGCAGCCATTTCTGTGTCCATTTTGATCATGCCTCCTGAAAAACTAGCCAGCATGTTATCCACAATAATAGACAACTTTTGAATTTTCATGGAATTTAGGATAACTCTGAGGGACTCATTGCTCCAAACATATCTCTAATTATGCCAGAGTAAGATTCTCTCTTTGGTCTAGCAGGTGTAATTCATTTACTTTAGGTGTCTCATTTAAGTTCTCAAGTTGATAAATCTTTGGGAAAACAATTACCAAATAACATATGCCATCTCATCCTCTCGGAAGACAGTAATGTGCATTTGGTCCACATATGTGGTAAACCCTTGGAATTGCTGGGTCTTGTTCGTTTAACACAAAAGTCCATTTACTCTTGAAAAGTAACATGTGTGCATTTACTCGTTCCCACAAATAATGTATCAGTTCTAGACTTGGGCCTATATATACAAAGCTTCCTTACGTGTCGCCCATCTAAAGCTAATTTCCCTTGGGTTTTAGTTTCACTAAATGCATGATCATTTCTAACTGTCCTTTTCACTAAGCCCTTATCTAACCTCTCCTCTAATGCCTTTCTCCTGCCATCAGTTTGATCTAAGAAGCTCTTTTCCATAGGTGTAAGATAGCATGTCAAGTTATTCCTGTGTGAGTAAGCTGTGCCAAAGGTCAATGTAGGTTCAAAGAAACCTCTCACCAATTCTATGTTATTTTCCTTTGCTACTCTACTCAGATATCTAATAATAGGAACAAAAGAAAACACCAAATCATGATTTGAATAAAAATACTGGATGTATTCTTAGTTATAGTACCTTGTTAGAAGAAGACTGAAACTAATTCCATACATTAATGGAAAGCTATGATAGGTTATCCCTTCTTCTGATGATGACGGAATTTGCGTGCAAACATAACATTCTCTCAAATCCATTGTCTCAACATACTCCTGCAATAGCGATAGAAAACATTAGATGAAAGATCTCCTTGTGAATTATCTGTGTGCTCATCCCTTCTAAACTTGTCTAACTCCGTCAGTGTAGTAGTTTCTAAAGCAGAGGTATGATTAGCTCTAACTCTATTCAATAAACTCATACCCACAATCAATAACAAGCACACTACCATGCATACAATAGCTAAGCCAATGCCTATGTATTTATTACATCTGTTCTTTCTAACCTGCTTGTTATGCTTATTCATGATGAGTAAAGGATCAGAAAGTAGAAGAAAAAGAAAAAAAATCTATGCAGCAAAACAAAATCTTCTTCGCAGATATTTACAGCTTTCAGTCTCTTTTCTAGAACTTCTCATCAAAGTAGGTAACTTGTCAAAATTGGTTTAGCAGCTTGTCAAATCAGTTTTTCTTTCAAAACTCTTTTCAGGCTACTTTCAACTGTCTCTTTCTTTCTTTTGGTTGCATAGATTTCTCAAAGTTAGTTCATTGTCCTGCTTCACGTACCAAAGTATTGACCTGGAATGTCACGATCAAAACAAAAAGAAAAAAATTCACTTTGCCAGTCACTAGTTGTGGCACACACCCATTCAGGATCTGTGTACCTTCGATTTGCAATTCTCTTTCTTTTCAGTCTTCGATCTCCATTTAACTCTCCATCACTCAGATCTTCCTTTCTTTTTGTGTCTACTTCTTCTTCAGTTGTTAATACTGTAATCAATTATTTTGTCTTAGCTTGTGATTTTGGCCACTTATCTCCTTTCTGTGGACCCTTAGCTAATGCTCTTTTCGGTGTTGGACTTTCAATTTTTTCGAGTTCTGCTGGATTTTGACTTGAGGTACCTGTGACTTCAATTGGAGGAGTCAGATCGCATTGACTTTGATCCGACTCAACTCCCTCCTCCAGGTCTGTATGTTGCTCTACTTGTCTTTCAAGCATGTCTGCTTCTGTGAGAGCCCTCCTCTGACTAGACTCTCCTGCTATCTCAGTTGAGGTCGGTTCACTGTTACTCTCCTGTATGTCTTCCGTTTTGTCTCTCACAGGAGTGGTTGGATTTTCTTCAGTCTGCTCAGAGTCTGTCTCTTATTCTCCAGCTTCCTTCTCTGATTCTGGAGTTTGTCTGGATGTTGTTGGTACTCTTATCAACTGCTCTTCATTGTCCAATGGAAAGGGTACTTTCTGAGTATGGCTGGCATGAGTCCATTTCAGGACTCCTGCACATTTCACAGCAGTAGTAGTAACCAGTACTACTTGGTGAGGCCCTTTCCACCGGAGCTCCAGGCAAGTCTTCCTTACGTGTTTTCTGATCACAACCCAGTCTCCATCTCTCAGGTTGTGGCTTTGATCTTGGGATGGCTGCACAGTTGTGGCCTGATGAGAGAAAGAGCGAACCACATCAGCCAGACCCTTGCAGTAGTCCAACACCATATCATCTGTTATGTTCACAAAAGCATAGGCAGGAACTGCTGGCAACCTCATTGCTCGGCCCATGAGGATTTCATGCAGTGACAGTACAGTCTTCCTATCAGGTGTGTTTCTCATACTCATTAGAACTAACAGTAGTGCGTCGGGCCATTTTAAATTTGTGGATGCACACATCTTTGCAAGTCTTGACTTCAAGGTACCATTCATTTGCTCTACAAGTTCTGATGCTTCGCGGCGATAACTACAATGCAACTTCTGCTCAATATTTAAATCTCAATATAGTAATTTAATTACTTCATTGTTGAAGTGACTTCCTCTATCTGATTCTAAAGAGACTGGAAAACCAAAACGAGGTATCTGTTCCCTAAGCAATAGCTTTGCTATGGTAAGGCTGTCATTTCTTCGTGTGGGGAAGGCTTCAATCCAATGACTAAAAATGCAATCATCTCAGTCCTCCACAAACAGGAATCTCAATTAAATTCCATCTGCATTCTGCTAAATGGACCTCCCTCTCTTCCAGTGTGGCTCATATTAACCACAGTTCTTTTATCCACATTCATCTGCTGACAAATAATGCAACGGTGGCAAACTGCTTTAGCAACCTGTCTAAATTTTG
The DNA here is from genome assembly GCF_031143425.1 of Pleurodeles waltl. NCBI lineage: Eukaryota > Metazoa > Chordata > Amphibia > Caudata > Salamandridae > Pleurodeles > Pleurodeles waltl. The sequence continues at coordinate 882,606,320 of NC_090437.1, forward strand.
TATTGAACCAAAACTGTTTAAAGGTTTGGATCATAGCATCCCTCCCGACATGTGCTTGACTATGATAATTCTCTAGCCATTTGAGTCAACAAGTTATTTGGCAGGACTATTTGGCCTTCCCCTAATACCCACACATAATCATCGCTTTGCACACATTTTATATTAACCCACATTTTCTTTTCATCTTTGTCAACATTTTCTTGAAGAGCTTTTAGCTCTTCCCAAGTGTCAATTATAGTTAAAGCAAAATCCGTACACATTTCTTCCTCAGGTAACAGTTCCCATTCGTCTTTGAAGGATATACAATTCAATGCACAAAACCTTGTGACTTGATCTGCATATCCATTTCCCATTGATTCAAAATCTTCCGATCTTTGGTGTGCACTGCATTTGAACACAGTAATCTTTTCAGGCAATTGTAAGGCTTGTAACAAATCATGGATTCTCTCACATTTTCTGACTGGTGAACCAGAAGAGGTCAGGAAATCCATCTGTGACCACAGCTGACCAAAGTCATGGACTATTCCAATTCCATACTGACTATCTGTATGAATGGTAACTTTAAGCTGTGTAGAGACATGGCATGCTCTAGTAAGAGCCACTAATTCAGCCACTTGTGCGGAATACACTCCTCGAAGCCAGGAAGGTTCGAGTATACCAGAAATTGTGCACACTGTGTATCCTGCTTTTAATGTTCCCATGTTATCTCTTAAAGAGGAACCATCAGCAAAAATAATATGGTCATTTTCTTCCAAGCGGGTATTTCGAATATCAGATCTAGGTTTTGTGCACAAATCAGTAACCTCTAGACAGTCATGTTCAGCATCCTTCAGTTTATCAATTTCAACGTTTTCCTTTGGAAGCAAAGTTGCTGGGTTAGCACTGTACACCTTTTCAGAGTAACGTTTTGGTGACCCCAAAATTATAGTTTCATATCTGGCCAATCTTGCATTGGTTAGATGTTGGGTCTTGGATTGGGTAAGCAAAACCTCAATAAAGTGAGGGACCAAAACAGATAAAGGATGTCCCATCACAATGCTCCCACTCTGACTAAGGCTCAATCCAACTGCTGCTACAGTTCACAGGCAGCCAGGTTACGATGTTGCAACTGGGTCCAAAGTAGCTGAAAAATATGCTACTGGGGGGTTTACACCACCTTGGACCTGCGTCAGGACAGACAAGGAACATGAATCACACTCATGACAAAACAACATGAATGGCTTTGTGTAGTCAGGCATTCCCAAAGCCGGAGATTTGCACAGACCTTCTCTCACCTCCATAAAGGCTTTCATGCAAGCTTGATCTAATTCTACGGCATCAGAGACTTCTTTGTGAGTTAGCTTCTGCAATGGCTTTGAAATGGTTGAAAAGTTGGGAATCCACTGATGACAATAGCTTACCATTCCCAAAAATATCCTGACATCTCTTTGTGTAGCTGGTGGATTCATCTGTAATATGGCAGTGACTCTCTCTCTGGCAATCTTTCTAGCTACCTTTTCAATTTGTTGTCCCAAATGCTTCACTTCTTTCTGATAATACTGTAATTTTGCTGGGGACACCTTATGTCTGTTTTTTCCCCCAAATGGTTTAGCAAGGCAATCGTATCATGCCTGCAAGCTTGTTTTGTTTTTGCAACAATTAACAGATCATCAATGTACTGAACCAATGTCGTTTGGAAAGACATATCCAATGACTCCAGATTCTTCTTTAGTATCTGATTGAAAATAGACGGTGACTCTGAAAACCCTCGAGGAATTCTTCACCAACAGTATACTCGATCCAAAAAATTTAAAACAGCAGAGAAATTGGCTATCTGCCTGAAGAAGTACGGAAAAGAATGCCTGTGATAGGTCCACTACGGTGAACCATTTAGGATCTGAAACAATATCACTGCTGGGTTTGGCACCACCGGACCACATTTAATCATAATATCATTTATTTTCCTCAAATCCTGATCTATCCGGAATTTCCCACATGGCTTTCGCGGTCCCATAATAGGTGAGTTACATGGGCTGCTCATTACTTCTTTTAAGATGCCTTGTCTCACAAATTCTGCAATTCTAGGGGCAATCCCTTCAACAGTATCCTGTGTCATGTGGTATTGAGGAATCTAGGGAAAAATTGCATTTGGCTTGACTGGGACTTTAACTGGCTCAACTCCTTTTATTAGACCAATGTCTTTCCCTGAAAAATCCCAAACCTTCATCTTAGCTGTTCCCTGTAAGTCAGAAGGAAGATCTCGTATTGTAAAAACAGGAAAGAAACTGATCAAAGGGTACTCTTCATTCACTAAGTCACAATCTTTTACCTCAGGCTGATCATCTTCTTCATCACTATTTGTCTGAATGGCAGTCTCATCATTTGAACAGGTAATCAAACATCTTGTTTTGCATAGCAACTCCCTTTCCAATAGGAAACCAGGCTTGGGTCACAAAATACAAATTGGTGCAATCTTTTGAAATTTCCAATTTTAACTGAAACTGGTTCCGTAATCGGGTTTGGTAAATACTGGTTTGTAACTCCTACAATCTATACTGTTTTGCCTGAAAGGGGCAAGTTGGGAACTTCTGCAGTTCTCACTGTAGAGTGTGTAGCTCCTGTGTCGACTAAAAATGAGACTTTGTGACCCATCACCTTTCCATTAACATATGGGCCCTTCTGGTCTACTTCTAATGAAGCGGCTAACACACACTCTTCATCCAAATTCTCACTCACCCAGTTGTCATTCGCTTCATCCTCTCTGTGCAATGGGTTTTGGTGTATTGTGTTATTACTCGTGTTAAACCTTTGACCTGTGCCCTGCTGAGGAAACATCACCTGCTGCTCCATTGGTGCTTGAGGTATCAGAATGTGTTGCCTTGGTACCATTTGAACTTGGCGTTGCATTTGCTGGGACTGTGGCATCTGCAAACGTGGCATTTGCATCTGTTGCATGGGCTGAGGACCTTGCAACTGATTCACATTGTTTTGGAAACCACAATTCTGACCTTGGTCCTCTCATATTTGGAAAATAATTGATTTAATTTGTCTGTGGAACAGCACCTTGCTGTTCTAGCATTAGACACTTGCCGAGGCCTCTGCAAGCGTTACAAGGTAACATTCTCTTCATTCCCAGCATATCATTCTGTGTAACTACGGTATTCAAATCGTGACCATGATTCACATTTCCAATTCCAACTCGACCTCTACCTTCTGCTTGATTCGGACACCACATGTTTCCCTGCTGCTGTGCCAGTTTAATCTGCAACACCATTGCCTTCCCTTTCAACTTTCTTTGCTTCAACTCAATCTCATCACTACAGTACTTAGCATATTGTAGTATTTCATCAATCGGTTTTGCTTGCCAACAAATCAAATGAGGTTTAATCATCTGGCTAATTTCATTTCTCAATCCTTCAACAAACCTGAACACAAAATAAATCATGTCGTTCGGCTCAATTGTTTCTGTACCACTGTAATGTTTGAATGTCTGCAACTCATAGTAAGCATGTTTGGACTCCTTTCATTCCTGAGCTGTCCTGTCTATTCTCTGCCAATCGATATTCTTGAGGGAAATTCTCATTTTCAAAATTGCGATCACCTTATAGTAATATCTCATTACATCAGGAAATGGTGCACCTGTAGCTGGATCTCTTGGAGGTTCTTTTATCTGCCAATTTACACTTCTTTTGCATTCCACCCATAAAGCTGCTGGAACCACTATCTCTAAGAGGGTGTTCAAATCTCCCTACAAGCATTTTGCAAGCTTGAAAGACCTATCTGTCTGCTGGCACCATTCCACTAGTTTCTCTCTCAGCCTGGGGTAATCTTTGGTAAATGACAGAATGTCACTTCTACTCCAAGGGACATGGACAAAATTCCTTCCTGGACTCTCTCTCATGGGTAATATTTTTACTTGGTTGTCAGTCTGCTGCACATTAACAGTTAAATGTGCAGAATCTCTTTTCTTCTTCTCTTGTTTCTATACCCATCTGCCTTCCCACTCATGCAATGCTTCCCATGTCTGGATGTTCTGGAATAATTCCCTAATGTGAATTTTCGTTCCTGGTACTCTCATGTTCTCAATGTCTTTGGAATCAAATTCTAATCTGTAATTTCTTCTCAAGTGCTTTGTTTTCTTAATTTCTATGCCATGTTTCCCTGCCAGATCTGCTCATTTCTGATGTACCAATCCTGCCTTGTTGGTAATCAGTTTGCACAAATAGCACAACTCTTCTTTCCTACATCAGTCAATTCTGTTTAAATCAACTGTTCCCTCAATTAATTACTCTTCTTCTAGTCTAAGTCTGGTCAAATTCAGTGAGCTTTCTCCACTTGAATCTCCTTGTGTACTACTCAGCTTCTCCAGCCATTTAGTTAATTGCTGGGCTGTCAAACCTTGCAATGAGATATTATTATTACCTACACTGGGCACTTGCTGTAATGCTAGACAGGGGGTCTCTGGTGTCATCATTGGGTTAGGACCTGTACCAGGTTGGCCGATCGAATGCACCAGACTGCCCGTTTTGAGTGATACGTAAAGTGCTTTTATTACTCTTTATACAAGTTCAACGAGGTTGTGGAAGTTTGGCTTGTAGGTAAGTATTGGTGAGTCTCTTCATCCTTCTGCCCAATAATCTCATCTTCTTCTTTCTTCCTCTTCCAGAGGCCTTGCGGGAAGCTTGTGGGGATAGAAGAAGAAATAGGTGTGGTAAGTGTTTGTTTATCCTTCTTTATTTCTTTCCTCTCTATTACTCCTCTTCACTCTTCTGTCTTTAGCCTTTTGGTTATGCCTGTGGTCACTTAGTTTCCCCTTTTATTATCCCTCTGTCCTGGGCTGGCGGGCTTCTTTCTTTTCTTTTCTATTTTCTCACTTGTATTCGTCTTATTTCCTCTCCTTTTCTTGGTCTGCTCTACCTGTGGTATATACGTCTCGCTACTGTTCTTTCCTTCCTTCCTTCCTCTTAGGTCGGTTTTGTTTTCTCTTCCCTCTCTTATTGTTTCCTACGCTTATCTCCTTGTGTTTCTATGTGCGCCTCATTCCCGTGCTACTGTTTATTTGATTCCTCACGCCCCTTTTGTACAATACCCGTGATTTTTCCTTTCCCCGTCCTCCTCCCTCTTCCCACTCCTTCCTCCCCGTCCTGAGTTCCCGTACCTGGGTTGGCCACGCTTCTCCTGAAGCGTGGCGGGCTCATTCGTAAGCTCCCCGGGCCCAGCGATCCTCTTCACGATGTCGGGTCCACACGAATCCTGACTCCGGCTCCTCTCCAGGCTGTCGAAGCCAAGTCCTGGCGTCTTCCGGATCTTCCTCATTCCTCCGCTGTTCATCTCTCGATTCACTCTCCGGCTCCTTCGTTCTCCACCACTGAATCCTTCCTCTCTCCTCTTGAGTGGGTGGTCCCACTCCTTTAACTGCCTCCGAGACGCGCGGTTCTGGCAGGGAGCCAATCGAAAGAGCAGCTCCCTGGGATGCTTCCGTGCTGTTCATGGCAGCGACAGCACAAGTCCTCCTGGTGTGCGGGTCGGCCCGGTCCGACCCGTCACAGGACCTACGTCCGATCTCCCCGGATTAGTCGGAGGAGTCCTGGAAGAACTCAAATCAGTTAACGGACCTGTCATATCAAATATCGGTTTCATTGGAGTCATCATTCCTGTATGTTCATTGAACCTTTCAATTTCTACTCTTAAATTCTAAATTTTCTGTTCACTTCTCTTATTCTTTCCCTAGGCAAACAGTGGTATAACGGGGCCAATGGTAACTGGTACGGACACAGCGTCCAGACTCGGGGTACGTTTTGATTTCTTGGGTGCATTACTCCTGTATTCTGACTTATTATTGTAGACATCTCTGTCTGTGTCCCTGTTATAGGGGTGTATCTTGGGATTGTCTGTGCTTGCATTGGAGACATCAAATTAGGGATAGACTCTATCTGGTTCAGTGTCGGCTTCTGATAAATCTGTCCTGTCTGTGAAACTTGTCCTGTTGGCACGATTAAATTTGTTGCAGTATCTACAATAGGTACATCTGGGTAAATTATTGGTATGTCAATCTGCGGCATAGGTGTCTGTGATGTGGACGTCATGGGAACATTGTGACTAATCTGTACTTGCCTTTGTATAGTCTCAAGAGGCACCGGAGCTGTAGGGTCTGCACTAGTACTTGGACCTGTCTCATGGGCTGCATATGGTGGGGGACGACTTCTTAGTAACTGCAATGTAAACTCATCATCGTCTGATTCTTCATCATAAATCAAAGATCTTCTGGTTTCTTTTGATCTCTGTTCCCTTTCTTCAGGAGGACACAAATCCCTTTTTCTGGTATACCTCCTGGCATGGTTTTCATTCTCTTGTGTAATTGCAGGAAACATCTTAATTCCCTGTTAAGTCTTAGTTCTCCAAAATATCTGCTCACTATCCCATCTTGCTTCAGCTAAAGTTTTCTCAGCCTTTCTCATTCTTCTCTCAAATTTCTGTTGCTGTCTGGCCACTAACACCCAACTAGCTAAGGCTTCAAATTGTGCAGGTCTCGAAGGAGGTTTCGAATCATACAGTACTCTCCTCAAGTTAAATAATCTGTGGGCAGGAAATGCTAAGCTCCCTTCTTTCTCTGTCTCTTTGCACCATTGTTTTAGTCAAAGGCATGGCGCACACCTTGTTTTTCAAATACAGTGTATGTGGGTGTACCTTCTGGCGGTGTACTTTCTCCTATTCTTACTGGAATCTGCACATCTCCCTTTAGGGCACTCTTTAATGCTTTGAAAATTTTCGTTTCTGTATTTTACACTATTCTTCAATCAAATCAGGAAGTGAATGTCAATCCTGAAATCCTTTTTGCTTGTCTTCTCAACCAATGATGCTTCACGGTTGTCCACTAATCCGTTCGCGCCCTTTCTCACCAACCAACCTATCCCAGCGTGGCGTCACACTCACACGTACAGCGGCTGCCAAAGCCCTTTGGTTTGTCGTCCTCAATTCAGATCTGTGTCAAACTAAATGCAAATATTGCAAGCACTAATCAAAATCAATACACAAAACTTGCCTGTTTACTACAGGGAGGTAACACAATCGCTTCAGAAACCTTACTGAATTTTCAACTGCGGCTTTTAGCTCTAACAGATACTCCTTCTATCTCAGTTTCCCTGACTCGCAAGCAAACTTTGACCAGCAAATTTTAATCTCAAATGATCATTGGGTCCACCTGGTGCACATAGGATTCACCAAATCTCCGTTGAAAACTAGCACTCACTTTAACTCGCACTCTGAGTTTGTCAATCACGCCCGATTGACCTTTAATCAGACAAATTGCAACAAAAACCAAGTTTCTCATACACTTACACAATACTCTGGAGTGTTAGACCATGCAGGGTCCGTATACCAACAACCACAATAAAGGAGCTATAATTACTTGAAGTAATTCTCAGTATAACAGCTTAATTTCTGTGGTTTTGTAGGTTTAAACTGTGAGCCTAAAAATAACGTTCCAGTAACCTTTGTTTTTTAAGTGTGTTTCTTTTTTTCTTTTTTTTTATTCGACACTGCAAGTAAAGTAATTTGGCAAGGAAACTTCACTACGCCGTGCTTTGCTTGACGTGCCAATATAAAAATAAGGATAAAAAACAATATTAAAAGTACAAGGTTGAGGAAGTGAGCAGGGAGCAGATGTGCATTTCAGGGATCGACATATGAACACACGTGTATATAAATGTACTTCTGGGGCAACATATACGAAATAATAACGCACGTTTAAATTAATTCTTGATAGGGGTGATGTGGGACCAAAGGAACAGAAACAGTCGCCATACTGCATGTACAGTACCGGAGACGGGCAATAATGCCCATAAGAAGTAAAATACACACAAATTATAACATGCACTGCTAGATAGATAATTTATATATGGTACGGGAAGAGTAATGTAGGCATTTATATTATCAGTATGCATTAAAAGGAGATATGGGGGCGAGGCACTAAGAGGGTATAGTATGGAGAATATGAATTTGCGCATATACATGGTAAATATATGGTGTGGTTATAAAGTATGAGGAAATATATGGATAAAGTGTATTTGTACTTGCAGTAATAAACACTGCAAAGAATATGGGGCTAAGAATAAACATATGGACCTATAATAATATGTACTAGGAAAGATATGGTGTGAGGGACAATAATATAGATATACATTCACATACACTGTACGCTACGAGAAATTAACAGATGTCAATGTACACTGCCTGAATTTAGCATGGCGGCGAGCATAAGAACAGATTGACACACTAAAGGGTACGGTATGGTGACGATGATATGGACAGATATTAATATAAACAGTGCATGGATATGATTTGGTGACAAACATATCCCTAACTACTAAAAGGCTCTGGAGAGGCAGACTGTGTGCTGCACAAGTGCTAAATAACAATTACAATATGTTAAAATACACTGCCAGCGAAAGGTATGGCGACAAGGTCAATCATATATTAAATCACACTGCAGGGATACTATATGGCAACGAGGTAAGAACAAATATATTTTATATACTTTGCAGGGCCTGATCTATGAATGCTGACAATACCAACACAGATTCGTCTACACAGTATGGGACGTGGTGTGATGAAGGTGAAAATGGAGATAAATGAATTCACACTGCTGAGATAAGGTATGCGGAGATGCCATCCAGACATGTAACATATATTAGCGCATGTATGGACAAAGGCAAAAAATAATTTATCAATTTACACTGCATGTGGTAAGGCACATCAATGAGCACAAACGAATATGAACATAAAAGGGCATCCACAAACAAACTCACATGGTAGTAGGAAGAGACGTTAATAAACATACAATTTAAGTCATCAGATTATAGAATGATGTAGCGGATATGACAAGGCGTCCATAGGTCAAAAGCAAAGATATACCACAGAAAGAGAGACAATAGTGTAACTGCTGTTTGGAGTGAATGCACCTGGCAGTGGACGTAGGCACAGATGGCGGTACACACTCAGGGCCAGCTTTAGAGCTGGTGGAACCCTGTCCGACAGTCTGTTTTGGCACCCCCCCACCCCCTCCATGACCACCTCCTCGGATTCCCTCACTACCACCTGGCAAAAGTGCCTCTCATCTTTCCATAGCCCCCCGTTTCACATCCATTATTGTTTTTTTAAGGCGCTTGTAAAGGCTGGCTTTTCTAATCCGCTATAATTCTGTTCTTTGCTGCAGGCATATGAACCTCTCTGTGCTACTTTATGGAGAGTCAAAGCTGCCACTAGACAAAACTCCCATCTTACTCCTTAGTAGGAACATTAATCTCAAGTAGTATTTTGGCATTTTCATTGCTTCCTGAAGGTTGGACGCACGAGGAACTTTTCAGCCTGTGCCTTTAAATCTCAAAATTCGTAAATTATTGCTAAACACAGCGCTCCCCTGAGGTCAGCCCCCCACAACCCCAAATGCAGGTCGGCACCCCGTGCAGGCCGTACCGCCCTAAAGCCGGCCCTGTACTGGTTGGACGGTAGCTTGCACACAAGGAGGGAAGGGCGGCAAGGGGCGATTATACATACTGTTGGGATAGAAGGGTGAACAGGAGAAGGGGTCAGTAGCGAGCAGGACCGGCTCTAGGCCGGTGCGTCCGGTGCCAAGGACTGGATGCTGACTTTGCGTCGAGGCGCTGGGTTTGCCAGTATTTTATGGCTTTAAAAGCACCTGCTTCGCGTTCTTGCCGCTAGACATTTTCAGGCAGCAAAACATTTCCATAACTCCTATGATTAATGTTGTTCCTCGAAAGAGATCGGAGTTTTGTCTTGTAGAAGTTTGGACTCATCGTAAGGTAGCGAGGAGGGTTATTATTCTTGCTGCAGAGAACTTGTACAACCTGCAGATCACAAAGTGCATATAATGTAAACAGGACAGTGAGATACTGCTTTTATCAGGGAGCTCCTTTTGATACTTGTAGTTTATAAGTTAAAATCCTAATACCGAACTGTGAGCTATTAACTGTCATCAGGGACCTGCATTCAAACTGCAAGATATAGATTATAGCGTTATGATTTTCCTCAGTCTTTCATTGTCCTAGTGTTGCGAAATGGTTAATTTGGGTAGAAATCAATCCTTATTATTAAACATAACTCTCAACCATGGTGTTAAATTTCAAGTTCTGTGTTTGTGCTTCTCCAGACCAAGCACTCTCAAACTATACTGCCTACCAGTATGGGTGACATGTCACCCCTACACCTTGTAGTCCTCTGTCTTATGTAATATCTTCTATACACCGATTTACACATGTATAATTGTCTCTGTAACATGTGTTTGATGTACAGTGCTCGGACACCCTACACTAGTATGAGTGGCACTATAAAATTAATTAAATGCATCTGAGAGAAATTGGTTATGGAGACCTGAGGGGCCCTGTTAAAGGATGGTAGTTAGGGAATCCTTGGCGGAGGGTCATAAGTCACTATTTACACTGCCAGCCAAGCGCCACTCCACGCACAACGCCAGCCAAGCGCCACTTCATGCACACCGCTAACCAAGCGCCACTCCAACTACACCGCTAACCAAGCACCACTCCACGCACACTGCCAGCCAAGCACCCCTCCACACACACCGCCATCACATTTTTTTTAAACAACAAAGAAACCACTAACTAACTATAAATGAGTACAAAACTACAAACACAAACTCTAACTAAGTACATGACTGTAATGCCAACCATGAAACTGAACATATGAAAATATAAATCAGGCAGTTTATGCTCACATTAATTCCCAGTAATTCTTTTGGGTGTGGTAACTCCTGAAACAGCCAGCCACACACAGCCCAGGCTTTGAAGGACAATCGGGGCAGTACATACGAGTCTCCCTCTGGATACCTCTTTGGGCGCAGACTCTACATTTCTTAGCGGGAAAGTCTTTTTTGGGCATGGAAGGAATGTGATCAGGAAAGTGGCAATCTTTCAATCTAGCCACATCCTCCACCACTACTTCTCTAGGAACTCTTGCCTGTTCCACCTGATAGAGCGGTCCGTACTAATAATTTACCTGTATTCGGACGCTCTTTAGGCCGATGAATCTTTTGACTAAGTGGAACTCTCCGTACTCTCTATATCGATCAATTTCATCAAATCAATAATCAATAACGAACATAAGCAATACCCTGATCAACATAGCACTTAACAATTAATCCAGAATACATTTCGGCGAACCCTGACCTTTCAGTCAGGAATAACCACACCAGTTTATTGCAAAGTTAGTGAATTTATTTCCCTATATTAACAAAGCTAGCACAATATAAATGTGTCTCAACACCAAATGATAAACATAAATGAACATTAATAGCTGTCCATAGCGGCGAAACAAGTGCAATCTATGCAGCATTTGAATAACAAGGCATTCGATAATAGCAATGCAAATCACTAATACGATAATCTGTAACGAGCTAATTGCATACATTTAGTCAGCATAACAAGGTCTCAAATTGCATCGTGCAACAGAAGGAATCCTCATCTGTCCTCAAATTAGCATCGGCATGTGGGACTTCATGCGAAAACAATTTAGCAACATTAATTTGGAAAAAAACTCCTAACTAGGGATCTTGTCAAAAATCAGCAGTTGGTTACCTATAAGAAACACAATGCAATTGTACAATTTCCTTTCATATTTACCAATTACGATCAGCATACAAGGAAGTCTTCCTCTCACAGGTACCGTTTCTCGATCAGCATGGGTACCGTTTCGATCAGCATGGGACGGGGCAAAGGGGCAGGGGTGGACGGGGCAATTGCCTCACGGCGGCAAGGTAAAACTACTACTTCATGCAAAGGGATCAAAGTTAAAGTCTCTAGGGCAAAAATCATTTAAAGTCTCTTTCTCTCGATTAGAGAAAGCATCAAAGTTTCTTTCAAAATGGCGTCGCAGCAAGGTGGGCCATAATAGCTACGAAGTCTACAAAATGGCGGGATGTCCAATAATGGCCGTAATAATCTAATTTCTTCTCGTGCACCTGTTTTTTATAGACAACAGTTCAAATCCAGTAGGGTCTTCCATTGGAGGGTTCATAGGTTAGCTTCAAATTGTCCAATCAAAAACGACAGTTCTCAAGCTTTTACTTAAGCATACATTATCCTTGGAGATGGGTACGCAAGTTGCAACATTTTATACCAATTAGCTCACTTTCAGAGCCTCCATTGTCCGCACCTGCAGATCGACCTTGGAGTAAAGAGAAAAATGCAAAGCTGGCACGAAACTTTAAGATAAGCATGTGAACGCTCTCAGTGGAAAAGTACAGCTTCAAGCAAAAATACACGTTTATTAGCACATTGGAAAAATACGAGCATCTAAACCGTGAGACCAGGCAACTAGGCCGAAGCCTCCACTAAAGTAATGCTAAGCTAAAACATTTCAAGCAAGCAAATCATAGCACACGTTTACGATTATGTCGGATTAGTGCAATTCTAATACACCACGTTATATAAAGCACGCTTATAAATGTTGGCAAACTACTCTAAGGGCACATTTGTCCCCGTACAATCTTTATGAGTTCGGTTAAAGTCACACTTGATTATTGCAGCACTACGTTTAAGCGCTAATAAATGTAAACCTTCATTTTCTGCTTCATCAATCCCTCCTCTGATGACTACTTGTCATCACACCAAACCATGCCCACAAATTTTATTCCATTAAAATTCTGTCAGTTCTCTTTTCCTTTTAATTCCCCTAGTTTTCGCCTTGTATTCTTCTGCCATTCTTTTCATTATTTTCTCTTCCTTTCTTCTTTTAATTCTTTCCATAATCATTATTATTCCCCTTTTTATTCCCCAAATTCCAAATATACAAATCAGTACAATTAATATTCCCTCTATTATTTTTAGTAATATTCCATTCCAAATTCCCCCAATCCAATTTCCCACTGAAGCAAGTCCTTTTCCAACCTTCTCCCACACTCCTGGTTCTTTCAATTCCTTCAAATCTGCACTCTCTTTTGTTAGATTAGCAAGCATATTTTTAATCTTCACACTATTGTCGGGAATATACGTACAACAGTGTCGCGCACCAAGCATTTTGCAAACACCGCCATCCTTTGCTAAAAGAATGTCTAAAGCAAGCCTATTTTGAAGAGTCATAGCTCTTTCCGCTGCAAGTTCAGCATCTATCAGGATTATAGCACCTGAAAACTTTGTCAACATGTTATCCACTATAGTAGACAACTTTCTTATTTTGATGGAATTCAACACAACTCCCAATGAAGGAATCATGGCTCCAAATATATCTCCTAATACAGCAGATGCGGTCTCTCTTTTCTGGATACGATGGGATCCAGATGTCTTTTGAATCATCGATAGGTCATCCAGTTGATAAACCTTTGGGAACACTATACCCAAATAACATCTCCCCCACCATCCCTTTGGAAGACGATAATAGGCATTATACCCACAAATGTAATATACCCCTGGAATGACAGGGTCAAGTCCGTTCATCATGAATGTCCATTTGGCCTTAAAGATAAACGTATGTTTACACTCACTCGCTCCTACAAAAATGTTGTCATAATAAGATTCACCTCGATATATACAAAATTTCCCTACATGCCAAGCATCTAAAGCAATTTTCCCTTGTGTCTTTATTGCGGCAAAATCATAATTATCTACTGAAGTCCTCTTATGTAGCTCTTTTTCTAATTTCGCATTCATTTGTGCCCTTTTATCATCTGTGCGATCTAAAAAGCTTATTTCTACTGCAGAGAGCGAGCAGGTAAGGTTTTCCCTATGAGCGTGAGCCGTTTCAAAAGGTAGCATTGGCTCGAAAAATTCCCTCATTATCTTAGCATCCCAATCTTTAGCAATCTGGCTTAGCTGTGCTATTATAGGAACATATGCAAAGGTAACATCATAATTTGAGTAAACATACTGTATGTTAGTTTGACCATAAAATCTAGACATTACTATACTACATGTGATCCCGTATGTAAGAGGCATGTGGTGATAAGTCACCCCTTCCTTTACTGATGTCGGTATCTGTGTACACACATAACAATCTTTCGCATCCATAGTCTCAACATATTCTGTTAGCAAGCGATAGAAAACATTATACGAAAGCTCCTTCTTATCATGCAAGAGTCTCTCATCTATTTCTAGTCTTTTCAATGCGGTTAGTTCAGTGACAGTAACAGGAGCAAAAGTAGAAGCGTAAATTTTCTAATTCTCACCCTTTCCATGCATTCCAAGCACTATTGCCATTATTATTAGTACACATGCAATTATCAAGCCTATACACACATATTTACAATATTTCTTTCTACTGTTTTGCGTCATGATCTGTATAGAATCAGAGAGCTAGAAGCACCTATAAATGAAACTATTTAGCAATTCAGTTACAAAGCTGAACGAGCGCAATGTTCACACAGTTTTCTTCAAGAGGCCAGTCACTTATCGGTTAGCAGCATTTGTCTCAATTCGGCAATAACTCAGTCTCTATCGGTTTAGCAAATGTCTCATCCGGTTCAGCAATGTCTCAGCTGGTTTTATCACTTTATATTGTAGCAGGCAATGTCATTTATCACCCTTTCAATCAACACTGTCCATAAAACTTTTCTTTTCTATTGGTATTTCTTCTTCTTCGTTCTCGATGCTTAGAGATACAAACTCGTCAGTCCAATCGTCATTGACTGCATATGCCCATTCTGGACCGGAATATCTCCTGTTTGGTATCCTTTTCCTTTTCAATTTTGCTTCTCTTTTCGATTCTGCTTCGCTGGTACTTTCCACTTTTGTCAAGTCTTTTTCTTCACTCGGGGATGGTACCACGACAGACACTTCCTTTCTTTTCTCTTTCACTTTTGGCCTTCCTCCGTCGTTCAAACTTTCTTCAGTCCTTTGTTTTACTGGTGATATACTTAGTCTCCTCTTTGCACCATGTCCATTTGTTGGACCTGCGACCTTTTCTGTAGAAGTTTGAACCTTTTCGTCCTGTTCTGCCTTGTCCCCTCCTTTTGGGGAATCAATCACGTTCTCTTTTTCTTTTTCTGTATCGTCTGCTTCTGGGAAAGCCCTCCTCTGATCAGGCTCTCCTGCTTTTTCACCTTTTTCGAGCCCTTCGTCACCGTTACTTTCGTCAGGCTCTGTATCACTTTCAGCTGCTTCAGGTTCCTTGTCACCCTCAGTTGCTTCAGGCTCTTTGCTACCCTCAGCTGCTTCAGGCTCTTTGTCACCTTCAGCTGCTTCGTCGCTGTCTGAACTTTCTCCTTGGTCTTCCCCAAGTGAGTTAGTCTCTTCGTCCTCCAATAATATCTCTCTCTCTCCTGCTTCTGCCTGTTCGCTTTCAGTTCGGTTTTGTTCTGTCTCAACACTCAGCACTGTTTTATCAGGCACTGGCAGTTTCAGCGCTTCAACTTCCTCATCTGTGGGACACAACACCTTCTTTGTGTGACTGGCGTGAATCCAGTTGGGAACCCCCTCACACTTCACAGCGGTAGTTGTCGTCAGGATCACTTGGAAAGGGCCTTTCCAACGGGGTTCCAGACACGACTTCCTCACGTGCTTCTTTACCACGACCCAGTCACCTGCTTTCAGTGCGTGTCCTGGACCTTGGATCGGTGGCAAGGTGGTCGCTTCCACCTGGTGAGAGAAAGAGCGAACCACGTCAGCCAGACCCTTGCAGTAGTCTAACACCATATCATCTGTAATATTCAAAAGCGCGTTTGCGGGATCTGCAGGAAGCCTCATAGCCCTGCCCATGAGAATTTCGTGCTGAGACAATCCAGTCTTTCTATCAGGGGTGTTTCTCATTGACATTAGCGCCAAGGGCAATGCGTCAGGCCATTTCAAATTTGTCGATGCACATATTTTCGCCATTCTTGATTTCAGTGTACCATTCATCTGCTCCACCAATCCTGAGGCTTCAGGGCGATAGCTACAATGCAGTTTTTGCTCAATGTTCAGCGCTTCGCAAAGTAACTTTATCACCTCGTTATTGAAGTGACTTCCCCTATCTGATTCTAAAGAGATCGGGAATCCGAAACGTGGTATCAACTCTCTCAACAATAGCTTTGCAACTGTAAGGCTGTCATTTCTACGTGTGGGGTATGCCTCAATCCAGTGACTAAAAATGCACACAATCACCAACACATACTTTAGACCTCCATGCACAGGCATCTCAATGAAATCTATCTGCATACGACTAAACGGGCCACTTGCTCTACCAATGTGGCTCGCGTTCACAACTGTTCCCTTTCCTGGGTTCATCTGCTGGCAAGTGACACATCGATGGCAAACTGCTTCTGCAGCTTGACGAAATCTGGGGTTAAACCAATCAGTTTTGAACAATCTTATCATGGCATCTCTCCCTAGGTGAGCTTGCCCATGATAGAACCGCGCAAGCTGTGATAAGAGACTATTTGGCAAAACAAATTTTCCCTCATTTGAAACCCATAACTCGTCTGGTCTCTTTATACATTGTGATTTAATCCAGGAATCTCTTTCATCCTCCCTGACGTTATTCTGTAAGGCTTTTAGTTCATCTATTGTATCTACGACCTTCAAGGCAAATGCTTCAGCTGGTTCGAGTTCTGGTTCACTTATCGAATTCCATTCATCCCTGAGTAATATACAGTTCAAGGCACAAAATCTTGCGACTTGATCCGCATATGCATTTCCCAGAGAAACATAGTCCTGTCCTTTTGTATGAGCACTGCACTTTACCACTGCAACTTCAGCTGGCATTTGGATGGCGTGTAACAATTCCCTTATTCTCTCCCCGTTTTTCACTGGGGATCCTGAAGAAGTCAGGAAACCTCTCTGTGACTATAGTTGTCCAAAGTCATGCACAATTCCGAACCCGTACTGACTATCAGTGTAAATGGTGACTTTCATCAATGCAGACAGTTGACATGCTCTTGTAAGGGCTACAAGTTCTGCTACTTGTGCAGAATAGACTCCTTGGAGCCAGGCCGCTTCCAAGACACCTGTTACAGTACATACAGCATATCCTGCTTTCAAAATCCCCATCCCATCTCTTAGACATGAACCATCAACGAAAACAATTTGGTCATTTTCATCAAGTTTAGTATCCTTAATGTCAGGTCGAGGTTTTGTGCAAAATTCAGTCACCTGAAGGCAGTCATGCTCGACGTCTTCAGCGTTCTCAATTTCAGCATTTTCACCAGGAAGCAAGGTTGCTGGATTCAACGTAGTGCACCTTTTCAGCTGCACATTCGGTGAGCCCAGAATTATCGTTTCATACCTTGTGAGTCTTGCTCCAGTCATGTGTTGCGTTCGGGAGCGGGTCAAAAGTATCTCAACTGAGTGAGGGACCATGACTGTTACTGGGTGTCCCATCACTATTCCTTCACTCTGAGTGAGGCTGATACCAACTGCTGCTACGGCGCGCAAACACCCTGGGAGTGCTGCTGCGACCGGATCCAAAGTAGCTGAAAAATACGCTACTGGTCTGTTTACGCCACCATGGGCTTGGGTCAAGACAGACAAAGAACATGCATCACGTTCATGACAAAACAACGTGAAAGGCTTTGTGTAATCAGGCATACCTAAAGCTGGAGCCCTGCACATGCACTCTTTCAATTCAACAAAAGCATCCATCTCATCTCCTTTCAGTTCAATTTGATCCAAGGCATCCTTCTGGGTCAGTTTCAGTAAAGGCTTTGCTAAAGTTGAGAAGTTGGGAATCCACTGGCGACAGTAGCCCACCATTCCCAAAAACATCCTCACCTCCCTCCTTGTCTTGGGTGGACTCATTTGAAGTACACTTGTTATTCTTTCCTTCATTATTCTCCGTGACCCTTTCTCTATTTGGTGACCCAAGTATTTCACTTTCTTCTGACAGAACTGCAATTTTGAAGGAGACACCTTGTGTCCATTCCTTCCCAAATGGTTCAACAGGGCAATGGTATCGGCTGTGCAGCCACTTTCTGTCTTTGATGCAACCAGTAAGTCATCAATGTACTGTACTAGGGTTGACTCGAATGGCAATTCTAATGCTTCCAAATCTTTCTTTAGGATCTGATTGAAGATTGACGGTGACTCAGAAAACCCTTGAGGAATTCGACACCAACTGTATACTCTGTCTAGGAATTTGAAACAAAAGAGGAATTGGCTGTCCTCATGAAGAGGCACAGAAAAGAATGCTTGTGACAAGTCGATGACTGAGAACCATTCGGCATCGCAAGGGACTTGAAACATTATCACAGCTGGATTTGGTACGACAGGGCAACACTTGACTATGATGTCATTTATTTTCCTCAAGTCCTGCACTAGCCGGACCTTTCCACTTGGCTTTATTAGTCCCATTATTGGTGAATTACATGGACTGCTTAACACTTCTTTCAGTACCCCCTGTTTTACAAATTCGTCAATAAGTTGGGCAACTTTCATGAGGGTGTCTTGTGCCATGTGATATTGTGGGGTCTGGGGAAAGATTGCATTGGGCTTTACAGTCACTTTCACTGGTTCCACTCCTTTCATCAATCCCACCTCTTTCCCTGTCATATCCCACACTTCCTTTCCGACTGTTTCCCGTAATTCGGCTGGAATATCTTCTTCAGTTATCATCGGGAAAAGACAAATCAGAGGATATTCTTCATCGACAGTTTCCATCTCATCCCCCTCTACACTGTCCTCTTCTTCCCCATCACTGCTCGTCTGGATTGTTATTCCTTCGTTCGAACACATGATCGAACAACCCAATTTGCACAATAGGTCTCTTCCTAACAGTGCTATCGGGCTTGAGTCACATACCACAAACTGATGCACCCCTTGATAGTTACCAATGCTGACTGGTACCGGATCTGTTATTGGGTTCGTCAGGTGCCTATTTGCTACTCCCACCACTTGAACTGTCCTCCCTGAGAGTGGCAAATTTGGTACTTCACTGCTCTTAACAGTTGAACGTGTGGCTCCTGTGTCAACCAAGAATGAAACACGATGACCCATTACTCTTCCCTCTACGTACGGACCCTTTTGATCAACTTCCAAGGATGCCGCAAGCACACAATCTCCTTCTTCTTCTGAACTTTCACTCTCCCAGACATTGTTTATTCCACTCTCACTGTGTAGTGGGAACTGTTGTACGGTGCCATTTGTACTCATTACCTGACCCGAGACCTGTGGAGGAACCATCACTTGCTGCTGACTCATTGGTGCCAAAGGTATTTGCATTTGCTGATTAGGTACCATGGGTAACTGCTGTTGCATTGGCTGCATTTGCGTCACCTGCATACGAGGCATCTGCATCTGCTGCGGCTGCATAGGTTGTAATCCCTGCAACTGATTTACGGTCTGAAAATTTGGGTTTGGACCTCTCATTTTCGGTCCCCTCATTGTCTGAAATGCATTGACATCATTGTTTTGCTGACCAACACCTGCACCTGCACCTGCACCTTCCTGCACCACCATCGGGCACTCGCGTTTCCAATGTCCAACAATTCCGCACACGTGACACAGCATCACCTTCTTCATTGCCTGCACACCAGTCACAACAGTGTTCAAATCCGGACCATTATTCACAAAACCTCCTCTGCCTCTGCCTCTGGCCTGCGGCTGAAACATCATATTTCCCTGCAACTGCGGCTGCGGTTGCGGTACCTGCTGTTGGAACCCTGGCATCCCTTGCAAACCTTGCAGACCTGTCTGGGCTGCTTTAAGTTGCATCATCATCACCTTCTCTTTCAACCTTTTCTGTTTCACTTCAATTTCGTCGCTACAGTATTTCGCATAATTCAACACCTCATCAATAGGTTTCGATTGCCAACAAATCAAATGCGACTTTATCATCTGACTTATCTCTGGTCTCAGCCCTTCCACAAATCTAAACACAAAATGAAGCATGTCCTTCGCCTCTATTGTCTCTGTGCCGCTGTAGTTCTTAAACGCCTTCAACAATCTCTCATAGTAACTATGAATCGACTCTTTAGCCTCTTGGGCAGTTCGATCGATCTTCTGCCAATCCACATTTTTCGCGGCAACCTTCGTCTTCAAATGCTCAATCACCTTGTAGTACAGGCTCATCACCATAGGTGATGGTGCACCCGTCTCCCTGTCTCTCTCTGGTTCACTTGTCGGCCAACCTACAGCTCTTTTGCAATCCTCCCACAAATCTGCCGGAACCACAATCTCAAAGAGGGTGTTCAGGTCTTCCCAGAGACATTTTGCAAGCTTCACAAACCTATCAGTCTGTTGATACCATTCAATCGGCTTCTCTCTCAGTTTGGGAAAATCATCCGTAAAAGACTGAATGTCGCTCCTGTGCCATGGTACATGTATTAGTTTTCCCCCTGCTGTCTCCCTCATTGGTAACATGGTTACTGCCTCGCTACTCTGTGGTCTTTTCTCATTGAGCTCTGTAGCGCTGTCCCTCCTCTTTTCCTTTCTCTTTACCCACCTGCTTTCCCACTTGTCTAAGCACCTCCACACTTGTGCACTCTGCAGCAATTCTCTAAGGTGCGCCTTCATGCCTGCTGACCTCATGTGTTCAAAATCTGTGGTCCCAAAATCCAATCTGTAGCTCCTGCTCAAGTGTTTCGTCTTGTCTATATCAACCCCGTTTTTGTCAGCTACTTCCTGCAAACTTTTATGTACCTTGTTCACTTCTTTCGTAATCCTGGGACATAGATATCTCAGCTCTTCTTCCGAGTAGGACTCTAACCTATTCACACCCATAGTCCCTTCCACCAATTCTTGTGCTTCCATGTTCAACCTGACCCTATTCAGATAATCTTCTCCCTTCCCACTGGCTGAACTTTGTGTGGAATTTAGACTGTTGAACCACTGTGTCAGCTGTTGCGCATTCAACCCCATCAGTGTAGCATTCACATCGACTGCCACTGATGGTTGCGGCAACTTTTCAGTATTCGATGACAGCGGTATCATCAGTGGGGGACGCGACCTCACCAGTGTTGACTGAGCACATATGGGACTAAACTCCATCAAGGACCCAGATCCAGTTGGCTGAGCCGCTATCGGAGTTATCCCTGGAGTGTTTTCTGTGCACCTCCTTTCTGTCCCATTCTGCAGCATTGATCCCTGACCGCTCATACCTAAGTTAGGCTGACTATACAGAGGTACCGGTGGACCTACAGTAATGGGTAGCGATTTCGCGTCTGGGTTTTGTCCATTTCCCATGTTCTGAGGCATGTTCATCCCCACACCATGGGTCATCATTGCTGGCATGCCCATCTGACTCCCCGTCATCTGAGCATGTGCATTTCCCCCCTGCATCTGCTTTTGAGGCATCAGAAACTGAGTTGATTCAACTTGTGCCAATGTCGGGTTGCGACCATTCTGTACTCCCCTTACGGTTGGATCTAGAATCATTCCTGCACCGTTGTCACTGCTGTAGTACCCTGGCATCTGCGGCTGATAATTTTCTGCTGGTTTCAACATGGGCACATCTGGATATATTCTCCTAACCTGCGGTATCTGCGGGGTGAACAGTAGACTCGGATCCTTTGATCCCGATGAGGCTCCTGAACTCTGAGTTTCACCGTTCTGTACCGATGCCGGAGGGGCAGAACTGGTACTTGGACCTTGTCCACTCTCTGCATAAGGTGGTGGACGGTCGTCCAGCAATTGCATGATTAACTCCTCATCCTCTAACTCCTCTTCTCTTCTCAACTTTTCCTCGTCCTCTTTATCCTTGGAACACCTTCTGTTTGTCTTACAGGTAGCTTTCTTACCTGTCTCCTCTTCTTCCTTAGTAATTGCGGGAAACAATTTTATCCCCTGTAGTACATCTGACCTCCACACCTTCTGTGCATTATCCCACCTAGCGTCCTCTAGTGTCTTTTCTACCTTTCTTATCCTGTTCTCGAACTTATTTTGCTGTTGCTGTCTAGCCATCAGTTCCCAAATTGCTAGAGCCTCAAACTGTGCTGGCCTTGGAGGTACCTTCATGTCGTACATCGTGAATCTCAAATTCTCTAGGATCCTTATATTGAATGTCCCATGAATCGGGAACGCTACGCTCCCATGTTTCTCTGTCAGTTTGTGCCATTGCTTTAGCCAAAGGCACGGAGCTACCACTTTTTCCTCCATTACAATGTAAGCTGGTGTGCCTTCGGGCGGCGTCTCCTCTCCTACGCTCGCTTTAATGTAAGACTCCCCCTTCATCGCACTCCTTAATGCTTTAAAAAATTTCATTTTCTCGTCTTTTATTTCACAAATTTGTAATCAATAGGTGACTTTAATTCCCGGAATACTCTTCGCTTGCCTTTCCCCTTCCAATCGAGTCCCACGGACTGCGTCCAATCCGTGCGCGACCCTTCTCTGCAACCAACCTATCCCAGCGCGGCTCCTAGTGACGTCACACTCACACACACTGCGGCTGACCAAGCCTCGCGGCTAGTCCTCCTTCACTCAGCTCCTCTCGTAACAACTTCTTGCATGTATCGCGAGCTACCAAAAATAAAACAGATCTGTCGGTTTACTACAGGAAGGGTAACACAGTCGCTTCAGGACCTTAGGGATTTTTCACTAGCCTCGGCAGTTATTCCATCTTTCTCGGTCCCCACGTTCGCAAGCAAATCTGACCCGCAGACCTACTCTCAACTTGTCAATGATCTATTCTAGTGCACTTAGAATCTTGTCAAAGCCCGAAGTCGAAGTTTCTTTCACTCCCTTAACACACGTACCGACTCGTTGACCACGCCCGATCAACCTACTAAACCGCCCAGACCACAACATAGATCAACATACTCCGGAGTCTCTTGACCTCGCAGGGCCCGTCTCAACAACAACAACCACGTGGACCTTTTTATGCACAAAGCGCCACACGCACATGAAGTTCGACGACTTCCCTACTCTCACACTCGGAGTCGCACCTCCGCTATTTCTATGAAGTTCGACGACTTCTCTACTTCTACACTCGGAGTCGCACCTCCGCTATCGTCTAGAAAAGAAAAAAATTCCTCGCAACCTTTTCACCCAATCTGCGGCAATAAGCTGTGCAAGCGCAAAACCCTAATTTCACTCATACCATCACTAGTACCGCCAACACTGATTCCACACCTCCATTCTCTCCATTCGCAAGCTCCGAGATCCCGGGAAAGTCGCGGTGGACCTAGCCCATCATCATTCTGTCAATCAGTTTTATCCAAGAAAAATCTAATTCAACTTCTCGAATGGGGTCTCAAAAGTCGAAACCGTTAATTCAACACCATGTACTTTAAGAGTACGGGGTCCCAAAAGACGAAACCGTCCTCTGCTACCATCTACTGATAGAGCGGTCCGTACTAATAATTTACCTGTATTCGGACGCTCTTTAGGCCGATGAATCTTTTGACTAAGTGGAACTCTCCGTACTCTCTATATCGATCAATTTCATCAAATCAATAATCAATAACGAACATAAGCAATACCCTGATCAACATAGCACTTAACAATTAATCCAGAATACATTTCGGCGAACCCTGACCTTTCAGTCAGGAATAACCACACCAGTTTATTGCAAAGTTAGTGAATTTATTTCCCTATATTAACAAAGCTAGCACAATATAAATGTGTCTCAACACCAAATGATAAACATAAATGAACATTAATAGCTGTCCATAGCGGCGAAACAAGTGCAATCTATGCAGCATTTGAATAACAAGGCATTCGATAATAGCAATGCAAATCACTAATACGATAATCTGTAACGAGCTAATTGCATACATTTAGTCAGCATAACAAGGTCTCAAATTGCATCGTGCAACAGAAGGAATCCTCATCTGTCCTCAAATTAGCATCGGCATGTGGGACTTCATGAGAAAACAATTTAGCAACATTAATTTGGAAAAAAACTCCTAACTAGGGATCTTGTCAAAAATCAGCAGTTGGTTACCTATAAGAAACACAATGCAATTGTACAATTTCCTTTCATATTTACCAATTACGATCAGCATACAAGGAAGTCTTCGTCTCACAGGTACCGTTTCTCGATCAGCATGGGACGGGGCAAAGGGGCAGGGGTGGACGGGGCAATTGCCTCACGGCGGCAAGGTAAAACTACTACTTCATGCAAAGGGATCAAAGTTAAAGTCTCTAGGGCAAAAATCATTTAAAGTCTCTTTCTCTCGATTAGAGAAAGCATCAAAGTCTCTTTCAAAATGGCGTCGCAGCAAGGTGGGCCATAATAGCTACGAAGTCTACAAAATGGCGGGATGTCCAATAATGGCCGTAATAATCTAATTTCTTCTCGTGCACCTGGTTTTTATAGACAACAGTTCAAATCCAGTAGGGTCTTCCATTGGAGGGTTCATAGGTTAGCTTCAAATTGTCCAATCAAAAACGACAGTTCTCAAGCTTTTACTTAAGCATACATTATCCTTGGAGATGGGTACGCAAGTTGCAACATTTTATACCAATTAGCTCACTTTCAGAGCCTCCATTGTCCGCACCTGCAGATCGACCTTGGAGTAAAGAGAAAAATGCAAAGCTGGCACGAAACTTTAAGATAAGCATGTGAACGCTCTCAGTGGAAAAGTACAGCTTCAAGCAAAAATACACGTTTATTAGCACATTGGAAAAATACGAGCATCTAAACCGTGAGACCAGGCAACTAGGCCGAAGCCTCCACTAAAGTAATGCTAAGCTAAAACATTTCAAGCAAGCAAATCATAGCACACGTTTACGATTATGTCGGATTAGTGCAATTCTAATACACCACGTTATATAAAGCACGCTTATAAATGTTGGCAAACTACTCTAAGGGCACATTTGTCCCCGTACAATCTTTATGAGTTCGGTTAAAGTTACACTTGATTATTGCAGCACTACGTTTAAGCGCTAATAAATGTAAACCTTCATTTTCTGCTTCATCACACCACAACAAGGCTCTCTATGACAGCCTCCTGAAATTTAACAAATGTCATCCTTGACTCTGGATAACTATTCTTGAACTCAACAAAAGCATTAAGAGTGGCCAAATGGAAAAGGTGAATTGCTAACTTCTTATACCAAACGTAAGACTTACAAACAACAGTATACGTTTCCAACCTCTGATCAACTCGATCTACACCAGTAGTGAGCTTAATATAATCTAAAATGCATACAGGTTTGCGCACTTCAACAACATGACCCCAAATAGTCAAAGAGGACGTACTCTCATCATGGATGGTAGTTACCATGTAGACATCCCTCCTGTCTCCAAATTTCAGAGCTAGCAGCTCATCATTCCGCAAGGCACTGCACTGTCCCCTCTCAGGTTTTTTACAGACAAGCTCCCTTGGATAGCCCTTCTGGTTAGAGCGGATTGTGCCACAAGCAACAGTGTCACTCTGAACAATTCCCTGAACAACTGCACTTCAGTGTAGAAGTTATCTACGTACAAATGGTGACCTTTGTCAGTCATCTATCAAGTTCTCACTAACTCCAAAAGTGGGTGAACAACCAAGGGGGTCAATACTGGAATCCCTACCAGTGTAGACCCGGAAATTATAAACATTTCCTGTACTGCTTTCAGACAGCATATACATTTTAATTCCATACTGTGCCCTCTTGCTAGGAATGTACTGCCTAAAAACCAAACGGCCTTTGAACAGGACCAAAGACTCATCCACAGCTATTTCTTTGCCTGGAACATAGACCTCTGAAAACAGATCCACAAAATGATCAACGACAGGCCTAATCTTAAAAAGACAATCAGAATCTGGGTGATCCCGTGGCAAGGCTAAAGCATTGTCAACAAAATGCAGCATAAGAAGAAGCAAACATGACTCATGGTTGCAGGAAATGTAGCCGTTGCCATCATTGGACTAGTAGACCAATAAGAAGCCAGTGACGGCTTCCTTGACAACCCCATCAAAAAAGTCAAACCCAAGAACCTTTTCATCTCTTCCAAATTTGTGGAAATCCACTGGGTAGCTCTAGAGTGTGGCCTAAGTCTGGCAGTTTTGTCCCTCAAATACTGCTCTGCATACAAATTAGTCAGCTCAACAATCTCTTCCAAAAGTACATTGTCCATAAACAACAGAAAGAAATTGACAGGCAAAAAGTTTTCCGTTTTCACTCTATACCACGGGAGACCAGTAAAGGCAGGCAACTCTGGATGCTCCATGTTTTGGACAACCCAGAGTTCAGGTCTTCCAATGGGAAACCTTTCAGCCCCAGGCTGCTGCATTATTGGCACATCAGTGTCCTCCTCTAAAACAGGCCCTTCATCTGCACTAAGAGTCAGAAGATTCCTCTCGGGCAGAAAATTCAATGCCAGAATCTGCCTCAGATGCAGTTAGTCTCATAACCATGATCAGAAGACGGCTCAAAAAGCATACGCCTCAGATGCAGTTAGTCTCATAGCCATGATCAGAAGACGGCTCAAAAAGCATACCTACAGCCTGCTGAGCGGTCATCCTGCAGCTAGCCATGATCCTTCTTACAAAAAGTAACAGAGCAAATGCACCACCAACAACCAGCACTTTGTAAGATAAGTAATAAACAAAGTGTGGTTTTATCACAAAGCGATATGTACACAAAAACTTTACCACTGACTTGCCTAAAAAAGCTAGACTCAGCAGCAACTACTCTGCACAGACACAGCAGTCACCAATGATATCCCACTCAAAAGAAAAGAATATTAGACGTAAGACAACACAAATAGCATTGTGCACAAATCTAAGGACAATTTCACACACAATCCTGCATTTAGTACACCTCTTACAAAAATGTTATTCATGAATGGCAACAATACTTGTTTGAAGTAAATTGTTTTTTCTTAACTAAAACAGTCAACTACGCAAACTGCAGGTCAACCACTGCCAAAACCGCAGTGAGTCACAGCAAAGGAAGCAAACGCTTTCAACTAGAACAAAAAAGAGAATTAAACCGTTATAATCACAAATTTATATACTTTGCCAGTTGACAAACACCCCGCCACCAAACATTTCAAAACTTCCCCTGGTGTCTAGTGGTTTCTGCCCCGCTCGGGGCAGATGGGCCTAAAATACTATGCTGAACTGCCCTCAAGAGAGGCAGAAATGGTCAACAGTATTGTGCCCCCCTTAGGGGGGCAACCCTTGCCCAAGGGACAGCCCCCACACACAAAAACAAACAAAACTAAAAAAATCCCTGGTGTCTTTGTGGCTTCTGCCCAAAATAATAGGTCGATCTGCCCCCAAGGGAGGCAGAAATGGCCATTAGGAATGTGCGTGATCCCTGGTGCCTAAGTGGCTTTTACCCCCATTGGGGGCAGATGGGCCTAAAGAAAATAGGCCAATCTGACCCTAAGGGGGCAGAAATAGGCAACAGTTCTGTGCCCCCTTTGGGGGGTGACCCTTGCCCAAAGGGTCGCCCCCCACAGAAAAAAAACTACAAAAAATGTCACTGGTGTTCCTGTGGCTTCTGCCCCCTCTTGGGGGCAGATTGGCCTACAAATAATAGGCCGATCTGACCCCAAGGGGCAGAAATGGCAATAAATAATATGCCCCCCCAAAGGGGAGTGACCCTTGCCCAAGGGGCTGCTCCCCTGTAGTGAAATAGACAAACAAAACAAATCCCTGATGTCTAGTGGGCAGTCCTTCTTCCCGATCGCTGTGGGATCGGGCATCAGGAATGCTGAAAGAGACATCGAAGGAAAGGAAAACCCTTTGCTTACCCCGATGCCTCTCTAAGAGGAATCCCCCCCTATCCCCGGCCAGAGGAGAAACTCACCTCTTTACTCCTCCATGCGCTGGAAGCAAATGACTTCCAGCGCAACCAAAACCCTCTGATGATGTCAATGCACGCTCGCACTCTGACGTCATCTGATGGAGGGGGTCGGGGTGGAAGGGGAAGCACTTCTCCTTCCATCCCTGACCTGGGAGAGTGGGTGGGAGGCCAATGGGGGGTGCCAGGACGTATTGGTTACGTCCTCAACACAGGAGCACTGTGCAGCAGGACGTAACTGTTACGACACAACACAGAACCAGGCAAGATAGATGAAACAGCGCTCCAAACAGAGGACGTCCCAATTTAACACCTGGAGGAAAGCTATTAACTAGCAAATAAAAGACTCCTCAATGGAGCAAGATTTATACTCTGTAGACAAATTCTCACAAGTCCAGACATGAACAACTCTTATCTTCCTGGAAGACCACAATTGTACTTTTTAGAAGTTATAAACGCAGAACTCTGTCAGCAGACACTGTACATGAGATTGTTAATATTGCCAATAAAAAACTTCAAACTGGCATGGGTGAGAACCAGAGACAAAAGAGAGTGCAGGTTGTGCACTTATCGACATGAATCGTGGCTACTGCCTTGCGCTAGACCAGGAGAGAAGAATATTCAGTAGACCTGTCTTCTTGGCTGTTGGGGCATGATCTTGCCATGATGCATTTTCTACCTGCTTTGAGAGCATTGCCTCTTGGACCTTGACAAGATGTGCAAAATTTGTTAGTATACTGAGTCATCGACTTTCCCCCCAAGGCAAATGATTGCATGCAAGGGCAACAACAAATAACAGCATACAATAAGTGCGTAGAGCCAGTGACCGAACACTGGATAACATGGAACTTGCGCTGCCATTGCAGCTTTGCCATGGAGACAGGTCTGCTAGCACTGACAATGCAACTGCTTTATAATGCACTGATTTCACATTCCGATACATTTACTTATTTTTGAGTAATAGTTTTGCACTGCTTCTGGACTTTATAAGCTTTTAAGTACATTTTAAATATAGCTGGTTGTACATGTGTGTGGTGGTTTTGATTAACCAAACAATAAAATATTACTACTACTTTTTGTTCCCAATGATAGGGATCATCCTCAAAATTGATTCAGGTGTAAGGAAGGTGTTTCTTCAGAAACAATATTATTTGTATATTTTTTTTATTCCACATATGTATTCACTTGATGTATTCAGAATACAAATTTGTCTAGCTTAACCGTCAAGAATGTTCAGTTCTATTAAGGACACGGAGGCCAGGATTATGCTTTCTCTTTCTTTTACTGTCTCAACACAGCAGCCAATCAAATAACTGTAAAACCAAAAACATCAATACCCATGATGCTTTACATTAAATCACATGTTCCAATCACATCTCAAGACCGCTGTCCATATAAACCATGACCCCTTAAGTCACTTCCTCTTTCTTTGCCAAAGTCAGATAAACATCAAGCATCAGAAATGAAGCTCTTTATAGATGAACTATTCCACGGACCCCCAGGTCTGAAATCCTGGAAAAACCACAAGTTGAGCTCAACAGGAGCCACATCCAGAAGGAGAAAAACCTTCCAACGAGAAGGAAGTCCACAGAGCTGTCTTCTCCGATAGCTGAACAGCAGAAAATGCAAACTTCACGGTGTCTTCTGATCATACCCTAAAATAGCAAAAAAACTGAAGGGAATATCTCCCAAAATAGATGTACCAATATAAACATTTCTGTGCGCAGATCTATAAAAACAAGGGAGGGCAAAATCCTTAAACATGTATAACAATAAATACAAAAGATTCTTAACATTAAATTCTGATAAGAGTCCAAAAATATATATATATGGGAGGGATAATCCTCACCTCCGTGTCCTTCATAGAATTGAAAATTCTTGACACGCAAGCTAGAAATGTTTTTATTCTATTTCAGGACCGGAGGCTCTGATTATGCTTGTTTAAAGCTGTCCAATTAACACTGTAGTAACCTCAATGACAGGTTTGTGATAGAACTTACGAAAAGTAGACTCATAAGGCCAATCTGCTGCCTTC
The DNA here is from genome assembly GCF_031143425.1 of Pleurodeles waltl. Taxonomy (NCBI): domain Eukaryota; kingdom Metazoa; phylum Chordata; class Amphibia; order Caudata; family Salamandridae; genus Pleurodeles; species Pleurodeles waltl. The sequence goes on from NC_090437.1 coordinate 882,635,948, forward strand.
ATAATGTCCTCTAATTGAGAACCTAAGGTGTATGTCTTGGAAGCCATGGTCTCCTTGCTGAATGTCCCCCAAATTTTTCTGTATCTATACCAGCTTCGTTCATTAACCATTTCATCCATCTAGATAATGTAGCGGGCAAAACTGCCTTAAAAGGTTTCTGTTATTAAATTAATTCTTCAGTGGCCACTTCATAGGCTTTCAAACATTGAACTACACACAATTGTGGATTATCAGGAAACATCGGATAAGTTACTGACCTGCAATTAGTTTGAGTCCTTCACATGATGGTAAAGGTAACACCTTCAGGAGAATAAACTCTCCCTGCCAGATCCAAAGCTCTGACATCTGATACTGTTTTACAGGAAATAAGGCAGAGGAACATAGTTAATTTCACTGAAATCTGTTTTCGAGAAAGATACTTATTTGAAGGCCAAGTGTCTAAAAACCGCAATACAACATCCTCATCCCATAAAGAAGAATATCGGGCTTGAAGAGGATTCGACATACAGATACCTTTCATAACCTTACGTACCAGAGGATGTTCCCCTACAGGCTTTCCTTCAATTTGCTCATGCCCAGCAGAAATGCGGATCGGAAATTATTAACCGTTCTATATGCCAATCCTGAACCTGTGGATTCAGAAAAGAAATTTACAATCAACTCAATGTCCGACCCCACAGGATCGAAACCCCACCCATCACACCAACTACTCCATCTGCGCTAGGCTGACGTGTACTGCTTATGAGTGTCTGCAGTCCAAGCCTGTTTGATGAAATTTGCAGCTTGCTGTGAAAGTCCTGGGGAATTCCATCTTGACCTGAAACCATCTAAACCATCAATATCAGTTTCTTTGACAAGACCAGTGGATGTTGAAGACCCTCCGGACACATCAGAAGATTCTGATGAGGTAGAATGAGTAGCGGAGGAGCGCAAGTTAAATGTAGAGCTACTGGGAACAAGGTTGGGCTCGCCAGAATGGGGTCACCAGAATAATCTCCGCTTTCTGTGAGACAGAACCCTGGAAATCATCAGGAATGGTGGAAAGGCATACTCCCGAAACTGCGTCCAATCCTGAAGAAAGGCATCTGTCGCCAGGGCCAGAGGGTCCGGACGCCAGCTGAAAAATGTAGTTATCTGAGAGTAGAGATGTGAAGCAAAAAGATCCACGTCACAAGGACCCAACTCTCTGATTATCTGGAGGAAAATCTTTGGATCCAGTTTCCAGTCGTTGGAATCCCTCAGAAATCTGGAGTTCCAGTCTGCTCTAGTGTTTTGAGAACCTGGAAGAAAATCCGATAGGACACCCAGACAATGGCTCAGGCAATAATGCCAGAATTCCTTAGGCTGATTAGATGAAGCCAGAAGACTCACTAACCTGGCAATCGTCCTGAACAACACAGTCGGGCTGACTAATGCAGACCCAATTCCCTCTTGAGGTTGCAAATTTTCTGTGAGGGAAGAATAAGCTGTGAGCGGACTGAATGTATCCTGAAACCCAGGAAATCTATCACCTGAGATGGACTCAATAGTGGCTTCTGCACATTGATAAGGAAGCCCAGCTCCTGTAAAAGATGAATAGTCCATTCTAAATGAGTCAGGAGAGTCTGTGCATCCTGAGCCATCAACAATATGCAGTCCAAATATATGATCAATCGCACCCCATTAGCTCAGTGAGATTCCACCACTGGTCTCATCAGCTTCGTGAAGCACCAGGGGGCTGACGACAGACCGAAAGGGAGAGCTTTGAACTCCAGGCAGTGACCCCTCCACAGGAATTGTAAATATCTCCTGTGTGGAGGGAAAATGGGAATCAAGAGCTAGGCGACCTTTAGGTCTAGGCAGACCATCCAGTCACCTTCTAATAGAATATCTCTCAACATGTGTATCCCTTCCATTTTGAAGTGTCTGTACAAGATCCAATAATTGAAACCTTTTAGGTTTAACACAAGGCGATGACCCCCACCTTTCTTGTCTACTAACACAATGGGGCTGATAAAACCGTATGGCTGAGGGGTGGAAAAATATACTGCCCTTTGTCAATCAGGGCTTGAACCTCTAAGTCTACAAAGGGCTGATCTGCAAGGGTGAAAATAATTTGAAGAAGAGGTTTCAATTGCTTTGGAGTACTGAGAAACTCCAACTGGAACCCCAATATTGTCTGAAGAACCCAGGGATCCCCAGAAATCTGTTTCCAATTGTCCAGAAATAATCCCACTCTGCCCCCCAGAAGTACCTGAGAATGTCGTATAATGCTTAACGGAATATCCAGCATCTTGAATTGCTCCCTGTTGTCCCCAGCGGGGCCTACTACGGAATCTGGAGCGCCGTCCTCTGGAGCAGGTGGGATAGAAGGTGGAGTCTGAAGACTGATCTCCATACCAACCTCCTCTCCCTCTGGGGTAGTAGGTCTGAGGACTTGAGAATGATCCTCGGCCAGACATTCGCCCTCCATAACGACCGAACCTGAGAAAAAGGCCTCTTTTAAAAACCTTTCTGAGGGACATCTGTGCCTTAACAAGGGAGGAAAAAGTAGAGCAGAACTTAGCCAGTTCTTTAATGAATGAAGCCCCAAATAGCAATCCGTCAGCCGAAAAGTGAGCCTCTGAGGTGGCCTAATCATTTAGTTTAGAGTCGATACGCATGAGTATAGACTTACTGCGTTCTGAAGAGATCACGCATTTAGTATTGCCAAGTTAACAAATGGCTCTTTGTGCCCAACCAATTAAAACATCGGTGTCCACCGGGGTCCCTGATTCCTTAGCGTGGAAGGCCATATCTAGAATCTTCGTCAAAGGACCATACATATCTAGCACCTTGTCCTGGCAGTTACGCCACAACCTGTCCAGACCCTTCTTATGGTCCCTAACGATTTTTTTCATAAAGGTCACCTTAGTGGGGTCAATTTCCGGAGTATCTGCAACCTTGCCCTTCAGATCTGGTCTAGGGCATTCCGCTCGAAGGCGCGACTGCACCTCCTTATCGAAACTCTTGCGAATGTTGGACTGAACATACTTCGCCACTTCCAGAGGAGGAATCCAGTTGTACGCCCTGGGGAAAATAATCTCTGTGGGATCTAAATCTAGGACCTTAAGAGGGGAAACTTGCTTTTTAGGCTTCTTGCTGGGTCCCGGAACCTCACAGTCATCAGAATCCTCAGATGAAGAATTTTTGTTTGACGAAGATGTGGAAAAAACAGAATCTTTTTTGACGCTATAGCTATGTTCACTAGCTCATTTGCGGCAAAGTTTCTCAAAAGTGTCAGCATGGACATCCACAGATGCAGAATCCAATCCCTCATCTAAGTTCTTAGATTTTGTTTTTGATTTAGACCCCTCGCTCTGAGCCTGGGGCTTCTGCAGCCAACACTGTGTGCTAGCGCAATCAAATAATTGGCCAGAAAAAGGTCCTAAAGCCCTGACAAGGTCATCGTTGACAGACTGTTGAACCTTGCAATCAAGGGCTTCAACCAGGTTCATCTCGAACAGATTTCCAGTTTCCTCAGGGAAATACCCTGATTCCTGCTCATCCCATTGAGCCATTCTCCTGATATATATATTCTCCTGATATATATATATATATATATATATATATAGTTAGATACAAAATGGTAGAACAGGAGATATCAATATAGGGGGAATGTAAAAACCCCTGACAGGCTTGAAGCCCAATAAAATGTGGAGGGAGCAGCCTGTGGAAAAAACAAACACTCTAGGCAAATCCTTTTTTTTTATTACAGCCCATGTTCTCCAAGTAACAGGACATATAGGGAGCACAAAGAAGGGTCACAGGGGGCCTCCACACGCTCTTGCCACAGAGATACAAGCCAATCTCCTAGAGGAAACACTCTGAATCAGATCGGCTCGTAAAACCGTAAGGCGACGCCATGCGGGGGAGAAAACTAAAAATAGAAATAGGGCTACGCGCTAATTGCGTAGTCCGCTCCCGCTCCACTAATGGACCAACTCGGCAAGAAGCCGATCATAAAAACAAATAAAGCGCAAAAGCGCTGAAGCCATAAAACGTGAAAGCGAGCTGAATTGATTCGCTCAGAGTTTAAAATAAACACAAATACAGTGCAAATACTATAATTTATACATGCATAACAGTAATATAAGCAACTGAGTACTTATCTGCTGCGGAGCAGCAAAGAAAGAGGAAGTGACTTAAGGGGTCATGGTTTATCTGGACAAGGTCTTGAGATGTGATTGGAACATGTGATTTAATGTAAAGCATCATGGGTATTGAGGTTTTTTTGTTTTACTGTTATTTGATTGGCTGCTGTGTTGAGACAGTAAAAGAAATAGAAAGCATGATCAGAGCCTCTGGTCATGACATTGAATCATACACTTTTTACTTTTCTGCAGGAAGAAATACTTCAGTATTTGAGTACTCATGGAACCTGATGACTGGTGTGCAATTTCTGAAATACTCCTGGAATTCATGATGATTAAAAAAGTGTGACTTTTCACCAAACACAAGTGTAAGTCTAAAGGGGCTAATTTCCTACTTTTTTGTACATTTTTCTGAGGTTGTAAGGTTGTGTGTACTGTAAAGGTTGAAAATATATTATATTAGTGGCTTTCCACAAAGCCGTCACCGTGTGAATGTTCCCAGTACTTGTAACGGGCGCTTTCATGGCACTGCTCCAGAAACATCCATGTTCTCTCCCCTAAAAAACACTAACAATAGAGTGAAATTATGCCGCCGGATGGATTCTTCGCTGTCGTAGGTGGCTTCTGAGCTTGTGAAAACCCACAAATCCTTACCTTTTTAAAGTAAATTTCTCAAATCTGCAAATATGGAGAATGTTTTTTTTTTCGCACAAAATTAAGTGTCAATTAACTGTGGGGGACATTTTAGGATTTGGTATCTCAGATCCAGGCATAAAATGCTCAAAATAAGGAAAAACTATGGGTTGCACCCTCTGCAGCTGACTCAAGCTGGCTTCACAATGGTATTTTAGCACCTAAGTTGAAGGTATCCAAGCACCTCCGTTAATGAAAGTAAGCCACATTTTGGTTTCACTTTTTTTTACACCAGAATGGTGTGATGTAACATGTAATCAAATCTACTACAAGGGGTGTGTTGGGTGTTTCTACGTGGGGATGCTTGGCTACTGGATAAACACACAGCCACAACATGCAATTAGCAGGCATTCACAAACTTTTGTCAAGGACATTCCAGCCATTGAAATGTTCAAAAAGGTCTTCCTTTGATGGGCGGATGTACATTTTTATCTAGGTGGGGACCTCTCTTGAAACTGCCAGGGAGTCAGAAAAGGGGGGCTTGCCTAAGGAAAAGACAATTTCCCTACAGTAAAAAAGTATAATTGCACTTGGGGGGGGGGGGCACTTTTATTCATACTTCTCAACTAACTCGCCTTTAACAAGTGATCCCCCTTGGGTGTTTTGGGGCCACCCAGGACCAACCTTTTTTCTTTGCTCTCCTTGGGCAGACTGGCTCAGATACAGCAAGAGTAGTAAGTAGGGATACCTTTCCTCATAAAAATCGAAAGTGACAGTTGTCCCGCCCCCTCGGAAATGACATCACATCCGTTGCTGGGACTTCCGGTGCTCCTGAGAGCCCACCCCGGAACTGAGGTAGGTGTAAGGGTGTCACTTGGGTTGTGACATCATGGGGTCACATGTTACTCATGTGCCAGGGTCCTAGACCCTGTGTCTAGTTCTATGGGCTGTGTAAAATGGGGGCCCTGCTGGTGTGCACCCTGTTTCTGCACCCAAGAGTTGAAGTCTGGAAATGTCAGACATTCAGGACCAAGTGGCTGCTTGGGTGCCTCCACACAGGGCGGAGCATTGGGAATGTAAGGCCAAACCTCCACACTGTTGGCTAAGCCAAAAAAAGGGGCTGGGCAAAATGTTGCAAAGGTCATGGCACATGGTTAGCGTTACGTGTAGCCCCTCAACGTATCAGAGCCATCAAGGAGAGCATGTGACCGATATGTGTTGTAGAGGCGTGCGCCCTTTTTTGATCCACTTTAATACATATAAGGATTCACCTAGAGACGCGTGCCAAACTGTGAACCATAGCTGAAATAGGTTGCCAGGGCATTATAAAGAGATACAATCCTCTAACCAGAAAAGACATCTCCACTGGGACCAGAACACTATCAATAGATATTATCGTACCCTAACACCTTTGGTGATGGATGAGAATGTACAGCCGGCTGCCCCTAAAGATGGGGGTTCCGACGTTACCGGCTTTGAAGAGGAACTCTGTCATCGACTTGAAAACCTCAGCCTCAAGGATTTGCCACAAATTATATCCCCTATTAAGTTTGACACCAGTGACGGTGAAGCCTCGAAAGATGAATTAAATGTTGGAATCAACTTCATCGACACTGAAGATGATGAAGAAGGTATAGCTCTGCTGAATTCACTTGTCTCTGACGATATGGGGTTTCAGGAGGACCCTGATCCTGAGACAGTCATCTTACAGCTGGCGAGTGTAAACTCGGACACCAATTATGCACCAATGGATCTATGTGACTCATAAGATTTTAGAATCGTGGCTGAGTGTATCGAAAATGCTGAGGTGAGTTAAAAAAAAAAACTCTATGGACACTTGTCGGGTAAATGTTGATATAATACTTTTCTTTCTGTTAGAACCGTAGAAAAAAAACGCAAAAAGAGATGCGCTAGAGGGGTCGGCGTCAAAGGTTAACAACGTAAATTTTTACTGCTTATGGTGTTCCAAACAGGCTGAAAGTATTACAAGCCAGAACAAAGAGCCACGTAAGAAATGTGTTTGCACCTACAATAGCACAGATTTTGAAAAGGAAATTCCAGGTGTGCCCTATGATGCCATGTGGCTCGTTAAAGGTTTTGCGGCGACTCTTGTGAATACATGTGTTAAACGTGACTATTATAACCTGTGTTATGGGCATAAAATTAACAAACCACAACAGGGGGCTCACGAGTGTCTATATGAGTCGTACACAGCAAGAATAATTTGAGACATATGCAGCAGGTTAGACCTGCACAAGGTTTATAAGTTGTTAAGGTTTGTGTACGGGTAGTCCATTGTGAAGAAATATGTCCACACTGATATGATTAAGGTCTTGGCAGCGGCGATCAATGAGATCCGATACGCTGGTGAACCCTGCTCAAAACTCGAACGTATGCAAGGGATGTGTACCTATTTTGACAGAAGATTGATAGAAAGGGTCATAAGAAGACAAATGTGTGATATTTATTTTAACAATAGAAGAATTGGGTCTTTAGCCCCACAAAGGTTGTTTTAAAAAAACAAAGGTCGAGGGTAGCGGGTAGTGTTATTTAACGCTACATACTTACTCACTTTTAGGACGTGCATCAGAAAGATGCTGTGCAAGATGTCTATGATTTACACCCTGGATACATATGCATTGCCAGAATGGTATATGTGCTGCTTAAAGAAAGAATAGCTGAAATACACCCTCTAACTCTGCAGTATCTGAACATTTCTGAGCTGTCTGTCACGATGATGTGCAACAGTCCTGAATGTATAAACTGATGGTGTATCAATGCAATTATACAGTGAAATTGGCTAAGCACGTAGACCTGAAAATTGATTGGGAGGTAGCCCTAACAAAAATCCAATACCCCCAGAATGTGGAATACGGTTTCAATGTAAGACGCCGTATTTAATATAAGGCGTGCTTGTGAAGCTTTGACCATCCGTACGGGGTTTCCTCACGGCTATTACCCATCTGTGGCATCAGTGGTCGCAGCCATCAACAAAATCACAGCCAACACTGAGTCATGAGTGAATATGCAGTTAGTGTTAGATAACTTTAGACCGAAGGTGTTTGTTGAAGCTCCAAATATCGAGGCTGTTAACTGTTCGGGTACATTTAAAAGGGTTTTAGGAACAGTGCAGCATATCAGAAGTCATGTGGAACTGGACCATTCATGCCCTGATATTAATGGCAGTTTCTATACACTCTACGTGTATAGTGATATCGTAGAGTCCCAGAGGATAGGGGATAGTTATTTATCATTGCTGAGACAGGTCCAGGTAAAGGGTGAAAATAACACAATGGTTAATATCCAACACAACAAACCAGACTACGTATCAATTTCTAAAAACCATTTTGACACCATAACTATCATGATGTACGACGATCAGGTTGAGCCGGTGTCTTTTAAACACGGGGAAATGTATTGTTAAGCTTCATTTTAGACCGTGATGTGAGAGCAACTATTAACAAGTCATCATGGTGATTATGAAAACATACGGCGACCCCTCTATGTGTAGGGATTATTACAGAAACCAGGCTGGATATGGAGCCCAGCCGCTATACTTTCAAGGGTCCCCGCTTATGTATGGGGCAGGGTCGGGGGGTTTCTTCCGTAGTTTGTTTAGAAGAGCTATGCCGTTCTTGAGAAGAGGCTATGAAATTGCAAAACCACACATCAAAGCGGCTTCTATGAACATTACGCAGGACGTTGTGGGTTCTGTGATGTCTGCAGTTGTTGAACATATGAATAAACAACGTCAAGAAGGAGCGGGGTTGGTGTACAAGTCACACACACACGTTGAAAGTAAATGTTACAAAATGGAAGGGCCCGCCTGGCCCCTATAAAAAAGACACCGATCTTCAAAAAGTGCTCACAAATGAAGATCCGTAAGTTGGAAGAAAGCTACAAAGAAGAGGAAGAGAAGGGGCGCTAACGTAAAAAACTGAACACTCTGCAAACATGGTCTTCGTACATTGTGCATCAGGTGAATGTGCTAAATCGGAGTTAGACCTGTTTTCTCTAAAACCCACACAAGCTAGCATCGAAAACAGTTTTTTCATGGAGGTATCTCCGCTAGCCGCCTTAACATCGATAGAGTTTTATGTGTCAGGATCCACGGATATTTATCTGCATCTCAACAATACACTGCTGCACCTCATCTGTAAAATTATAAAAGCAGATGCTTCCAACATAGAGTATGATGCTAAAGTGGTGATGATCACTTATTCCATAGCAACCATGTTTAATCAGGTGGACATCACCCTTGGGATCGACTTATCATGCAGAGTGATAACATGTACGCGTATAGGGCATACATTGAGAGTATTCTGAATTACAGCCGTGATGCCCTGGACACTCAGCTTTCAGCAGAACTCTTCTACAAAGATACTTATGGTCATTTTGAAGCTACGGTATTGGATGGTCACAACCAGGGTTTTATAAAAAGAGCAAACTTTGCCGCAGACAGTTTGACCTCCTAGAACGCATACATTCAGACCTTTTCTACCAAGATAAACTGCTTGTCAGTGGTATCAATCTTAAGATCAAACTAACCCGCAACAAGGACTCATTCTGTCTCATCAGTGGGGATACGGAACAGTATAAACTTTTTATACTGTCAGCCAGTTTGTTTGTAAAGCGAGTGAAAGTGTCACCAAGTGTCAGACTGGCTCATGCAGAGGCCCTACAGCTATCAAATGCCAAGTACGCCATGGAAACAGTGGCTCTGAAGATATTCAGCATACCCACAGGTACCCGCTTAGCCCAACAGCAAAATTTATTTCTGGGTCAGCTACCGAAACTTATCATTATCATAGGGTTTGTGGACAACACAGCTTTTAGTGGGCTGTATACCTCAAACCCTTTTAATTTCAAGCACTACGACATCAACTACGTGGTGTTGGTACATGAGGGTGCTGTGATTCCTCCAAAGCAGTACACGCCGAGTTTTGGAACATCTCATTTTATCAGGGAATATCTCGGCCTGGTGTCGATAACAGGAAAACATCTGAGGGACTTGGGAGTCGTCATATCAAGAGAAGGGTATGAAGCAGGTTACACCCTTTTCGCTTTTGATCTGACGCCCAACATGGAAGATGGGGATCACTATAATCTGATTAAAAAATTGAAATCTAAAAGCTGAAATACATTTTAGTCAACCCCTGGCTACCAATGTGAACATGGTTGTATTTGCGGTGTTTGACAGTGTCATTAAGTCAACCACGCCCAGCAGATTATGCTTGGCTATCTTTAAAGCATTGTACAATGGACACTGTACAGATACATGAGTTCTTAAGCAGACATAAATATGCCAAGAAATAATTTTTTAGATGCTTTCCCAAGCGATAGCCTACCCGCGGAAATGGATGTAGAAAAACCTCGATCACTAGTCTTCAACACAGATCCACATTACAAGGGTGGAACACACTGGGTGAGAATGTTTTTGGATAACAACAAGGTTACAGTGTTTGACAGTTCAGCAGCTTTCCCGGAGCATAGCATCTATACCAAACATGTATTCAAGTATCTAAAGAAAGCTGCTGTTAGGGTCGAGTATAACAAGATGCGTGTGCAGGATGCTCTAGCCATCACATTTGGGGAGCACTGTATATATTTTATTAGTAAAAATGTCAGAGGGTTTGACTTTTAGAAATTAGTTGTGAGCTAAGTCGCGCTCTGTTCAAACAGAATAAGCCGTTTGTCAAAAGTGTAAGGCCTTGTAATGCATATGTACGTGTAACGTTAAATATCAACAATAAAAGAATTTAAGCTCAATACTGGACAATACATTTTCACTCAGCCGGCAAGACACACATAAAAAAAAAAGTTAAAATATGACATAACAGTGATGAAATGGTTAAAAAGTGTTTATTACACATAATATTAGTACAAGCAATAAGTATCCAAACTTACTAAAGAAAATAAATGGTGTACGAAAAGTAATCAATATATAAACGTTTGTAAAACTATACACACAGTCATTGTAAAACAAAATACAGAGGATCAGAAGTATCACACCTGTAACCACGATTTCTTTTTTTTTTTAAACAACGACTTTTTAGCCACCGAAAGTAGGGGTGCAGTGCTCCATGAGTGGGTTAGTTGGGGGGTAGACGTTGGTTTCAAAACAAGCGCTGATGGTGTACTTGGGGGGCTTTAAGTAGGATCTTTCAAACTTTCAAGCAGCCTACAGTGTTCTGTATTACCAACAAGCATAGAAGGAACATTGAGTTCTGCAGCAGCCTGTAGAAACTGGTCCCAACCTCTAGGCACCTTCTGGAGCGGTAGGGCTTTGGGGTGTGAAACCTTTAATGAGGTCGTACATATGAGACCCAGCAACTGGTTGCCCTTTTTAGAGGAATTCACCCCGTTCATTTCAAGAGGTTAAGGGGGTTATTCTAACTTTGGAGGAGGTGTTAATCCGTCCCAAAAGTGACGGAAAAGTGACGGATTTACCACCAACCGTATTACGAGTTCCATAGGATATAATGGACTCGTAATACGGCTGGTAGTAAATCCGTCACTTTTCCGTCACTGACTTGTTTGTAATAATGTCGAAAGTTTTGAAGAACTCTAAAGTAAAGATCGCCTTTGTTATGAGGTTTTAAATCAGTCCGGTTCAAAATGTTTTTAATTTCAGCATTTAGGCGCAGTGTTTCACTTTTTTGTATATCCCAACCGTTGTTTGTAGAAGGGCCCAACTGTTCCAGTTGTTGGCGCGATACCAAGTACATCTTTTGGCCGTGATCCATTAGTTCCCAGTTGAGTGGTTTGTAATTGTAGGAATCGCTATGCCCAGAAGCGCTCCTATAAAGCTGCCCGACTGTTTTACAAGTTTTTTTCTTAGAAATGAGGGAGGCCCTTTTATTACTAAGCTTTTTGATAAGGTTACGCTTCTCCTTCAGCACACAGAACTGCCTCTCTGATATAGGGACATTTCCTATTAGGGTGTATAGGGCGATTTCTGAAATAGCAGTCACTAAGTCGTCCGAAGCCAAGCAAAGGAAGGCCTTTCTTTGTAGGGGGCTAGCTGTAACCAGCATTTTTATGAGTGCTAAATTACGGCGTAAACATGCAGACATGTTCAACACCTTATATTATAAGGTTTAGAAACTAAATGTTACAAAAGTCTTTTTAGCGATTCTTTTTATACACCTTGGGTCTGGTTTTAGGGGTGTAAGCTACAGGGAGATCTGGTGGGAAAATATCAGCACGTAGTCTGTAGTCTTCTAGAGTCTTGGGTTTTAAGACTACCACCAGGTACCTGTGAGGTTTAGCGGTGGCGTTGTTAAAGGCTTCTAAGAAAACTTGAGTGTTTCCAGGGTACATCTGCTTAGCGATGATCGATATTTGTTGTTTGTCCCTGGGGTTTTTAAATAAAGCAAGTTATGAGGCGTTCAGAGTTATAGAACGACTGCTCTTACCCTTGTAAAACAAGTTCTGCACAATGTAACATATACTCAGGTTACGATGGTGTGAATATTGGGTAAAAGCTTTTTCTATCTCTGGATGATCCTCACCCTCACGCATGAGATCGTCTACAATCACCATGTTTACGAGGTGTGTAGGTAACAGTGCATCATCGTTGAGATAACCAGGTATGCCTTCTATAAATCTGATGTCCGGGAATCTTAGGGATAGTTCTGTATAAACATCTTGCCAGCATGAATAAAGCCATACAATATTGTTTGGGTTTTGGGATAGAACATGGGGGGCATTTTCTAAAAACTTCTTTATAAAATAACTTTTACCGCAATTTGAGAGGCCTGCTAGAACGAAGGAAAATGGAAGTTGCAAACGGGTGTCCATAGTCGTGGGGATTTGAGAGTCTAATGTCCTTTTAATAACCATACGGTAGGGTTTTGTGGTTCTTAGTTAGGACCCTTTTATAAAACACTACGCGGAAGGTTTTATGTAAAGGCTGGGTTGTGATTTCCCACCGTTTTTGGACCGCACTATGCTCAGCTGATGTACATCAATTGCTTTACTATCTTCATGGGTGTCGGACATAGTGTATTCGTTCACCCGGTCCTTAAGTCTGTCAAAATAGATTTTTACTATATTGTCAACATTTAAGGTGATACCTTAGACTTTCATACATACAGTATTGTTTGAGGCTTTATACAAATAGGTTTTAGGACCTGATGAGGTGAACTCCACTATATGTTTGCCCTTTTGTAGTTCGCTGTTCAAATCCCCTAGATAATCATAATGGTGGGTCTTCATCACCTACTTTACTCACAAATATAACAGAGTCTGTATCATGATACAGAAATTTGTCCTGCAGTTTATCTAACACTCTGTAAAGCTCTAAATGTGCATGAACGGTTGTGAAACATGCTATGAAGATGTTTATATTGTTACACGTTGTGGGATACTCTTTAGTGTACTTCCAACACAGAGCGTCTGTCTCATCATCGATAAACTCGCAACTGGACACCTCATAACTGGGGGCAAAAAGGTACTTAAACAAGTCATCAGGATCTGTTATTATGGTCGTGTTTGACAAGTTTGTATGCTGTGCGAATTTCCCCCATAATAAGTTTATGCATAGTTTGGCTACCTGGCGGCGGGCAGGGTTGACCTCGATCAATTCAGGTCTCAAGCGTATAACCTTGTGAGTGTAGTAGTCATCTGTGTACTTTTGTTTAGAGGCCTCATCAACACACCACTCTAGAAACCCCAAAGCCTCCTGTTTGTCTCTTAGAAATAGGTTGATATAGTTAGAAACGAGCTGTGTTGTCCTTTCAAAGTGCCATATTTCCACTATTTTACCAAGCCTGTATCCTTTCTCTAGAACCTTTGGTACCTCAATGCTACACCACGTCCTGGTCAGAATCCTTTGCTCTTCACTGTTACTACACACACTAGTCTCTTTACTTTCAGCACATGTACGGCATGGTGGGAACATCAGCTTACTGTCGACTCTGTACGGTAGTACCGGGAAGTAAAGACGGCGGGTGGGTAGATTTGGTATTTAATAAGCCCACCGTATTCGCCAATGGGTTTAAAGTCCCTGTATATAATGGTTAGGTGACCTACAGGGCATAACTTCTGCTTGTTCACATACGGATGCAGACTTGTGAAGTCATAATAGTGTATTTTCTCACCAGCACCCACAGCCCTGTACAGCTGTATAGTGTTTGTACGCCCCTCCCAAATAATGCATCATGGGGTTCCATAGGCAGTGGTAACTAGCTACTGTTAATGAAAAACATGAGCTCAACATTTGTTGTTAACATATCTAACCATTCATGCTCCAAAAGGTTCTCATGACAAAGCTGCAGTTTTTAACATATTGCGCCTTCATCAGAGTGCAGCGGTGTAGGTGTTTAAACATGGTGCCCAACAGCCTTAAACTCATGGGGTCTGTATCAACGAGGACAACCGTGGTAAAAACACCTGTTTTATTCAAAGGCCACATTAAGTATGGTATAACCGTCAAGATAATAAGGCCCTGTAATGCATGTTGAATGGCTATATTTTCTATGTCCGAGATATGCATGAGCCACTGGATCGAGGGGGTTGAATAGCACTTCTGTTTACCATTATACTGGTCTGGCAGTACTAGGACTATGCTGTACGGTTTGAAAAATATGTGTTTGTAGATAGACATACACGTGGAAGCCAGAGTGATATTCTGGAAGGGGTCTATGTATTCTACAGTCTTTGTCATCTGGGGCGTTTTGCACTTCAAAACCTTCACCTTTTTGGTCATCTCCACAACTACATCTCTGAAAAGGTTGCAGGCTTTTCGCAAGATCATTACATCGGCCTGACAGTACGCTTTCAACTTGGTTTGAAAATGAAAGTTATTTTCACGGTTTTCACCGTAACATTGTAGAAAGCTATCTTTCTCAGCAGGCCTCATATACTGGACACTGTAGCTGGAGGGTGGAGGCATGGAACCCTCATAATTCTGGTTGGCCCATGTGTTGAAAAAGTGGGGGAAATAACCTTTACAACCTCTGAAACCTAAGGCTTTGGGTAATTTACTCAGTTTCATCGGTAGAAATTTTAAGGTATCGATGAACCATATTTGAAAAGGCACTGCCGTTAACAGCATCAATTTGGAGCCCTGGGTTATGAGTTCTACAGCCATCCTTTCACCAATCATGGTCTGTAGCATCAAGAAGGAGTCGTACGCTTTAGACTTATGAGCCAGCATAGAATACCCTTTGAATTTAGGCTGCATGAAAGTGGTGAGGAAGTCATGCACTTGCGCCCTTCAAACTCCCAGCTGTAATCGGAAGTTAGAAGATGAGCATAAATATAATTAGGCTGATGTACACCTGTCTCCTGTGTACACTCTATATCAAACACTATGTAGTCTTCAATTTTGGTCTGAGGGAGCCCTTTAACCATGTAACACTTATGCTCTGTCCCTGCCTCAAAATGCACCTTACACATGGGACATTTCGTGCCATCACATTTATGCTCATATACAGTGTAACGCCCACAAGCCCTACAGACTGTTTTAGGTAAGCAATGTGCAAGTCTGGTGTGTAGGCTCAAGCAGTTTTGCGAGCGACAAAACAGATTACACGTGCAAGACTGGACCTTCTGCTCAGCGACATCAATACAGCCATCCCTCTGACACATTTTACAGTGCATTTCACACTGATGAATTGTCTGTGTATTGGAGTTATGGTCGCAGTGGGGGCATACGTACTTGGCTCCTTGAAAACCTCTCAGGTTCAAAATACCATAAAAGTGGTTTTCAAGATGGAGAACATAAACAGTCTTGTTTTTTTTGCACGCTCCCCTGTTGCGAAGTACTTTCAGGAACCGTTGTGGTATAGAACTTTCACCGTAACGGCAAAATAGCTCTCAAAAAGCCATAGGTCCCCGAAACCGACCATTCTGTTGTGTGGCATTTCAAGAGCCCTGTGGGTTTCAACAGCTCTTGGCATAATATGAGCATCAGCTGTAGTTTGGTCCAACAGTAACCCCACAATGCTGGCTGCCAGACAGGTGTTGATTGCTCCTGTGTTAAAACTGAGCAACCATCGTTGTTTCTTACCAATGATCTAGCTATACAAGATACTCTATAAAGGTTTGGAAACACCACCCTCGTGCCCCTGACAATGAGGGCTATAACTCTAAAGGTACCGTATGCTACTATTTCCTCCTTACTCTGCAACAGTTTCAGAGATTCTCTAGAAATTTCACAGCGTCAAACACATCCCTGGGAGTTCTACGTGTGAACAAAGGTCTGTCAATACCCTGCCCCTGTAAACGGAGTTGGAAGTAATCATTAGAACCCACATTGTGTGATAACCTTTCTATTAGTGTTTGTACAGCTTGGTGGATGGCTAAAACACCATGATCAGAGGAATTTATACGGTCTAGGTTAACAAACCGGAATTCCTCGTAGTGTTCTGTAGCGCTAAACCGTTCTATAGTACGACTGTACCTTCTAACACTTTCTAGAAACACAGGTTCTGAATCCTCAGCTTGAAGATCACTATTAGCAGGTATGGCATCTTGAGTGTCATTCTAGGGTAGGGGACTAAGGGCCTCATTACAACCCTGGCGGTAAAAGACCGCCAGGGCTGTTTTGGCGATTGTACCGCCAACAGGCTGGCGGTACAATCTTGCGGATTACGACCGCGGCAGAAGTGCTGCGGTCGCACCGCCATGGTTGTCCCGGCGGTTTTAATCCTCCAGGGCAGCGCTGCTTGCAGCTCTGCCCAGGGAATACGAGTGCCCTTCCCGCCAGCCTGTCCATGGCGGTAGATGTCAAAATGGGGCCGGCAGGAGTGCGGCCGCATTGGCGGCCGCTCGGCAGTACAACCTTGGTGGGCGGCCTCCGCCGCCCGCCAAGGTTGTAAGGAGGGCCTAAGGCTCTGTGCTGGAGTGTTTTTAAGCCTCCTTGTAACACATAATTTGGCTTTCTTTAATTTCCCTACTAGACACCTACGCTGTGTAGCGCTACTAGCCCACTTCTGCTTATTACAAGACCACTTGTTTATAGGTAAGCGCACATAGCCTATTTGAACAGCAGTTATTGTATTCACGGGCTGTGTGCCCGCAACTTTATCTGTGGCAACCATTGCTAAGGACCCATCAGGGTGCTATGGTACTACCGGGGTCTGAACACCAGTCATTGAGGTCCTAAAACAACCGATGTTTGGGCTGTTCCCTATGGTCTCTATGTCTTGAGACCTAACAGGAACCATTTTATACCAAGGTATTGGATTTTGAGACTTTTGAGGATTTGTTGGAGGGTTCCACCGACCTATTGCCTTTGCGTGCGCTTAAGAGACGAAGAGCCTTAGTGAGTATGCCTAGGGTTTTGTTTTTATAGTTAGACCTATGGACACCCTTATTACAAAAATTAGATCTTACAGCCCCTAGGGGGACATGGTTGCCTAGGTACGCCAATATATTGTCTATGTCGACCGTGGCTGATTCACAAGCGATGACCACCTCCCTTCTACACCTTGCTAACCGCAGGATTAACGCTCGCTGGGATGTTCTGGAGGACCCAGTATCAACCCCAACTTCCCCAGTTTTGAGGTCTTGAGTTTCAGGCTTGATTATAGTTTCCTAACGGCCTGTTGTATTTCTTTCAGACATTTTTCCAAAACCCTGTTGGGGGTCAGTGCACCACATTTTGTTCTGCTACGTGTGTCATTAGCTGTGTGGTGTATATTACCCCTAGCCACCCTGTGGTGATCACTGTTAACCGCAATAAGCCCTTTCTGAATGGGTGGGTCGGGATGGGTCAAAAGAACAGGGCCCCAGTGTGAACACCCGGTGCTTTGGAGGCCTAATCATCACTAGATGGAGTTCCAAAACTCTGATTTTGTGAACCGCTACTGCCTGTACTGCTGTCAGGGTACATTGAGGGGGAGAGTAAAGACCACTGCACGCAGGCACTTGGTGTCAGGCTGGCGGGTCGTACGCCCCAGGGGGTGTAATTCGTGAAATCAAACATGGGGAAGTTAAATGTTGGTCATAATATCTGAAGGCCTCTGATGCATAGGAAGCGCTGTGGCTGGGTGTGGGTGATTGAGACCATGATGATTGCAACCCTTCGGTGGGCACATTAGAATGGTCACATGGTGTTGCTGTGGCTTCAGAACTCACTACCAGACCCGCTAGTGCATTTGGAAGTCCTATACACCCAGAGTAAGGATCCTCTATGGGGCTATATGTTTCCAGGTGTGTGTCATGTAAACTGGAAGGGCTAGTTATACAGGCTTGTGGTACTAAGGGCCATATTTATACTTTTTGACGCACAACTGCGCCAACGCAGTTGTGCGTCAAACATTTTAACGCCGGCTAATGCCATTCCAAAGCGCCATGCGGGTGCCTTATTTATGGAATGACGTTAGCCGGCGCAGCTGACTGGTGTGCGTCAAAAAAAATGACCCACACCAGGCAGCGCCGGCGTAGGGGAAAATGGAGTTTGGGCGTCAAAAAATGGGGCAAGTCAGGTCTGAGGCAAAATATTAGCCTCAACCCGAATTGCGCCATTTTGTTTTACTCCCAGCCCCCATTGAAATGACTCCTGTCTTGGCACAGACAGGAGTCATGCCCCCTTGCCCAATGGCCATGCCCAGGGGACTTATGTCCCCTGGGCATGGTCATTGGGCATAGTGGCATGTAGGGGGGCACAAATCAGGCCCCCCTATGCCACAAAAAAATAAAAAATAAAATACTTACCTGAACTTACCTTAAGTTCCCTGGGATGGGTGGCAGGGGGTGTCCCTGGGGGCATGGGAGGGCACCTCTGGGCTCCTTCCGAGCCCACAGGTCCCTTAACCCCTGCCCTGACCAGCCGTTAAAAAATGACGCAAAAGCGGCTGGACGTCATTTTTTTTTACCCGCCCACTCCTGTGCGTCATTTTTGCACGGGAGTTTAAATAAGGCGCACATGCCTTGGAGTCATTTTTTAGACGGGAACGCCTACCTTGCATATCATTAACGCAAGGTAGGTGTCCACGCTAAAAAATGACGCAAACTCCAAGATCTTTGGCGCTAGACGGGTCTAACGCCAAAGTATAAATATGGAGTTAGCTTTGCGTAAAAAAAAACAACGCAATTCCGGCGCAAACAGAGTATAAATATGCCCCTAAGTCTTTGATAGACCCCACTATATTAGACTCCTCAAACATTGAGCATTTAGAACGCTGGGGGCTAGGTGGAACAGTCTGAGCCTTAACAACATTTTAAAAAGACAGGTCTAAAGGCAAGACTTGTAGCTCAGGGGTCTGCAGCTTCTTCTTATGGTTCTTTAAGGACAACCATTTTAGGCAATTCATTTTAGGCTTGTTGCACTGATTAGGGTCCCAACCGTAGGTTCTACACAGTACAGGATGGTGTGTGCCTGCGGCTGCAAGCACTTAGCTGTCAGATTATCCAAACCCATGTACATAGGTAGCGACTGTAGAAGTGTTCACGGTACTGGGTACAGCCTTTAATACTGTTGGTGTGGTGTGGTGTAGTTAAGGGCTGTACCTGGTCCATGACATCTGTCTGTAGAGCCGGTGCACGGTTTGTCGTTGAGCCCTGCGTTGTTCAGGGATGCTACTGGTGCCTTGGGGTTTTGAAGGGTAACGTTTTTGTCCTTTAAAGACGGTGCCGTACGCTTAGCCTGATGGCAGACTCCTCCAGAGCTCTTTTGTGATGACTCTAGGATGTAAAGATAACAAAATACATATTAGGTGTTGCTATAGCATCGATATCCTAGAGGTGAAAGAGGTTTGAGAGACACTAAGGATTGAATTCATCTGGGTCTACAGTTTCTAAAAACACACCTGTGGTGTTCCGATGTGAGAGGCCTTTCTTTATAGGTGGACCTTCCTTAAATGTTGGGGGCTTCCTCTTGCGGACCATCTTTTGAGCGACCCCTACTACATTCTGGGTCGTTACTATGGGAGTCGCTTGTACAGCAGGGGGGCCTTGAGAAAAAAAAAAGAATAAAATGTCACATTTACAATATAATACACAGACTATACATGCTCTCTGAGGGTGCCTTCTATGCTGTTTTTATGGGGCTTTATAGGTTTTCACAGCGTTTACACAAGGACTCATTTTATTTACCCGCAAAAGCTGCATCCTGAGACAGTGTGCCTGGACCATCTTGAGCTTGGAGGATGTGTTGTAGAGCACCAACCGCCAGCTGTAGTTCCGCATCATAACCTGTAAAAGCACACAAACACATAGGAAACCATTAATGACAAAAATAAAAAAAAATAACAATCAAGACATCTTTGTTTAGGATGAATGATGACACGGGTCTCAGAACTACAAATCTCTAGATACATATACCTTGTTGCAAGGCATCAATTTCCTTTGGGGACAACATTAACTCTTGGAGATCCCACGTACAGAAGAGACAAAAAAGGTTTTTTAAACCTTAATGTTTTTTAAGCTATATACATAATTGCAAGGTAGCCAGGCAGATAAATATTACTTGAAGCGTTATCACTCCTCATGACTCAAAGCCTTATTAATTATCAGGGTATCCACACACGTATATACTAATACATATGTCACATTCAAGATTTTTTTTACATATACAATTAAAAATAAAATTAATTTTAAGTATGCTTTCTCATGATGCTAGCTGTTAAGTATCCTCACACTCCATACATATGTTCTGATAGTACAATACAAAAAAAACCTATTATTCACATTTCTCAAACACCCTAGCTGTTTATCCAAAAAATAAAAAAAATAACTACATGATGGCGCTGATGCATATGATAAGATGTAGGGCTCTTTCAATAGGACAATATTTATGTGGTTCCAGAACCTTCAAAACCTTATTTACACAAATTACTATATAATGTATAGTCTTTGTAATACACCACCTCATAATTATAAAACACTATAACATATACCACATAACGATTTGAAAAATAAAGAAAATACAGGTAATTTACATGTATATATACATATATATGTATATATCTATATATATCTATATATGTATATATATCTATATCTATATCTATATCTATATATATATATTCCAGAATATAGATTAGCTACTAGATCCTGGAATCTGTTCTAGGTTTTTACCCTCACTCTCCTAGCTCTCAACCATGTGTGGGGGTGGGGCTACCTTTCTAGGATGAAGGGTGGAGTCAACTGAGGCACAGCCATTCTTCCTCCCATGCGGTTCTAACAACCATGTCTATAATAGCGGTCGGAGAACCGAGCGCGTGCATACTGGGTCCCGGAGCGCCATTTCATACATGGTTGTTACGACTGTGCAATATTAACAACGTTGTACGTAATGTAGGTCGGGGAACTCGGGCCGCACTCGGTTGGGGTCCCCCGACAACCATTACAGATAAGATTGTTAGAACCTAGTGGTCCTAACATTATAATGCATAATAGAGGTCTGGGGACTCGAGCCGTGCTCGGTCCAGGGCCCCAGACCTCCATTACAGATAACATTCTTAGGACCTAGTGGTCCTAACATTATTATGCGTAATGGCAGTCTGGGGACTCGGGCCACGCTCGGTCTGGGTCCCCAGACCTCCATTAAAGATAACATTGTTAGAACCTAGCAGGCCTAACTTTATTATGCGTAATGGTGGTCGCGTGGCCTGAGTCCCCAGTCCTCCATTCCAGATAACCACGAGGGTCCTAACACCTATGGCTGTGGCCCTAACAGTGATATCTGTAATGCTGGTTGGGGCCCAGGGTAGTGTGCGGCCCCGGTTCCCCAGGCCCACTTTACAAATAGAGATGTTAGGGGCCCCTGCCACCATCCCAGGCCTCAGCCTCTCCCATCAGCACCCTAGCAGTAACATGGGGTAAATTGCATAACATCTCTCCAAAGGCCCCATTTCACAGACAGGCATTTGTTTACAGCGTTTGTCAAAGATGGCTTTACTAATCTACACAATTGTCCACATATAAATATAGTTCTGCTGTTTGCAACCTGCATATTAACCCTCTGCGCTACTTTGCAGGGAATAAAAGCAACCTCTAGACAAAACTCGTGCATGAACGTTAATTACAAGCCGTATCTTGACATTATAAATGTTTCCTGAAGACCGGATACCCAAGGAACTTTTCAATAGAGGTTTTTAAATTGCTAGTTTCATAAGTTATTGCTAAACTTGGCGCCCCCTTGAGACCTGCGCCACCCCAATCCCCATCATCACCAACCCTAAAGCAGACACTGCTAATAACCTTTTTTTTTTTTAAACATACAGTGTTTGATAAACCCTTTTTAAAAAAAAAAAAACAGCATAGTAGTAATATTGTACGGGCCTAACTCTATATCCAGGGCTTTCAATATAAAAAAAAAAAAATTAATTATCATGTATATTGTACTATAAATTTAGACCATTCTATTTTTACCACAACCCTTGTTTTTACGCCTTTAAACATACTGTACACCTCTATAAATTAAACAACTGTTTCAACACCTTATAAACGTATATCTCTGATAACTCTGAATAAAAACATTGGTGTCATGCTCTCACGGGGCATAGTGGGAAAGGCAGTGTAGGGTAACGTCTAGGTTAAACTACAATAGAACAAATGCATGCAACACATCATTACAGACCTTAAGTAGAAGAGGGTTAGCATCACCAGTCTGTGCTCTGCCCTTCAAGTTTTCAGCCTTGAGGTCCTGATGGTACCTGCTCTCCGTAAACTTCAAAGAAGAGGTCTGTGAATGTGGGGGCTTTGATACCACCCTCATTGTGTTAATTACGCCTAGGCTTTGTGCTGGGTGGGGCTTAGAAATAGACATCTGTTTTGGGTTTGCATTGCTTGTCTTCTGGCTCTTTCAAAACTTTTTTAAATTGCCTGGTCACTTTATACTTTGACATCTTCTGAAAACCTATGAACCTTGTCCTGGGAACTCTTAAAGCTACATCTATTTTAGGTTTGCATTGCTTGTCTTCTGGCTATTTCAAAACTTTTTTTAAATTGCCTGGTCACTTTATACTTTGACATCTGCTGAACACCTATGAACCCTGGCCTGGGAACTCTTAGGGCTACATCTGTTTTAGGTTTGCATTGCTTGTCTTCTGGCTATTTCAAAACGTTTTTTAAATTGCCTGGTCACGTTATACTTTGACATCTGCTGAACACCTTTGAACCCTGGCCTTGGAACTCTTAGAGCTACATCTGTTTTAGGTTTGCATTGCTTGTCCACTGGGTATTTCAAAACTGTTTTTAAATTGCCTGGCCACTTTATACTTTGACATCTGCTGAACACACATAAGTCTAAGTACAGGGAATTTTGGAGCAAGCATATGTTTTAGGTTTACATTTCAAAATTGATTGGCTGGCTCTAACAAAAGCAACATTTGCCCTGCCCCTCGTTTTGGATTAGCTAGCAGTGTGGAGGTTTGGCCTTACATTCCCAATGCTCTGCCCTGTGAGGAGGCACCCAAGCTGCCACTTTGTCCTGAATGTCTGACACATCAAGACTTGTTCTCTTGGGCGCAGAAACAGGGTGCACACCTGCAGGGCCCCCATTTTACACAGCCTATAGACTTAGACACAAGAGTGAGGACCCTGGCACATGACTAACACGTGACCACATAATGTCACAACCCACTTGACACCCCTACACCTATGTCAGTTCCGGGGGGGGGGGGCTATCCGGGGCACCGGAAGTCCCAGTAACAGATGGGACATAATTTATGAGGGAAGAGGACAACTGTCACTTTCGAGTTTGATCAGGATAGGTATCACTACTTACTACTTGCAAGAACAGCAAATTGGATCAATTGGACTATAACTCACCTTCAGTGCTTAATTTGTGAAACAGTAAGTGCTCAAAATTTCGCTCAAAAGCACACAGCCAGCATGATGAAGTGTCAGAAGTGCCTTCTACCAAGGCTGCATAGTCTGGATTCCACCTCATGCCTTTCGTCATCCTCCTCCACAGACATTCTGTGCCACTTTATCTCATTCTTGCGGATTTTTGTTCATCCCTACTTTCTTACCCCCCTTTTGTGTATTTTCCACCACAGCCACTGGCTCAGAAGAAACACTACTTGCTTTGTGTTACTTTTAATTTGGTACTCTTTTTTACCGAATTTCCAGGAGGGGTAGGCCTGGAATGTAGTATCTGACTTCGGGATTCGAACTCATCACCCGCTCATGATCTTTAAACTGTAGCTTTACAGCTGGGTCAAGAGGGCAGAACACAGTGACTGTGTCTACTACATGGTTAAAATGGCACTGCACGTGACTCACTGTTTATCCAGGGTTTTTTAAAATCAGGAATTAAAATATAGGACTGAAACGTAAAATGAATGTCAGACTCAGGGGCGTAGCTTCAGTGGAGGGGGTGTTTGGGGGTGCTACACCCCCTAATAAATGTATTTTCTTATAAATATTTGGGTACAGGTGCTTTCAGTCAGGTAGTGTGCGATAGCCGGATTTCAGCAGGTATTTTACATTCTCACAGACAAAAAATGCACACACAGTCTGTGTGAAAGTTTTCAAAAATATTGGTTATTTTACAGAATATTTTCTTTTCTCTCTTAGTACTTATATCAAACCGCATTCCTCTCCCTGTCCACTGCCCCTTAGGCCCAACTCGTGCACCTTGTTTCTCGCATAATTTTTTTATACATTAAGGGCCAGATGTAGCAAAGGTTTTTACCCATTCTGTGTCTATGGGAAAAAGTGTTCGTACATATGGCCCTAAATGTCAGCCTCGTTTCCAGAAAATCTGAACACCCACCTATTCTCGCCCCCCCCCCCCCATCCAAAACTTACTGACCAAGCTATGTCCCTGGTAAGACTTGAGGGGAAATAAAGAATCGGGAGTTTCGTACTTAGATTCTCACCTGTCAAACTGCGGTCAAAGCTTGAGATATGTGTCTATTTATGCATAAATTATGCGTGCCAACATGTTTCACATTTGAGTAAATTGAAGTTTACAAATTGAACAACAAAACTACTGCTGGAAAACTTGCAACTGCTGCATCTGTCCCTGAGTACCTCTGAAACATTCTGTGAAGTGGGCAAAAACCTGAAAATTACCCCATCCTTGGGCAGAGAGCAGTGGGCTAAGTTTCTTTCGTGTTTTGTTGGGATTACGCTTTTAGAGTTTCCCTCTTAGAATACCTTTGTATTTTGCTATTTCTTCTTTGTTTCCTCCCTTTACTTCTGCTATATTCTATTTTTTTGTGGGGGAGGCAGGTAACTGAACATATCACTGGAAAATTATACCTGTACCCTAAACACATAATAAACATTAACATAAAAAATGAGAAACAAAATGGTTTGTGTCTGAAACAACGTAAGCGTTTGATGCTTTTTTGCTTCAGTAAAAGCGTGTAACGTTCTCTGGTGTGTACAATAACATTCCTTTCCTACTGTGTAATATGGGAGCCGGCAATGGAAAGTCGTTTATCACGCTTATCAGCAGCACCTTGGCTCCAGTGCTTGGCACACGCCTGGGCTTCCCGCCCTTTTGCGTCTAGGGATTTCATGACTTCGACTCGGAAGTGCATTTGCTCACAAACATGCAGGTGTTCCTCCTCCTGGTACGCTGAGGTGAACGCATCCGAGATTCCTCGTAAATTGCGCACAACTATATATCACATTATTCCATATCGGATTATTGTACATATTTTTTGTACGTCTTAGAACGCTGAGATTTGGAGGAGACAGGTAAAGGAAGGTCTTGTCAATAATGACACAATAGGTATCCAAACCCCTGAAAAGGAATGTTAGCAGTCAGACAAAATTGTCAGATAATCTCTTAGCTGCAGGTGATGTTAAATGGAGCCTGTCTGTGGTACGCCAAATCGGCGCGCGCGCACACACACACACACACACTACAGATATCTTTCTATATAAGTGTGATTATTTATCTTTCAGTATTTATCTACAAATCATGCGAACAATCATAATTATTATAAAGAACTGACAGGGGCGTAGCTTGGTCAGTGTGAGTGGGCGGGTGTTAGCTTCAGATTTCCTGACAATCACACTGGCACATGATGGTAAAGTACATTATAGGATAAGCCAGGGGCACGAGAGGGTTTTAAGAGGAGTGGAAAGGGAGAGGAATGCGGATTGGTAGGTGTACTAAGTGAGGGAAAGCACACTATTTAGTTAAAAAACCAACAATTTTGAAGTCTTTCCAAACAGACAGATGAACAGTGTGTGTGTGTCTGTGTGTGTAAAAATTCCTGGTGAAATCTGACAGACACCCCCACCATACCCGGCTGAAGGCACCTGCACCCAACTATTTATCACAAAATACATTTATTAGGGGGTTGTAACACTCCCTCCCAGAAGCTACGCCCCTGACAACTCAGCATATAATAATAAATATACAGAGAGGGCGAATGATAAGTAGAGCCCAGTCATGTTTCATCACACATCACTAACCTGTTAGTCTATTCCCTACCTAAAGCCTGCTAATGATGCCAGCCCTACTAATATTATGACTGTGGTAAGTATACTAAAAAAAGTTTTATGTCGAGACATATTTTGTTTCCTGTGTACCTTATGCTGGCATTGGGTCAGCAGCCAGAATTCAGCACTTCAGCATCTCTCCTGGTGATGTGTTTAACCCACCCCTGCACCAGTATCTAATATACCTTTGTCACTAATAATGTCCTGTGGAGCAAGAAGGGGTCAATTATGCTTGGCTCCTGCTTTGCTACAAACATAGGCAAACAATGCCCCTTTGCAGAAGCACAGGAAGCAAATGCTACTTCCCCTTTCTTCCTTCCAAGACAGATGGCTGCAAGGTCATCTTCCTTTTGCAGCTGCAGGCACAATTCCTTTTACTAGAAAAACGGAACGTTTCCCTTCTCGGCCTTGTAAGTTTGAACGGTGCCAGAAAACACGGAGTCTTAAAATGAAAACATGGCAAACAAGCACACATTCGTTATTTTTACATTACAAACAGTAAAGCTTCTTTTCTAGGCCAGACGCCTATTGCACACGTTCTCTAACTTAGCAGTGTTCACGTAGTACAGTGTTGCATATAACATGAAATATCAGCATAGAAAATACTTGCCACACTCAACCAGGGAACCCACTGCTCTAATTCCTGGACAACAATCCAACAGGTCCAATGGCAGAAAAGCATTCATGGCGTTTTGGAATCCCTTCATTCTTTAATATGAGACATTCGGTGTTGGATGTATCCTCCTATCACCAGTAAACATACATTTTGCAAGCTCATTTCTCACACAGCATTGCTATCTCTCAAGTAACAAAAACATACAGGCGATGGTTTAAACAGCAGGCTTATGTCTCAGGATATCCAGATCTTACAGGTGTTTAAACTGTACAGCCAGACTTTCCCGCAAATGACTCTCAGACTTGATATTGGAGAGTTATCCACCAGGAGACTAAGGCCCTCATTTGGACCTCGGCGGTCTTTTGCCAAGACCACCGAGGTTACTCTGGGTTGAAGACCGCCAGTGGTGCTGGTCTCCTTCCCACCGTATCATGACTGCTGGCAGCCCTCTGCCCTTTTTCGGACGGAGAGCCGCCAGCAGCCATGCTGGCGGTCGGCGGTGAAGTGGAGGCTGCTCCACCTCCACCGCCACCTCATCAGAACACCGCCCACCGAATCACGTCCCAGGATTCGGCGTGGCGGTGTTCTGGTGACAGGGTGCTGGCGGCAGAGCAGCCCTCAAGGATCCCGTTCCCTCCTGGAGGATCACCGGACCAGGTAAGGTGATCGTCTGTTAGGGGAAGGGAGTGTGGGGGGTGTTGGGTGTTGTGTGTTTTGTGCGTGCATGGGGGTGTGCGTGTGAGTGTGTAGACGGGGGTGTGAGTGCGTGTATGCATGCGGGGGGTGTATTGTGTGCATGTGAAATGTGTGCGTATATGTCTGTGTGCATGTGTGCGTGTATGTGTATGAGTGGTGTGAGCGTGCGTGTAGGGGTGGGGGTGTGTGTGTGGATGTTTGTGGGGGTGGGGAGGGGGTCCTGCTACCTTTGAGGGGTGGTAGGGGGGTCGTGGGTGTTGGGGGAGGAGTCAGGGGAGGGGGAGAAAGGAGGGGAAGACCCCTATCAGTGCCTGGGAATGAATTCCCTGGCACTGATAGTGCCTACCGCCATGGATTTTGTGGCGGTACAAAACCGACGAAGCCCATGGCGGTATGTGGGATCCTGATACCACCGGCAGTCTAGTGACGGCCGCCGGGCTGGAGACCGAAGTCTCCAGCCCAGCAGTCGTTACCACCCTGGCGGTCGCAGTGTAGATGTGGCGGTTTTGCATTGTAGTAACCGCCATGCTTGTAATTCCATTTTTTTCCCCGCTGGCCTGTTGGTGGTATTACCGCCACTTCTACACCGACCACCAGGGTTGTAATGAGGGCCTATGATCCTACAAGCTCAGGTCTTAGACAAGATAGCTCTCTCTCACAGACTTGGGCTTTACACTTAACCTCAAGTTACACTGCTTCGACTGCATACCTAATTAAACTAAACCATTGCTCAACTGAGTGAGTTATTCAGGGGCACACAGAGAGTCAGCAAAGTGCTTGGGACAAGGCCCTTAAAGTCAATCTTTAGACTTGCCTATTTGCACCAACCCATCTTAATCTGTCTCTGATACCACAGCATTGGTGTTCATTATTGTAGGAAGCTGGCTCTGTATATACTATATCCAAATGAAATACAGTGTGCACAGAGTCTAGGTAGTCAGTCCCCTGAGGCTTAACAGAGGCTGAAGTGGATAATACTAATGCTTTTTTTTGTGGTAGTGTGGTCGAGCAGTTAGATTTATCAGAGGGTAGTGTAAAGCATTTGTTGTACATTCACAAGCAGTCGAAGAAGCACACACTCAATGACTTAACTCCAGACCAATGGTTTTTATATAGCAAAAATATATTTTTTCAATGTATTTCTAGAATCACAAGATTCAAGTTGCAGTAAGTACTTCAATAGATTCGTATTTCACACATATCTCAGTAGTACCTTGAAATCAATAAGTTATACAGTTTTTGAAATATTGGCAATTAAAGTTGACACTGCCATTTTCAGAAACAGTTCCTGGGGGGAGAAAAGTTAGTACGATTTACAGATAAGTACTTGACTTACATTTCCATTCTCCTGGAGTTAGGAAGTCCACGGGTTGGGGTTCAAGTTAACCCCAAACACCCATCATCAGCAATACGGGGCTGGCCAGGTTCAGAGATCAAAGTTGAGGCATATTTAACATGGGCTCCTATGGAGGCAGGGGGCAATCGGAATCAGGCCTGCCTGCAGGTAAGTACCCGCGGCTTCAGAGGGCAGACCTGGAGGGTTTAGAGGAGCACTGTGAGGGCCAAAAGTAGGCACCAAACACGCATCCTCAACTGCACTGGGGCGGCTGGGTGCCAGGTGCAACCAAGACGCCGGGTTTCCAATGCTAGTCTATGAGGGAACTCCGGGGGTCACTCAGATGCTGAAGGTGAGGTCCAGGGGGTCGGCTTCGACAAACCACAGGCTGGACAGGGAGGAGGGCCGCCTGCTGAACGTAGCTACACTGGAGGTCAGGTTTTGCAAGGCCTGGGGGCTGTGGGTGCAGTGGTCTTTTAGGCATCGGATATCTTCGTCTGAAGCTTTCGCGGTTAGGGGTGTCCTCAGGATTACCTCTGCAGGCGTCATCGTGGAGGGGTGGAGAGGTCAATTCAGGGTGGGCATATGCTCACCATCGCCTGGGGACTCTCTCTAGCTGGTTGGGTCACCTGGTCACCTGCCAAAGGTGTCGGGTGCAGGGTGGTCAGGACTCACGGACCCGGGGAGACTCTGGAGTCCTTTGATTGTTGATTCTATGTGGACAAGGCCACTGTCCTCTGGAGTTCTTGGTCCTCTGTGGTGCAGAGGTCGCTGGTCCCACTGGATGCGTGGTTTACTTTGTGCAGGTTCTCTGAAGCCAGAGACAGGCTGTGAGGTCCCAGACCATATCATGAGAGAATTCTGAATAAATAGGGGCATTCCAGTGAATCAAATGCCTTATGTAGATTGAGTACCAGGGAACCTGACTGTGGGTACGTCTGTAGTTCATTATCCAGTACCCAAAAGAATTGCCGGAGATTTAGAGAGGTGTTTGTAGCTGGCACAAAACAATTCTGGTCAGTGTGTACCAGTGGGGCAAGCCTGTCTGCCAGGATCTTCACCAGGATTTTGGACAGTGTTTAATAGAGCAAGGGGTCTGTAGGATTCCATCTCCAGTGTGCCCCTCCCCAGTTTGGACATTGAAATTAGAAAGGCTTGGAACAACGTTGGTGGTAATGCTGCTGTCAAGATGACCTATAGTACAAAAGTTTTAAATGGAGAGCTGGCAATGGAGCATGTGTTTTATAAAATTTGGATGGCAGTCGGTCAGGTCCCAAAGGTTTGCCTGCAGCCTATGCACACATTGCCCCCTGTATCTCTAAGATGGTGGTATCTCCATTAAGTTCTTCTCTTAGCTCAGTTGGAGCCTGAGGTAGGGTGACACCAGGCAGGAGCTCGCGAAACTCCCTTGGTGTCACTGCATGCGTGGACGTATACAATTGTGCATAATGGCGTGTAAGGCGATGTGAATTTCCCTTTGCGTATGTAATAGTAACCCCTCTCCCGATCTTATAGATAGTATAGGGCGTCTTGTTGATTCTTGCCATATCAACCATGCCAACAATGTGCTCGGTCTGTCAGCTTCGGCGTATGTTTTCATAGTATGCATAGGTAAGGCAGCGCACTCTTTCCAATAAGGCTGTGTGGTCATGTTGAGCCTTGCAAAATCATGCCTGGCCTGTGTCGGAGGACCTGGCCAGATCCTCAAGTTTAAGAAAACGCCCCTCAAGATGGGAGATGTCCTTGGTGAGGTGATGGCACATGTTTAGGGTGTTACCCAAGCAGTGTCCCCTGTTAGACACCTTGAAAGTATACCACTCTGTTAGCAGGGAGGTGGCAGTACTTGTGTTGATGTCGAAGTGTTTCACTATTCGAGGCTTTTATGGGGTAGATCTTCCAGCATTGACCCCTGCTTTGCCACCTGGTATTGGGTGGGGGAACACACACCTAGTGTAGTTGTAGTGAGTTGTGATCAGGGTGTGTTCTGCTCAGGTAGTCAGCATGGGAGATGTGTGGGATAATGTTAGGTGTGCAGAAAAAGCAGTCTATTCAGACATGTAGTCTGTGCGTATGGGAGTAAAACAAGTATATCCATGTTTTGAGGTTACCCTGGTGCAATATTTCTAAAACTTCCCAGTGCTGCATCCATGTGTTTAGGGTGTGTGCATTGAATATGGCTGTAGTGTGGGCGGAAAGTAGTGGTCCAATTCCACGTTGAAAACATTGTTGAAATCACCACCCAGTAACCAAGGTATTCCACTCACTGTCCTAGTGTTGTAGACAATACATTCAGGAACTGAACCTTCTCCGTGTTGGGCGTATAGATCGCTCCAAGGAGAACCTGACGGCCGTTTAAGCTGGCTCTCTACCAAAACATAGCAGAATTCCGGGTTGATTACTTTGTGTGTGGAGCTGAAAGAGATCCCTGCTTTGATCTATATCAACACCCGAGGGCATAGGTGGAGTAGGTTGCGGAATACATTCACCCCTCCGTCTCTTCTGCAATCTTGTTGCCTCTAGCTCTGTTATATGGGATTCCTGCAAATATGCTAAGTGTGTCTGCCTCCAGTGTAAGTATGAGCACACTGCGTATTGCTGGGAGGGAATGTGGATACCATGAACATTCCATGTCACAATATTAGTGGCAGCCATATCGCAGGGTTTTGAGGAAGGAGACCCCAGCCTGCCCCATTTGGGCAGTGCCTATCTCACCCTGTACAATAGACATTGAATGAGTGCAGGTGATAACAACAGATGCACAGAAATTACTAAAAATAATTGAAGCTGGTATACCATTGAGAGAAGGGGTAAAACGGGTACTTGCCCAAACTAGTAGAAAGAAAGGACCAGTAAGAAAGGCTGGTTCTAGGGGGTGGACTTTGATGTAAAAAAACAAGCAGTGGCCATATCCTATGTGAAATATGTGTATGGGCATCCAGGTGGCCAACAAACCCTCACACACAAGGGATCAGGAAGTCAGGGTGGGGTATATAACTGCTTTCCTAGAAGGGAAGGCAGAAATGGGGCATTGTGTTTGGGGAGACTCCCCTCTGGTATTGTAAGGGAGGGGAGGTAAGGGAGAAGTATGGGGCATGTGGAGAAGGAAGAAGAGGGGATTCAATGGGAGGATGAGGAGGGGAATTGTTTGCCCAGCACCGTTCAGCTAAGCAAAGCATGCACAATGAGCTTGCATATTCCAGTAGGTTGTGTGACCTGTCATGATCCCACTTTTGTCCTCTTGTATGGGGGTTAGGAAAGCGGTCAAAAAGCACCTGTGAAGCATACGAATGTATAGATCCGTATTATCGCTCCCTCCCCCCGTGTCCCACAAGAAGGTCACATGGGCATGCATCCTGCCCCAAAGCACAATCAGTTACCTCTCCTGTCCTTCGTGGATAGGCCATAATTGTCGGTGGTGGGAAGTTGTTCAGAACATACATTATGGCATTATGCCTAAGAGTGTAAACAGAGACAATACACGTGCAGTTCACTTCAACTGTTGAATTAAAGGATATAATCTGATGTTTGGGGAGTCACCGTGGGCATCACATCAGATCCCAGTGGGAAAAGGTAGTCCTCGTCCCCTGAGGATTTGGAGTCATCGTCATGTGCATTATTAGGTGGTGTGGGGTCATGGAATCCTGCTGCTGCCTGCAGTGCCTTTTGTCACTGCCTCTAGATTCAGGGAGTCATGTAATTGAGGGTGTGTCAATGGTGTCCGTTTTGTACTGTTCCTATGGCTCCCACCTTTGGACGATGTTTTTCTCTGCAGGGTCTCATCAGGGCCAGTTCCTGCTATTCCACGTCTTTACATCCAGGACCATTCATCTTTGGAGTCATTGAAAAAAAATGCTTTGCCATCAACCTGGGTAAGGAGAGGGAGCGGAAAGAGGAGTGCATATTGGACATTGTGTTCCCTCAGCTTGCGTTTTACTTCAAGAAAGGTATGTTGATTGTGCTGGACAACAATTGTGTAGTCAGGGATACTCATCATCCTGGCACTGCCAACAGGCAAATGTTTCTGCTTGCGGGCCTCAGTTAAAATAACATGTGTGTCTCTTTAATGCATTAGGTATGCCACCATTGGACGGAATGGGACGCTGAGAAAACAGGTAACAAGTTGTGAGTTCAGAGATCAAGATAGGATTCTGCATCTTAGCCCACTACACTTTCAAGGAGGCCCACCAATTGACTGTTCTTCCGCCGTGGTCTACTCTCATCATCTTCTGCGCTTTTTTTAAGGATACAGATCTTCCCCTGTAAGGTATGTAGACATGTTTGCATTGTGCTTGCATGTGGCTGGATAGTTGCTGGTGATTGCTCCATTAAGTGGACTCTGTCAGACAGTTTCCTATGATCGTCTCTCAGAGAAACAGTTTGCAGTGACTGTTGTCTATTGAGAATCCAACGCTGGTGACAACGGGTGTGAAAGTGCAGGGTTGTTACCCAATTATAAACACGTCATTGTTAAAAAGGTAGTACAGCGACACCCAGCAGGGGTATTGATGTGTTACAATGTGTTTCAAGTTTGGGCTCACTTCTGAGTCTCAGCTCGGCCAGTGACCCCTCACAGCATGAGCAGCCCAGCACCTGCTCTAGGATGCTCATGCTATGAGGGGTCAATCACTGTGTAATAGTGTTGCATTTTTGTAGCTGCCTGCGTCCTTGCTTTATGGGAAGGTTATAGTTGTTATGTCTTACAGTCCCCCTCACCTCAGTCACTGGACATGCAGTAGCTAAGCGAGGTCCATGTGGGGCCAAAGAGAGAACTGCTCTGTGCAGTACCCTTAAAAGATAAAACACTGTGACCCTGCTGCCATCATGATGACAAAACACCACCTCCTGCCTGCACCCTCACCACACTTGAAACGCCTGCCACGCTCTCACAGGGCTAGCTGTCTCAATCCCCCTCCCCCATTCAGCCAGATCCACTTTCCTCTCCCTGTTTGGCCCGTCGTAGACTTCTGCAATCATATCCCCACACAGCTGGATTCCATCCATACCTCCTCATGCCGTACTCCATAGTCGCTCTCCAGTCTCAAGACTTCAGAAACCCCGAATGCTCCAAAAAAGTTCACATCATGCACAAGCGAAACAACATGTCAGAGGAGCATCCGTACAAGCATCCTAGAATCTTGCACAGTATGTCAAATGTGATGACTTCCCTCAATCCTCTCTTTGATCGCAGTCTCTCCTTGCCCCAGCCCCTCAGTACCTTGCACAGCATCTCATCACCCACAGGGTAAAAACTCCACAATAGCTTCCCATAAAAAGACAAACCAGCCAGTTTGCCTGCGATGGTCATGAGTGACAAGCCCTGGTCCATTAGATCCCGAACATAGAGTATTAGTGATCCTTCCCTGTCCTTGCGTTCCCTTCTCTAGGTCTTCCCTGCTCCCTTCTGAAACATCTGAAAAGCTCTCAATGCTAGTTGATAGTTCTTCCTGGTAGACTTGGCTAAAGACATCTCCACCAGCCTAGAAACTCTCACACCCCACACTCCCAGACATCTGTAGGGATCGTCATCTTGACTTCCTCCGCTCCCAGTGCAATACTGCGAAAGTAGTGCCACTGTGAACAAGACAACGAGTCAGCTATAACATTTTTCACTCTGGGCATATGGTTCACCTTGGAGACAATATTCTTTCACAGACACAACATGAGTTGTCTAAGCAACCTTTAAACCCTCAAATCTCGAGCCCTCTGTCTATTCACTAGCTCCACCACTGTCATGTTATCCACATGAAACTTCACTATCCTGTCCTGCAACTCCTCACCCCACACTACCAATGCCACCAGAAGTGGAAAAAACTCCAAGAATTCGATGCTGCATCCTTGTTGCAAACACCGCTGTGGCCAGCACTCTGCACACCACCTACCATCACAATATAAGCCAAAGCCATGCTCCCGGTCGCATCTGAGAAATTCTGTACCTGCCACTCCTTCCTTTGTTCCTGAAACCGCATTGATATGCCATGGAATTCCCCCAGAAAGGACTACCAGACCCATAAATCTGCCCTCAGCGCCATGAAAATTAGAGTCATGTGATTTGGTTACGTGGCATGCAAAGCCGTCGGCAAAACGTATGCCCCCCCCCACACCACTCTGCAAGCAAAGGTGAGGAAGCCCAACAATTTCTGCACTTTCTGAAGCTCCAGGCTTCTTTTACCCATCCCTTCTTCCAATAAACACTATGGCCCTCATTCCAACATTGGTGGTATTGACCACCTACCGCCACGGTGACGGCTGCCAACATACCGCCGCCGTGGCTACCAGCCATCTACACGTATTATGACCGCCGAAGGAATTCTGCCAGAATTCTGGCAGAACACTGCCGATGGTCATGGCGGTGGACGGAGGTAAGGTGGCGCTGCTGATAGCAGCACCGCCACGCCAGCAAAACACCGCCGACCGTATCATGAGCAATGATACTGCCTGGCGGTGTATTGCTGGCGGACGCTGCTGCTGACAGCAGCGCCGCAGACCGTCTCCAGCCAGAGGACCCCCTGCAAGCAGGTAAGTCGGGTTCTCCAACTTTAGAGTGGGGTGGGGGTGTTGTGTGTATGGTGGGGGGTGTATGTTTTGGTATGCGTGCATGCGGGTGTGAGTCGCGTTGAATGCATGCGTGAATGAGTGATTGTGAGTGTTGTGTGTTGTGAATGCATGTGTGTGACATGGTATGTTGGTGTGTGTTTCGGTGTGTGGGTATGTATGTGTGCATGCGTGGGTGGTGGTGGGTATGCCTGTGTGCATGTGTGTACATGGGTGCATGTGTGGGTGTGTATATGTGCGGGGGCAGGAGAGGGAGGGTGAGGGTGGGGGAAGACTCTGGGGAGGGGGAAGGGGTTCCCTGGCACTGATAGTGCCTACTGCCATAGTTTTCGTGGCAGTAAGTTTGGCATGAAAACCATGGCGGGAGTCCGGGTCGTAATCCTGAGGGTGGGATTGTGACGGCCGCCGGGCTGGAGTCCGAAGTCTCCAGCCCAGCAGCCGTTACCACCCTGGTGGTCGGTGTGTTAAAGTGGCTATCTTGGATGGCGGTAACCGCTAAAGTCAAAATCCCTTTTTTTTTTACCGCCGGCTTGTTGGCGGTATTACAGCTGCTTTAACACCGACTGCCAGGGTTGTTATGAGGGCCTATATCTCCTGCACCTTCTGCACCTTCTGCCCTGGTAACCATGCGATCATGCTGGCCATGTCGAACTCAATCCCCAGAAAAATCAATGTTGTACTGGGGTCTTCCGTCTTTTCAGGAGCCAGAGGCACCTGCCATAACCTCAAACTTACGCAATGCCCTGCCACAATCAGCAGAGCCCGGCTTACCAACAAACAAGAAATCGTCCAGGTAGTGCGTGACTTCTTCATGCTCACTCCCATTCATGAAAACCCATTGCAAGAAGGAGCTGAATGCCTCAAAGAGGGCACCAGAAATAGCGCAACCCATGGGCAGCACCCTATCTACATAGATGGCTCACTCGAACTGCATCCCCAACAAAGAGAAATCACCAGTTTGTATAGAAACAAAAAAAATGCTTATTTAATGTCACACTTCGCCAGCTGCGCTCCCTGCCCACATTTTCTGACCAAACCAATGGCATTATAAACTGAGGCGTACACTACCCTAGTATCCTCCGTGGCTATGAAGTTGTTGACCGATACACGCTTGGGCCAGGATAAGTGATGTATTAACCTGTACTCCCAATCCTGTTTTTAGGTACCACCCCAAGAGGAGCTATGATTAGATTGAACAGCGGACAGTTCAAAAAGGGGTCCACAATCCTCCCTTCCTGTACTTCCTTGCACAATTTTGCCCTCATTACCCCTTGATGTTCGATGGCTGACCGCAAAGTGTCAGGCTACCGGCAAGCTCTAGGTCCTTGGTATCCCACTCAAAAGCCTTCCCAAAACCCCCATTCCAGTCTCAATGGTACATCTATGTCCGGATATTGTGCCAGCTAAAGGTAGTAATGCTTCCAGCTTAATTAGTGTAGGAGCCCTTTGGGCCAGCAGGGCCCCGTTGTCCTCTGCCCCTCCCCACCCTCCAGTGCTCTGCCGGGCTAGCCAACATAAAACATCATGTGATGGGATGTCTATCCCCGCCCTTGGAGCACTCATTTTTGAAATTGCAAGTGTTCCTATTGCAGAATTCCTTGTTAAAATTCCAGCAAACCCCAGGTGTTCCCCCTGCATAGTTACTTCTGGCCACATTGCTGGCTGCATTACCTTCTCCTTGTGGGGTGGGAGGCGGCTGAAAGGACTTTTAATGTGATAGGTAAACCACTCGTTATACGCTTTGAGGCTGTAGATTGGGTGGACGACATCCACTGCATCCATAGCTCAGAATCCACATCCCCCCATGGCTTATCAGTGTTCACGCTGACCCGCGCTCTGAATTCCTCATCGTAGCTAAGCCAAGCAAACCCCTCGAAGTGCATTTGTGCCTTCCTAATAATGTCCATGTACTTAAACAAGGCGATGGCCGGTCCGGGTATTTATCACAGTGAACACTAACGTATATCAAAAACGCGGACATCCAGTTCTCCGTGGTAATGGGAACTCTGGGTCTCCTGTCCAATTCCCACTCTTCTTCTTTCAACCCCTCTTTCAGCTCAATGTCCCTATTAAGGAGCTTAAATATGTCAACATACTTATGCTTCCATATTCTGCTCTTGGTCTTGTCGGATGAGTGCGACCCCAGCTGCATGGCCAGACCCATGTACGGTAAATTGTTTATTGTGTCCAGACTCCTGCTTGGTCTCCTCGCACTCCCCATCCTCTTCCTTTGAAGAATCCTTCTGGAGCCCTGTATTGCCCCTTTCGTCTTGTTATCAGTTCCTGCTGAGATTCACCCAACTTTCCAATCACCCCGTCACCCACTCTATTGATTTACATGACTTCTTCTCTGATCCACCCTCCTGTGCCTCCCACACGGCCCACCAATCCTTCTTACCTGCTGGCATGCCTGGGTTATTCTTCCTCTGGTGCCTGCTCGCCATGGCCGACTGCTTTCGTCGCCCTTGCATGCCTCCGGCGTCTGCACTTAACTCCTGTAAGACACCAACACCTGTAACTCCACCCCTGCCCCCACCATCGCCTTTTGTGTGGGCAAGCTGCACGCTGCAGCTTCAGCTGCCACGTCCCGTGATGCGGCCTGAGTCGGCCACCCCATGCAAACCCAAGCCTCCTCCAATACGCCAGACCATTTGGCGTGCCCAAATTCACCTATGGTGAGCAGTGCACCATGCACCGCCTCTGTTTCCTGACACGTGTCCATGACTGCAATAGGGCAGTTCTCACGCCCTTCCGCTGCACAAATGGGCAAAAAACTACAGATGCAGCACCCTAAAACATCTCCGTTCACCTCCAATCTATTATGCAAGCCCTTTTAGCCCCTTCCATTTACCCATGTGACCCTCCTCCCCAGCCCTGACCAATCCTTTTCTCTCTCCCCTCCCCACAAAACTTCCTGCGGGAAGACTAGTCTGTGACTAGCTTCATCCAGGACCTTCCACTGAGTTTGTGTTGCATTTGTAGAACCCGGCACTTAACTGTAAGAAGGGATCACAAGTAAAGGTTATGAGAGGAGAACATCTTGCAAAGGCCCAGGCGGATGCTGGGATACCTTCTGTAAGCATTTTATGAGACAAGCTCTTTCCGAGATGCCCATTTTAAGGATCAATCATGTATACATACCTTTTCTGCTTAGTTTGAAGCTGTTTCGTTTTTTTTTTTTTAGCTTAGGTAACATTTTCTACAAAGAAAAGGCTAAAAATCTTGCTTAGGAGGTTGAAGGATAGACCTGTTAATGACTTTGCAAAAGGAAACAAAAACATTCTTGCAGAGTTGATTTTATCTAAGTCAATTCCTTAAGCTAAATCATCTTTCTTAATGTGAGCGGACAGTTTGGATACTAGCAAGCTGTTTGCTTGAGTTGGCCTCATTCTTTTATCATTTTGCATCAGACATAAATGTGCAAATTGTCTGATTTCTGAAGTTACAAGTGCAGAAACACTTTTCCTATTCAGTGAAGTTAATTTCCCAACCATAAATGGATTTACTGGCTCTGAATTTTCCCTATAAGTAAATCTACTATGTAGATTGGGGAGTAGGCATTCGAAAGTGGAAATATGCTGAAAGTGTGTGTCTACCAACAAACGTATGCATTGTCGATCTCCACGAAAAACTTCTTGACCATTTCCCACCAATGAAAGGAGTGGGGATTTACTCATGTGAAGGGTGGGAGTAAATCCCTTTCTAGAGTGTGAAGAGGAAGTGAACAGCCCCTAATATTAGTGGAGAAAATCGTGTCCTTTGTGGAGGAGTAAAAAAAAAAAAGTTAGCAAGTGTATATGACTTGCTCTGATTATTTTCACATGTGAGAGTATTCATATGTTATCAGAACCCCTTTAAGTGGGCCGTGAGGCAAGCAAAAGTTATTGGGCCCTGCTGTGGTGCTGAGGCCTTTTACACTTGATGCTCCGCTGCCCAGTCTACCACAAATTGTGAGCAATTGGGCAAACTACCCCTTATGCACTTGACTCTCAGTAGTAACGTAGTCGAGCAGTCCAAGTCTTCCTCGGAGGGGAGGTGGGTACAGGAAAATGTATATGGGCTCACAGCTCAAAATGTGTGCAGCACACAGTGTGTCCAACCAAATACTCACTTTTATTTAAAAAAAAGAGAAGTATTTTATTTCTTTCATTACCAACACAAAGGAAAACTATGACATTCACAAACTAATAATCAGTTCCGCTGAAGTCGGGGCTCTAGTGCTTTTTTAGGTGGTTCCCCTGATCAAACTCCCTCCTTACTCCCAGCATTCATGGTTATTCCCCATTCACTGTAGGGAACATTCAGGATAAGCCCCACTACTAGCCTGACTCTCAAGGTCTACTCTGATTCTGTCCTAACATTAAAGGTGTTCCAGCAATGACGCACACTCTACCCCGCAAGTTCTCCTGGGGCCAACTGGCATGAATTCAGTCTTATCCGCACCTGCAGACTTTGAGTGCCTGGAGTTCCAGAACACGCACCCTCTAGGGTGTCAGAGCAGCAGCGGCTAGTCTGGGTAAATTCACTGCACGTGGGCCAGGCAGGCTGCACTCGAAGATCCCCGAATTCCTCACACGTGGTCATGCTACTATGGCGATCAGACGTTCCTTGTGGCTCGTGGTTGCAGGTAAATCTTTTGGATCTCTCCCACATCAAGGGGGAATATGATGAGAAGTTTCCAATGCTGATCCCTCATCCAGAAGTAAGATGCATGGGGCGCTCCATTGGGGCCTCCCTTCTGACTGGCTCCTGTGACCCCCTATGGCAAATGGAGTCACCCTGTCCCTACTGTATATGTACACCAACCTGCTGTGCGCATAAGTTGTCCGTAAG
Source organism: Pleurodeles waltl (assembly GCF_031143425.1). Classification (NCBI taxonomy): domain Eukaryota; kingdom Metazoa; phylum Chordata; class Amphibia; order Caudata; family Salamandridae; genus Pleurodeles; species Pleurodeles waltl. The sequence continues at coordinate 882,676,092 of NC_090437.1, forward strand.
TCAGCCCCTGCTGGTGTAAGGGATTGCCCTTCATTAGCTGTACACGTGCTCTGGCCCCATTGGCACAGTGTGCACCATGGTGCGCTTCACAGCGGCCCTCCCCTGGCAAACAGGGGTCATCAACTTTGTCCTGCACAACAACACTAACCGGTGCCGCAGCCATTTCCTCATACCTTGAAATGGAAGTCCACTTGACAGGATTTTCCCCTGGACTTCCCTGCCTCCAACGTCCTCCTCTTCCTCACAGGGCACACTGGTCTTTGCAAGAAGGCAGGTAATGGTGCTCCAGACTCCAAGGCAGGTAGTCTTGGATTCCCTTGGTGATGTCTCCTCAGACAACAGGGATAGTAGAAGGCCTTGGTCCCCAGTCCTGTTCACATTCTCGCAGAACTTCCCCTCCTCACACAGCCCATCTGGCTGATCGGCAGATGACTGTTTTTGGGGTGTCAAGCTCCCCTTCTTATAGTCCATTTCCAGATAACAGGTGTGATTTAGGGTCTGAGTTCAGAAGTTTATTTTGGGGGTCTGAGTCTTTTAAAGTGCCCACTCCCCTGTCTTCTTCTTCCTCTTGAAAGCAGTCTGACACAGCAGGAGTGCCCCCAAAGCTGTTAGTCCCACAACACAGGCGATGGGACTGACTAGAGTTCACACCCATATGTCAGCCAGAGAGTTACCCCAGGGCCCCAGCCCTGTTCTTTACAATTCTTTTATTAGCTCCCATCTCCTTCCTAAGATGTGCTCAGACCTCTTCTTTGTGACATCTCTCTGAATCAAAGAGTGCCCTTTGAAGCATGCAGGGGAAACCTGGCTCTCCCCTCTCCAGTGTGGGCCCAACCTAGCTTGCAGGAATGCACCAAAACACAGATCTATCGGAGGGAATTCCTGTACTGTACCACTCACAGACACACATACACCCAGCACCTGGATTTAACCTTCATGTATTGTACCACTCATAGGCATACATACACTCACCACATGCATTCGTCATCCATGCACCGCACAGTACTGTTTTATCCCTGTATTTTATCTGTGAGGAAAAGGAGTGTATTATATGGTGTGATTGTGCAACAACCTTGTTTTACACTTACCAACCCCCTTAGGCCCAGTATGTTTCATCTGTAAACCTTTCAGCTCAACCATGGGTAGCTGTGTCACTGAGTAGCAAAGGTGACACAGAGTAACAAGTGTCATGCATTTAGACCAAAAGCACCAAAACAATTGAAGAAATTGACATAGCAATCAATAATTCCGACACCAATTTATACAAACATACTGTATTTTATAAGAATTTAGACACTAGAATGTAAAAGATCCACGGGAGGGTTCCGGGGATGGAGATTTTATAAGCAATAATAATTTAAAGTTTAAACTGAACCTTGAACAAGCATTTGCAAAGTCAATTAATTAGGCACTTAGAAACGTTTTCAAAGAAAACTTAGGTAAGTGTAAATGTGGTCGGTTAGAAGTAATTGGGGTGACCAACTCCACCAGGGAGCTAGTCAAGGGGGCCAGCAAGGTCCTCAAGCACAGTTACCTTCCCAGAAGAAGCGTTTTTCAGCAGTTCTAGGCACTTTATCCATGTTGCAAAGGATTACTTTGGAGTAGTCCTGGTGCAGGGGATGAAGTATGCTTAAGATGCTCTATGGATGCTGTGGATGTGACACAGTCAACAGGGATCGTCCTGCAAGGATTCCTCTGTCTGCAAAGATGGTGAAGGGGTCCTGTTTGCAATGTGGATGTCCCACAAAGTTCTCTCCAGTCTGGCCAAAGTCCAGTCTCCCGTTGTCGTGGTCAAAGACCAATCTTTCCTGAGTTGATAACTTGCCTTCTGCAGCAACTTTCCGACAGCACTCCTGGTTCAGCAAACTTGGGTGCAACTCTGTGTGTTGGGCCATGGTCCTCTTTGCTGAACTGCGCCATTGGTATCAACTTGAAGACTTTGGGCTACCAATTTGCCCCAGCAGGCTTGTTCAGCGGTTGTGTCTCTGTGCTGCAAACAGGAGGCCAATCAGCTGGCCCTTGGAGCTATCTTGGCTTGACTGAGCTCTGGAGACAGCTTCTCCTTGCGCAAGACATGGCAGGCATAGTCCCTCTCTTTGCTAGCCACCAAGTGCAACAGGTGCAGTCCTTGTCGGTGCAGCCTCTCTTTGTTGATCCCTTGCTGCAACAGGGCAGTCCTTCTTCGGTCCTTGTTCAAAGTCAGTTGAGATTTGAGGTGTGGGTGCCAGTGGTGCCCTCTTATGCTTAGAAAATGCCCTCATAGCATGATGCGGCTGGTAGCAATGGGCTGCCAGGTTCCCTCCCACCTGGTGACCACTTCCTGTGAAGTGTGACATCTGGCTATCCCAGAATGCAAAATGCTGCCCACTCCGAAGATGGCAAGACCACCTTCTTGGTGTTCAGACCTCCCTTGCACACCTCAGGGGTGTGGCTACCTCGGGGCTACGTTTCCCTAGGGAAACCGGTTTGGCAACTGGTTTCCCCTCTCTTCTCCCTGTGCCAACCTGCCTACCCCAACAATGGGGCAGCCCTCCCCCTGGTGTTACACATCCCCCCATCAAAGGTGGCTTCACCTTTGAAGCCTACCTTTTGGGGCTGGCTACATGTCCCTTGGGAAACCGGTTTGGCAACTGGTTTCCCCTCCCTTCTCCCCATGCCCACCTGTCTACCTCAACAATGGGGCAGCCCTCCCCCTGGTGTTACACATCCGCCCATCAAAGGTGGCTTCACCTTTGAAGCCTGCCTTTTGGGGCTAACACCAAAGTGGCTTCCTGCAGGAGGGAAGTGCCACTTCCCTCGCCTGCAATCCCTCATTGTTCTCTTTCCTGAGAGTCATTGGCATGTCTCTCCAGGAGGGCAGAAAGCTGTCTCATGGAACAGGCTCCAATAGTTCCACGGGAAGGCACAGGGGTTTTAAAAGCAACAAAGTGACAGCTTTGCTAAAGTTGCACACTGCAGCAAGTTACATTAATTTCGACTTGAACTACAAGTCAAGCTTCATGTAACAACTTGTTTGATGCCTTGGATTACCCACTTTGGTCATACCGTTCAAGAGTTAGTATGGCTGAGAGGCCAGCGTGTAACCATGTATCCGCCAGTTGGGTGACCAAGTCTTTCCACAGTAAAAATTGTAGTTTTATGTGGTTTACTGTTGGGATGTTTAAAGTATATGTCCTGACTGTGTCATGTGAGGCACCCTGCCTTTAGGACTCTGTAGGCCTGCCAGATGGATGACTTACACGCATGTACAGGGAAATGGTGGCCTTGCCATTGCTGTCAATAGCGAAGTTGAGCTAGCAGTGCAGGAAAGCTCTAACAGTCTTCAGTGGCAGACTGGGGGACTTGTTTTACTTGGGTGACCTCAAGGATGACACAATCAGTGCTGCAAGCCCTTGGGTACCCCTCTAACTTACATGTCCATGGTACCATTTACTAGGGACCCACAAGTAAGCTAGGCATTTCCAATTGGTTACAGCCAATTCGTCAAGCACTTTAGGGTCATGACACTGGCATTGAAGTCTGGTTAGCAGGCCTCAGTGCACTCTCAGAAACGGAAAACCAGCAGAATCAGGTGAAAAACTTGTGGGTGACCATACAAAAAGAGGAATTTTCATACATGGTCCCCTCCCAGATGAAAAGTGATAAGCAACTAACCATTTTCCTGGTGATTCCATCATCTAGGTGGAAGAACCATGAACGGCCATCTGCATTGCACGGTCAATCCCAGGTCTGTGTTCCACTGTGAAGTCCATCTCCTGTCGGGAAATTGACCCCCTTAACAATTTAGGCTTCTCTCCTCTCCTCTGCATTAGTCATTTTAGAGGTCTGTGGTCGTTTTGAACTTTGAAGTGAGTCCCAAACAGATAGGGTCTTAGCGTCTTCAGGGACCAAACAACAACAATTACTTCCCTTTCAATGGCACTCCAACGCTACTCCCTAGGAAGAAGTCGCCTGCTGATGAAAGCAACTGGCCACATCACGGGGCGTGTCGGCTGAAGTCAGAGACCTTCAAGACATGTGCTGAGCACTGTGCTTCCTTGAGGGTGTCAAAAGCCTTTTGACACTACTCAGATAACCTTTCTGGGCTGCTTTTTGGAGGTCAGGTTGGTTAATGGTGCCTCTGTGGTACCATAACCCTTCAAGAATCTCCTATAGTATGCAGTCAGGCCTAAGAAGTCTCTGACTTGGTTCTGGGTCTTAGGAGACCAGTATGGCCTGGATCTTGGGCTGGTGAGGTTGTACATGGCTTCCATCGACTTGGTGGCCCAGGTACACAACATAGCTCTGTCCTATCTGGCACTCACGTACTTTGATAGCCAGCCTGCTTGCTGCAAATCCTGAAGCACTTCCCTGAGGTGAACCAGATGATCCTCCCAGTTAGAGCTAAATCAGCAAGGTAAGCTGTACTAAAATTCTCAAAACCTGGCCGTACACAATTCACCAACCTCCCGAAGGTGCCATGGGCATTCTTCAACAGAAAGGGCATCACTCTAAATTGAAAGTAGCCTTCTGGTGTGGAGAAAGCTGGCTTTTCCTTGGCTCCTGAGGTAAGGGTAATCTGTCAATAACCTAATGTCATGTCAAAGATGCTCAGATACTTAGCTGCCCACACTTTATCAATGAGCTTATCAACTCTTGGATAATGGGTGGGCATCAGTCTTATTGATTGCACTGAGGCCCCTGTAGTCCACACAGAACCTTATCTCAGGTCCCCCCCTTTGAAGTTGGGCACCATTACCACTGGGCTGGCTCATGGACTACTGGAGGTCTCAATCACCCCGAGCGCCAGCATCTTGGCATCCTCCACCTTGATGCTGCCTTTTACCTGGTCAGATACTCTCTAAAATGTACATTTGATGGACAGGTAAGCTGTCACCAGTGTTCACATCATGTGTACACCATGTTGTCATACCTGGGGTCAGACAAAAACAGTCTGGCAAACTGCTTCAGCAAGTGATAGCAGTCTCTTTGTTCGTGGTCTGTCAGTGTGGGGGAGAGAACTACTCCATCCTCAGTTCCATTCTGACCATTAGTAGATAGGAGATTATGATTTCTGCCCTTTCAAGGTGTAACCTGATCCTATTCATATGGACACCCTGTGAGGGTTCCTTGGAATACCCAAGTCCACCAAATAGGTGACTTCTCCCTTCTTGTCTAAGAAGGGGTAGGGCCCAGTCCAGTTGCCCTGTAAGGCCCTGGGTGCCACAGGCTCTAAGACCCACACCAAATTGTCCTGGTTGGCAGTCCACCATGGAGGACATTTGGTCATTCCAGTGCTTGACAAGCTCCTGGCTGGCCACCAAATTCTTCTTTGCCTTCTTCATGTACGAACAAATTCTGGAGCGAAGGCCAAGTACATAGTCCACTATGTCCTGCTTAGGTTCTTTCAGGGGTCTCTCCCATCCTTCCTTAGCCAAGCTGAGTGGACCTCTCAAAGGGTGTTCAAAGAGAAGCTCAAAGGGGCTAAAGCCACTCCTTTTTGTGGGACTTCCCTGTATTCAAATAATAGGCATGTTATGTTATGTTACTCACATTTATAAAGCATGCATATACCAATTGGTTTCCTGGTGCTAGAGGAGGAGAATGTCCCATCGTCGCCTGAGTTTTTCAGGCAAACCCGTGATCATGCATTTTATGTTTTTATTCAATCTCTCAACTAAACCCTTGTCTTGGGGATAATATGGGGTGGTGAACTTGTAAGTCACACCACATTCTTTCCACATTTCTTTCAGATAGGAATACATGAAATTCATGCCCCTATCAGAAATTAACCTCCTTAGGGAACCCAACCCTGGTGATGATTAAAAGGAGGGCTCAAGCCACTGGAGGGGCAGAGATGATCCAAAGGGGAATGGCCTCAGGATATCTAGTGGCATGGTCCACTACCACTAGGATGAACCTGTTTCCTGAAGCTTTCCTGAAGCTGTGGGTAGGTCTAAAGGACCAACAACATCTAACTTCACCCTAACAAATGGTGTCCACACCACTGGTAGTGCTATAAGGGGAGCCTTTGGCTTGCCTTCTGCCTTGCTACTGACTTGGCAGGTCACACAGGAGCAACAGAACTCCTTCACCTTCTCAGACATCTTGGGCCAGTAGAAGTGCTTGACAAGCCTTTCCCTAGTCCTGGTCTGCCTGAGGTGCCCAGCCAAGGGGCTACCGTAGGCCTGATTAAGAAGAAAACTCCCTGTATTGTTGAGGGAACAACAGTCTCCTGGATGCCCTTGGTTTGGGGTCTCTTGGTTCACTTTACATGAGCCTCTCCTCCCAGTATGTCTTATGGGTACCACTTGTATGCCCTTGTGCCTGTTTACCAGCTAACTGTAGAGCTCTTTGTTGCCTTTAATCCACTCATCCAATAACTTAACTTAGGTGTCCACAAAGTCTACCCATGTTTGTGTGCTACCTTTCTGAAGGGATCTAAGCCTCAACCAATACTCTTCCCAACAAGCTCAACAAGGGATGCCTTCATGTGGGTATAGGATTCAGCAACCCCCTTCTCTAGTGTGAGTAACACTTGGTAATAACTTCCAAAGAAGTATTCTCTAGTGTTGTCTCCCCACGTTCCTCATTTTGAGAGCTCTCTCATGTGAGGCCAGCCAGTTATCAATGTCATCCCCTGGAACATAACTAGGGACAACGCCCATTGGGCAACCTTACACTAGGGACACCCCCATCAGCACCTCCAGATCTTTTGCTACCATCTTCTGTCTGTTGGTTGCAAGCCCAGCCTGGCCCCCCTTTCCTCTAGTGCCAACCTTCTCTCAGCCAGAGCAATGGCACTCTCCCCAAGACCAGGGCTGCCATGCTCTCCTGTATGGATCTCTGATTGTGTGCAGAGCCAGACAGATAGCAGGACAGGGGACCCTCTTGGGGTCTCCAAGGGGTGTAGGATTCTGCCTGCCCCAATGGCTCCACTTAACAAGCTGTGATTATCCTCCAACTCCTCTCAATCCCCACTACCTTGGGGCTTCGAATCATCCCCTTTGTATGAAGACAGATTTTCTAAATTGGGCTCTGTGTTCTTTTGTCACAAAAGTGGCTCCTGACTTGTTCAAAAACGTGTGGAAACATTTTCCTTCTCTATTCGAACTTGAAGGAAACTTTGCCAACCTTTTTCAAAATCTCCTTCATACCATGGGAATGTTTTTGCAACTCTTTGAAAACAGTACCTTGGAGTTCAACAATGTCCACAGAAAATACTTTGTGGGAGCAAGAATTTATTTTCTTCTCAGAGGTCTTATCTTCAACAACTGTATGGTACTACTAAACACAAGTTTGAGTGAAGATGAAGAAAACCGTGTTGCCTCCGAATTTCCTACAGAGAGTCAGGAGTGATAATATCCTGCAATATTATTGTTGTTGTTGAATCTGAAAAAGCTGAATAACTGATACTTCCACTCTCCAAGGGCTGCATGAATCCCTAGGGCTATGTGAGGATGTGAGTACCTGTTTTTTGTTTCTACTAAAAGTCTCTGTGCCTATTGGCCCTATTCATCATATGATACTAATCAGTATTGTGGAAGTTCAAATGGTTTTCTCTGGCAGCGTTCTGACCTATTCTCCTCCTACGTTTCCTGATCCATTCTTGCACATCTACTTTTCAACTTATATGAAGTTGTTGGTGCATGCATTTTCATGCATGCAGCAGCATGCAGCTCACAAAAATTATATTTATGTATTGGCTCTCTTGCCTGAGGCATTACCATGGCAGTTTTGACTCTTGCATAGCCAAGAAGCATCTTAAGTTAAATCCTACTATGACCAAGATCTTGCTTATCTCACATGTTGCCTGTTCAGTCTTTGTGACAATGAACATGCCCATCAAGGTGAGGCCTTTAGGTGCCATCTTTAGTTCAGAGTCGGCTTTGAAATACCAGATTCTGGTTATTACCAAGTGAAAAACACTACCAACTAGTTTCTGAGAATGTAATGCGATCATATTCCAGCTACTGATTTGTACATTATTGTGCAAAGCCTGGTCTCATCATGTTTGTACTCAGGAATCAAGTTCTGTCCTCGTAATTCCTTGTCTCCTTCCCCTGAATATAGCATTCAATGCTGTAATTCAGGCAACGAATGCGACCAGAAGGTCCAATCTATTGCACATGTATGTAGCAAAGGTATGTGCCTGGACTGTGTCCATCATGGCTTATCACTGAAATAACGTTATACAAAATGGAAAGTGGGGTAGACTGCCAGTCTAGCAATGTATATTTTTAATATTCTTGAAGCTTTTGTGTAGTATCAGATTCCGAAGTGTGGAGATGACAGAGACAAGCTTCCTTTAGAAGCGCAGAAGGTACCTTTTGGCATGTCCGACATTTTGTTCCCTCCTGGAGTACTCCCATTAAATTGCATGGTGGCTGTGGGGAGTCAGAGGCAGTGGTCTCCTCTGAAGCACATGGTTAGCTTCACCCCCTATTCACTGCCAGCACCTGGAAAGAAAGGATATGTTTGCCCTAGAAGAAGAGGTATATTCTAAGTGAGAAAATGTCCTTGAAACGGTTCCAGGACAGAACATGTGGAATTCACAGACCATGCCAGAGAAAGGAGCATAAGAATAGATCAGAAACTGTCAGTCATTGTTCTGCAGGGTATTGCGGAAATATACTGAGATCTAGGGCTGATGTCATTGACAGCTAGCTTCCCATAGCTGAAGGAACAACATCTGATGAAGTATATAACAATCTGCCTGAAGGAGATGTGGATCTGTTTGGTACATAATGCTGAAGGGTTCTCTGCAGGAATGAGCTGCCCGGAAAAAAATGACCAAGTAAATCCCCTTGGTAACACTGCATTTAGTGTGACAATGGTTCTGCTAGTATTTTGCGATGGGCTTTACTACCATAGTGTACCACTAGTTGCCCTCATTGTGATTCAAGGATTACCTCTGGCCCATCCCTGGTCTAGGAGTGATCAGTGGAAGGGCAAAGTGAAGGCCACCACCGAGAGTGATCCAGAAAAGGGTGCTGGTGAAACTGTTGACCTTCAGTGAGGGGGTCCATAAAAAAGGAAGTTGAAAGCTCATATTGAACACAGTCAAAGACAAAATTCTTGCGAAATCCTAGTGAGTTTCTAGTAGTGCCATTGTGGGTGCTGTAGGGAAGCTGAGATTGAAATGAAGGATGTGGTGGTCATTCCAGGTAATGGTATCACGTCCGGCTAATGTGTCAAATCCCAGTTAGGAAACAATTGCCTCAAGAATATACTCTGCAGGCTGTGTTGGGCATCGGACTGAATGATCTAAGTCAAGTGCTTCTGGGTTCGTGGGAAAGGATGAGGACTCATGAATTACACATTGTTTAAGCAGGTGATGAGGTTTCCTCAAATATATAGTAAAGGTGGTCAATCATAATGTGAGTAATCAAGCTGAGAAAGGTATCTTGGATGGTTGGCTTGTCTGGAGGTGGTTAATAGATAAGTAGAAACATGGCAGAGAAGGTGAATAGTGGACTGATAAGCAGTCATGGTGAGGGCTGGCATGTTTAGGAAAATAGAGGTGAGTAAGGATTCCTTGAATACCATGGCTAACCCATCCCCAGTCAGGGGCAATTTCCATTGTGGTTTCCATTGTAGACCTTCTCCCATTTACTGGGCTGACAACAGAGTAGATTTGCATATTTAACCTTTACCCTGAAATAAGAGTATCCAGGTTCTGGTTCATGAAAGAAAAACTGTGTTTCCTGCCTCTATCCCCTCCTTCATTTAATGTAATGCGATATGCTGTACTTGAAGTTTAATTTTACATGTTTCAACCATTTTCCTAGGTACAACATGAGAATCTACAGTTTTTCCATTTCACAGATAGAGGTCACTGTGTGATCATACACTCTGGCACCCTGTTAGAAATAGGGCCTCTAGTTGGCAGTAGTTTGTACCCTGTCCAAATAGGAACCCTCACTCAAGTCACGGTAAGGGAGCCACACAGCTAAAATAATCCCTGCTCACTCCCTTGGTAGTTTTGCTCAAGCAGTCAGGCTTATCCCAGAGGCAATGTGTAAAGTGTTTGCACACACACACACACACACACACACACAGAAACGCAGTACATACACCACAAAAGTACTCAACCAGTTTACAAACATAGACAATATTTATCTAAATAAACAAGAACAAAACTACAAAAATCCAACATACACAAGCAAAGATACAATGTTCCAAAGATTAAAGTTCAGTATAGCGCTTAAAAACACAAGAGCTCCAACTGGGGCTATCACAACGTTTTGACGGAGTCAATCTCAACAGTCCGATGCCACACACGCGGTAGTACTGGCTGGACAAGAAGTCGCACGGACCCCAGGTACAGTACCTTTGAAAATGATTTAAAAAAAGATGTTGCACAGAGTTGGGGAGGTGAGGTGTCACTGGATCTGGTGCGACGCAGGTTCCTTACTGCTTCCGGGGAGGTGAGGCATCAGTTGCTTACTGCTAAGCAGGGGAGCTGATGTGCTGGTTCCTTAAGGTTGCAGGGGAGGTGATGCGGCGTCGGTAACAAGGTGTCAGTTTGTTATGATCAGGCAGGGTAGATGAATCTAGCAGGTCAAGATGTGAGGTATCGACTTCATGGTGTCGCGATCACATCACAGGGCCATTGGTACTGCGGTGGAGTAGGAGCCGGGTGTCCCGAATGTCAGGGACACAGCACTCAGGACTCATGCTGTGGCTGGACTTTGGAAGCCCTGCAACGGCATCGATTGTGGTCGTTGCACTCAGTGGGGACCACGGCTCCAGTGCAAGCAGCGGTGTGGAATTAGACAGTGGAGCCGGTTACAAAGTTGCTCTGGAGTCAACATACTTGGTTTCTTTTTGGTTTCACCAGAACTCACTCCCAAGGGCCCATGGACTGGATTTGGCACCACTTGGCAATTCAAGACACTCAGCAAAAGAGTCCAGGGGCTGGCAGGTGAAGCCTTTGCTGTCCCTGAGACTTCTTAACAGGAGGCAAGCTCAGTCTAAGCCCTTTTGGAAGCAGGATGTAGAAAGCAAAGTCCAATCCTTTCACTCCCAGGACAGAAGCAGCAAGCAGCAGGGCAGAACAACAAAGCTACAGGCAGAATGGCGGCCCCTCCTACAGCATCCAGCTCTTCTTCCTGGCAGAATGTCCTTAGTTCAGAAGGATTCTAAACCTGTAGTCTCAGAAGTCCAGTTCTTATACTCATTTCTGCCTCTAAAGAAAGCAAACGTCAAGGGAAAGTCTTTGTAGTACACAAGACCCTTCTAATCCTGCCCTGGCCCCAGGCACACCCCAGGAGGCTGGAGACTGCTTTGTTTAAGGACAGGCACAGCCCTGTTCAGCTCCTCCCACCGCTCTAGCCCAGGATGACCCATCAGGATATGCAGGGCACACCTCAGCTCCCTTTGTGTGACTGTCTAGAGTGAATTCACAAACAGCCCAATTATCATTCTGACCCAGATGTGTATTCCAGCAGAGAGGCAGACGCACACAATGGTTAAGCAAGAAAATGCCCACTTTCTAAAAGTGGCATTTTCAAACTTACAATCTAAAAACCAACTTCACCAAAATATGTATTTTTAAATTGTGAATTCAGAGACCCAAAACTCCATATATCTATCTGCTCCCAATGGAAAATTACACTTAAAAGATATTTCAAGGCAATCCCCACGTCAACCTACATGTAGTAAAAGGGTAAGTTAGGGCCTGGCAAGTGGGTGCACTTGCCAGGTCAAGCTGGCAGTTTACAGACTGCACACACAGACACTGCAGTGGCAGGTCTGGGACATGTTTACAGGGCTACTCAAGTGGGTGGCACAATCAGTTCTGATGGCCCACTAGTAGCATTTGATTTACAGGCCCTGGGCATGCATGGTGCACTATACTAGGGACTTACTAGTAAATCACAAATGCCAATCATGGAGAAATCAATCACCAATACAATTTAGACAGCAAGCATATGTACTTTAGCACTGGTTAGTAGTGGTAAAGTGCTCAAAATCTCAAAGCCAATACAAATAAGTCAGAACAATAGGAGAAAGAAGGCAAAATGTTAAGGGATAACCCTGCAAAAAGGGCCAGGTACAACACACCCTCTCTTCAGAACAAAAGCATAACATCCAGTATAGCAAAGATTGTTCCCCCGTGTGCTGCAGAATTTTGTGTGTCATTCTCTTCTACCGCCTAGACCACTTTTGATATGTGGCCCACAGGTCAGAAGTAGAGGCTGATGAACTACATCATAATTAAATCCCATTGCAGATTATGTGCCTACACCATATATGCAAACCTAATGTGCTTCTAATTTTATGGAAAGACCGGAGGCCGATCCTTTAATGCCACTACTTTCAGCAACTCATTTAAAGAACAAAGAACAACCACAAAGTTTCAACTTAATAAAATAGTAGAACACCCAGCTATTTTCCTTCATTTTTTCTGCTGCCTTCACAGATAAAGTTACCCAACTGGCAGCTTTGGATGACTGTGTGATTGTATTGATTGTGAGGGTTTGGTAGAGAGTTAGACTATTTATGTAATTGATTTAAATGCTCGGTTGAGAGTGATTTTAGTATGTTGGTATACATTGGAATGTTGTTCTTGTTAAATGTGAGTGTAAAGTAAGAAATATTAGCATTCTATGAAAAAAACCTAATTTAAAATAGTTCTCTGCAAGACATTTCAGGTTAATATGCATTTTAACATTTATTACCATATTTTTCCATCACTTGTTTTTGCAGTCGTTAAGCAGCCAGTTAGGTAGGCCGACTGGTGCTGTATTGGTGCGTAGTTTTGTTCATTTTCAAGGCCATTGAGGGGCGTGTGGTAAAACCAATGCCATGACAAGCCGATCTGCATTAGATTCGTCGGGACTGGGTAGTGGACGTAGAAACTGACATAGGACCCGTATTCTTGTCAACTTCATAGAAGGAGGAAAAGGACTATTGCAGCCGCCTCATGCACTACATGACATGAAGGCAACCATTTTTGAGAACTGGGAATATTAGTTAGTTTTTTAGGAGACGTTTAGATAGGAATATTTACGGCCGTCTCACGTACTATGCAACGTGATGGCAGGCATTATAGAGAGTTGAGAATCTTCTTATTTTTATAAAGGAAAAATTAATTGGACAGATTGGGATAAAGGATAATTGTTAGACCTGACAGCCTTAGGGTGGGCACCCTCAATTGTTTGCCTGCCTCCCTCCACTTTTTGACATTGTTTTTGCTGGTTTTAGGACTCTGCGCACTTTACCACTGCTAACTAGTGCTAAAGTGCATATGCTCTCTCCCTTAAAACATGGTGACATTGGCTCATACCCAATTGTCTTATTTAATTTACTTATAAGTCCCTAGTAAAGTGCACTACATGTGCCCAGGGCCAGTAGATTAAATTCTACTAGTGGGCCTGGAGCACTGTTGTGTCACCCACATAAGTAGTACCTTAACCATGTCTCAGGCCTGCCATTGCAAGGCCTGTGTGTGCAGGTTCACTGCCAATTCGACCTTGCATCTAAAAGTTTCTGCCAAGCCTTAAACTCCCCTTTTTCTACATATAAGTCACCACTAACGTAGGCCCTATGTAACCCATAGGGCAGGGTGCTATGTAGATAAAATGCAGGACATACACCTGTGTAGTTTATATGTCCTGGTAGTGTAAAACTCCTAAATTCGTTTTTCACTGCTTTGGGGCCTGCTCCTTTCATAGGCGAACATTAGGGCTACCCTCATATACTGTTTGAGTGGTAGATTCTGATCTGAAAGGAGTAACAAGGCCATCTATAGTATGGCCAGAATGGTAATACAAAATCCTGCTGACTGGTGAAGTTGGATTTAATATTACTATTTTAGAAATGACACTTTTAGAAAGTGAGCATTTCTCTGCATTTAAATCCTTCTGTGCCTTACAATCCACGTCTGGTTGGGTTAGTTGGCAGCTCCCTTCTGCATTTCAGTCAGACAACCCCAAACACAGGATGCTGAAAGGGGACTGTATGCACATCTAAGCCACTCTTTGAAGTCTCTCACACTTCAAAGGCACATTTGGGTATTTAAACCGGGTCTCTGACCCTAACGACTCAGACACTTATTGAGAAGATACCTACTGGGAAAGGAACTTTGAACCAGAACCTGCAACCTGCTAAGAGAAGCTGCCTGGCTGTCCAAAGGACTCACCTGACTGCTTTGCTGTAAAGGACTGCTGCCTTGCTGTTGCCCTGTTGCCTTGCTGCCCTCTGGCTCTGCTGAGAAGTGGTTTCCAAGGGCTTGGATTGAACTTGCTTCCTGTTCCCTGAAGTCTCAGGGCCAAAAAGACTTCATCTCTGTAAAGAACTCCTTGTGCGGTGAAAATCGACGCACAGCCTCCCGGAATTGACGCACAGCGTGCCCTGAGGTGAAAGAATCACTGCATCGCCAACCTGGGAATGACGCATCCTGGCTCCCCAAATGGAGATCGACGCAGCACCTGCGTTGCGACCGGAACTTCGACGCACAGCCGACTGGATCGACGCATCACCGAACCGGAACGACGCAGCCCGATTTCCTGCTAGAAGAATCGACACAGCTCCTGCCATGCGACAGAAATTTCCCTGCATCGCCCACCGGATTGATGCAGCTCCTGTGAATTCGTCCTGCATGCCCAGGATTTCTCTGCATCATCCCCAGGGCGTCCAAATACCCCTCAACCTGAAGAGGATCCAAGCCTGTGTGCCGGAAATCGGCGCAAAGCCCTTGCTGCATGGAAAAGCATCAATGCATCGTCTATGTGCGCCCGGAGAAACCGAAGCATACCTCCCCATTTTCCCTGCATCTCCTCCTCTGTGGTCCCGTGCGGATAATTTAGACGCAAACCAAGTACTTTGCGCTTGCAAGAGACCATTGTTGTTTTTAAGAACTAAAGACTCTATCATTACAAAAGTGATAGTTCAACTTGTATTTATCAAATCTTGATCGCTTTGACCTTAATCTACTCAGATAAATATTCTATATTTTTCTAAACGCGGGTGGTGTACTTTTTGTGGTGTTTGCACTGTGTTATTGCATGATTTATTACACAAATAGTTTACACATTGCCTTCTAAGTTAAGCCTGACTGCTCAATGCCAAGCTACCAGAAGGTGGGCACAGGATAATTTGGATTGTGGGTGACTTACCCTGACTATAGAGAGGGTCCTTGCTTGGACAGGGGGAAACCTGCCTGCCAACCAAAGACCCCATTTCTAACAATAATGTTTTTCCCGGACCTGATCAGCTGGCAGTCCTGCGATTAGTGTGAGGTAGATATTGGCGGGATTGGAATCTTGTTGTCTAGATTGTTTTTTTTAGAGGACTTTTGAGGCAGTATTATTTACTGGTTGTTTTGGTTTAATAGAATTTTTAAAGATCTGACTTGAATAATGTAGATACTTATGAAAATGGGTGAACCAGGCACTTTAGGTAGTATGGAGTGTTCTTTGGAGGAGAAGATAATTAATATGTTAGCATAATTCTCCTTAGATTTCAATAATAACATGAGAAATTCGATGACCTGAGTCAGGTAAAAGGATTATCTTCTCATGATGACCGGTTTTGGTCAGCCAGAGAGGGGCAAGTGAAGAAAGCAAGGTGGAAAGTGAATAGAAAGAGGAAGCAGCTTACAGAAGGTGAGACTCAGCCAAAAAAGTCAAGATGTGCAAGTGCAGATCAAAGATTTTGTGAACACACAAAACATGAGGGTATCTCGGACACACAAGGGAACCATGGGAAGGGTCCAGAGAAAACTATAAAACAGCCTTTAAAATCTAGAAAACATCCAGAGTTTCTTGAGCTGGCAGTGTGGAAGCAGAGCTTAGTTGCTCATCAGATTTCAATTCAGATGGAGAGGTCAGAGAAAGTGCTTTGAGAACAGAACCCATGGTAGCCGTAGAATGTGTAGGATCTGAATCACTTACTGATCCATTGGGGAACATCATGTTCGGCTCAATAAGCATCCTCTCTCTTCAGAGTGGTCTCCGGCAGCCCATGTGGCTGAATATATAGAGACCTGGCTAAGGAAGCAGATACCGAAGGTGGTCAGGCTGCGACTGAGGTCTGAGTGTCCAATGCCTAGTCTGGCTAACAAGGTTATGTTAACTCATGACCTGGATGCAAAAATTTTAGCCTTTATAGGCAAACGGGAACGGTACCCCAGGGAAGGTCTTGATAAAGGCCTTAAGATGTATCAAGATAGACTACTGGACCTGACGGGTCCAATAACTAAAATATTTGATATGGCTGAGGAAACACATATTTCGAAGACATCTTTGAATGTGGAAGAGTTGAGGCAGTGGATTCAAAGAGCCATGTGTTTGCTAGATAATGTAAGCACTGCAATATCTGTAGAAAGAAGCAAAAGTATATTATTAAAAATAGACCCTAAATTGGTCAAGTTGGCTGATAATGAGGCAGATCAGGAAGCAAATAATACATGGGAGCATTTAGTTTGTTGCAGAAATCGCAACCTGAAATAAAGAAAGCTTTTGATAACCGTGTTTTTGGAGGGGTCAGGAGAACAAGAGGTAGGTTCCCCTGCCGTGGACAGGCATTCCAAGAGCATCTTTTGGACCCAGTAACTATCAGACCTCATATCACTCAGAAGGCTTTTATCTTCCAAAGGCAAAGAGTTAGAAGCAGAGGACACTGAGCCAATTGACAAACCAAAAGTTCAGTAAAACTAGACCCTACTGTTATCCCCTAAAAATTGGGCAGCAGACTTGCTCAATTTTACAGAAATTGGGTGCGGATAACAGGAGATCCTCAGGTCTTGGAGACAGCACAGGTTTATCACATGGATTTCTTAGAGAAGCCAATTCAGTACCGTTGTCCGGGGATGATAAAGTTCAATGTAGAGCTATTAGCTTTGGTAAGCAAAGAAGTCCAAGAGTTAGAGGCAAACAGAGCAACTGTGGAGGTAAAGAACCATTTAAAGGGGTTCCTATGCAATATTTTTCTAGTAGAGAAAAAAGACAAAGGAATGAGTCATATTATAAATTTGCAAGGTCTGAACGATTGGGTAGAGTATCACCATTCAAAATTGAAGGTATACACTTGTTGAGAGATGTGCTGCAGACGGGAGACTGGATGACTCGGATAGATTTGAAGGACGCTTAGTTAATGATTCCAATATGGGAACTGCATCAGAGATTTCTGCAGTTCAGGTGGGAAAAAGAATGTAGAAGTTTGTTTGTCTCCCATTTGGGCCATTGTCAGCCCCTTGGTGCCTCACAAGCGTTCTTCACCCGGTAGTGACATTTTTGAGGGAGTGAGCTGTACATCTGATTATCTATCTGGACGATATTTTGTTAATGGATCACAGCAAGTTGAAAGTTGTGGAATTTACAAGAATGGCAGTTTTTCTGTGGGACGATCTAAGTTTGATAGTGAACAACCAAAAGTCATGTCTCATCCAGAGTCAAGAAACATAATTTCTACAATTTATGGAGAATACAGTGGAGGGGCAATTAAAGTTGCCGAAATAGAAATTAAAGAGAACAAGGATGGACGTTTGAAAGGTGTAGAGTATAAGGAAGATATAATTGAGGATGTTAGCAAGAGTTAGAGGTATGCTGTCTTCAACAATACAAGCTATTTTTCCAGGACACTTGCACTATCGGGCCCTACAGAGATTAAAGGCCAGACATTTGAGGAGTCTCTGGCCTCATGCTTTTCCTCCTTTTTCAATGATAACTTCTTGGATACGGTTGAATCGCAAGTGGAAGAAGACATTAGTGTTGGTGACACCTCTATGGAAATCACAGGTATGGCATCCAATACTACTTGAAATGTCAGTGGAGTTACCAGTTCTATTACTTACATTTGAGTAGATTCTTTTGAACCCTCCAGGGGAGAGACAAGCTAGTTGTGTCAGATCAACTGAAATTGGTGGCTTGGAAAGTTTCAGGCATGTCTGTGAGGTGCCAGGACTTTCACAAGAGTCTACAAATCTTATTAAAGAGTCCTGTGCACCAGGAACGAGGAAGATGTATAGACTGGCATGGCAAAAATGGGTTTGCTGGTGTGTGGAAAGAGAATTTGATCCCATTTTAGTGGATAATTATTTGACATTATTGAATGAGGGCCTGTCTTACAGGACGATTAATGTGCATAGGTCTGCAGTCGCTATAGGATAAGTATTGCACAGAGGACTTACAGTAGTACATGATGTGCTGATTAGAAGGTTGTTAAGAAGTATATGAATTGTTAAACAACCAGTGGCTAAATATAATTCAGTATGGGGTGTGCCTAAGATTTTGAATTGTCTGGATGGTCTAGGTGTGAATAATGTTTTGAGTTTGAGGGCGTTGCCTCAAAAGTTGACAGCGTTGTGTCTAGTTTCTTTTAGAAGGGTTGCAGATGTAAAAGCCCTTGACATCACTAACAGGATTTATTCACCAGAGGGAGTGTGTTTTCATTTAAATAAAAGAACAAATACAAATTCTTTGTCTTCCATATTTTGATGAGCATGAGAATTTGTGTATTATGCATGGTATAAAGGAGGATGAAAGAAAAGCACATTTAAGACCTGACTGTAGGGAAAAGCTGCTTATTTCTTTTAAAAATCTACACAAAGCAGTTTCTTCACCTACACTTGCTCATTGGGCGAAAGAGATGAAGAGTTCTGGTGTGAATGTTAGTATGTTTGGTGCTCATTCTGTGAGGGGTGATTCAGCGTCAGAAATGTTCATGCTTGGGGATGCATTGCAGGAGATTTTGAGGTGTGCCGATTGGTGGAATCATACTGTGTCCGGAGGTTTTAATTTAAGTCTATTGAAACTGTGGCCAATTGTTTTTTGAAACGCTTTAAACTTGCAATAATTTTGGCCTCTGGTCTTACAATAAAATGTAGATTTTCCTCAGCTTGGTAGACAAAAACTCTGGATTTTATTAAAAACACAGAAGCTCATATTATCCCTCCCATTCCCAGCCCAGAGGTAGTTGTTGTTTTTTGTGTTGTAGCTTGTACACAACAATATAGAAGGGAAAGACTAAAGGAGAAGATCTGCAGTAGATGTTGGAAATCGTTAGATGTTCTGAAGGGCTATTTCTTTTGCTCTTAGATAATGGGCATCGTTGTGTACTTTATTTATATGTTTGGAATTGTAGATGTTTAGAGTTTGTTCGGTTTTGAAGCAGATGAATAAAAAAGAAGGAAGAAGGCTGGGTGTTCTGCTAGTTTATTAAGTTGGAACTTTGTGGTTGTTATATGTTCTTTAAAGGAGCTGCTGAAAGTGGCAGCATTAAAGGATTTTGCAATAATATTAGCCTCTGTGTCTTTAATAAAATCCTGATTTTCTGTCCACCAAGTTGAGGAAAATCTACATTTTCCAAAACTACCACTGCACTCCTGAAGTCCTCCTTACATGTGGCTTGGAGCAGTCTGCTCATGGAAGATACTGCTCTGCCCCGTTCGGAGTAGCCCAGTGTTTTGAGGTCCAATCAGTGATGTAACAGCAAATTGTGGGACCTCCTTGCAGAATGTTATGAGGAGCCCTTGAGTCTCCCATATCTCACAAATACTCATTGGTTTTGTGCTGGGGCAGAGCCTGAAGGGTTGCCGCCACCCTACCACCACTCTCCGGGGCCTAGTTTTACCTTGTCTAAAAATAGTGGACTTGGTATTTCTGTGCCCAGAAACATCGAAGCTGGACCTATGTGTGGACCTGTACAGAGCTTGGCCCCCACTCATCCCCTTCCTGTACCACAGGAGGGGAGGGAGGTGAGCAGAAAATGCTCCAATGTGTCATGACAGTGCACCAACCACTCACCCCACAGTTCCCTCCACTGAAGCTTACGACCTACTACTAGCAAATGGCAAATTGCAGTATAAAAGCTGGGCCTGGAATAGAGAATATCTGCGGAAAAGGAACCAGTAAGTGTGTGCAGCAAGTTATTCCTCATTCTGGGATCATTATATTGTAATAGCCTAATTTTGCTTCAGGATGCCAGCTGAAATTTAAGGTTTCAACCCTCTCCCATTCCCGTGCCAATATATACATTACTTGTAGTGAGCCCTCTGTGTTAATTCCCCTCAAGACTACGTCTGTGGTAAGAGATACTCTTCATCACTCTACGAGAATTGCCTCGACAGAAATTAAAATATTGTCACATTTGTGGTTAATTAGGAAATAGATGTTATGGTAATATCTGAGTTTTCTTTATGAGTTTTGATTTCTAATTTCTCGTTTTAGCGAATATATATGAGGCGGTATAGAAATCATTGTGAATTTGGCTATGGGAAAACTAAGGCTTACGTTTCAAATAAATGCTTACTTTTATCTGGTCTTTTCGCCCCTACTTGGCAAATTAAACTTTGATTGGAAAGAAAAAAGTGGGGAAAAAGAGTGTTTCCTGGAAAGTTCTCCTCTGTGTATCTCACGGAAGGTTAAACTGACCTCATGTTTGCCCTTTTACTTAAAGCCATCATGTCGGCCATTCAGTGGCTATAATTACAGGGAAACTTGTTTTCAAAAGCACTTTAGTAACCAGATTTTCGCGTTAATTCATTGGGGTCTATAACCAAACCCACCAAGTGGCAGAGTGAAGGGAGTGTTTCCATTTTATAGCCGTATTGAGACAGAATCTAATCACACGCTCCTGTTTTATTCTCTCTGACAATCCATGTTGACATTCTCCCCACCCTGATTGATGTTGGAGTCCACACAACAAACACTTTAATTAGAGCTTGAATGTGCGCAGTCGCTCCACGCTTTCGCAAGGCCCCTAAATGCTCAAATGGCACTCAATGTGAAGAACAGGTCAACAAAGGGAAACTTTGGTTCTTACATACGTCGTAATCAGAAATGAGAAAAATGCAAAAATAATTGTGTAGAGGGGAAAGTAAAACTGGATCTGTGAGGCATTTGTTGTTTAGCTATTGAGTATTGCTGTCACAATTAGGCCCATTTAGCTCCTTGAATGTCACACAATCTCTCAAAAATAATATTTTCGTCTCATACCACTTAGCTGTTTAAATAACGCTTAATGGATCTAGTCTTAACTGACCAACAGATGTTTCCCCTCTCCACCAGCTGATATTGCTTATGGGTTGGCTTGTGAAATCGGAAGCGGTAGCACACCTGTAGGACGAAGTAAGTGTGACATATCCCTTCCTGCTTTGAGGGAGCCAACCTTTTTACTCTTTGCTCTTGCAACTGTTTGGCCGAGGGCAAGGGATGTTGGGGATTGGTCGGGAGGGCTGTTCCTGTTTCCAGTTACACAAGATGCAGGGGTGGGGGCAGAAACAAGAAGACAGATTGCTGGAATGTATCACTTCCACCCCTGTTGTTGGGATGTCGCAATGGGGCTATTGTAGGGCTGGTATGCTGAGGTTCCTTCCTTTTACAGCATTGCAGCGACGGGGCAAGGGCCTGATGCATTGACGAAGGAGGTTCACAAGTGCACTCCCACCCCGAATGAGCATTGCGGCCCTAATCTTTCGGCTGTACCGAGGGACTGAGCAACCCCTGAGACACAGACAGCCGTCATTACTCGGGCACCATCTTGAGTTCGCCTGTCCCGACAGAGTACCGGGACAATATTTAATTTAGATCACAGCCCTGACCAGCCCCACCTACCTGAAATTTACTCTTGGTGGGGAAGTTGGTATTCGGAACAGCGGCGCATTGGCCAAATTGTCTCTCCTGCTGTCAACTCCTGAACACTAAAACACTTCTCCCCAGGGGCACAACTAGGCCCAAACTTCGTGGACGACTAACACTTTCAGCAAGTGGCGCAGGTCATGCATTTTATGCAATGTGTGCAGAGCTATCTTTATTGCCAATATGAGGGAAAGAAGTGACAAGATGTTTAAACAGTGGACAACCCCAAACTGAATATGATTGAAAGATTGGAGTCTGTGGTTACTCCGGTTTTTCACTTGGCTGAGTTATTTGGTGGCCGGCCTGTTTGCTGAGGTCATCATGTGGCATTTGATTCATTCACTGTATAAGAATATTTCAACATGATGGTGGAAATGTTTCTCTGACATTCCTAAATCTGGAGGGAGGAGACTCAGACAATGTAGTGGGTACAGAGAAGACCAGACCCCTTTAGAAATTCACGGATTCCATTTTGCTGGGAGGAGCTACTGATTAGTTTGTCTGCAGTACTTCAATGTGGAAGATGGTTGGGATGAAGTTTGAGACTGAATTCTTTTTTCAGTGGGAAAGGACCTTTTTATGTGAGCCAACCGATTGTATTTCCCATGATCATTGTACATTGTGGCTGTTGATAAGCCAGGCATAGAAAGTGCACGCCTATTTATAGTGGGCACTTCAGGCTGGACACTATCGTGCTATAAGGAGCCTCATTCTGCTTTGCAGCATACTGTGATGACTGCTGTGCACTCAGATCTGGTTTCTGATTGACAGCCAGCTTCTCAGGTGAGAGGGGTAATTCCCTGGAGTCTTGCCTCACTGTAAAAACTGTATCTCTGAACTTAGTGCCTGGAAGCCAGCCTGCCTACTGAGAGAGGGAAAGCTCTAGCCAGAATGTGGTGCAGGTGGTCGACCCAGGGAAAAGGAGACTGCACAGAGCGATTGGTGAGCCTGAAAGTATGGGTGCAGTCTATCCAGAAGTAAAGTGCCAAGTAGGAATTGCGGATTGGTGGCTAACCTCACCGCTGTGCAATAACAACAATTGCGACTGAAATGAATGAAGCCAAGGCCTGTTCATATGGCTGTCACCACTGCTGCTAGCACGTCACTGTGTTCATTTCTACATGGATGCCCATTTGCTGCTCAACACCAAGTGACCAAGAAGTGGGCCCACTGCCTACCCCCAGTTCCCACCAATAACAGTGTCTGCATTCATCAAAAGGCTCTGGGCTAACACTGTGGCTACCAGTCACTGGCAACCCCAAAGCTCCCCTTGAGATGCTTGTCACTAATGTTTGATGCAACCAATGCGCCCCAAGTGCTGAAAGGAATGTACTTGGTCCTGTTTTCACAGCTGTAATAGAAGATATTCCTGCACATCAGAGGCAAACAACCCCAACAACAAGGATGAGACCCAATAGCCCATGCTTGCCCCATGGTCCCCTGAACATCGCCTTACTGGTCCTCGAATAGAAAGGGTATTCACTTAATACTACATTTTCAGTGGGAGTCCAGGGGACAATGGGTGCAGAATGATTCCCTGCACTAAATACATTAAGGCACAGGGGTGAAAACAAGGTGATATGATGCAGGCCAATGGGGCACAGATGGTGGTCTACATTGTGGCTTCAGAAGCAACAAAAGGGGTCTGGCCACCATCATTCACAGCAGCCATGAAGGCCAACAGTGCTACAGTGTGGCATCAACAAGTAGATCTACAACCTGTGCCCACACACACACTTAGCCTGCAGTACTCCCTTAATTTTCACACCAGCCCACGGCCTCAGATGCAGTGCTTCACTGAAAATTTTTCTAGCTATCGCATTTAGAATTTTCAATTCTATTAAGGACACTGAGGCGAGGATTATGCTTCTCTTTCTATGCTTTAATAAACTTCAGCAGCCAATTAGAAAGTACTTTAACAAAAAACTACAAATCCCATGAACCCACCATAGCACCATAACAACCATAGAGTCCAACCCTATAAAACCTTTCCTCTTCCTTTGCACAACGTCAGATAAACAGCACTAATGCCGAAAAAGTCACAATTGAACCTGGAGTCCAGAACCGAAGAACAACCAACGTTCGAACCAGAAGGACGAATATCCCATCCACAATGTGGGAGGAGAAGAAAATCTTCTGTGGAATCCGAACAAAGGACTCTGAATCATTTATCCTCTTGACCTAGGATAAGGAAAAAAGATAGCGAGCCATAAACACTGTCTCATGTATGATAGCACAAAAAACAATCAACATACATTTAAAAAAAAAATATATATATGCTATATAACAACAGGGTGGGAATTTAAAAAAAAATATTTGTTTCAAATCATAACAACATTATGAAAACACAGTATAAACATATCAGAAACATAATAACCATGGGCGGGATAATCCTCGCCTCCGTGTCCTTAATAGAATTGAAAATTCTAAACGCGATAGCTAGAAAAATTTTCATTCTATGTCAGGACCGGAGGCTCAGATTATGCTAGTTTAAAGTCCTGTCAATACCACAGAAGACACATCCAAAATAGGCTTATAATAAAACCTTTTAAATGTGGAATCAAAGGACCAATCTGCTGCGTTCAAAATATCTTCCAAACGAGAACCAAGGGCAAAAGATTTTGACGCCATAGCACCCCTAACAGAGTGTGCTCCAAATTTGGAAGTGTCAATGCCCGCTTCAGAGAAAATCCATTTCACCCATCTAGCCAGAGTAGCCAAAGAAACTGGCCTAAATGGCTTTTGGAGAGAAATAAGCAGTTGACCCAACACGTCAGATCGAAATTCTAATGTACTTACCTCATAATCCTTTAGGCATTGAACAACACAAAGTCTGCGATTATCTGGAAAAGCTGGATAGGACACCAATCTGGTATTGCACTTAGCCCTTCCACCTATGACAAAAGAAACACCTTCAGGAGAGAAACGTCTCCCTGCTAGTTGCAAGGCTTTAACATCAGAAACACGTTTGCAAGAAATGAGACAAAGAAGGATGGTAAGTTTAGCAGAAAGTTGTTTTATGGAGAGGTATTTATTAGAAGGCCAGGAGTCTAAAAACCGAAGAATGATGTTAACATCCCAGAGCTCAGAGTACTTGGGAAGAGGGGGATTTAACATCCTAACACCTCGAATTAGTTTACAAACGATAGGTAACAGGCCCACAGGTCTACCGTCAATAAAGACATGACCGGCAGAAATGGCTGAACGAAAATTGTTAATGGAATTATAATCCATCCCAGAAGCGACTAAAGAAGCCAGAAAATTCAGGATCAGAGTACAATCCGCATTAAAGGGATCCGAACCCCGTGAAGAACACCAACTACACTATCGTCTCCAAGCAGAGGCAAAACGTTTGTGTGTTGGGGGCCCAGGATTGATTGATGAATTCTTGAGCTTCATTTGAAAGGCCTGGGAGGCTTCAGTTTTGCCTGAAAGACGCGAAGCTAGAAGAGGCAATTGGCCTGACAGGATCAAGGGGTGAGGAGACCCCACCGGATCCAGAAGGAGATTCCAACTCTAGGGTAAAAGACTGGGGGGAGCACAGGCTGGCTCCATCGAGATGGAAAACCAAGGATGGGCTCTCCAATACGGGACGATCAAGATAATTTCCGCTTCCTGTCTCTAAAGAAACGCTAGGACCCTGGGAATCATTACAAAAGGAGGGAATGCATAAGAAAGGAAAGGAGTCCAATCCTGGAGGAAAGCATCGGTTGCCCTTGCTCCCGGATCCGGATGCCAACTGAAGTACGTGGGGAGCTAAGAATTCAGACGGGAAGCAAATAGGTAGATTGTGCATGGACCCCACATCATCACGATAGCCCTGAAAACTCGTGGGTGTAACCTCCAGTCGCTGGAATCTGTCAAGTGACGGGAATGCCAATCTGCAATCACATTCCGCTGACGAGGAAGATACTCCGCTGTCACCGAAATGTGATTGAGAAGACAATAATGCCAAAAGTCTTTGGCAATCTCCGTCAGTAAAGGAGAGCGGGTCCTCCCCAGCTTGTTCACGTACCGAACCGCTGACACATTGTCCATCCTGAGAAGAATGCAACATTTTGCTTTGCCCGCGGTGAAGCTGCGAATCGCAAAAGAGCCCGCTAAGAGCTCCAGGCAATTGATATGCAGCGATAGTTCTTGCTGGGACCAGCGACCCCCCGTAGAAATGTGGCCGCAATGAGCCCTCCAACCCCATAGACTGGCATCCGCTTCTATGATCAGGTCCGGGGAGCAGGGAAAAATGGCTCTCCCATTCCATGCTTTCATGTGAGATAACCACCAAGAAATTTCCATCCTCGCCTCCTCTGAGAGGGGAACTGACTGGGAGTAAGACAAGCCCTTGTTCAGGTGCCTGATCTTGAGACGTTGAAGGGACCTGTAATGTAGAGGTCCTGGAAATATAGCTTGAATCGAAGAAGCTAGCAACCCCACCAGGTGGGCTAGGGACCTCAAGGATATAATTGTTCTGGACAAGGCTAGTCTCAATTTTTTCTTGATATTCCTCACCTTTGTTGGAGGAAGAATCAACCGAGCCGAGGGGGAGTCCACCAAGAAACCTAGGAACTCTATAGATTGAGAAGGGATTAGAATGGACTTTTGGATGTTGATGACAAAGCCTAGGTCCTGAAGAAGAGAGATCGCCCATTCCAGATGGATCATAACCGTTTGGGGAGATTGGGACATAATTATTATGTCGTCTAGATAAATGATGAGGCGAACACCCCTGGCTCTCAGGCATTCCACCACCGGCTTCATCGGCTTCGTGAAGCACCACGGGGCCGATGAAAGGCCAAATGGAAGAACCTTGAATTCGTAAATCTTCCCTTCCCAAAGAAACTGGAGGAAGCGCCTGTGGGGAGGGAAGATAGGAACAGAAAGATAAGAATCTTTCAGATCCAGACGGACCATCCAATCTCCTGTCTGGAGAATGTCCCTTAGTAAATGGATGTCCTCCATTTTGAAATGGCGATACAGGATCCACTGATTGAATTCTTTTATATTGAGGACCAACCTTGAGCCCCCACTGTTGGAATGTGGAATGTGTTGACATGTTGTTGCCTAGAGATGTGGGGAAGAGGCTGGAATGTTGAGAGCTGCTTACAGGCAGTTGGGATCAAGGACCTGTCAGGGTTGGTTGTTATCCTGTAGCTGGAATAAAAGATACTGTATTTATTCTGAAAACGACGTTGGAGTATCTTTTCAGTGGCGACGAGGATGGGATCCCTGCCATAACTGTGAAGAACCGTGTGAAAACTGTGAACCAACCCTGGCAGTGTGGCTAAAGAAGTGTGGCAGTGACGGAGAGGATCAGGTATCTCAACTTGACCAATTTGTCTCATTTCATTGGGGCCAACGCGAGCTGTGAAGGAAGAAAGTAAAAATGAAACGATTTTCACCAGATCGTGTGCTGTGAAGCTGAAAAATCGGAGATGAGGATCGGCGCGTTTTGAATTCATGCGAAGGCTCAGTGTGTGCACAGCGGTGCATGTAGACAAGCTTTTGTTAAAACTGCTAACGGGACAAGTAAGGTAAATAAATATTTTATTTACCTTTAGCTACTTCCGACGACCGTTGGAGAAGTCACGCGCCTGCATTTGTGTCTGTTAGGCATCGTGTAAGCGCGCGGGTGTAATTATATTCTTCGCGTGCGCTAACGTTGCCATGTTGACGTGCAGCGTCAAACGTCTCCCAGGTAACAGATGCACGAGACTGGGAGTGCTTTATGGAGTGACCTCGTGCGTCAGCGCGCACGTGTAAGGAAGTGCCTGTGTGAAGCGTCTCCTAGGCAACAGAGACACGATACTGGAAGTGCTTTGAGGAATGGTTTCCTGCGTCAACGCGCACATATAAGGAAGTGCGTGTGTGAAGAGGAAATAGAAATAACAGTTTCTAGGAAGAAAAACCACTGTGGTATTGAGTTTTGAACAGAAAAGTGTTCGGAATTAACAAGTGAGTGACTTTGGACACTGTTCATTTTGGACAGCAAAATTTATGATAAAAAGTTGGAAAAGGTGAAGATTTGTGTAATTTAAAAAGGGGAGTTAGAGAAAACGAACTTTACAACGAGAACAACGTTTTTTATTAATACAACAAAACTATTATTTTTGAAAATTTTGTACATTTGAAAGTAAAGGTATAACAAAGGAAAAGAAAAAGGAACGCAAGTGAAGTGTAAATCATCTGTGGATGAGAAATATGCAGTCAATACTACCACCTCCGGTATTTTTGAACATGCCAGGTGAACCAAGTGTGCCGTGGGAGGATTGGCGTGAGGCATTCGAAACATACCTAGAAGCTTTAGGTGGAGCCATTTTTAGGGCTAAAAGGAAATTGGCTTTACTCAAACACAGTTTGGGTGTTGAAGGGAGGAAAGTATTGAAAGCTTTACCTAATGTAGAGGAGTTGGAAGCTAATAGGGAAGGTTCGGACGATGAAGATGAGAACAACGACATATATGGAAGAACTGTGACAGCTTTGGAAGAACATTACTGTAGGAAGTTTAGTATTGTTGTGGAACGACATAAGTTCTTTACGAGAACTCAATCGTCAAACGAATCGGTTGATCAGTATGTGTGTGCATTACGAACGTTAGCTAACACTTGTAAATTTAAAGATTTACACGAGGAAATAAGAAGGGATCAGTTAATATGTCATACTAAGGACAGGAAAATACAAGAAAAATTATTATCACTTAGGGACCCATCGTTGGATGAAGCGTTGTCAGCAGCAAGGCGCATAGAAGCAACATCCAAGTATATCAGGGAGTTAGAAAAAAAAATGATGTGGATGAGAGTGGTATGAGAATCCAGGAGGTAGATAAAATCAAGTGTGAAAATTAGGGTGCGAGGGCTGGAAAGAAAAAATGTTACAGGTGTGGCAGTGTAAAACATTTAGCGTTTTCGATGAGTTGTCCAGCCAGGAACAGTAAGTGTTTCAAATGTAATAAAATAGGACATTTTTCTAAAGTTTGTAACCAGAAAAAAATGGGGGATATGAAAAATGTAAACTGTTTATATGAGGAGAATTCCTCGGAAGTTTGCGAAAGCGGTGAACAAGTAGAGGTATTGATGCTGCAAACTATTGTTTCGGAGTGTACATCTGATTATAGTAATGTGTGGATGTTAGGAAATGATGATTACAGACCACCAAGATGTGTGGTGGAATTGAATGGAATACCAGTTAGTATGTGGGCGGATTCATGTTCCCCGCATACATTGATTGATAAAGAGAAATGGACAAAAGCGGGTGAGGTGGAATTATCTAAATCTAAAGTGATCCTGATGGGTTATGGGGGAAACAAAATACCCGTATTAGGTTATTTCCGTGGGGAGTTCAAACAGAAAAAGATCTATAGTGACATTTTTGTGGTGGAGAGTGGAAAATGTTTATTAGGTTGGAGTGAACAGAGAACCTTAGGAGTGATATTGGACCCAAATACAGAAGAACAAGTGTTGACGGTGGAGGGTGAAGACGAGAAATCAATTAGGTGGAAGTTAGAATTTCCAAAATTATTTGGCGAGAAACTGGGGTGTTTAAAGGGATTCCAACATAAAATCATAGTGAAGGAAGGAGTTGTACCTAAGGTGCACAAAGTAAGGAGCGTTCCAGTAGTATTAAAGGAAGCTTTGAAAATTGAGCTGAAAAGATTGTTGGAAATGGGTGTGATAGAGGAAGTGGAGTCCTCGGAATGGCTCAGGCCAGTGGTTTTGGCACGCAAACCTAATGGAAAAATCCGTATGTGCGTGGACTTGAGGGATCTAAATGAAAATATCTGGGTAGATAGGCACCCGATACCAAACATAAATGAGCTACTGGCAGGCATTCAGGGCAGTGAAATTTTTTCTACCCTTGATTTGTCAAATGCGTACCACCAAATTATGCTACATCCTGATTCAAAACATCTGACATCGCTCATAACACCGGAAGGGGCATTCAGATATATACGCATGCCTTTTGGATTGGCATCGGCTTCGGCAGTGTTCCAGAGAGTCATGCAAAGTTTATTGGGTAGAATTGGAAATGTAAGATTCTTCCAAGATGATCTGTTGGTATGGGCAAAAGATATAGTGGAGCATAATATGATATTGAGGAAGGTATGTTCCATATTAGAGAAGGCAGGACTAACAGTGGAAATGAAGAAGTTCAAGTTCGAATGCAAAAGTGTCGAATATTTGGGTCACATGGTATCGGGAAATGGCATAAAGCCAAAAATGAACTTATTGGAAGCAATTGATAAAGCACCGATTCCTTCAAATAAAGACCAACTAAGGTCTTTCTTAGGTTTAACGGAATATTACGAAAAATTTGTGAACAATTTTGCTGATGTTGCCCAACCATTGCACTCTTTATTGAAAAAAAATTAGAAATTTGAATGGTCTGAGGAATGCCAACAAGCATATTCTTCTTTAAAGAAGTGTATTATCAATGCGGTGGAACTAAAACCTTTTGTGGCAGAACATCATACCATCGTGTCTACGGATGCAAGTATGCATGGCCTTGGAGCAGTGTTGATGCAATCACATAGAGGGAAAGAACATGTAATAGCATTTGCTTCAAGAACTTTGAAAGGAGCGGAGGAGACATACTCCACTGTCGAGAAAGAGGCTCTTGCTTGTTGGTGGGGTGTTAAATATTTTAAGAACTATGTGTGGGGGAGGAAATTTGAATTACAAACAGACCATAAACTGTTAATCGAGGTATTTACGACAAAGTGTGCATATCGTGCATCTTCCAGAGTGGCAAGATGGATATACAGTTTGCAAGAATATAATTTTGTGATGAGATATGTACCGGAGGTGAAGAATGTGAACGCGGATTGCCTATCTAGATTGCCAATTGAGAATCATTTAGATGAGGAGGGAGAAGAGTGGTTGGTTGCAAGTGTCCAAGATGTAGGGACTGATGCTATTAGTGAGGAACTGTGGCGCGAGTCAATGAATGAAGATGGGGAGTTACAAGTGCTGAAGGAGAATTTGGGAATGCAATGGTCCAAATTGGGAGATCATGCAAATCAGGTGGCGAATTTCAAAAGTGTATGGTCAGAATTATCAATTCAAGATGGGTTATTGAGACGTGGTGATAGGTTGATTGTTCCATACAAATTGAGAGGAAGATTATTGGAAGTATTACATGAGGGTCATGGTGGCATGTCAGGAATGAAAAGGAAGGCAAGAGAAGATTTTTGGTGGCCGGGAATGGACCGAGATGTGGAGAGATTCGTAAGAAACTGTGTAGAATGTGCATGCAGCGATAAATCCCATGTGGGAGGGAGGACACCAGTTATTCCATTTCCATTTCCGGACAAACCTTGGCAGAAACTAGGTATGGATATATGTGGTTCTTTTTCGTTAGACACTAATGAGAGGGTTTTTGTTGTGGTAATGATAGATTATCATTCTAAGTGGCCTGAAGTGAGTATAGTGAAGGATGTAAGATCAAGTGCAGTAATAGAGTTTTGTGAAGAGGTGTGGAGGAGAGAGGGATATCCAGAGGCGGTCGTGACGGACAATGGTCCGCAATTTACGTCTGGGGAGTTTGTTCACTATGTGGAAAAGTGTGGAGTAAAGCACATTAGAACGGCTATAGCCCATCCCAGGGAAAATGGACTGGTGGAACGGTTCAACAGAGTGTTGAGTGAAAATATACAATTGTCGGTGCAAAATGGTCTGAACTGGAAAAAAGAAATAAAGAATCTTTTGTGGAATTATCGCACTACCCCGCATTCTCTCACATTGGAGACCCCATTTGTATTGTTGAAAGGTAGAAAGCTGTGTACCAAGGCTGTGCCAGGGTGGATGGGTAGAGCAGGAAGGGGCAAGGTGAATGAGGAGGAAGTCTTGAGGCGTGTGAGAGAGAGACAGGAAGTATATGATGGAAGGAACAAGGAGGATTGGAAAAAGGGAAAGTTGGAAATCGGTGATTGGGTAAGAACTAGGGTGTGGGACAAAAGAAAAAAAGGTGCGTCTAAGTGGTCGATACCGAAGCAGGTGGTGAAGGTGTATGAGTATAGCGTGGAGTTGGA
The DNA here is from genome assembly GCF_031143425.1 of Pleurodeles waltl. NCBI lineage: Eukaryota > Metazoa > Chordata > Amphibia > Caudata > Salamandridae > Pleurodeles > Pleurodeles waltl. The sequence continues at coordinate 882,707,679 of NC_090437.1, forward strand.
GGATGGTAAGAGGTGGAATGAGAGCAAAGTATCGAAATGTAATGAAGCAGAGTTGCGAAAGTGGAGGAGTATGAGGGTTGATGATAAGTGGAGTGAGGTGAGCAAGGAGGAGTGTAAGGAAAGGAGATTAGTGAAGAGACCTGTGTATTTAAAGGATTACATGACATGTTTGTTTTTTTTTGCAAATGGTAAATTAGTGATGTTAGTTTTGTATTAATTGTATCTGCATGTTAAATATTTAGTGTAGAGTAATTGTTAAGGTATAAGATTAGACTTTATATATGTTGAGTTATATTTTTTTTTAGGTAAAGGCGGGAGATGTGTTGGAATGTGGAATGTGTTGACATGTTGTTGCCTAGAGATGTGGGGAAGAGGCTGGAATGTTGAGAGCTGCTTGCAGGCAGTTGGGATCAAGGACCTGTCAGGGTTGGTTGTTATCCTGTAGCTGGAATAAAAGATACTGTATTTATTCTGAAAACGACGTTGGAATATCTTTTAACTTTCACAATAAATAAATACACATTTTGAAGAGTCTTTAGCATATTATTTTCCTGACCATTTACATACCATGGAGAGGGCTTTGTTTGCATTATAGTGCTTAGAGCTAAGAGTGATAATTTGTTGAGCTCTGGCTTGGCACTCGCTGTTAATAGTGTGCTTGCCCACCTCCATATTGTCCCTGAAATATACTCAGGGCCACTGGAATTATGCAATTGTGCAGCCACTGCAATTTTCACATAGTTGAATTTTGCCGCATTTGCCACCTAATCCATCATCTGCCACATAATCTGCAGATTTTAATTTCAAAATTGTTTCTAACTCAAAACGGTTCAAAAGTTACTAAAAATGCAGTGACACGAATTTTTGTGCAGTGGAAGGCCCGTTGCAGTGGTTGAATGGTCACCTTTCTGTAGCTTGTTATTATATTTAGATGTCAAACTGGTACTAATGAGGTGCAACTAATGTCAAGACAGTGTTAACAAGTTTAAATATGACAAAATAATGAAGTAATACTATCACAAAACGTGCAGCATACCTTGCCTCTCCTTGCTGCACAATTTACTTAACCCTTTCGCATGATTTGGCCTGCCCCTGCCGCTTAATCTCAGTGGCCCTGAATAAACTCCCCCACTGTTGCAACAACAGCCCTTACAAGAACGGGGTTGGCAGGGAGCACAGGATGAAGTGAAAGTAGACAGAGGACTCGTTGACAATTAAATGGCCTTTTGAAGGCCTGCAAAATACTACGAATGTGCATCATGAATCAGCCCCATCCTAGCCCAGCCCTCAACAGCTCAATAACTGTCTTTGTCCTTGAAGCTGAGGCTGTACAGCCTGGGATATGGCAGACGAAAGTGGAGGGGGGGCTAAGGGCCTTTCAGCCCAATTGGCATTTCAACCCTGTTCTCCCCATGCCCATCCCCTTTCCTGGCCTGGGTTAGCTGCCATCCATGGCCTACCAGCCCTCCCCTCCCTTTCTTGGTCAGCCCATTGTTTTCCCTCAATGTTGGTGTGCATAGAAGCAGTCCTGGTCCGGGAACCCAGATCAGATCTCCTGATAAGGTGAGAGTGGAAAGCTGTTTTTTCTGTTTATATTGCTCATTCTTTACATGTGCCTGCTGTGGGTTGTTCATTGTTTTGTCTCTGGCACAGTTGGGTTGGTTTTTCTTTTCAACTTCTCTTGAAATGTATGTTCGGGAACACAATGTTGGGGAAATGTGGCCATGTGGGTAAGAGAAAGGGCTGGGATCCTGAGTTAACCCATTTGTTAAATCTAGTGCTAGCCAAGTTAAGAGATAAGGGTGAGTCCTCCAGTGGGGGTTCAGGTCCCGAGCAGGAACAGGATGTCCTATGGTTAATCATCCCGACGGTCTCATGTTCCCCCTCGGGCAGTTTTCCCGACGGTGCATAAGTAGCTAAGAAGCAAGCAATGCCAGGTCAGTTGCTGGGTGAGCGTGAGTCATCTGAACGGAGGGCTTCTGAGGTATCCTCCCCAGAGGGGATAGAAGAGGTGGGGCTAGTTCTTCTGGCGGTGCCCTGCAGGGCATTCTGACCGCGGCGGTTTGGCCGCGGTCAGTAGTGGAAAACCGGCGGTCTCCCGCTGCCCAAAAGAATCCGCCATGGTGGCGCAGCTCGCTGCGCCGCCATGGGGATTCTGACACCCCATACCGCCATCCTGTTCCTGGCGGCTCTGCGGCTCTGGGGTGTCGTGGGGCCCCTGGGGGCCCCTGCAGTGCCCATGCCAATGGCCAAGAGGGCCCCACAAAGAATTTCACTGTCTGCATTGCAGACAGTGAAATTCGCGACGGGTGCCACTGCACCCGTCGCACCTTCCCACTCCGCCGGCTCAATTCTGAGCCGGCGTCCTCGTGGGAAGGGTCTTTTGCACTGGGCTGGTGGGCGGCCTTTTGGCGGTCGCCCGCCAGCCCAGTGCAAAAGCCAAAATACCCTCAGCGGTCTTTCGACCGCGGAGCGGTATTTTGGAGGGGGGAACTCTGGCGGGCGGCCTCCGCCGCTCGTCAGAGTCATAATCACCCCCATAGTTCTCCGTGCTGCACATTTTATCTGTCATTTGTGCAACGAGCATTCTGTGCCCTGTTCAAGGCTGTCATGTACGGAACATGATATACTAAGTCGTATTGCCACTCCAGGAGCTCAGGAGTCAGTCCCCATTTTCAAGACACATCAGTACATCAGGCCTATTCTTAGAACTCTGTACGAGCTTTTATATAATCAACACATAGGCCTAAGGGGGGCAGAGGGCATTGCAGTCATGGCCGTCCTGGGACTCATACCATTCCACGGAAAGCTTTTCTGATCCTGGCACTGACTCTTCAGCTCCTCGAGAGGATTGCCATCCAGACCAACATGCAGACCCTTGCCATCCTACTCAGGTATGGAGTCGAGGTTACTTCTTTAGATTGGGACAGGCTGAAAGGTTACCACCACTATGCTCTCAGATCTAGACATACGGTATATAGAGGAATATCTAGGCTCTCTAGAATCGTACAAAATGGTGAGATTGTTCATCTCTGTACATTGGTTGTAATGATGATTACTGTACAATGTTTCATCTACCTTATTATCACAGCTCATGCTTTTTATACTAGGATGCGCTCGCTTCAGTAAATACATTGAAATCCAGTTTGCATCTTGTTTCCTGCCTTGGCATGTATGAGTCACTAGTTAATTGAGTGAAAGGGGTATGATCTGTTTCCACATTTTTCCTGAGAAATCAGAGTGTCAGTTTTAGATTGCCACAAATCATCTTCTCCTTCCTAGGGCTGAGTCAGGCAAAGCAGGCTAGCTAGGAGTCTGGCCGACAGCTTCCAAACAGTGTGGAGTTGACTCAGCCTCTCTGATATTGCGTCTGCCGTATTACGATACCATTATACTCTATAGGGATCGTAATATGGTGGATGGGATATCCATCACGTTTGTGACGGAGTATCCCATTCGCCAACATCTAAGTCAGGCCCACAGTCTTATTATCAAAATAGTAACTGCATGACACTGTGATAGGGGCCATTACTTTTGGGTGGGGCTCCCATGCTTATTTTAGCCACTGGCTCACAACCTCTACTTGTAGATTCACCAGTGCACCTTCAGGGACTCTTGTGGTTCCCTCATGGCTGGCAAATCAGACAAGGTGCTGTGGACCATAAGAGAAATTAGACAATCTTTATGCGATCTCACTTCGCTGCTAAGGAAGGGATGGTCTGGCAGGTCAAGCGCAGTCAAGTGGCGAGGGACCTCCTAACTGCAAAGAAAGCCAGTTAGCTTCCTCTTCCTCTGTCTAAGAATCCTCACCTGGTAGCAGTAACAAAGACCCCTCGGGGTTCAACTTCAGAGTAGCTGACATCAGTGGCCAAGTTGCTGGCATGCTTAGCAGTCAATGCTGAATCACCCACTCCACACTTCTTCCTGATCACCCCATGGGCTCCTTCCAATTAAGCTGTGTCAGCTTTGGGGATTTGTGAAAACAGGTAGAAGCCTTAGTAGCTGGCCGCATTAGAAAGGCTGAGTACCCAAAGTGGTGGAAGAGTGAGCAGGACAAAGTGTCAGGACAGAATGACCCTCTCGCAATGCCTGCTGCAAGTAAAAAGAAGGAGGCCTCTGAAAAATCTAGCCTTGCAGCTAGAATTTGTATAGGGGGACAGGAGACCATCCATTCCAAGCCAAGCAATTGGCATCACAGATATCAGCGGATATCAAGGAAAAATGTTTGAAGAATGACCTAGCCAATCTCTTTTCCCTGATTCAGGTAAAAACGAGGGACTTAGAGGCGAAAAAGAAAGGGAGAAAGGAGTTGTCCAAGGAGACAACTCCCAAGGTTGAGGAAAACATTACTAATATCTTATTTGGTTTCAATGTTCATATGATTTTAATGCTGGAGAAGCATACTGACTTGGCAAGCTCCATGATAGTTTATTCTAACAAAATTCCTAATTCCCCATCATGTTTATGGGGGTAACGAATGGCCTTATTGGGTTCGTGATTTTAGGTGGCCAGGGTGGAAGATCCCAAAATCGGGTGGGATCAATGTCTGGTTAAAGAATGTCAGCAATAAGACCTCCATTAGGCACTCTTTTCATCACAAAACTCGGTTGGGCACAAAAAAGGAGCCTGTTGGGCCTTTTACAGGAAGGTGTGCACAGGTCCAGTGGGATCTTGTAAATTCAAACACGTCTGTTACTTCTGTGGCTTGGCTTATGCAGTGGGACTCATGCAGGGATGGTGGCAGAGGAGCTTCTTAAGGAGGGTTCTCTGGGCATAATTGGTGGTCCCTTCCCTACCCCTCCATTGGAGGCTTTTGTATGTCACTCTTGGGGGTGGTACCCAGGAAGCAATTAGGTTGGTTCAGACTCATACATACCCTCTCTGCCCCGCAAGGGGCTTCAGTCAACAATGCTATAGATTCCCAAGTCTGTTCTGTAAGGTATTTATCAGTTGACCAGGCCTTGGTAAGACTAATGAAGTTAGGCCTGGGGGCCCTGCTAGCTAAGCCTCACATTAAATCTGCATTCAGGCTTCTCCCAGTGCACCCGACGATTACCACCTTCTAGGTTTACAACTCAGTGGTATGTATTACTACGATAAGTGTATGCTGATGGGCTGCTCGTCTTGTGCTTCTACTTCAGCCTTGGAGTGGATAATTAAAGAAAACATTATCCACCAAGACATTCACTATCTAGATGATTTTTTCTTGATGGGGCCACTGGGGTCAATTTGTTGCAAGGCAGCACTGGACACTTTCATTTCTGTGTTCCAGGTCCTGGACCTGCCCCTTGCCCCAACAAAACAGTTCCTTTGTCACCCTTTTCAACCTTTTTTTGGGGTATTGAAATTGCCACTGTGGCGGAGGTCTGACATCTACCGGCGGAGAAAGTAACTGTCTTCTCTGAATCAACTGACACAGTCTTAGGGCCTGATTTTAACCTTGGCGGACGGCGGAGGCCGTCCGCCAAGGTTCCGCCGCCAAATGACCGCACCGCGGTCACAAGACCGCGGCGGCCATTCTAACATTTCCTCTGGGCCGGCGGGCGCTCTCCAAAAGAGCGCCCGCCGGCCCAGAGGAAATGCCCCTGCAACGAGGACGCCGGCTCAGAATTGAGCCGGCGTAGTTGCAGGGGTGCGACTGGTGCAGTTTGCACCCGTCGCGTATTTCAGTGTCTGCATGGCAGACACTGAAATACTTTGCGGGGCCCTCTTACGGGGGCCCCTGCCGTGCCCATGCCATTGGCCCCGCGGCACCCCCTACCGCCATCCTGTTCATGGCGGGTTTCCCGCCATGAACAGGATGGCGGTAGGGGCTGTCAGAATCCTCATGGCGGCGGAGCGCGCTCCGCCGCCATGAAGGATTCCCCCGAGCAGCGGTAAGTCGGCGGGAGCCCGCCGACTTGCCGCTTCTGACCGCGGCTGAACCGCCGCGGTCAGAATGCTCGTGGGAGCACCGCCAGCCTGTTGGCGGTGCTCCCGTGGTCGGTGGCCCTGGCGGCCACCGGCCGCCAGGGTCAGAATGACCCCCTTAGTCCTTAAAAAAGTAGTGTTGCACAAACTTCAGATTTTGGTTGGCAGTCCAATTTCGCTCTGTGGATCATACCCATGGCACGCTCCTTTTCTAACTCTGTTGCCAGGTTGTCATGCGGAAACATCACTGCACAAGACTTACAGCAGAAGTTAGAGAGGACCTCCAGATTTGGTGTGACTTCCTTGCACAATTCAATGGCTCAGCGGTGTGGCCCGCCAAGTCAGCATCCATACAAACCCTGGGCTTATGGGATGCTACAGGCAGTGTTGGTTATGGGGCAATTCTTGACACTCAGTGGTGTTGGGGCAATTGGCCTCCCTCTTGGCATCAGTCAGGGCTTATAAGAAACTTTGCATTCCTTGAGCTTTTCCCAATCAAGTTTGCTTTAACCAGCTGGTCTGAGGTTTTTGAGGGATAAGAGGGTCTTCTTCTGGTCTGACATCATGGCGATGGTTGAAGCCATAAATAGGCAGGGGGCTCCTTGCAGGTTGGTTTTGAGGTTACTGGAGCATTTGGTCCTCCTATGCTTGTGCCTCAATGTATTATTTAAGGCTAATCATGTCCCAGGAATTCATAATGATGCTGCAGATATTCTGTCCCACTCCAAGTTGCAGGAGCTCCTGGTGTTCCATCCACAGGCCATTGAGAGGATGACAGAGTTTCTGGAAGATCTGTGGAAAATGGGTCTCCCACCTTATTGGACTTATTGGCAATGCCCCTATTTCAGCATACACAGATGTCATATGAAAAGCATTTTGTTAACTATGGAACCTTTTTACAGGAACAATGCTGTACTGACCCCTCTTCAGTTGAATTTCTGTGCATGTTCTTGGCTGCTTTGCGTGACTAGGAGAGGACCGTCTCTTATACTAGGTCATGAGTATCTGCCATTGGGTTCCTTGCGAAGTTGAGCGGTGCTTGCAATGTAGATAACTCCTTCCTGGTGAAGAAAGGCTTAAAACGGTGGGCCAGATTGGGGGCCATCCCGGGCACCTGCAGGAGGCCGCTGAAGGTACTAAAGCTACCTCCCTTTTTGCATAGCTTAAGCGATGTGTGCACATCTTCTTACAAAGCCGCTCTCTTCTCTGCTGCATTTGTTTTGGCCTTCTACTGTGCCTTCTGAAAGCTGGTTGGCATCTCCAAGCACAATCAGTCAGGGAACTTGTAGTTTTCAGATGTCCATATTGGGGGTGACAGATTAACTCCCAGGCTGAAGGTCATACACTGATGAAGTGGGTAGGGGACCTCTCATTGATCTCTTGGCAGCTCCCTCTGGAACTATTACATTCCCAGTCTTCGATATGAAGGCTTATCTTTAGCAGCGCCTTAGTGAGGCATGGTTCTCATTGTTTATTCAAGAAAACAATTATTGCTTGTTGTTCTACCAGTTCTCTGCTCTTTTGGCTGCTACCCTATGGAGTGTTCCATGCACTCATTTAGAATAGGAGCAGCGACCTTTGTGACTGGTGCGAGGTTTTCACAACAAGAAGTTAAGAGGATCGGCTGATGGTCATCCACATGTTATAAATGCTTTGTTCGTCCTCAGCCTTTGAAGTAAGCCGATTTGTAGACATGGGCGTATGGTCACTGTTGGTTCCTTACCCCTCAATTTTCTCTTTTTGGTTTAGTAGGTAAGATTGTATGGCTGCTCGTCAGTACTTCAAGCCGCTTATCGGCTGCAACACCTCCATAGAATAGCTACTATTCCTCCAGAATGTTCTATTCAGATGGTGCAGTGTTGGGGGCCTCAAGATATCTCAGTCATATAGTCTGCTAGAGGACATGAAAGGTTATGCGGAACTGCAGTTCCTAGATCAAGTCATTGTGCATCTTGGGGGTAATGACATGATTCAGGTTGTTAGGAAAGAGTTGAGAGAATCCATCCTGCGGGAATTTTCTTGGTTAGGACGGACATTTTCTAATGTCGTCATTACTCAGTCCCACATGTTGCCATATCGCATTCAGGGTATACAGGTCAAGTCTAGGGCCGTGAATGCATCTATGCGAGGTCTGAATGCGGAAATGGTGAAATTTTGCCCAGGACCCAGGAACATCCCCCACAAATTAATCAGGGGTGTGCACATATTTGACAAAGATGAAGTGCATTTGTTAGATGTAGAAACTGATCTCTTTGTTGAGGGCAACTGGGCCTTTTCAAAGTCACTGTTCTTTGGTGGGGTGGGGAAGGACATTATTGCCCTGGTCACCTTTGTAGCATTTTAGCATATCGCAACAATAACTCTTCTCAGCAATTGAGGAACTTTTCTTCCAATACTCCCAAGGTCAGCAGCAAGGTGATGGGCCAGGAACAAGAGCCCAGATCATGGGAGGAACATCCACACCGGCTCAGAGGCATCAGCTCCTGGTTCATCAGCTTTCACACCCGGGCCCACTTCCTAGGAGGCTCCAGAGGCAGCTTGAAGTTTTGGGGGTGATGCTGGACCATGACAGGTGGTCAAGGGTTCAAGACAGTGGAACTGCACCTCAGGGACACAGTTGGTTTCACCTGTGTGGTCCAATTAGGATTGGGGGTTAAGACCTTGAATTTGCGGCTCTCCTTTCTTCTTGCTCATTCGATTCATTCATCATCCTTCATGCACTTTGCACCGAATGGTTTCTGTAAACTTTTATTGCATGTTATGTTCCATAACTGTAGAGTAGTGCTTTTTTATACAGTGTTAGATTTTTTTCAATGACAATGTCATGTTTGTGACGTGCTATGAAATAAACATGACGAATACCCACGCCATGGTGTAGAGCCGTGTCACTGATTTTATTTAGGGGTTGTGTGGAGATGTGTCTAGACTGGGGGTCTCTGGGTCCTATTGAATACTTCCACTTTGATATTTAGCAATGAGACAATTTTTATTTTAGGGATGGGTGAAATTGCATTTTTTTCTCAGGAAATTTTGTGAGAGTCCATTAAAAATGTGGGAAATTAAACTTTTATAGCGAATTGTGATTTAACAATCACTTGTGTAAACCCCATGGCAGCAGTGATGTTGAAGATCTAGGCATGCCTTTCTATTTTGCATTCATGATCCTGAAGCCCTGTGTTGCTGAACCTTGTAGTTTTACTGCACAGTGCCATAGGACAAGAGGGGACAGAAACGGTCATCGGGATGTCAAAAGGGATCTCTTAGAGAGATCGAAAGCGAACCACCTTACAGTTAGAAGATGCCTTTTTAAAGTACTGCACATAGAACACAGCAGAATCTGGACAGTGGCACCGCAGACGCCAGCACTAGACTAGTGCTGTGCTTGAACTTTTGTAGTCTGGTCATAGACTCAGATTCTAAAACTTTATACCAAGAACCAATAGCATGTCTGAAAGAACAGTGCAAACTCATGCAATACGTTTCTTAGCAGTCTCGATGCAGGACACCTGTGGAACTCCATTGTTGTATAGTCAGAGGTGTCCACCACATGCCTCCAGCCCACAAAAATTCAGGCACTTCTAATTCTAGTCCACATCCTAGGGAAAATTGATTCAAGTTATAACTCTTTCTTAAAGTTTTAAAGACTGTAAAAATCCAAAGTGATAACAGGACAATACTTCCCCACAATCATTAAAGTCACTCATTCGCCCCACCCAGATGGAGATACTTTCCAAATGAAACAAGAGAGTGTTAATAAACATGTGTTATTTCTGGTCCTATTACAAAATCATTTACAGACTTTGGGGGTCATTCTTACTTTGGCGGAGGCCGTCCGCCAAAGTAACCCCGTCAGAACACCGCACCGCTGTCGAAAGACCGCTGCGGTGATTCTGAGATTTGCCCTGGGCTGGCGGGCGGCTGCCAAAAGGCCGCCCGCCAGCCCAGGGCAAATCAACCTTCCCACGAGGACGCCGGCTCAGAATTGAGCCGGCGTAGTGGGAAGGTGCGACGGGTGCAGTGGCACCCGTCGCGTATTTCAGTGTCTGCATAGCAGACACTGAAATACTTTGCGGGCCCTCTTACGGGGGCCCCTGCAGTGCCCATGCCATTGGCATGGGCACTGCAGGGGCCCCCAGGGGCCCCGCGGCACCCCCTACCGCCATCCTGTTCATGGCGGGTTTCCCGCCATGAACAGGATGGCAGTAGGGGGTGTCTGAATCCCCATGGCGGCGGAGCGCGCTCCGCCGCCATGGAGGATTCAGAAGGGCAGCGGTAAACCGGCGGGTGACCGCCGGTTTACCCTTTCTGACCGCGGCTGAACCGCCGCGGTCAGAATGCCCTTCGGAGCACCGCCAGCCTGTCGGCGGTGCTCCCGTGGCCGGTGACCCTGGCGGTCACCGGCCGCCAGGGTCAGAATGAGGCCCTTTGTCTATTCATTGTCACTTAAGAGAAAAACGTTTTAATACGTACATTTTCCCAAACATGGCCTGAGACACGTAAAAGTAGAACTCTTTGTTAGTTACTGTTCATAATTGTGTGTCTATAGTTTGATTAACAATCACCAGCAATCTATACCTCTTTTATTTACTTTATCCTGATTTGAATTCATTTGAAACAATATTGGGCCATATGTACCAACACATTTTCCCATAGACATAGAATGGGTAAAACTCTTTGATACATCTGGCCCATTGTGTTTAATCACTCTGCGAGTAATATGCTTAGAGTTTGGCGGGATGGGAGAATTGCCGTAAATCAGTAGTTCATCCTACCTATAAAATCAGAGGTTCTCTAGCTTCATTTAGAGGTGGTGAACTGCCAGGTTTCTGACAGCAGAGCCTCAGCTGGATCCGCCAGGAAACCTTCGACCAGTGGTCCATCTGCTGCCCTGACACTGGATGTGAACTTCGATGTCTTATCCTATTTAGTGCGGCCGTCACACATACATGTTTTCTACCCTTGCCTGTTTCCGAGTATTGACGGTTCTTCTGCCCACCAAACAATAAATAAGTCAGTATATGTTCACTCTGCTATTCCAGAGGATTGCCTGTCGGTTGCTTATGTGTAGCTGTGACAGCAGGAGTGTCTTTAACAAAGCAGATAGAGCACACACCAAGCCTAGCCTTCTGTGTGTGTTTTAGGATGCTGTAGATGATATCTGCTGTGTTGAATGGGGTGCTGTAGGGATCTTCCCCATCATCCATCTTATTCATCATTTATGTTTGAAGTCTTCTCTTTCTGGCCTGATTAAGTCCTTCTGATGCTAGCCCCTTCAAAGGCTTATGACAAACATGCTCATACATCCGTGATGAGACCAGTACTTCAAGCAATGAATAGGACAGAACTTCCTTAAAATCAAGGCTGATAAAACTGAGCTGCTTGTCTTTCGGAAGAATGTCGGAGTCTGGGTCCTGTGGTCCTAGTGTACTTGAATGTCCCAACTCTGCAGCAAAGGTCAAGTCCTTGGGCCTTTTGCTACATCAGGAGGTTTCTATGAAAATACATGTCAGTGCTGTGGCCAACTCCTGCTTCTATCTATTCCGACTACTTAGGAAAGGCTGTCCCTTTCCTCCCTAATTATCATCATGCCAACATCATAGCTTGTACATTCTTTTGCAAACTAATATAAGAGTGTATTACATGGGCTGATGACTTAAAATCTCGCCCTTCACAGCGAGAGAAAATCTTTGCAAGCTTAAAACGTTTGATGAGGTGTCTGCCGCAAGAGAATGGCAGCAGCTGTCGGTGGAGCACATTGTGCTCTTAAAGTGCTTATGTCTCACCTTTAATTTTGTTTGGTCATTGGCAGTCGGAAGGAACAAGTATTTCTGCCCCTGCACTCCTGCACAGTCCTCGTTCATTTAGATACCTTTCCCCATAGTATTTCAAACCTATACCTTTGGAGATGAAGATAATTGTAAATCATCCAGTGTTCAGAAATGCCTTAAATATCCTTTTCTTCTGTTTCAGTTTACTCAACTATATGTTTGACTGATGTTCTGGTCACATTGTCTTCTGTGCTTCAAGACAATGACGTCACTCTGTTACCTGTGACTCTCAGAAATAATAAAACTACCGAATTAAAATATGTATATAGGATGTTCTGGACCGGCTTATAAAGTGGATTTACTAAGTATATCTACGAATACCGATAGTGATTAATTTCATTTTTCGTGTTGACCAAACTCAGGTATGCTGGTAGCGGGGAATTGATACCACAAATATAGTAAAACCAATGCTCCTGGCAACCGTAAGTCATTGTATTGGTGTAACTCTTACTGCTGAAGCCATGGCTTCTTACTCATGCCATCTGCGCTTCAAGGAGGTGCCCATCTATGACATTGTGAGCCTCCCTTGCTTGGCTCCTGCCATGAAACAGTGTTGCTTAACTTGCTGAGACGTAAAAGTTAACACTCTTGTTAGAACTGAAAGTCGTCTTCCCTTCGCGTGGTCCCAGCCTCCAGCACTTGTCTACTCCCTTTGTTATACGATGTCATATGCCTTCCAGGCAGCTTGCTTCTACACATTATAGGACCATGATAGTTTGGGGACTTGAAAATGTTAGTGGACCCAGGCTTAACAATTCTGCGAGGTACCATAACTCCGGTGAGATGTTACTGTCCCCATAAATGAGTACCAATCTATGCTGATGCTATACACCTGCAATCATCGACACAAATTAAGCACTATGGGGGTGATTCTAACTTCGGCGGGCGGCAGAGGCCGCCCGCCGAAGTTCCCCCACCAAAATACCGCTCCGCGGTCGAAAGACCGCTGAGGGTATTTTGGGATTTGCCCTGGGCTGGCGGGCGGCCGCCAAAAGGCCGCCCGCCAGCCCAGGGCAAATCAACCTTCCTACTAAGATGCCGGCTCAGAATTGAGCCGACGGAGTGGGAAGGTGCGACGGGTGCAGTAGCACCTGTCGCGTATTTCAGTGTCTGCTAGGCAGACACTGAAATACTTTGTGGGGCCCTCTTACGGGGGCCCCTGCCGTGCCCATGCCATTGGCATGGGCACGGCAGGGGCCCCCAGGGGCCCCGCGGCACCCCCTACCGCCATCCTGTTCCTGGCGGGCGAACCGCCAGGAACAGGATGGCGGTAGGGGGTGTCAGAATCCCCCATGGCGGCGCAGCAAGCTGCGCCGCCATGGGGGATTCTAAGGGCAGCGGTAAACCAGCGGGAGACCGCCTGTTTACCCTTTCTGACCGCGGCCAAACCGCCGCGGTCAGAATGCCCTGCGGGGCACCGCCGGTCTGTCGGCGGTGCTCCCGCCGACCCTGGCCCCGGCGGTCTGAGACCGCCGGGGTTAGAATGAGGGCCAATATCTTTCCCTTTGAAAGCTTAGTGTCTGATTAATTAACATTTACAGATAAGTCTTTGCTTTATTCTGATCATCCTACCGCAGGAAGTTGGAAGTCTACAAAGCCAGTAATTTCCTTTTTCCATTTGTATTCACTTGGTGGTCAAGTCTGTTACTAACATAACATGGCATAACATAACATAAGCTAAACCTCGGGGCTGCTGTGTGATGTTCTTCCCATTCATTCATTAATTCATCCATTCATTCATCAGTCACTGAGCTCCTAGTTAGTAAGTTAACATAGGTCATATGGAAGGATGCAAACTCCAATGCACATTGAGGGTACCAGTGGATTTTCCATAATGACAGAAAACATGGATACATGGATAATGTGGCAGTGCGCAAGACCTGAATCCCGGCTACAGACCACTGAGAAGGAATAGCCTATGACATAATTGATATAGCTCAGACTCAACTTGGGTTAGGTGAAAGTTTGCCCTCACCCGAGGGACTGCATTACCGATACATATTCAGTCAATTGAAGGTGAGCTGCTCCTTGTGTCGAACTTGGCATGGTCTGATATAACATGACTGGTAAGGCAACGGATTCAGCGGGGAGATGGAGGTGGAAACGTCACAGCAGAGGGGTTGAACCAGGAAATCAGTGACTGTCAGAAACTTGCAAAGGCTAGTTACGGATAGGGTCAAAGGGTAACCAAAAAGAGCAAGATCCTTGTGGGGGAAGGGATGCGGGGGCACGTAAATGTAAACAGGAACTAGGTAAATTCAAAGACCACAGCAAAGAGGGGCATGGACCTACAGGATGGAACGGTGACAGCAGAACAGGGTGGAAAAGATGGCAGGGAGTGGTATGGGCAGAGTTGACTGGGTGCAGTGGAAAAGGGAAAAAACAAAACTATAAGAAGGGCAGGCGACTGAGTGAGAAAATGGGAAGATATTCAGGGGTCATTGAGGTGTGACCCATGAAAGGGGAGAAACATGGAGATAGAACACTGGTGTCTAAAGGTTTAAAAAAGGTCAGTCATCAGAAACAATCAATGGGACATGCAACTGGTCTCACCTTTTAAACCTACTGGCTTTGGCAGTGCTTTTTCATCAATGCTGCAGCGCATCAGAAAAAGAAGTGCTCTTTCCGATACTCTATCGCATTGTCAAAAACAAAAGAAACAAAAGAGAATGACGGTGTTTATGTGTGGGTTATGATTCTCTGACAGCTCATTTGCGTGTGTATGTGTTGGTTGTGCATAAGAATGATGGCTGACATTTTCTTTATCTTTTTTTAAATTTATCTTTACACATTGGTGAACGCCACTTGAATGGTAAATTAAAAAAATGAATTTAAGCATGCACAAAAGAGCTTTCTAGAAACCGAGCCACCCAGTGGCAAATGGCAGCTAGCTACGTCATTCAAAAAACGTTTAAAAAAAAAAAAATAGACTAACTGTAGGGATGTGGGAGAAATGGATGAGTAGGTGAGAGGAGCAGGAAAGGAATAAATCACTGTGGGTGGAGAAAGCAAATGGACAGGGGAGCAACAGAGATATGTCAGGCAGATGGAGAAAAAAGGGGAAAAAAACAGAGAGGGCTGGGGAAAGCAACAGACAAGGTAGGGTCGGGGAGCAAAACACAGTGCATGGTTGCAGGTATTTGTAGAGGAAGCAGCACACAATCACACAAGTGAGAGAGCTAGAAAACAAACGCACTTCCATGGACTGCTGAAACAAAAAAAATAGTTTCCTGAATGTGAAAAATTCAATCAAAAGGATGGCAAAGGAATGAAAAGCCATTGAATAAGAAGCAAACATACGAGACTGACAAGAAATGAAACCAATACTAAGCATTGTGTTGGCCCAAAACCCACTCTAAATTGTGGTCATTGCATACATGCCAATATTTTAAAAAATGAAAGTGGGAGATTTTCAAAAAATAAACAGGAGAATGTATTTATTTCAACGATTTATATTGAAGCACAATCAATTTCAGGAGGGAGACAGCCAAACCTAAGCCGTATTTTGCTTCAAAAATTGGAAGTCTTCCGCTTGAATTGGGTCTGTTGGTTTATATGTCATTGTCCACGATACGTCTGGCTGAAGGCAAGACCTGAAATGGCATTTAAATGCATGACAAGCAGGGTAACTGAGCTGCAAGTACCACAACCTAAATATGGAGTCCACCGAGATTGTCTCCTTTCCTTCCAAAGAGGCCGTTTGTTATGGAAAAAATACAGATGACAGCTGTCAGTCTCCATCAGAAGACCCACAGTGCATACATGCCAAGGAAGTGTTGACCACATGTTATACAATCAGACATGTAGCATTATTTAACAGCTTTACTTGCAAGATCAGTGGGACATGAACAATAGTCCTACTGTCTATAAGCCCTTCCTGAGTGATAACTCTTCTTTCGTTACACCCCACTTGTAATTTAAGATCCCTGTTAAGTGAGTGTATGACTGCTGTCTTTACACTATCCTTGCAAGGCCTGTCTGACATGAGCGACAACTGTCCTGTCTTTACATTCTACCTGCAAAATGTTTGAGCTGAGCAGTAGCTCTGCTGTCTTTAAAGTCTTTCATCTGTACCTGGAGGAACAGTGTGACCTGAGCGATAGCTCTTCTGTCTGTACACTCTACCTGCATGGCCTATGTGACCTGCTCAATGGCTCTGCTGTCTTATAAACCCTGCCTACAAGGCCTGTGTGATGTGAGCAATAGCATTCTGGTTGTACACTTTACCAGCAAGATTTGTTTGACTAGTGTGATTGTTCTGTTGTCTTTACACCCTACCTACCAGACCTGTGTGAACTGAGCAAAATATGCCAAACCAAAGCCATTTAAATACTCACAGCACATCCTATCAACTAATCTGACATTAGGAATAGGAGGATTGGTAAAAGAGGACGTTTTGGATGATTTCAAGGGTTGTAGGTCCAGGAGTCAGGTGCAGGTCATTAGGAAAACAGGTAAAAAAAGGCACTGTCCCAGCTCCTCTGCTGGATGGCCCCAGCGATCTGCAGCTGCCCTTCCCCACGCCCTCAGCACCTGCTTCACCAATCATGGTTAGAGCCGGGTTTCACAGCCTCCAACTGCAGCCCCCAAATCCCACCAAAATTCATAAATAATCTTTGCCAACCCAAAATTACCATTGAGTATCCCTTTATTCCCCCCCACCTCTGCGGTGGGCCATCCTGAGTGCTATGAGCTTTCAAGCTGTACCCCTCTTTGTTCACTGTACCTGCAAAACCTGTGCCATCTGAGCAATAGCTCAGCTGTTTTTGCGTTTTACCTACAAGATTAGTGTGACCTGAGCAATAGCTCTGCTGCCTTGACAATATACCAGCAAGACCTCGGTGACCTGAGCACTAACTCTTCTGTCTTCACACCTTACATGGAAGGTCTGAGTGAGTCAATGATAGCTCTGCTGCCTTGGGTGACCACCTCCTTCCAGATCATTACGGACACTGTTTTCAGTCCTGAAGTTTCATGTAATCACCTTGTTAGCGCTTCTTACCTTCTTTGGTTTTTCATCATTAATTTATTAGGGGACGCGTTAGAGGTTCGATGGACCTTTTGACTGCGCTTAGAGTAATTCCCACCATCAGACCCAATTTCAATACCAATCAATAACAATATCAATTAATAGACTCAATAATCTTTGGAGTCAGTAGTGTCCACCCACCCACCATGACACCTTTTGCAATAAATAACCACACCTTTATGTAAAAGTTAGAATGTTATTTCCTTATATTAACAATGCTAATATCACGTAACTTAATCTCAAAATCAAATGATAAACATACAGAAACAATACCTGTTTACCTCAATTAAATCTCAATTTAATCAAAGTATGTACTGTTTTGCACTCTAGAATCACAGTATAAATCAATAGCAAGAATAACTGAGCAATAGAAATAGCATACATTTAGATTCATCAAAGAACCGACATCAGCTGTTTTAAATAATTAGCAAACATCTTTTGGGAGTCTCCTGGCTAACCTTCTGATTAGAAAAGCATGTTTGGACTTCATGCAAAACAATTTAGTCAGCCCAAATTTTGAAAAACCTCTAGCTATGGCTCTATCAAAATTAACGGCTGGTACCTAGGGACAAAAGACAAATTACATCAAGAATAATAACACTCTGATATACCTTTCCTCGATATGGATCAGCAAGCTGCGATAGTCTTCGTCAATTGGACATCTGTTCGGTCAACGTCAGCATCGGGACCTCGCAATAAAGTTTAAGATAGAAATGTCTCAGCAATAGGAATAATCGGAATGGCACTTCTCAGTAAAAGATTTAAGAAAAGTGAGTTCTCTCCACTCCGTGCAGTCAGACTAAGTTAAAGTTCTTTAGGCCTCTTCACACATTAGTATTGGTCACAGAATCATACGTTTACATTTAGTCCAATGAAAGTAGAACCTCAAATCTAAGATATAACTAAACTGTCTTTCACATGTCGATGATTGGCTCCCCTTCTCCTGTTCTCATCTTCGGGCTCGTCAGGTAACAATTTTGTATCTCTATGTCCTCCAGTCAGTGCATCTATTGTTTGCTCCTGTGAACATCGCTTTTACACACACAAACTCTACATTGTAACGATAACTAATGCAGCGTATTCTGGCAAGCAGTTCTCATGGGAAAGAAAATCATCTACTAATATTTGGTCAACACGGTGGAAAAATAGAAACATTAATTTTCTCTCTGCAGCCGTTTTATGTGACTTTTTCAAGCAGTGCACATTAACACGAGGTTGTGCAACTTCGCTCAAGACTTTGCTAACTTAAGGCCTATGATTAATAAAGCAAATACGTAATAAGTAATCATTTATATAACATACTACTACATTTCTCTAAACATAAACACTTCATATCATATTAAGAAGCAATTAATAAGGACACTTCGTGATTATTGGTGGATACTCAAGTAGGCACATTTTCAGAGTCATGTATTATTTTTCTGTATTAATTCATTTTCTATGCAGATTCATTATTCGGAATACATGAATATTTATTTGTAAAATTCAGCATTAACAACCTTATACATTTTGAATGTTGTAGTCATGCTTTGGTTCCATTGACCTAATTGAACTAAAGCACATGACAAATCTTTGGTTGAAAATTTCAGGACAGGAGCCATTGTCCATAATGACCTGGAGTGATGTGGTCAATGTGCTGCTGGGTTTAATCTCTACCTTCTACTCTACCTGCACAATATGTATGACCCAAACGATAGCTGTGCTGTCTTTAAATTCTACCTGTAAGACTTGTGTGACCTGAGCAATAGCTCTGCAGATAGTACCATTTATTTGTAAGATCTGTGTGACCTGAGCAATATCTCTGTTGTTGTTGCACTCCACCTGCAAGACTGGTGTGACCTGAGCAACAGTACTGCTGTCTCCACACCCTATCTGTAAGTTCTGTGTGATATTAGCAATACCTCTGCTGCCTTTATACTCCATCAGTATAAAACCAGTAAGATGTGATTGATAGCTTGCGCCGCTTTACAGCCTACTTGGAACATTTGTGAGACTTGAGTAATAGCTTTACTATCTGCACGGTACCTGCAACACCAGTGTGACCTGAGCAATACATCTGTAGTCTTTATACTTTAGACGCAATACTTGTGTGATTATATGTTGTATTGGCAAAGTTTGGAGGTGTGCATATGTGTAGCAATACTTCATGTTTAGTTTGGCACACTCCTGACTTCTTACCATAAGCAATATTAACATCAGCATATTTTCACGTATGACGGGTTAGAACAGTGTGAAAGTCAAAACGTATAGTCCCTATCCTGCGTTTTTCACAACATGTTACTGGCATGTTCTTTTTTGACTCCTTACACATCAGACAATGCTTGAAGTCTTTGCGGGATGCAGAAGGCCCTCAGACATGTTAAACGGTTGCAGCTAACAGAATGAGGTTTGAGTGTGTAAGCAGGGCAAGTGATACAGTCAACAAAAAGAAACTCAGTGTAGCAGGCAGTCCCATCACCCAACCAACTCTTAGATGAAGCACGTTAGCCCTTTAAATACTTAGTCAACGTTCACAGCAAGAAGACAAGAAACCAGTCAGGATAGCACCAGAGGAAGTGGATTTTTATTGCCGCACCATAACCAACAGAATTTCAAAAAATCAAAGCTAAGATTGTTAGGATACAAGAAAAGCACATAAAGGACTGTGTGAAATCATATGCAAGGTGGGTGGGCTAAAGACGCCACCTATGAAACATTTGCTGCAATCTTACAAAGTGTAAATGAAATGCCTCAGACAATAAGAAAATAAGAACACTCGCCCACTCCGTAAGAGAGGGATTTGCCCAGATTGGGCAAGAACAATGAAACATAAGACACCTGCAACAAGCATTCGGCAGGTCTGTAGGGCAACTTATATCTTCTACAACCCCCCCCCCCCCCCCCCCCCCCCCTCTGCACCCTAGGCAGGTGGAGCTTGTTAGATAAGCTGGCGATTAACAAGAAACCTTGCCCAGGTCACTCGTCCTTGTGGAGTTCCAGGCCTCTAATGCCACTAATCATGGAGCACTACTTCCAGCCAGGGGATAGTGAGGCGGTATCAAGTAAGAGCAGCACATCTGTAGCAGAGGATGCAGGTTAAAGGCGAAGAAGGAGCAAGAGTGGGGACATTGTGTCTGTACTCACAGCAGTCGCTGAGAAAACAACAGGTGGCAAAGGAAAGAAACAATAGAAGCAAAGTTGATGTGTATGTTAATTGTCTTTATTTATTATTACGTTACATCAAAAAAATAATTTTTAAAATTTTCAAAAAATGTAGTTTTTCATTTTAATTTCTTCATTTTTTGTGGCACTGCTTTTCACCTGTGAATACACATGACTTTATTTAGTACTGCCAATCACATTGTCTGCTTCTTAATTGTATTACGTCACATTTTTCACCTTAAATGTAATTATTTGGGAAGTCTGTGCTGTGCGCCCCACCCTTTAGTACTGTTATGTCAGACAGCATTGTGCAGGTTGCTCTTATTTTACAACAGGTTTTTAGGGTAAAAGCTGATATTCCTACACTTTTGTTTAAATCTACACTTAAGTGTTCCAATCACTCATTGTATGACAGATCTGGTGTGCTTATGTGGGTTGTGGAGTCATAATCCATGGGCAAATTCTATGCACTGTCGCCTGTACAAAAAGATCGGTAGGTATTTAAACAACTCTAGAGATGCATAAGAATGTTGTGACAACTTACCTAGCAGAGAACCATGTCTAATATTTCCAGTCGCCAGCAGATCAAACAGGACTCCATGTCGAAACATGAAGAAGTCATGTGTACTCCGTGGATATTTTGAAACTAAATAAAAAATTCTAGCAGCATTGTAAACCACCTGGATGTTAGGTAAATTGTATTTTTTCTATTCCTCTACAGCTTGTGTGTGAGGGCAGGCATATTAAAATGTGAATAGCATCCACACATGAAATATGCTATAACAATATACCTTAGTGGCTTTAATCTCAGCTGGGCTGCTTGGGAACGATATGAACAGTGTTGTGTTTACAGATATATGAGAAACCCCGATAATGGCACTTCAGGAGGTTTCAAATGCAACTGCAACTATTCCCTGGTAGCTAACTGAATCAAGGAGGTGGTGGGAACATTGTAACTTTAAATGAGTAGGTATGACCTGGCGTTGTTAAATTTGTCCACCTAGGGTGGGTTCAGGTTAATCTATTAACTCTATAAAGCCAGCCGACTTAATACATATTTGGTATATACTTCTTGTATTGGTCAAATAAAGTTACATACACCCTAAAAATCTCTTCCTTTCCCCTCCTTCTCTTCTGTCGTGTGACAGGCATATGCATTCACTTCTCCATAGCATAGAGTGCAACCATTCTGAAAGTTTAAAGGTTTTTGACGCCCCCCTCTTTCTATTGTGCACCTAATCACCACCTGCTTCCCAATGATGGCATTTTGCACATGCAATTTCCATGTTTTGTGGCTATTTGCAAATTATTAATACATTGCAATAGTGATTTGGTGATGTAGAATAGAAAATTAGGAATCGTAAAAACAATCCTCAAATTACAAAATCCTTAAACATTTCCTTGGGTGTGCAGTTTGAATGAATTGTTGTTTTATTCCCTTTTGTACACAATAAAAAGTTATTTTAGTGACCACAAATTAATTTGCGACCGATTACCAATTTGCTAACTTTTAATTCATCAGGACCTAATTCCAGCATGTGCAAAGTATAAAAAAATTGTGTGCATGTTGTTTACTAGATAATAATTTGCCTCAAATATGACAACAATGCTGACCACATCTACAATGCACACAGCAAGCTGACATCTCTTGGTTCACGCATGGCAGTGATGTTTGAGTATTAGGTGTGGACTTTGTAAGAAAAGGCCTCTTTTGTCATGGTTACCCCCCCACACTTTTTGCTTGGTATTTGATGTAGTCTCAAAGTTGTTAGTGCCCAGGGCCCCAGTTAACCGGGTTCCGTGGGCCAGATCTCTTTCCCAAAACTGTTGTGATGCATTGGCACAATTGGCAACACCTTTAGCCGCCACTATAAGTCCCTAGTAACTGGTACATAGGTACCCAGGGCATGGGGTACTAAGGGTGGACCCTTGAGGGCAGGAGCACAGATTGTCCCACCCTCAAGGGCCATGCATCCAGGTACACCCAGCATTGCCATTGCAGGCTGAGTGTTCAGATGCAATCCTAAAATACAAACTCAACATGGCACACAGCTTGTGTGTCCTGTTCACTAAACACTGCATGCAATATAGGTAAGTCATCCCTCTGGCAGGCCTTCTAGCCCTAAGGCAGGGTGCACTATATTGTATGTGTGGGCTTAGATGCATGAGTGATATACCCCTACTGTGTCCTTGCCAAACCTAGGACATAGTAAGTGAGAAGAACAGCCATTTTAATACATGTGCTTGACACTGGTCAGTATGAGTTTACAGCTACATGATGGCTACTCTGAAGCCTGGGTTGTTTGGTATCACAAAACTCAGAAAGATAAATCCAATCTGGTACCATCATTGGATTTATTCTAAAATGTACCCAGGGGTCACCTAAGAGATGCCCCCTGCAAAGGCCAGCTACCCTGGCGTGGTCGCTAGCCGGTCACAACCAGCCTGCCACCACCAGACAAGAATCTGGAACCCTGGGGTGAGAGATCCTATTCTCTGGGTCCAAGATCAAAGCCCTTCCTGGGCAGAGGTGCTATCACACCTCCCCCCAAGAATGTGCACTGCCCTGCAAGTGAGCTTCAAAGGGCTTATTGCCCCTGAAACTCGACCCACAAACCTGCTGCTAGCAGCAAATGGCTGTCCCTGTTGTAAACCCCCACTTTTGGTGTGAGCAACGATGGGAAAACACACAAAGGACAGAAGGAGTGGTTAGCCCCAGCTTGCACCACCCCTATGATGTTGCACGCAAGCTGACCCCTCCATTTCATTTTCCTCCATCTTGCAAGGAAGTAAAAAAAGCCAATCAGGTGGCACTTCACCCTCCAGTGACGGAACCATACCATTGCCCCAAGTAGTGGTCTCTTAACACAGGACACCCAAAAGGAAAGTCCATCCCGCACTGTAAAAGGACCAGGAGGAAGCCCTAGTCGAGGGACTTCAGAAAACACCAAGACCTCCCACCGGAGTGCCACTGCTGACCTGTAAGCGACCCTCAAAGTGACCTACCTCCTGCTTTCAAAGGCACCTTTGCGCACAGCTCCTGCCTCACTGAATTGCTCTGCACCCGGCCGCCCTGTGCTCTACACTGAAGAACCAGCTGTGCCCTAAGGGTCCCCCACCCCCTGCGAACTCGACACTCTAAGGGGACCCACCGGACTTACCTTTAAGTCCACCTGTGCAGTGCTTTTCCAAGTGGTCCCCCCGCAGTGGACTGACACCAGCTCCAATGACTTTCTGCAGCTGCTGCCCCCTAAACCGTGTGCTACCCAAACGTCTCCAGCTGGTTCATAAGGCCCACCGATGACCTCGACGTACCTGCTAAAGGAGACATTGGTAAACGCATTGCCTGATTTTATATGCATTTTTAAAGTATTTCTCTATTGATTCCTATGGTGCGTAATAACGCACAAAAAGAAAATTTTTACTAAACTGAAAAAAGTCATAACTTAAAAAGTATTTATCTGATTTCGATGATCTTGGTCTTAAACATTTTGTAAAAATCTGACATATGTCTGTAAAATGGTCTCAACATATTCTTTTGAGTGTGTATCTTGCTTTATTGGTACTATAAGTACAACAAATGCTTTGCACTTCTCCAAGATTAGCCTAACTGCTCAACCAAGCTACCATAAAAATTAGAGCACTAGGTGGTCTAGTTTTTACCTCTGTAAACCAATGTTTGGTTGCCCTGACCCTCTGCATAATGTGCCTGGTTTTGCACACTACATAGAGGGCCAGCCTCCTACAGAGTTTATGTTTACAAACTATTAAGTTTTGAAAAAAATACTTTAAAACAACCTTTATTTTATTTTACAACTTGATTGCTGTGTCATTAACATATAAAATCTTGAGATGACTCACCTCGTGCTTTGGCATTTAGGCCCTCATTATAACATTGGTGGTAAGTACCGCTTACCGCCATGCTGACTGCCGCCGAGGCGGATTACTGCTCCCATATTATGACACACACATAGCAATCCGTCACTATACAGCCACACACATAAGTCCGCCAGCCCAAAGGTCGGTGATAAACAGGCGGTATCCAAACCCACACCGTTACGCCAACAGAACAACACCCACAACATTATGACCCACAAATCACCGCGGCAGACATTCAATGGCAGTAAACTATAGGCGGTACATACTGCCACGCTCAAAACACACACATACAAACAAAACAACACCACATTGGACAATTCACACTACACACACCTGACACACATTCACACACCACACCCACACCACTATAAAACACACCCCCATATTACCCACAACCCTTTACGACTACAAACCATTGGCACGAGAGAGATAGCAAGGCCACAGACAAGACCACAGCCACACATCACCATCACCTATACATCATCCATGCACCTTACATTACACCCCCCAACATATCACCCTACACACCCTCACCCACACCACTCACACTACACCCATGGCACCACAACGACACCCCAGGCTCTCTGAGGAGGAGCTGAGGGTCATGGTGGAGGAAATCATCTGGGTAGCGCCACAGATATTCGGATCACACGTTCAGCAGACATCCATTGCTAGGAAGATTGAGCTATGGTGGAGAATTGTGGACAGGGACAACGCTGTGGGACAGCACCCAAGAACAAGGGATGACATCAGGAAGAGGTGGAACGACCTACGGGGGAAGGTGTGTTCCATGGCAGCAATACACCAAATAGCTGTACAGAGGACTGGCGGTGGACCCCCACCTCCTCCCCCACAACTAACAACATGGGAGGAGCAAGTCTTGGCAATCATGCACCCTGAGGGCCTGGCAGGAGTAGGAGGAGGACTAGACTCTAGTAAGTCAACTCTTTACTACTTTCACCCCCCTACCTGCATGCCATCACATACCCCCACCGTTACCCTCACTCCCATTACTCCACCACCTCCCACACACCCCACCATAACAACCCACCCCTCCCAATACCAAGCCCTGCATGCAACACCAATGCATGGACACCCCTCACAGACCTGCATGGACACCTATCACCACTGCATGCACACTGGAGAGAATCACCTAGCCCACCAAATAACTACTCACACAAGGCAAAGCTGCCTGGGCAATAACAACCATAGAGGGCAACACACCTATGCACAAGATGTTGCACGCAGAAACAATAACTGCATTTACATCCCCACAGGTCCCAAAGCCAAAATCACAGGAGAAGAGGTGCCAGCAACATCCAGCTCCCCCCCCCAGAAGAGGCCCACAGTGATGACAGAAGCTCTGGACGCCTGGATCTGGATGACCAACCTGGCCCATCAGGGATCTCCGGACAGTAGGTTACCCAGGCACAGTCCCATACCACCACAGATCCTCCCCCCTCAGGAAACACGAGCACAGTACCCACCCATCGGGCCCATACCTTTGTCCCCAGGACACGTCAATCAGCAGTGTGTCCACCACTACAGGGACCCCAGGCCACCCCACAAGCACAGGACGATCAGGGACCAGGGGTCAGTGGCAGTGGGCACACGGTTCAGGGGACAGAGGCACAGGACAACAGGGAAGCTGGGGGGACTGCTGTGCGACAGGGGGAGGACAGGCCCAGTGAACCGACTCTCCAGGAGGCACTCACCGCGATCCTGAGAGCATACCACCATTCCCAGAAGACGATGGGCCAGATACTGGACAAGATGCAGGAGAACCAGCGGCTGCAGGAGGGACAGTACCTGGGGATCAGGGAGTACTTGAAGGACATCAACACCACCCTGGTCACCATTGCAGGGGTGCTGGCAGACATGGCCAACACTATGAGGGAGGCAGTGGTGCACCACCGGGCCCCTACCACTAGCCAAACCAATGAACAGCCCTCCACCTCTGCTGCCGCTAGTGGACAGGAGGCCCACCACAGGACCAACAGGCCACCAGCACCCCTCCCCCTGCAGAAGGAGAACCACTCGACAAATGTTCCCTGCGAGCCGGGCAGAAGCCAGAGACTATTGCCAAGACCTCTGCCAGGAAATAAGACTCTCCTGAATGTCACCCTTGTGTCCCACCCTGTCACCCTGTCCACCTTGAACTGCCATTGCTCCCCTTCCTATGGCCCCTTTGACAATGCACCTGTGATCCACATAGACTAGACTCTATCCTGGACTTTCCTCCACCATCACCCCAGCCCATTGCACATCCCCCTCTACTTATTAGCACTCAAATAAACACCCTTTGAAAAAATACAAGTATGGAGTATGTCAAATGATTTAACTATGGATTTGTTTAACAAGGTTAAAACACTACAATACAACTGTACAGTAAGGTATACATGGGAATGATCTGTAGTTGGCTGCAGTCAACACACCAGGAGCGATAGTGGGGCACAAATATCTGCAAATAGAGATGCCAGAGGGTACAGTGAGTGGCCATAGTAGTGGGAAAATCAGCCTGCCAGTGACAATATCAAACACAAAACTGTCAATTAAAAGTGAAGTTAACTGTCTTACCTGTGTGTCATTGGAAGTATTGATGACTTATTGCACTTCTGTTGTCCTCATCCTCATCCTCTGCCTCCTCATCTTCACTGTCCACAGGGTCCACTGCTGCCACACGTCCATCTCCAGCCTCATCCTCCTGCAGAAAAGGCACCTGGCAACGTAAGGCAAGGTTGTGCAACATACAGCATGCCACGATGATCTGGCAGACCTTCTTGGGTGAGTAGCACAGGGAACGACCTGTGAGATTGAGGCAACGAAACCTAGGCTTCAGGAGGCCAAATGTCCTCTCTAAAATTATTCTTGTTCGCCCATGTGTCTCATAGTAACGTTCCTCTGCCCTTGTCCTAGGATTCCTCACAGGGGTCAGTAGCCATGAGAGGTTGGGGTATCCAGAGTCACCTGCAAATACCGAGGGACACCTGTTAGACACACACTAACCCCTTAGGGCCCACACCATACCCATACACCAACATCCACTGGGTGGGATCCAGGCCTCACCTATTAGCCACACCCGGTGCCTCTGGTGTTGAGTCATCACATATGGGATGCTGCTATTCCTCAGGATAAAGGCATCATGCACAGACCCAGGATACTTTGCATTGACATGGGAGATGCACTGGTCCGCCAGGCACACTATCTGCACATTCATTGAGTGAAATCTCTTTCGATTTCTGAACACCTGTTCATTTCTCCGGGGGGGGACAAATGCAATATGTGTACCATCAATTGCCCCAATAATGTTGGGGATATGTCCCATTGCATAGAAATCAGCTTTCATTGTGGCCAACTCCTCCGCCTGAGAGAAAACGATGAAGCTGCGCATGTGTTTAATCAGGGCAGACAACACTTTGGTCAGCACGTTTGAGAACATTGGCTGTGACATTCCTGCTGCCAAGTCCACTGTCACTTGGAAAGAACCAGTTGGCAGGAAATGGAGTACAGATAGCACTTGGGGGAACCCAGTGGTGTGACGGATAGCAGATATCAGGTCAGGCTCCAATTGGGCACACAACTCTGTGATTGTGGCCCTGTCCAGTTTATAGGTGAGGATAATGTGCCTGTCCTCCATTGTTGCCAAGTCCACCAGGGGTCTGTACACAGGGGGATGTCTCCATCTCCTATTCATCTGCATCAGTTGCACTCTATGGGGCAAAACGATGAGCAGCTGGTCAGTATCCCATATTTCCAAACACTACACTTCATTGCATGTTGTGATTGTACCAGTATATTTGTTGGAGAGGTCCAAATGGTGCTTCTGGTTACTGTGATTCAGTTAGGTGCCATGGCCTGCCCCCCCGAAATGGTGTCCACCTGTCCTGTATGGAGGGACATGTGGAAATGAGGTAATTCCGCTGACGTTATGCACCGTTGTGGGAGGCGGTCGAGAACCGCTGTCCAACTCCTCATTGGTTGCCATTGGGCCCTATGGGTTACAGTGTCCAATGATGATGTACGCCAGCAGTGACGGTACACACCGCCGTGGACGTGACCGCCATTTTATATCTGTTCACTCAGTTGCTACCTGACCTTCAACAGGAGAGGACCTACACTGCATGTGCTGCTGTGACCTGTGTCTGGAACCGACCGTGGCTCGTGCCAATGGGGAAAGGGCCCCTGCCTTCACCGTGGCAGAGTTGGAGACTGGTGGATGGGGTCCTACCCCAGTTCCAAATGCTGTATGGGCCTCCAGACCAACAGGTGAATATACTGTGAGCACGATGCATGGGGCATGAATGCATGGAGTGGTGTGTTTGCAGGCCTCGTGTAGGAAGGGGTTGGTGGAAGGGCCCTGGGCAGCGTGCTGCATGTATGGTGGGCCATGTCTGTGCGTAAGGGGATGTGAAGGGCTATGGTGGGCCATGAGTGTAACAGACAGGACGGTCGGACTAATACCTTTCGCTGTGTCCATTTTCCTGCAGGTCAGCGCCCATAAGAAAAAGGGTATATGGCATGCCATCGCGAAGAATGTGCGGTCCCTGGGGGTCTACAGCAGGCGGAGCACCCACTGTCGGAAACGGTGGAAGGACCTGAGACGCTGGGCACGGAAGCCGGCGGAGGCCCAGCTGGGGATGGCCTCTCAACGAGGAAGGGGTGCCCGTCGAACCCTGACCCCCCTGATGGCCTGCATACTGGCGGTGGCCTATCCGGAGCTGGATGGGTGCTTGGGGGCATCACAGCAGCCACAAGGGGGTAAGTACAGTGCCCCAATATACTACTTGCGCATGGTGAGGTGGTATACAGGTGGGGGATGTGAGCCTGTGGGTGCCCCAAGGCCAAGGCCTGACATTGCAGGGTAACTCCCATGTTGGGCAGGGTCTGATGTAAACTTCCTCCAACCAAGCTGGTAGGCATCCACTACTGGGCAGGGCAGTGTGGGTCCCAGTAATGCTGCAGTTGACGGTATGTGTCTCTCCCCATGCCCTGGTGACTAGCATTGTTACTGGTAGTGCATTGCCTATTGCTTAGGACTGTCCCCTGTGTGTGTTTGTTGTGTACGCCAACGGTGGTGTTGTTGCCGCCATTGACCAGGTGTATCCTTTGTCTCTTACCCCCATCTTTTTCTTTTGTCACCCTGTCCTTATGTGCATTAGCATCATCTGGCGGAGGAACAGAGGCACCGGTGACAGAGGGAGCTGCATCCCACAGGGCCCAGGAGGCCAAATCCACCGACGGTGAGGGCACCAGAGGGACAGAGGGCGAGGGGAGCACCACGGCGGAGACTGGGGGGGACAGTTCAGACAGTGATACCTCCTCCAATGAAAGCTCCCTGGTGGTGGCGGACACCTCTGTGCCCACCACCAGGGAGCAGCCGCCACCCCTGTACCAGCACCACCCTCCCAGCAGCCCCTTAGCGAGTTTCCCGTGCCCGCTCACCCAGGAGGGTGGGCATCTCCTTCGCCTCAGGCACCTCAGGCCCTGCCCCAGTTAGCCCTGCTGCCCTGAGTGAGGTGGCTATTGACCTCCTGAGATCCATCTCTGTTGGGCAGTCAACCATTGTGAATGCCATCCAGGGGCTGGCAGCCCAAATGCAACAGACAAATGCATTCCTGGAGGGCATTCACATTGGCATGGCGGCCCAACAGAGATCAATCCAGGCTCTGACCTCCTCTCTGATGGCAGCCATTGTCCCTGTTTCTAGCCTCCCCTCCAACTTCTTCTACCCAATCCCATTCCCCTCAACACCAACCTATCCCAAGCACACAGGCAGACCAGCATGCACACAAGACAACACATAGGAGTGGTTCAGACAAACACAAGCACCACACATCATCCCACAGGCACTCACACAAACACCATCCAGATGCAGACATACCAACATCCACTGCCTCCACTGTGGCCCCCTCCTCCTCGTCGTCCACCTCCCTCCCAGTTGCTTCTACACTCACACCTGCATGCACTACATCCTCATCCACTAACACCATCACCATCACGCCTATCACTGCACGCCCCTGGCCCCCTGGCAGTCACCACCCCCACATCCAAGCACACGTCCCCTGTGTCCTCTCCCAGTGTCTGTGCCCCCTCCTCCCAAAGTACACAAACGCAAGCACTCAGACACCCAACAGCCATCCACCTCACAACAGCATTCAACCCATGCACCTGCACCCAAAATCAGCAGACACCTCCTACAACCACTTCCTCTTCTTCCACTCCCAAACCTTCAACCTCTTCTCGCCCCAATGTCCCTAAGAAGCTTTTCCTCTCCACCGTTGACCTCTTCCCTATCACTCACCCCCCTGTCCTTCACGTCAGACCAGGGTGGTCAGAACCCGGGTGAGCACCTCAGCCACCCAGTCCATGGCCACAGTAGTGTCGACAGCTACTCCAGGTGGGAGAGGATACCGGACACCAGGCAGCCACACTGAAAGGGTGCCTGCACCAGGTGCTACAAGGAAGGCCAAGGAGGCACCCCCAGATGCATCAAGGAAGGGCAAGGAGGCACCACCAGCTGCGTCAAGGAAGGGCAAGGAGGCACCCCCAGCTGCTACAGGGAAGTGCAAGGAGCAATCCCCGGCTGCTGACAGGAAGGGCAAGGGGCCTGCACCAGCAGGCAGGAAAGACAGGAGACCTGTTGCTGGGACTCATTCAGAGCTCCCACCACCAACCATGGGGGTTCCGAGGCTGCAGGGGATGGGCTGGAGCCTTCCCCCACCACTGCTAGCACTGCCACCAGCACTGCCACCAGCACCAGCCCGAGTAGGCAGCCGTCCGAGGCTGCAGGAGATGGGCTGGAGCCTCCCCCCACCACTGCCAGCACCCCCACCAGCACCACTGCCAGCAGCAGCAGCCCCAGTGGGCAGCCGTCCGAGGCTGCAGGGGAGGGGCTGGTGCCTCCCCCCCCCCACTGCCAGCACCGCCACCAGCACCACTGCCACCACTGAGCAGCCATCAGCACCGGCGGACAGTGTGTAGTCCTGCATCCATGGGCTGTTGTGCGGCCTGGCCCCTGCAAATCCTGTGGGTCTGACACCCAGGTGAGATACAGTGACCTTGCACTCACCAAGATCTGCATCACAGGGCACAATGCCCCTCCAGAACCAGTAGAAGAAGCCATCCACTCACCTCATCCTTCCCAGGATGAAGCACACAGGGCACAATGCCCCCTCCAGAACCAGTGGAGAAGCCATCCACTTACCCCATCCTTCCCAGGATGAAGCACACTGGGCACTATGCCCCCTCCAGAACCAGTGGGTCAGACACCCACTAGAGAGACTGTGGCCTTGCACTCCCCAGGACCAAGCAGTGGGCAAACCACCCACTAGAGAGAATGTGGCATTGCACTCCCCCTCCCCAGGATCAAGCAGTGGGCAAACCACCCACCAGAGAGACTGTGGCCTTGCATTCCCCAGGACCAAGCAGTGGGCAAACCACCCACTAGAGAGACTGTGGCCTTGCACTCCCCAGGACCAAGCATTGGGCAAACCACCCATTTGAGAGACTGTGACCTTGCACTCCCCAGGACAGTGCACAGGGGAGGTTTTCCCCTCCGGGACCAGTGGTGATGTACCATCTTCCTGCTGAGGTGCCCCCCCATTCCCTGTCCCCCTGTGGTGCCTGTCTATTTTCGTCCTGATGCCCCTGCAGTGTTCTCTCCGTGTTGTTGCAGGAGTGAGGTGGGGCCTTGGCCTATGTGTTGTGGTCCTGTGGCCCATGAACATTGAGGACTGGGCAGTGTCCCTACATTTGTAAATATGTATATACGTTTGGATTTTGATGTACTTATTTATAGTATTTTATTGTATTACACTCACTTTATTCAAATCATTTTGTCCTTGCATTATTCCTGAGGGGTACGGGGTAAATATGTTATGTTGCTGCATCTGGTTGTGTGTATGGTATTGGGGGGGGTGTGTTGCGTATGTGTGTGTCACTCTCTTTTTCCTCCCCCCTCCCTTGTGTGCTAGGCGGAAGTACCCACTGTGGTCGTCTTCGCCGCCATTGGTGTTCATAATGAAGCAGAAGGTAGACGAGCATGGGAAATATTTGCAGCTCAGGCTCAATGGCGTCGTGGTTGTTCCCTGAATCTCCACAGGTGAGTCCTTTGACTTCTGAGATCTGTTTCCGCCAGGCTTTTGATGTCGTTGGTACCGCCCCGGAAAAGGTGGCGGAAGGCCGGTCATAATAGAGTGGACGGTACATTGTCTTCCGCCTGGCTGTTGCCGCAGTGGTGCTTGTTGATTCCGCCCTGGCGGTCGGTGTGTTAAAGTGGCTGTCTGTCTGAGCGATTTCCACCATGGTCATATTCCCATACTTATTGCTGCCGGCCTGTTGGCGGTATTACCACCGCTTTATCACCGACGGCCAGGGTTGTAATGAGGGCCCTAGAGTCAAGCCAGATAGTTCACTTGGCTCTCCCTATGCATTTGCTGGCTTAACCACTACTAGTGTTCAGAAATACCACTTCCATTATAGGAATCAGAAAGCCCAAACATCATCATCCTGAAAAGACTAAAAGGGAGTGCAGTTGCAATCCCTTATTACATGATTGTGTTAACAGTAGTTGACAGTAGCTCTCTAGCTATCTTTCTGCTGTTTTCATTCTTGTTGCTGTTCAGACTATCTCTGTCTGCCGAGGTCTCCAGAACCTTCCATTTGAACTCTTACAAAGTGACTCCTGTCAGGGGGAAGGCAATATTCTACTGCCTTTCAACTTGAGGTGCAACTCAGAGAAAGGGAGGAGGTAAACTGGAATGGATATTATCACTATTGGATGAGGTGAGCATGTCTCTTAGAAATATGGGGCAAATCTGTACTTGATTACTTGCGGTGTCATAAAAGGAGCAGTATTAATTTGTAATGGTATCATAGAGCACTTTCCATGGCCCTTGTGAAGCCTAAAGCAGTTTTTCAATGTTAAGTGAGTGAGTAGCTACTCCTTAATTATGACTGATATAGCCATCAAAACCCTGACAAGTCATAGAGCACTTTGACTATAATCGGTTTCCTGGGTGACCTTTAGGTTGAAAGTCTGTGTGTAATAGTTGGCCTATGGGAGATATGTTGGGTGCATAGCACAAGGTTTGGATTTTACTGCTACAAGCTACTAAAATGTATAGGTAGGCCATTGACTATGCTAATATTTCAAGGGGATGTAGATGTAAAAGTACAAAAGGATTGATCATTCCCATACCCAGATTATGGCTAAAATCTGTCTTCTTTCTCCCACAACAAGAGGAAAGATCCGAGGGTTGCAGCATTTTCCCCTTCCCTCTTGGATGCAACTATATATTGAAACCCATGCCTGCCAAGGAATATGTTGCTAGAGAGCCTCCTAACCGAATAACTCACATAGGGTCTGATTATAAATTGAATGGAGAGATATTCCTGGGTGGGTTAACGCTCTGTTCAGCTATAACCGACCTGGTGTTCCCGCACCTGGATCTTCTAGGTGTAGGAACACTATATCTGATTTTCCTGGTTGCACAATGCAACCAGGTGTCATCTCTGATTCCCAAAAGCTTACAGACATTCTCCTCCAAAAACAGAAAGACATGAATCCCACATTTCTTTTAACTGGTATAAAACATGCTACATTGAAAAAAGGCTCAAACACAGCTAAGCAAGCTTATATGCACAATTATGAACTATGACACAAATATGATGTAAATTTGATGACTATAAGATGAACCTATCTGAAGATTGTCAGGAATCCTAAGGTGGGGAAAAGGCCTTCCAATAATTTAATAGTGGTAACCATAGTTTTGAAACTAGCACATTATAATGAGAATAATACAAATCAAGCAAGGCTTTGGTATTCACTCTTAACTTAGGTGTTTTGTTTTCACATAATATTTATAAAATTTTGATAAATGAATTACAATGTGATCATGATCTTGAACCACCTAAAATAAAGATTTGATAAAAAATCCTCTATTGAGTTTTTATTCTGGTAATATGATCAAAATGTGATTTTGGTACGGTCAGCCCTTTTTTAATTTGAAAGATCATGAAAGTGCAGGTACTTCAAGTCGAGAACATTATAAACTGGCGCACAACAAAGGCCAGAACCCTGAACAATATTTATTTACTCATGCAAGATTACATCCTCTACTGTATTTTAAAGAAGAAAAGCTTCCTGGGGTCTTAGGGGGTGATTCTAACCCCGGCGGTCTTAGACCGCCGGGGCCAGGGTCGGCGGGAGCACCGCCGACAGACCGGCGGTGCCCCGCAGGGCATTCTGACCACGGCACTTTGGCCGCGGTCAGTGCAGGAAAACCGGCGGTCTCCCGCCAGTTTTCCGCTGCCCCTTGGAATCCTCCAAGGCGGCGCAGCTTGCTGCGCCGCCGAGGGGATTCCGACCCCCCCTACCGCCATCCAGTTCTCGGCGGTCCGCCCGCCGGGAACCGGATGGCGGTAGGGGGGGTCGCGGGGCCCCTGGGGGCCCCTGCAGTGCCCATGCCACTGGCATGGGCACTGCAGGGGCCCCCGTAAGAGGGCCCCTAAATGTATTTCACTGTCTGCTGCGCAGACAGTGAAATACGCGACGGGTGCAACTGCACCCGTCGCACAGCTTCCACTCCGCCGGCTCGATTCCGAGCCGGCTTCATCGTGGAAGCCTCTTTCCCGCTGGGCTGGCGGGCGGCCTGAAGGCGGCCGCCCGCCAGCCCAGCGGGAATGTCAGAATTACCGCCGCGGTCTTTCGACCGCGGAACGGTAACCTGACGGCGGGACTTTGGCGGGCGGCCTCCGCCGCCCGCCAAGGTCAGGATGAGGGCCTTAGTCTCCTATTAGTTACTGAGATTAGAAAAGATATCCAATGTCTTGCTCAGATATTAATTAAGAGGCTTAATAACATTTTTCAAACCAACAGGCTAAATAATAGTTTTCACATGGTAATACAAGTACTAGATGGCATAGTTCATGATAAAGTTCTTTTCAATTCTTTAGACTCATTAGTACCCTGATTGATCTATTCTTTCCATGGGAAACTCCTACTGACAGTACTATTCAACCTTTATGCTGACAAGGCAGTTTATCTAACTGAGTGGGAGACAGGAGTCTTCTTTTCCCTTTGCTTTTTTCAACCTTGTGAAACTTCTAAAACAAAAGTGGAATTATAGAAAAGCCTTTGATTGATTGTCTGTTGGGCCATTTTAATTTAAAGCCAAATGTGAACTTTATGCAGATGGCATGATCACCTTCACTTCTAATTACCTTTCTGAACAGCTGTTTAGGAAAGGCCTAATTGACAAGTTAAATTAGATTTTAGGTTTTAGGATTTCAAATGATATATGTTAGGGGCATGTTTACTAAGAATTCACTCAATGCAATACATGAAGGCAAATTGTAATCCTGCATTGCATGGAGAGGAGACAGCCGAAATGTACCAGGTTTACAAAGATATTTTGCATTTCTGCTGTCTACTAGCACAGTCACACTGTGTGCTGCCTAGTGCCAATGCAGGCACCCTTGCACCATGGTGCAAAGTTGTCTGCTTTAAGGGAAGGATTGTTTTTGTTTAGGAAGGGATACCTTCTGCAGGAAGGGACATCTTCCTGCACAAAACAATCCTTAGAGGAATGTTCCTCTTTCTATGCATGATGCCCAGTGAATCACACATAGAAAGAGGAATTAAAAAGGAAAAATAAAGATAACTCTCTTTGTTATGCCTGGGTGGGGGAGGTGCACCATTCTGGTGCAATCCTGGGTTTACTGACCTAGTAAATTCTGGATTGCGTCAAACTCCATGGGTGGATCCACAGGAAAGCTATTGCTCTACCCATGGGAC
Source organism: Pleurodeles waltl (assembly GCF_031143425.1). Lineage (NCBI taxonomy): Eukaryota > Metazoa > Chordata > Amphibia > Caudata > Salamandridae > Pleurodeles > Pleurodeles waltl. Next base: position 882,743,263 of record NC_090437.1, read on the forward strand.
ACCTTCCCAACACAAGGTAATGCAAGGCAGCACTTTGTGCTGTGTTGTGTTACTTCTTCTTTTCAACACCATGCAAAGCGGTGCAAGTCACCCCTCGCTTAGCTTAGTAAATCCTAGTAAAGACTTAGTAAATCTGGGCCTAAATGTATTAGAATGTTGTAGAGTTTTAGACTATGCTTTCATAGGATAATCAAATAAGCCATTCCAGGTGTTTATGATTTGTTAAATTCTGAGTACTTTGTTCATATTTATTAGATTAATTTATTGCAATAACCCCCCTCCCCAATGTAGACATCAGTGATAAAATCAAGGTTCTTTCCAGGTTTCTCGGGCTTTAATTGAACAGATGTTCCCAGAGCTTTCTTAACCTTACCCTATGGTCAGTTTGCTATAACTCAGTTCATTGTAAGCGACGTATCACTGCATACCTCGTAGCCAACTACCTTCAAACCAAAGCTGAAAGTTGCTCGAGTCGCTAATGAAAATTAGATTGTTTTCACCACTGTGCTTAGTATAAATATCTCTGGAATAGTAATGATGTGATTATATCGTGAGGGTACCTTTACGTAAAGCCTGGGTTATTAGCATTATGACACATCTAAAGCCCAGAAAGTAATTGGAGAGATCCGTGCACCATCTATAGGTTTCTGATTGAAAGATTTCAAGTCACAAATGGTCATGGCCACTCACTCTTCGTTAGAAATAGTTAACTTTTGCAATGTACAAGCCCTGGGGACAATTTAAAAACTTCTGAATAAATAAACCCCAGAAAAAGAGAGAATTTTAGGAGGCAATTCATGGGTTTCCAAAACTCTAATTAATGCCATTCCATCCATTACATTACATTTTAGAGGAATAGTTGAAAGCCCAAAATTCTAATTTGTATTGCCCTAGACGTCAGATTATACTTACTTATTTTGTATTTCTATATTCAACTATTTTTGTAAAGCATTACCTTTAGCCTTATGGTCACTTCAGAGTTCTAGATAAGAAAAGCTTTTATCATGTGAAGGGACGTTACAAGCTTTGAAGGGGGGTTAATATGTCATTGCTTGTTAAAACCTCCGTGAACATTTAATACATTTACAGAAAAGCAAGAAAAGGCCTGTTTTCAGGTTTTTCCTAAAGCACTTATAGTGTATTTTTATATCATAGGCTTGCGCTAAGGGACCTCTGAGAGTTATCAATCTATGTATAAGCCATTTGTAGGGGCAGATTTGGTGTAAATCTGTTTAGTAGTTTTTTAGAAATTTAACGAAATCCATATTTGTATATCTCTGGCCGCAATGACTTTGCAAATAATGTTGAGCTCATGCAGTGGAATGCACAGCACTGATTGGCTGCCAATGCTTCAAACCAGAAACAGTTGGTAGCAATCTTGGGACTCGGTTTCAGCCGAGTCCCACAAAAGGAGTTAAAAAAAAAAGACAAGGTGCCATGGTAGAGTCACCCTGTCCCCTTAGCTCTGGTGCTGGGGTCCCAGAGGGACCCCACCTTGGTTTAAAAAAAACACTTAAAAAAAAAAAATTGCTGTGATTTCGCAACGATGTCGCAAATTCATAGAAATGTATTTTTAAAAAACAAGCACTGGCTCCTGAGCTTGTTTTTTAGAAGCCCTCGGGTAGGCCAGGTCCTGGAGGCATTCACATTTTCTATGGGGGGGTGCGTGCCCTCTCCTCACACAGCCCCGGGGACCACCACCTCCCTGGGGGCTAATGACTAACACAATGCAGGGTGGCCACACACCCCCCAAACAGCTCTGGGGACCACCATCTCCCCAAGGCTCAAGACTAACGCAATGTGGGGGGCTGTGACCCCCTCCCAGCCTCGGGGACTGCCACCCTCCCGGGGCTTTAAAGTAATTTGATGGGGTGGGCTGTGCAGCTCCTCCACTGCCCCGGGGACCGCCACCTCCCCAGGGCACTTTTCAAATAGATTGCAGGGGGGGGCATGCACCCTCCCGCAGCCCCAGGGATCACTACCTCCCTGGGCAAACAAACAAAACTAAAAGGAGACCATTGCAGACCCCAAGCCCCGGGACCACCACCTCCATTGGGCTATTGTAGTTGGAGGTAGGATGCACAGCTCCCCTCGTGGAGCCTACAGTGGCCCTAGGGACCACCACCCGCCAGGGCCGGCTCCTGCTATGTTCTAGGGTGCCCACCCCAGGGACATAGCTGTTTGCTGTGGCTTGGCGGCAGCTTTACAGCTAACACTCTGCTTGCAGCGAGGGAGAGCTGTTAAATAGCTCTCCCTCGCTGTAAGAAGAGGTTTCCTATGTCTCCCGGCCTGCAAAGGTGCAGGCAGGGAGACAGAGGAAACATTGCGTTCACAGAGCAATTCTGGCTCCTGTAGGAGGCGGGGAGCCAGCTGGGACCGTGGGGGCCTTCAGGCTCCCTCCAAATTCCCCAACATTGATACTGGGTGCACTAGAGGGCATCTAGTTCAAATGGCCAGACCCCAGGAAATGGGGTCCCCGGGCCGAGATCATTATTGAGGAGGGGGGACCACTTGCTCCCCCAAAAACTTTAGGCCACGCCTCGGGAGATCAGCCTGGGGGCCCCCCCCTAAAAAAAAAAAAAATTTGTTTAGGCCAGGCCCCAGGGATGGGCTCCCCGGGGCTGAGATCAGCCTGGGGGGTGGGGGGTATGCGCCCACCCCTCCAAAAAAATATATATATTTACGCGGGGTCCCAAGGAATAGGGTTCCTGGGGCTGAGATGGGCCTGGGGAGGGAGGGCCATGCTGGGTTGGGTTGTTATAGGGGTTGGCCGCAGGGACTGGCCACAGGCCAGGCCCTGCGGCGAACCCCCGCTGCGCACAGTTGGGTGGTTATAGGGAATGGCCACAGGGGCTGGATGCAGGCCAGGCCCTGCAGCCAACCCACACGGCCAAAGGTTGTGTACAGCGCAGTGTTTGGCGGTTATAGGGGTCGACCACAGGGTCTGGCCTCAAGCCAGGCCCTTTGGCCAACCCCAGCCACACACGGCCGAGGGTGGTGGTTGGATTAACATATAGTAATGAAAATTGCTTTGGGGAAAACAAATTGAAATAAATAGAATTAAAGAAACCATAGAAATTCACTTAAAAAAACAAAGGTTACAGGGACATTATAGTTAGGCTCACATTTTAAATGTACAAAACTATAGATATTCACCTATATATATATATATATATATATATATACACATACATACATATACATGCACTATGTGTGTGAATATATATATCTATATCTATGTAGGTATATATATATATATATATATATATATATATGTATAGATCTATATATGTATATATTTATATATATATGTATATATATATATATATATTTAACTTACCACTTAAACTTTTACCACATACCGCATATGCCTTTACAATGAAATGTTCGTTGTAAAGGCATGCGTGGTAAAGGCATATTTGTGGTAAAAAAAATTGTTGAAATGGAATGCGTGGTAAAGACGCAAACGTTTTAATGACCGCAGGATAAATGCGTGGTAGTGGCATGCATGGTTCTGTCATACAACCGTCCGATAGGAGTGAAGCGTGCAGAGTCTTGGATTCCACACCACCCTGTCCACGGGCACTCGCAGGGGCTCAAGTCCCTATCAGGTGAGTCAGCTGCATGCAGACTCATCTGCTGCACTCGCTTACTCAACGGGGTCAGACCAATTGCAGTCCTCATTGCTCCTGGTGACCTACAGGTCACACCAATCACAGTCTACTGGCCTGGTCAACATGGCACAAGTATTCCCGGTAGTACCTCCTGGCATATGGGGTTGCCGCACAACTGCCACACAAGGCCTCAGCTCTTACTGCATGACAGTCTATACCAAGGTGACCCTTCCTGGCAAATGGGGTTGCCTCAACAATACTTCTCAGGGTTTGGCCCTTACGGCACTGCAGTCTTTACCACAGTGGTCCCTCTTGGCATACGGAGTCACCATAATGTTACCACGCAAGACTTCAGCCCTCACAGCATGGCAGTCTTTTTCCATAGCTATCTTCACAGCGGTCCTCTCTGGCATATGCTGGTTTCCGACTCAGTCCTCCATGCGGCAACAACCTGATGCCTGCAGCAGCCATTTCCTCACACCTTGCACATGGAGTCCACTCAATAGGGCTCCCCACTAGACCTTGCTCCCTCAATGATGTCCTCTTTCTCACAGGGCACACTGGTCTTGGCCAGCAGGCAGACACTGGTGCTCCAGGCTCCAGAGCAGGTGGTCTTGGATTCCCTGGGTGATGTCTCATCACCCAGCTGGGAGACTAGCTGGCCTTGGCACCCAATACTGCTCATAGGCAGAAGTCTTGCAGAGCTTCCCCGCCTCAAACCCTTCATCTGGCTGATGGCAGATGACAATTTGTGTCCATTTCCAGACACCAAATATGATTTAGGGTCTGAGTCTTTGACATTTTATGTTGGGGTTCTTCATGCTCCTCTGACCCCTCTTCCTCTTGAAAAGCAGTCTGTACAGGAGGGATGTCTCTGAAGCTGCTACACACGCCATGGGAGTGACTGGAGTTCACACCTGGATGTCAACAACAGTGATATGTACATCAAAAGGTTAGCCAGGGCTCACAGCCCTACTCTCTATCATTTTCTTGTGAGCCCAATCTCTCTCCTGAGATGTGCCAAGTTCCCTTCCTTGTGACCTCTCACTGAATCAAAGAGCAACCTTTGAAGTGTAAAGGGAAGGCCTTGTCCTGCCCTCCCCAGTGTGTGTGCCACCGAGCTTACAGTAATGCAGCAATCCACAAATCTGTTTGGGGTGATTTCTCTACCTCCACTCTGTTTCATCATGCAGGCCTGGGTCTCCCAAAATGGAACACAGGACCCTCCATGTATTGTACCATTCATAGGCACACACAAATCCAGTGCATGTATGCAGCATACACCCACTGCACAGTGTTGTATCCTGTAATGTACCACTCAGAGGCCCACAGACATCCAACATGTGCATTTAACATGCATTTACTCTACCACTCATGTATTGCACCACTCACAGGTACACATACATCCAGTATGTTCATCTAACATGCATGCGCTGTATCGTTCATGCACTGCACCATTCAAAAGTACACATACAGCACGTGCAAGCACTTAGCCTGCACACACTACACAGCACTACATTCTTCAGGTACTGTACCAGTCATAGGCACATGCTCCTCCAGAACATGCACACACTATGCTTGCACTACTCAGTACTGCATTATTCCTTTACGGTATCCTCCCCAAGCACATGTACACCAGGTAGAGGTACAACACTTCTGATCTGCGCATAACTGCACACCAACCCGATGTAGGCCAAGTGTGCTTAAGCACACAGCAGTAGACAATTTAAAAAGCGAGTGAGCACACAGATCTCACTCCAGTGACACAGGTTAACAAGCATTTGCAATGCAACGGGTTTCGCATTTGCTCGAGTTAGAGCTACTAGCATTGTAAACTCCTAACCGGACTTTTCTTGCCACACAAATTAAAAGAAAAAAAAGCAGCAGGATTGCGCTATGTAAAATGCAGCGCAATCGCGCTGAAATTGAAAGCGGAAAAACCAAGATCGATCACGCTATATAAACCCCATGGTTTTCATTAGTTTACTGGTGCTGTGTAGGTGGGCTAAACACCGGAAAAGGCATGACGTATGCATGCCTTTCACAAATGAAAGCAAGTGGATTTTAAAAGGCAAGCCCCCAAAGCCAATGAAAGTGACTGACATGACATGGGCGTGGTTAGAAGCCCAAAGAGAGATTACAGCAGGGGACGTAGCACTTTGCGCTCGCTCCTAAAAAGGACCTGTTCACTTCTACTAATCACTACACGGTACGCTGTCACCACCGCACTGGTGTTGCTTAACTCCTGTCGAAGGCAGTACTTTCCACCACAATGAACTAGAGCTTTGGGTACCCTCCCGGTCCAACAAAACCACAATCCATGGGACTGGCCTATGTCTGTGCACGCACGTATGATCTGTGTTTCCCAGTGACAGCAAAAATCAACGTTAGGGATCCAGTCATCTGTTCAGCTGGACATTCAGGAGAGGGGTGCTCTTCCATTACCTTGAAGAGGACTTTTCCATCCCATCAGTGCCATTAAAGGAGGTGGCTGGTTCATTTTTATCGAGCTATTTTTTCTGAAACAACTTTTTGTGAAGTTAATAACTGTTAAATGTTGTTAATTGGTTGCAGATGAAATGTATTGCTGTTTGGATATGCGAAAATCCAGTTATGGATTGCTCTCTGGATATATTTAGAATACCTATGAATATGTGGAGGTTCGAGTAAAGCTTTGGCAAATATGTAGATCTGCTGAGTTTCTTGGCTGTCCCTGATTCTCTCTAGAGGCACTAGACACTTGAATACCACACAAGAGCAGGAATAGGAAACAGGAAGGGGGGGAGAAGACACAGTTGTTACCATGTATTTTTGTCGGTAACACCCAGGGTAGAGTAGCATCTGCTTTGCGGATAGGCCCAGTGCTGATCCACTACACATGGCCTTCGCATGGCAGGAAGTCTCACCAGTAAGAAAAAGAAGAAGGGGCTTCTAAATATCAATGGGCAGAAGGGGCTGATGAAGGAACTAAATTGTGCATGAGAATCATGTGACTGACAACCATCAGCATCTGTTCCAGAGGCATCATATATTTTGTCAGTATTACGAGCATCTCTATTTCTTCACTCCAATTTATTCGTTTTTATATTTTATTACATATTGTAAGCATTTCAGCCCCAGAGTAAATGTATTCGGCGCCAAGTGTTTAGGCCCTCATGTAAATTTCGGAACCACCAGACTCCGACAGGGAAGAGAATGGTAGCTTTGGGAAACTGGCTAATGTAGAGTCGGGAAACTACAATCAGGTAAACTTCTGGGCTTTGATAAGGATGAGATCTCATTCTGTCTGGTGTATGTGAATAATGCCCATCCATTGCCATCTACCTCTTTCTCACAATAATTTAGTCTTTGTTCCTTACAGCATCTAAGATCCAGTTACTGGAGTATGCCCTTAACTGCTCTGGGGACGAGACAGACATCTGTGCCCCCTTCTAGGAACCCTGGGGCACTGTGGAATTATAAAGCAAATGCACATTTTGAACCAGCACAATCACAATGGGGTTGGGTGGAATGGCTTCTTGGAAAAGAGGGAACACTTTGACATTGTGCCACCGCCATTTTACAGATGTGAATGAAGGGTCTTCCCCCTGCAAACAACTGCAGTCATGCACTAAACCTGCATGCAGGGGGGTGCCTTCCCCCTTCTGAAAGAGGTCAAAGCTTTTCACGCAACGGGTCTGACTTTCAGTAATGGACTCTCCTCAGCTCAGATGTGAACTGCCAGAGTTCATGCCTACTTTGAGGCCAGGGCATTTTTTGTATAATCAAGCACATCATGCTCTGGTCTGCGCCTCGCTGACCTAGTTAAATGTGCACTGTGACACAAACAGGGGCAGTGTGCCCTATATGCAATTTTGACTCATGTGTCCAAGGTTTCTTAGGAGCCTGCCAAATTCCTGGGTTGCTGAATACTAACGCTTTCTACTCTTGATTTCACCTCATGTGTTGTTCTTTCACCATCCTACAATTCCAGTTTCCTAATTTAACTCTTGCAGGTTCTGCTTTCTCCCTTTGCCATTGTTTTCCTACCTTACTCACTTTTCATCTTCACCTCTTGCTCTCGATCAAACTTGTATTACTAAAAATACGTCCTGGTCCTCCAAATGAGAGCTGATATCCACCACCTGCATAACTGTAGTGCTGCACTCACCTAGTTTAAGAATTAGATTAGGACACAGGGTGTTCCAATAGTTATCGTAGAAATTCATGACCAAAGTCACAAACTGCACTAAATAGTATGTTTAGTAGTAGTACAACAGTTCTACTCACGTACTACAAATGCTTTTTGCAAACCTTCATGAGGAGCTCCCCACCTTTGCCTCTCCTATCTTGTCCAAGGGGAGTTCTCCACACCTGCTGAGAGGTCTATTCACAAGGTGGTATATGTTTTAGTTTTGGTCAACTGCGAACCCTCAGAAAAGCGCTGAACTGCTTACCTTCCTTCGCACGAGGCGCGGTACTGCAAGGTTTGAATCTGTCATATCTAGACTATGGGAATTCACTTTATCTTGGAAGCCACCAATCAGTGCTAAAAAAAATTCAGAGGATCCAAAATACAGCTGCTCGGATTTTCCTGGGACTACCAAAATATCATTCTTTCTCTACTTCACTAGCAGCATTACATTGGCTACCAGTACACAAAAGGGGACAGTTGAAGGGGCTATGTTTAGCACATTGGGCTTTGAACAGAAAGGGACCACAAATGTTGCAACATCTCATACGTCCCTATTGTCCTGGTAGAACATTGCGTTCTGCAATTCAAGGTTTTCTCACTGACCACAAAATTAACAAAGCCAGAAGTGGAGGACGTTCATTCTCATATCTGGTCCCTATACTATGGAGCACTCAGGAAGAACAAGGATGAACTGAGTTTCTGGAAACAGCTTTAGGCATTTCTGTTCATCTAACATGTATAGAATTGAGCCTGACAAGACCCAGAGCACTGGAAGGCCATTTGGGTCGTAATGCACTATAGAAGTGCTGAGGATAGAATAAAATAGTATTAAATGTGGGGGACCCTGGGGAAGTGGCTGGAAAATGGAGACTACTTACTGCTAAATGGTAAGGTGTTAGGGAGAAGTAAAGAGGGATGTAAGGAGGAGCTGGGTAAGGAAGATGCAAATACAAACATCTACTCACAAAAGTGGAAGCCCATTGCTATTCAAAACCTGTACTTCTAAAGCTACTACAGCCAGAAAGGACACTCAAGAGGTGTAATGTACTCCAGCTCATCCAAAATTATTTTCTTCAAATAAAATAAATTAACATTATTATGAATCACAAATAATTAAATACAAATGTAAAACTTTTAATTAAAAAATAAGATGTAATGAACATTTATTATTTAAATTGTATTAAGATGTACTAAATGATAAATATAAAAATGATTATGAAGTTGGATTTTTTTAAATTATCCTGAATAATAATTATAAAATAAATCAAGGTTTATATATTTAATCAGCTTTAAAACACTTGAACCAATGAGTTAATATGTTATAACATTTCGGTTTGTTAGTTTATGGTTAATAATAATTATTTTAAGTTATTTATATTTTTTATTTTATGTTAAAATATTTGTATTATGTTTTTATGATTACTAAATTTTAATATTTGTTTCATACTTTACTGCAGTGAGATCTCCGTCCCGCGGTGAAGACCTCAATCTGCTTGTGTAAAGTTACTAGTAATAATCCTGTTCTGTCAGGCTCCACCCCCAGTTTTAAGGGAGTGAAGACACAAATGTGGTGAAGTCTTATTAACGCAGTACCCATTCTAGATTTCACAGTACAGCGGGAAACTTCTTTAGTCACACATGACAACAGGTTCAGTTGCGGGCCACACCAGTACATCCATAGGATACTCCAACAGGTGCATGGGTCGTCCTTGCTGAGCACTGGTTTTAACTGGAACATGTCAAACCAAAACTCCTAGTGTCACAGCAACATTCCATGCAGCATCATACTCATGGTGGTGCGGGAACAGAGAGAACAAAACGAAGTATGGAGAACTCAGTAAGTCTGCACCTAGTAGTAGATGTACACTTGAAAATGCTGAACATCAAAGAAGTGTAAACTTACTACTAGGTGCAGTAATAGGTTTACACATGAATAAATGTGCACTTGTAATTGTACCTTTGTGAATAAAGTCCTCAGTGCACAGTACCATGTATTGTAGACTCATTTGTGACTGTGCGTATTCGTTACAATGTGACAATCCATTTCTTGCACTTACCTGCACCTCACACTCGCACGGTGTAAGAAAGTGCATCAATATGAGAATTGTTGACACAGTTTGTATGCAGCAAGGCAAGACATTTATTTAAAAAGACATATTTAGTCAATTGAGTAAATTGACATATTTAGTCAATTGAAACATACTGTCATATAAAAGGGTGCTGTATACAGTGGGTAAGGTATACACCCATCTCATAGGATTAGGAAGCCAGGTGTAAAACTGCTGTGAGTGGGAAAACCACAGCTATCTACATTATGACTTAAATAGTTCACATTATAGTAGTAGGAGAATGGCTATCTGCCGAAGGCATTCTTAAATTAGGGCCACGTTTGCAAAACGACTTAAGTGACTTGTGTTTTTCTTACCCTGCGTAGAACCACAGTGCAGATTAATGTTATCATCGTCAGACCCATATATATTCTGTTAAATATCAAGACACCTTCGTCAGAAGGGTCCGGGCGACATTGTACACATCTTCTATAAAACGGTGCACGGCTTCTAGAAACTGATGTGGTGTAATGCAGTGTACTGGAAAAATAAGGGTTGAATCCACGGCTTAGTGTGGGCCAAGTCCCGCCAGTTCTCAGATTCGGAAGTAAGTTAAAATGGACATTGAAACGGGTCTCTATTGGGCCCTATATTTCTGTCCTTAACTTTACTAGCAAAAAACGGGTTGAATACTAAATAATGAACGTGACAAACCTTGAGGTAATCCATGTCAGCGATTTAGTTCCTGGTTATATTACCCATGTTTTACTTAATCTTGCATTCCCTAAGAATGTTAACTATTGCCACGATGTTGAGTTTTTGTGTTTTTTGGTGTATCATAATACCCTTATATAGTGCATTCTTTAAACTGAGTGGCCTCCAGGTGTTTATTAGGGGCCACAATTCAGCACTCTGGATTTAAGGGTAAAGGCAGTCCAAGTTTCTTACTGTGCCTGTAAGTGCGTCAAAAGATGTTGAGAATTCATGTTCATCCTATCCTTGGCCTCTCTGCAGCGTGCACAGAGCAATGGTCACGTATTTCAGTTGCAGTTGTGATTCTTTGCAAATGTATTTGAAGGAGGTACGCAGTTGTCAAAATATTGACAAGGTGAAAGTAAAAATAAATATAGTGCTTGCAGGTGAGTGGGTGTGTTGTGTATGGTGAGTGGTGACATGAAGGAGATGTGAGGAAGGGCCTTCAGGAAAGAGTGAAAATAGGGTGCTGAAGAGAAAAGAGATGGGGTGGCAGATATGCAGATGGATGCAGGGACATCTTAAATATTTTGGGGACCCTGGACCAAATATAATTTGTGGCTTCCTGATTGGAACAACTCTGAATTCATTATCCATTTTTAGTTCATTCACGCCCTCTTCAACTATTATCGGATCATTGACAACCCTCTTCATTGGCCAGCCCACATCTGGCCCAAACATAGAACAATCTCTCTCTTGTTTACCGGTACCAGAGAAGCAGAAAAATGAGTGGCTTTAACAAGTATGCTACATGTGGAGCACTGGACTGGGGCCTAACCTTTAGAGTCTGTGCATTCAGAGGGTGTTTTGTTTGTTACTGGACTCCCATCCCTGCCCTGTGTGAACAAAGATTCTGCGTCAGATGGCACAAGGCTGTGATTGCACTGTCTCCACATCGACAGTAAAGTCTTGGAAGGAGCATATAATGCCACTCTGCAGAGCAGATTGATCTGTGGCCTATCATTGAGCTCTGCCTCGGCACAAGTGGTCTCTAGTTCCACTAGAACTAGTTTTCTGACCAAGTAACCCTTCTATCCACAACGTGGGCTGTACCTAGTCTGTCAGCACCATTCGTGCATATGGTGGTGATGGGTGCTTTTGTTTTTTGCACTGCATGTGCTACACAGGATTGATATTCGGAGTCAGATGGCAGCAGGCTATTATTGCACTGGTCTGCAAGCAGCTCCAGAAGGACGATGCAATTGCAGAGGGAGCACACAATTCCAATGTTTACTGTACAGTAAGTTTCACATGCAGCAGAAAGGCAAAGGCATGTGTAGTTGGGCTAGGCTTATCCACTTCAAAAAGTTAAAGCACTTGCTGGATCTGACCAGCATCTTATAGGTATCGCTCTTTATCCCTCACTGTCTCTTAGATGGAGGCCTTGCTGGCTGGACAGCCAGGTCTGGCTCAAACAATATAAAGAAAGTAAGTAAACAAATGAGTTAATTTCACAGTCTAGCACAGTCCTGAAAACTTAATGATGGCTCTCCCTGAAAGGTGGGGGCCATGGGCCAGAGTCCACTTAGCTCATGCCTTACAATTTCTCTGGGTGGAGGAGATATAGAGAGAACAAGCATTTGTTATGCAACTGGTCTCGCATTTCTCCGAGTTAGAGCTATTAGCAGTTGTAAACTCCCAACCGGACTTTTCTTGCAACATTAAATGGAATAAAAGAGCGCAATCGCGCTGCTACAGTTCACTCGTAGTGAAACCTATCGCCAAAAGTGCAATTATCTACGTAACCGTCAAAAGTGCAATTAACTATGTAGCAGGGTCGATGTCATGCAAAGCACTCTACTTCTGCCATGCGAGATCGCGCTCCGAAAAAAGATAAAAAGTAGTCCACAAACCGGTTGGAAAACAGCGACCCTCGCATGTTTTCAGTACCTGGTCGCTGCGCTCGAGGAAGGCTAACCACCGGAAAAGGCATGACGTATGCATGCCTTCCACTAATGAAAGCAAACAGATTTTAAAAGGCAAGCCCACGAACCAATGAAAGACACTGATGTGACATGGACGGGGCCCGAGCCCTTTTCTAACTACGAAAGCATCTCACACGTTTGACCCTATAAAGGGTGCACATGTCTAACATAGAATGAACATAATAGGAGTGATTGAGACACTCTGAAGACTTTAACTGCTTTCAGGAGGCTCGGTAATGTTTAATTCACATCCCTGGAGCTTCAGAATTAACAAATTTTCACTATTTTTTTTTTACTCATTTACCTTAAACTGAGGTTTTAGGTGTATGTCAGTTTTTGTGAGATATATCCAAATGCAATAACAGAAAGCTTGAAGAGGTCAGTTGGCACACTGTCAAACCACAAAATGTAGTTGTAGTGTTTAAGCCACACCAGTGATTAATTTGTAAGTAGTAAGGTGCCGGTGCCCAAAGCCCTCCTCTTAAATATGCGGCTGCTGCAATTAAATGTGCCATCACTAAATACTGAGGCAGCGCAAACCTGAAGCCATCTCGGGCCTCTTTAGTCCATTTACAGACACTCCCTGCCCCTTCAGCTGACTATTGCAGCTTTCTGCTTTCTAACTTTGTGACGCTTTTTTGTTTTTCTCTTCCTCCATCTTTCCATGTGTGTCTTTTGCTCGCAGTAAATGGTTGAGGCAGAAAGCTAAGCGCCGGCCCTAAAAAATAAGTGCCGGTGCTCAGCACCGGAAACAACAAGCACAAATTAAGCACTGAGCCACACTCTTATTTACATACGCTACGCCCCTTTTAGAGACCCCCGTTTCTTGCACCCGCTTAAGGCCCTGGCTGACCCTAATTTCAATTAGAAATTGTACTAGTTGGCATTTGTGCATTTATGTTTGTCCATTCGCTTCCAACACCTGCCAGCTATATAGGACTCTCCCTCTCCCGTCCCAGCGGAGCACGTCTGCACAGGACAGAGGGTGTGAAAAGGCCAATCTGTGGCACCTGTGAGCTTCGTTAGTACCTCGAATTGAACTCCCTGGACAACTTGAAAGAGCTCCGAGCCCAGCACCCCCGCCCTGCCCACAGCCTCTTGCAGGCCTGGCAGGCAGAAGGAATGAAGGTTATCAGCTCTGGAGGTGGCAATGATTTACAGCGTGCAGCCGCCGGGCCAGGTAAGGTTATCCAGCATCTAAAGAATGTGAAACTGTGTTCTCATGCTCTTAGGGAGGAAGCAAGATAAGAGCGCCTCTCTGAAGCAAAAGCAAAGGCAAACGAAAGAAGCTTGTAAGAGATATGCCCGGCCTTTTTAAGTACTTTCTCCCTCAGGAAATTTACCGGTAGGAGGAACGTCATTTTAAAATGTAAACAAATAGTCCTTTACAAATTGGAGGGAGGGGGTAGTCAGGTCCTGGGAAACACTAATTCTAGCTTAAACGTAAGTGTCTTTTGTGCCTCTCCAAAGAGTGCTTTGATGTTTCTTTCATGCGTTGTGATGCCGTCGATATTCTGGCTTGCTTGATGTTGCCCGTTTTGTAAGCGTGGCTTACTGCAAACGAAGGCCGCGCAGAGTGGGACCACCAGAAGACCACTGTATCCTTACAAGGGGATGAAGAGCAGACCTGGCACGACCAGTGAAGAAAAGCGTTTTCTGGCATTTTATCTGACCATAAGATTTTAGCATGCTAGTGGAAGGTTAGATAACCTACAAAAATCTATGCCGTGTTACGGGTATTATTTTTACAGCGCACCTCTGCCACAGATGTTGCGTCTATGCGCTAGTAGACTGTCTACGTGTGGTGTTTATTGTTCTGGGCTCTTTGGAGTGTGTGAAATCGCGTTGGTCTGAGAGTCTCGTGAACCTGTTCCACAGACCTGTTGCAGCTCGTTTAGTCTGCTTTGTTAGTGCTTTTAAGAACGATACATTGCCACTGTATGGCCATTGCTACTAAGTGGTAGGAATGAGAGGGTGGTGGTGCCAGTCTACGGACCTCGTGTAAAAGAAGCTGGTGACAATACCCATATCAGATTGTAATGGCCTTTTGAGTTGATTGCACACACGGAATGTTTTGTAGTGGTTAGCTTCACATTGCAATGCACACATTCAATGCCACCCAATGTCCACTGACCCCGAAGGACATCCTAACCCTGGAATATATCACTTGAATTGCCATTTGGAACCCCAGTTCAACGGGGTGCCTGTCACATATTCCAGTGTTCCAAGGATACTGACTCAGTATTGCTAGATGGCTGGGCTTCCCAGATCAGGTGTATCAGTTTGCCTGTCGCCAATCTGTACCTAAGATACCCTGGTCCAGGACACTACTCACCCTCCACAGGAGAGTAATAAACTCTGTGGTGGTATTTGAATATAATTAGTTTGAACGAGGAAGGGATTACCAACTGTCTAGCAGCTCTTTTAGCCTCAACCACTCCTCGACCTCTAATGGTCTAAGATCAGATGCCAACCAAACACCCAGTGACACCATAGGGTCTTGTCCATTGACCACCGAAGTTTTATGCAAAGGGGAAATTCCTTTTCCCCAATTTCTTCCATTGTGCGTTTAGGTTCCAGTGGATTACAGTCCGGAATTGTGTCTGGGCCTGTCCCCAGGGCCTCCAGTGTTTGCTGCAATTCTAGATAAAAAAATAACCGGGATCAGTTCAGTTCATATTCATCGCTCAGTTGTACAAAGAATAGCATTTATGACTATGTGCCCGGATATCACCCAGAATGGAGATACCTAGCCTGTCCCATTTATTGAATCTGTGAAGCTGCACTGATTCATTCAAACCAAGACCCCAATCACAGAGGTATTTCCCTTGTGATTGTCCTACTAAACCCCATCCACCCCAGTGCCTTGTGCCAACTTTCAATCGCTGTAGCTTTAGGCGTCAGCCAGGAACAAGGGGCCCAATGAACAAACCTCGCCAACACCGGCCTTGTGCCTGGGTCCTCCCTATCTCCAAAGATTTAATTATTGATCAGAAACATGTCCGCTGACCAATTGTATAATTGCATGTCACTGGCTCCTGTCCCCCATCAAATGGCAGATCAATGCATTCCCTATGTGCTACTTTCGGGGGGGGGGCTCCCCAAATGTAACTGTTGATACTGACATGTAGTGTGGAGAATCATCTCGGTGGCATCTTATAAGAGCAGTTTTAAAGGATATATAACACCAGCAGCAGAGCAATAATCCTAAATAAGGCAACACTTCTCAACATATTTAAAGGCAGCATGTTCCAAAGTGTCATGTGTCATTAGATTTTAAGGTCCATGGCCTCCTATTCTTAAAGTGACAAGACTGACTCATCACCTTACAGCCCTTCACCTGTTTACAATTACTTGAACAATGATTTGTGGATAAAGAAATTTATGCAAGGTGGCACATTTCGGTTTGTCAATACTAAAAAGACACAGAAAACCGTTTTTTTTAAATTTACTCAACACGTCAAACTCAATTTTCAAGTGCAAAGAACCCACCCATTCTTTCGCCAAGCCACGCCACAAACAAAGAGGTATTGGAAAATCACCAGCATCTTGCACTACTTTAGAAGATATGAATCCATTGGCACTTTCTGCACCTATGTAAGGATTTGACCAACTTTAATATTTGCCCATTTATTATTGCACTAAACAGGACAACACATTGGGCTACAATGCATTCCGCACACGCAACCTCTGGGGCTGTCACACAAAATATACCACTGGTGTGTAGTCTTTTCTAAATATTCATGGGTGGAAAGAGTCCTAGCTCCTCAAAGGCTAGCACTCACCTAATGCACTGTAACCTTCAACTCTGAATACAATAAACAGAGGCCAAAGCAACTAACCTACTTTAAACTAATGAGCAGCTCAGAAGGGAAGGGAAAAAACCCTGGTAACAAAAATGTAATCAGTATTGGAGCCTATTCCCAGGCCCATGAACGTAGGTATGCCGGGGACCTGTTCCAAAGGACTTTTGGGGAGAAATTCACAAGAATAAAGTTAGCAATCAGAGCATTTGATAAATCCCCCTGAGTGGTATGCTTCATATGAACCTGATCCTCAAAACAGGCATCTGAATCTTTAGAGTGGTAAAGCTCCTTACAGGGATGTAAATTGAAATCTCCCATTAAAATCAACACCACATACTGAGCAGAATGGGAAAGATAAATCAATTCTAGAAACGTTCCTACTTCAGAAAAAATATTTTTATCTTAACCATGAATGGGATTTTAGATATTAATAGAAAGGATGGATAAATGATGGCCAAGGGACAAACAAAACTCCAGAGAGAAAGGGGGAGAACAAGGGAATCACTTTGGGGTTAGAGACCAGACCTAATTGAACAAAGGTGACTAACCCCCCTTTGGCTTGTCCACTTTGAGAGGGGATACCTGTAGGAAGCTGACCTGGGGTGTGGTGAGCACCTATGGTGTTATCACCTTATACCAGGTCCAAGTATCCTCTATTAGTGAAGTGTAGGCAGTGTCTAGGGAGCCAGGCTCTCTAGAGGTAGCTGTAGATGAGCAGCCAAGACCTATCCAGGAGACATTCAAAGCTTCTGCAATACCACTATAGTTACACAGCACTTATACACACGAAAGATCCACACAGTGTTACAAAAATAAAGGTACAAATACTAGAATGCAGATTAGGCAATCCCCCAACTGGAGGTAAGTAAACACACTATTATATACACATTAGCAATCAGTAAATAGCAGAGAAAGCAAGAGGCATTGGTAAAAGTAATAGCAAATAGTGCGGGCCCTAGGGGAGGGCCAAACCATATACTAAAAAAGTAGAATGTGAAAAGCGGTCGCCCACCCAAGGAAGTGGAATCAGTAGAAGGGAGCTGGAGGAACTAGGAACCCCAAGAGGTGAGTACCAGAGTGACCCCCAGCGATCAGGAGAGCAGAGTAAGTACCTGGTTTTCCCCAAAACGAACAGTAGGAATTTGGAAAAGGATTATGCAAGACCCGACCAAGACTGGAAGAACCCAAAAGTGGATCCTGACAGAAGAGGACCTGCAAGCGAAGGGGACCAAGTCCAATTCAAGTTGGAGTGTCTGGTTGTGAGAGGAACCACTAACCATCCTTCTGTGGATGCAGGACATGGTCGACGGTGGACGAAGAAGATCAGTAGTGTATCACAGGAGCTGAAGAGAAGTCCCAGAAGTGATGCAAGTAATGTCCCATGTCAGCGTTCGAGATGCAGTCAGTCAGTGGTGCTGAAAATCCACCAACAAGCCTTGGCAAATGCAAGAGTTGGAGAAAAAGGTGTGGCAGGCTAAAGAGGACCAGCAAGGCCCAGGGGACTCACCCCAAAGAGGGGAATCTGCGGTGACCCTTAGAAGTTGAGAGAGTCACAAGAGGAGGAGACAGCCCCAACAAGGCAACCGACTGGCAGCAGGCACAGGAATTGCAATGAGGCACACTCAGCACACCTGAAGGAGTTTTTCACATCGTTGGAGTAGCAGGCAGGAGACTGTGCATTGTAGGAAGAAGTGCTGGGGGCTGGGGATACACTGAACTTGAAGATCCATTGGAGGAGGAACAAACAAGCCTTGGTAGCTGCAAGAATTGCAGTGCACAGGAGTACTGTCCGGCAAGGAGAGGCAAGGGCCTACCATCTCCCAAGCTGGACAGCTGGTAGAGAGGACCAAGAGGACCACTCTAAACCACCACCTGTGATGCAGGATCCACACAGCTCCAGAGGAGAGAAGATCCACGCAGCCCATCATCATTGCAGTTGGTGCATACAGATTCAGGAAATTAGTCCTTCACTCTAAGGGAGTTCTTCTTGTGCAGGCTGAAGACTTGCCACCCTCAGAGGATGCACAGCCGGGGAAATGTTAGAGATGCTGGAAGGAGCTGGAGAAACAATGTTGCAGAGCGGAGTCTTCGCATGAGTTGTAGATTGTCGGTTCCTGGAGGGTCCAGTTTCATCCCCAGTGGCCAAAAGATGAAGTAAAAGATGCAGAGGAGTCCTGCTGAAATCGTGTACGTCGAATCTGAGGTCTCACCCAAGAGGGAGACCCTAAATAGCCCAGGAAGGGTACCTAGCAGGGTGACCACTAATCAGGAAGGGGCTATGACTTCACCTACCTGACCTGGCCACTCAGATACTCCCAGGGACTTCCGCCCACCTTGGATTCAAGATGGCAGATTCAAGTGGCCACCTGAAGGAGCTCTGGGCACCACCCCTGGGGTTGTGATGGACAGGGGAGCGGTAACTCCGCTTTCCTTGTCCAGTTTCGTGCCAAAGCAGATACCGGGGAGACCAGTGCCTTGTGGAGGCTACCCTTCCCAAGCCGTGTAACACCTATTTCCAAGGGAGAGATTGTTACCTCCCTCTCCCACAAGAAATCCTTTGTTCTGCCTTCCTCTGCCTGAGCTAGTAAAGCAGCAGGAGGGCAGAAACCTGTCTGAGGGGTGGCTGCAGTGCGTGTAGCCCGGTAAACCCCAGATGATTGGTAGGAGCAATGTTGGGGTCCTCTAAGGAGCCCCTGAGGGCATGGAATCATACAATCAATACTGGCAACAGTATTGGGTATGATTCTGACATGTTTGATACCAAACATGCCCAGATTCGGGGTTACCATTATGTAGCTGAACACATGTAGTGACCTGTGTCCAGTAAACAGGTAAAATGGCTTTCATGCACTTCTAAAGTCCAGTGTAATAGAGCCGGAGTTCGTAGGGGCACCTCTGCTCATGCACGGGTGCCTCACACACAGGTACCGGCACCCTGTGTAGGAAAGTACCATCTTGCCTGGCATGTTACCCCCATTTTCACTGTATATATGTTGTTTTAGTTGTATGTGTCACTGGGACCCTGTTCACCAGGGCCCCATTGCTCATAAGTGTGCCTGAATGTGTTACCTGTGTAGTGACTAACTGTCTCACTGAGGCTCTGCTAATCAGAACCTCAGTGGTTATGCTCTCTCATTTCTTTCAAATTGTCACTAACAGGCTAGTGACCAATTTTACCAATTTACATTGGCTTACTGGAACACCCTTATAATTCCCTAGTATATGGTACTGAGGTACCCAGGGTATTGGGGTTCCAGGAGATCCCTATGGGCTGCAGCATTTCTTTTGCCACCCATAGGGAGCTCTGACCATTCTTACACAGGCCTGCCACTGCA
Organism: Pleurodeles waltl; assembly: GCF_031143425.1. Lineage (NCBI taxonomy): Eukaryota > Metazoa > Chordata > Amphibia > Caudata > Salamandridae > Pleurodeles > Pleurodeles waltl. The sequence continues at coordinate 882,762,918 of NC_090437.1, forward strand.
GCCTGAATGAAATAACGTCCACGTTATTTCACAGCCATTTTACACTGCACTTAAGTAACTTATAAGTCACCTATATGTCTAACCTTTACCTGGTAAAGGTTAGGTGCAAAGTTACTTAGTGTGAGGGCACCCTGGCACTAGCCAAGGTGCCCCCACATTGTTCAGAGCCAATTCCCTGAACTTTGTGAGTACGGGGACACCATTACACGCGTGCACTACATATAGGTCAATACCTATATGTAGCTTCACAATGGTAACTCCGAATATGGCCATGTAACATGTCTAAGATCATGGAATTGCCCCCTCTATGCCATCCTGGCATTGTTGGCACAATTCGATGATCCCAGTGGTCTGTAGCACAGACCCTGGTACTGCCAAACTGCCTTTCCTGGGGTTTCACTGCAGCTGCTGATGCTGCCAACCCCTCAGACAGGTTTCTGCCCCCCTGGGGTCAAGCCAGGCTTGTCCCAGGATGGCAGAACAAAGGACTTCCTCTGAGAGAGGGTGTTACACCCTCTCCCTTTGGAAAATGGTGTGAAGGCAGGGGAGGAGTAGCCTCCCCCAGCCTCTGGAAATGCTTTCTTGGGCACAGATGTGCCCAATTCTGCATAAGCCAGTCTACACCGGTTCAGGGACCCCTTAGCCCCTGCTCTGGCGCGAAACTGGACAAAGGAAAGGGGAGTGACCACTCCCCTGACCTGCACCTCCCCTGGGAGGTGTCCAGAGCTCCTCCAGTGTGCTCCAGACCTCTGCCATCTTGGAAACAGAGGTGCTGCTGGCACACTGGACTGCTCTGAGTGGCCAGTGCCACCAGGTGACGTCAGAGACTCCTTCTGATAGGCTCCTTCAGGTGTTAGTAGCCTATCCTCTCTCCTAAGTAGCCAAACCCTCTTTTCTGGCTATTTAGGGTCTCTGTCTCTGGGGAAACTTTAGATAACGAATGCAAGAGCTCATCAGAGTTCCTCTGCATCTCTCTCTTCACCTTCTGCCAAGGAATCGACTGCTGACCGCGCTGGAAGCCTGCAACACTGCAACAAAGTAGCAAAGACGACTACTGCAACTCTGTAACGCTGATCCTGCCGCCTTCTCGACTGTTTTCCTGGTGGTGCATGCTGTGGGGGTAGTCTGCCTCCTCTCTGCACTAGAAGCTCCGAAGAAATCTCCCGTGGGTCGACGGAATCTTCCCCCTGCAACCGCAGGCACCAAAAAGCTGCATTACCGGTCCCTTGGGTCTCCTCTCAGCACGACGAGCGAGGTCCCTCGAATCCAGCAACTCTGTCCAAGTGGCCCACACAGTCCAGTGACTCTTCAGTCCAAGTTTGGTGGAGGTAAGTCCTTGCCTCACCTCGCTAGACTGCATTGCTGAGAACTGTGACTTTTGCAGCTATTCCGGCCCCTATGCACTTTCGGCGGAAATCCTTTGTGCACAGCCAAGCCTGGGTCCACAGCACTCTAACCTGCATTGCACGACTTTCTAAGTTGGTCTCCGGCGACGTGGGACTCCTTTGTATAACTTCGGGTGAGCACCGTTTCACGCATCTTTGTAGTGCCTGTTTCTGGCACTTCTCCGGGTGCTACCTGCTGCTGAGAGGGCTCCTTGTCTTGCTCGACGTCCCCTCTACCTCCTGGTCCAATTTGCAACCTCCTGGTCCCTCCTGGGCCACAGCAGTGTCCAAAAACGCTAACCGCATGATTTGCAGCTAGCATGACTCGGTGGCGTTCTTTCGGCGGGAAAACACTTTTGCACAACTATCCACGGCAAGAGGGATCCGTCCACCAAAGGGGAAGTCTCTAGCCCTTTTCGTTCCTGCAGAAACCTCATCTTCTTCTGTCCAGTAGAAGCTTCTTTGCACCCACAGCTGGCATTTCCTGGGCATATGCCCATCTCCGACTTGCTTGTGACTTTTGGACTTGGTCCCCTTGTTCGACAGGTACCCTAGATTGGAAATCCACAGTTGTTGCATTGTTGGTTTGTGTCTTTCCTGCATTATTCCTCTATCACGACTTCTTTGTCTTTTGGGAAACTTTAGTGCACTTTGCACTCACTTTTCAGGGTCTTGGGGAGGGCTAATTTTCTAACTCTCACTATTTTCTAATAGTCCCAGCGACCCTCTACAAGGTCACATAGGTTTGGGGTCCATTCGTGGTTCGCATTCCACTTTTGGAGTATATGGTTTGTGTTGCCCCTATCCCTATGTGTCCCCATTGCATCCTATTGTAACTATACATTGTTTGCACTGTTTTCTAAGACTATACTGCATATTTTTGGTATTGTGTGCATATATCTTGTGTATATTTCCTATCCTCTCACTGAGGGTACACTCTAAGATACTTTGGCATATTGTCATAAAAATAAAGTACCTTTATTTTTAGTATAACTGTGTATTGTGTTTTCTTATGATATTGTGCAAGTGACACTTGTGGTACTGTAGTAGCTTCACACGTCTCCTAGTTCAGCCTAAGCTGCTCTGCTAAGCTACCATTATCTATCAGCCTAAGCTGCTAGACACCCTATACACTAATAAGGGATAACTGGGCCTGGTGCAAGGTGCAAGTACCCCTTGGTACTCACTACAAGCCAGTCCAGCCTCCTACACCCTGCCCTCAGGATTCCAATGAAAACAATCAAAAACAATCTGACAGCAGGCAAACAGTGGGGGGTAACCATGCCAAAAGAGGGTACTTTCCTTCAATACCCTTTACATGAAAAGAAAGATAACCATTCAAATGTAATTCCTCCCTTCCTATCCCATGTTTCTTGCAGATTAATACTATCATAGCATTTGAAAAAGGAAATCAAACCAGGGTCTTCCAATTTATCCTGCACACCCACAATGTTCCAGCTCAGGATTTTTAGTGTCCATAATATTGTGGTTGATTGTCAGAGGGGATATTAGCACTTCAAACGTGAAGTAATTCTTGCACATCTAGCCCATTGAAAGCCTCAAGATTGTGCAGAGGAAAAGTGTAATACTGTGGGCTGGAAGAACTAGGTCCGGACAGCGTCCTATGAACAAAAGGAATCTCCCGCTGGGTGACAACATCCCCTTTTACAAATTTATAAAAAAATTGAAAGAGAGCTCTGACCTAACAGTAGGGATTGGAATAATAGACATATATTCCCTCAAAATAATAGGCCTGTAGAGTTTAGCAAAATTAACAACCATACAACCATACAATCCCCATCTATAGACTTTTGAGAAGACCCAATCCAGCCAGTTCTTCTGATCATAATAATTTCATCAAACAAACTCTGACTGTTCATGCTAGGAAGCCTCCCAGCTAACCAATGAACCACCTTATCTTTGGCTTCAACAAAGGTTTATGATTCAGCATGTTTAAGAGGAGTTACATTAATCAAAACTCTCACATATGGGGTACAAGCTGATGGAAGCTAGATAACAACATTACAATGCTTAGTGTCCGAAGCAGGTCTACCAAGCGAGTAGGCGTTTTTACTCCGATTACCATGCTCCGTGTTGGTTTGGCATGCATTCTCAGTTCGTTGAATCTTTTCTCCCTATTTATATTCTTTATATGGAGCAAGTACCGCTGGAAGAGGTAGCTGAGAAAGGTAAGTCGTCAGTACCACCAGTCTCCTTCCCATTCCCTTCCACCTGAGATTTAGCAAAGGATAACGAATAATCCCAGGGCTTAAATGCTGATGTAGACATAGTGGGGGCATTAACAGGAGCTGCCTGTGTCCTGTCCTCCGGAATAAAGGGAGACAGGTGCACATATAATGCCCCAATTTCTTTGCCCTGGGAGCCTACCTTACCTTCTAAGTTTACTACTCTTGCAATGAGAACATTCAGAGCCCCTAACATCTTACTTTCCATTTGGTTGAATGCAATGGAGAGTTTTACACTGTTTGCAATTGATTTGCCCCCTTTCTACATCCTGTTTTTCGAAAGCTTGGCTGTGCTCTGAAGTATGCATATCCTTGTGGTCTTAAACCTAGCTCCCTTACCCTTTCCCCCCTCCCCGCTAGATGTGGCCGTACTATCGATAGCGCTGTCGGATTGCAAACCAGTGGGGGTGGGGGGGTGGACTAATTTATCATATCAGGGAAGGGAGTACAGATGCCCAAAAGCTGTGGTTGTGCCGGTGAAGGAGCTGCCACTTCACTGTGAATATGTTCAGCCAAGAGGGTAGAGGAGCCTAAGACCTTCTGAGATTGAATAAGTTGCTCCTCCACATTGGAGATTTCCTTTGTTAAGAATTTGATAAAAATAATAAAATAGTATTATTAATTCTGAGATGCTTGTCCTTAATATTAGATGACTCCCCTTTCCCCCAGGCTTCAAAACCAATGAACCTAGAAGGTAAGATCAGGAAAACTCAAGCAATATAAGCAGGAACACAACTCAATGAGGGGGTGAATGGAAAAGAAACAAAGCTTCCTAACAATGCTCATGGCCAATGGCAGATTTATAGTCTAGAAAGAAAGATAATCCAGATCCACAAGGGAACACAATGCCCCTATTTCAGAGGCACCACAAGTGATTGGTTGAGACATACAGCTGGGGCAGTTTAACAGCAACAAGTGTCTGGGGCAGACCTAAATAAGAATATAGCACAGAGTCTTTACTGGACAGTCCTCAGGGTTAAATCAGTCTCCTTTTGCTCCAACAAATGGTTATATTCAGGCTCAGAAAGCCTAGTCCAGCTCACCCACTTCTTGAAATGTTAAAAACCAAGAGGTCCCGACAGGTGCAGGTCAGGCCTGCCCTTGGTCCAGGCTTTGCACGGGCACGTCAACAACGCAGGACACACTTATGTGCTTTATAGCGCTGTAGAAATGGGCAGATGTAGTGAATCACAGGGACTACATCCTGGGGCCCTGTGAATGCAGGTGCACGTAGTCCCAAGGGTGTCTGGCACCCAGGTGCAGTCTTTTCGATTACGGTGGAGATGCCTCACATGAAGTCTTTGGTAAGGTTGCTGGCATGTTCCACCCTGAGGGGTGGCACTAGGTAGTTGTTGTCACTGTCGTGGCCACCTGAGAAAGGGATTATCTCTGTGACTGTATTTGACTAAGTACTGTCAGCACAACCCCACCCTCTTGCTTGATGATCTCATGAGATTCTGTCTCTCAGGCGCACTCCCAAGCTCCAGTCCCTTGGATATATAAACTGCTGGATATCACAGTACTGTGGTTCACAATCAATCTGCTGCAGCCAGGAATGTAGATGGCTCCTGACTATTGTCAATACTTACTTTCTTGTTTCTCATGGCTCCGGTTTGTAAGGTAGTTGGGGATCACAGGATGGTGTTAATGATTCGGAGATTACACAAATAAGTCAGACTTTTGAGGTTTAAATTACTGTGTGGGAGGTCCAAAAGACAATGTCAGGTTTTGTGGGTAGGGGAGAGTTACAAGATTGTAGGCATGATTTATACATTGGCCGTATTTATATTTCATTGCAACAGCAACAGCGAAGATACACTGCCAACATAATGGTCGACCCGCCCAGTTTATTAGCTGACAGACCTTTATATGATTGGCGGCCTTAGGTCTGACCTTAGGTTTGGCTACGTCAGTTACTGCTCCATCTCCCCCATAGCCAAATCTCTCTAAAGGCCTGACGGAGTAAGGGCCATCAGAGAAATAGCTATACGTCCGCCCACCCAATCAGGATAGGCGGACATGTAGCCTTTTTTAATGTCCGTCCCCGCCTAGCAAACACTGGTGGTGAGGGACAGTAAAAAGCAAATTATGCTCCTCCAGTCATGGGAGATGACTCCCATGGCAAGGAAAGTGTTATTTATTTTTTTAACAAAAAAGAAAACTGTTAGGTGCAGGGTTGCATCATGCTGACGCAGCCCTGCACCGAACAGCAATATGCATTGACAGGAACTGCCTTCAATTGTAAATAATCATCTGCTTGGCGGTCATTTATACATTTGTATGGCAGTCCCCCCACCGTGGGGACAGAGTAATTTACTTAAGCTTATTCTTTGGAGGGCTTTTCATCTTTGCGTGATGTGCAGCTGGAATTAGGTACAAGACCTTAGTTATCACTCTATTTTTTTTTTTCTATCGATGGTCATTATATTATCCGTATCATCTTGTTCACTTCCCATGACCAACACTCTCCCTGTTTCTTTCAGAATGTGGTTGCAATGTGTTATGTACTCCTCCCCTTTCCTTTATCATAAATTGGTAGCAGGAGTGTACATATTATGGAGGGTGAGTACTGCATCTGCACATGAGCTACGAAATTAGAAATCATATCCATAGCGTGGGATATTGACACAGGACATTACAACACATATTAGGATTGTGTGGCTGAAGTTGCTCAAAGAACAAAATGTAGGACTCCACAGCACTAACTACTGTTGCCGTGACCCAGTCTAGGCAGTCCCTCATTTCCATAAAATCAAGTCAAAGGTCTTCTCAGCCAAGCCCTCCATTGTGCCCTATACTGTGCAGCACGATAAAGTCGGATGGCTACGGTGATAGAGACGTGGCCAGCATGTGGCCTTCCCGACAACCGTTGCCTGTCTTCGCTCACCGCAGCCCCACTTATGGAAAAGCAGAGGGGCTACCTGACCTAGAGGCAGTTCCTGATAAAAGGTGGAGGGACTGCGCCCCTCAAACTTTACAAGCTTTATGGAAGATATTTGCAGAAAGCAATTACCATCTACGTTTCCATTATTATGCAGTACCTTTGCATGCCTAAAGTGAAACGGACGCCAGGCAGCTTTTCTTTGACACATACAGTAGTGCGCATGTGCCAGTTATACGGTGGCAGGTGGTTAGTTTTAAGCAGCCTACGGGCTGACATAGTGCCAGCTCAGGTCTGCAATACTTGCAGATCTCCGGATCCGTCCAGTAAAGACGTGATGCAGCATCATATTTTTGAGGCAGCCCCGGGATTGTACAATGCAGCCCTGTACTTCCCGGGGCTGCCTGTCAATACCAAAGCTGCCTCTCACTACCCGCGCTTTCCCAAGTCGTCACAGGGTGGGGTGTGGTCAGCAAACATAACTGACCCCACCTAACCCTGTGACTATTTACAAAATGGAGGGTTTATAGGCTTTGCAACGGGGCTTGCATGCCGCGAGAGTCCTGACGTCACAGAGTCATGAGATTCAACTCATGGATCTGTGATGCCGGGGAACATGCTGCATGCTGTAAACAGATACACATGCATGCTTCTGCGCCTCGTGTATCTGTTTAGAGTGACGTTACTCAAAGTACGGCCGTGGGCCGCCAGCGGCCCCACGGACCGACCTTGGCGGCCCGCGGAGACGTACAACAAACGGCCTATGATAATGGCCGCAGCATGTAAACATAGAAGAGGGCCGCGGGAGCATGCACAACAGTGACTTCTTTGCGCATGCTCCCGCGGCCCTCCTCTATGTTTACTACGACGGCCATTATTTATGGCGTTTCCGTGGATCCTGGAAGCCAAAGCCCCTTAAAAGTCAGCGCTTGCAGCTAACTTTTACGGGGCTTTGTCATCTGCTTCCTGTCACCGGCTCCACGTCTGCTGCCCGCCTGCCTGCCTGCCTGCCGTTCTACATTTGTGGCTTCTTTACAGTGCTTTGAGTCAGGTAAGGCTCTTTGGTTATTTATTTATTTGTTTTTAATGTAGTGTGTGTGTTACTGGGATAGGGGTGAGAGTAGATTGCGCTGTGTGTGTGCGCTGTGTGTGTGTGTTACTGGGGTAGGGGTGAGAGCAGATGGCGCTGTGTGTGTTACTGAGGTAGGGGTGAGAGCACATGGCGCTGTGTGTGTGCGCTGTGTGTGTGCTACTGGGGTAGGGGTGAGAGCAGATTTGCGCTGTGTGTGTGCGCTGTGTGTGTGTTACATGGGGTAAGGGTGAGAGCAGATGGCGCTGTGTGTGTGTGCGCTGTGTATGTGTTACTGGGGTAGGGGTGAGAGCAGATGGCGCTGTGTATGTGTTACTGGGGTAGGGGTGAGAGCAGATGGCGCTGTGTGTGTGTTACTGGGGTAGGGGTGAGAGCAGATGGCGCTGTGTGTGTGTGCGCTGTGTGTGTGTTACTGGGGTAGGGGTGAGAGCAGATGGCGCTGTGTGTGTTACTGGGGTAGGGGTGAGAGCAGATGGCGCTGTGTGCAGATGGCGCTGTGTGCGTTACTGGGGTAGGGGTGAGAGCAGATGGCGCTGTGTGCAGATGGCGCTGTGTGCGTTACTGGGGTAGGGGTGAGAGCAGATGGCGCTGTGTGCAGATGGTGCTGTGTGCAGAGGGCGCTGTGTGTGTTACTGGGGTAGGGGTGAGAGGAGATGGCGCTGTGTGTGTGTTACTGGGGTAGGGGTGAGAGCAGATGGCGCTGTGTGTGTTACTGGGGTAGGGGTGAGAGCAGATGGCGCTGTGTGCAGATGGCGCTGTGTGCAGATGGCGCTTTGTGCGTTACTGGGGTAGGGGTGAGAGCAGATGGCGCTGTGTGCAGATGGCGCTGTGTGCAGATGGCGCTGTGTGTGTTACTGGGGTATGGGTGAGAGCAGATGGCGCTGTGTGTGTGCGCTGTGTGTTACTGGGGTAGGGGTGAGAGCAGATGGCGTTGTGTGTGTGTGTGTCCTGTGTGTGTGTTACTGGGTTAGGGGTGAGAGCAGATGGCGCTGTGTGCAGATGGTGCTGTGTGTGTTACTGGGGTAGGGGTGAGAGCAGATGGCGCTGTGTGTGTGTGCTGTGTGTGTGTGTTACTGGGGTAGGGGTGAGAGCAGATGGCGCTGTGTGTGTTACTGGGGTAGGGGTGAGAGCAGATGGCGCTGTGTGCAGATGGCGCTGTGTGTGTTACTGGGGTAAGAGTGAGAGCAGATGGCGCTGTGTGTGATAGACCGGACCCTGCAAGGGTAAGAACTGTGCTGCAGCATTGTTTAGCAATGTTTTGAAAAAGGGGGCGGGGTGGTTGTTCCCCCTCTAAGCCCCCCCCCCGCTGTCACTTCAGTGCGGCCCTCGGCCGCAAACCATACTGCAATTTTGGCCCCCGAGAAAAAGCATGAGTATTGAGTGGCAGTTCAGGTACGTTCTTTAAAACCATTGCGCCTGTCAGCATAATCCTGGTAAATAAACTTTCAATAATTAATTACATTTCATGTGTATCTTTCATTTGGTGATGAACTCCACTGGAACAATGTGTAGTAGGCAATTGGCTTATTGTGTCCTGGACCTGTGTATTATCTACGGGACTCGGACTCAGCCTATGCTCTAAGAATGTGGGTGATTAACATGGATTTTTTATAATCCCCCAAAATTTTGCAGATTCGGAGAACATTGAGGTTGTTCATAGGGACTGAGACTGGGAACAAGTCAGGCATACCTACCGCCGATAATGCCTGCACTGGAAATGGGGTAATGCCACAGACAGGTGGCCCTGGACCCTGCTGAAAGAGGAGTGGAGACTCAAGCAAGGAGGAATGCTGAGGATAAATTCATGCACCCCAGAGGCCCTAAGTATGCAGTGTTCTAGGAGAGAGCCTACAGGGAGCATGGACTAACTCCAGGATTTGCAGCTCTGACAACCTCCTTATATGTGTGGGATTGTGAGGTCATGGCCATTGGTTGGGGGCACCAAGTCATATGAAACGTTAATCCTGAAAATACCTATCTAGCCTCAAGAAAAAGTCAGTAAAATCTGCCTGGCACCCCTGGACAGCTCACAATCAGCCTTCTGTGTGACCTGTGTGTATGGAACATGTGAATGTGCAAGTGCTTGGGTACAGGAGAGAAAAATTCATGTTTTGTTATGTCATGCGGCTCGTGACACATTGGTATGTCATGTCAACACTCTCTGGTATGTCATGTTAATGCTCTCCCGTAATCTTCTCAAAGGCAACCTCTCAGTGTCTGTGTATCTTATGTCAGATTGGAGCATGCATGTGTGTGAGTCAGATTTGTGCTTAAGTAATTATATATTAATAGTAACAATATGTGTGCTAGTGTGTCTGCATTTGTGAACACCCCTTACGTCAGCCAGGCTCATTCACTACGCCTGCTTGCTCAGTGAAAATCGCCTCCAAATTTTAAGCTCCACCCCTATGATAAGTCACCAGACACCACTGGCTTGACCTGCTCGAAAGGAGTGGGATAAGACAACCGCCCACCCAGTGAACAATAAAGGGTTAAGAACTGAGAGATACCATGACCTAAGTGCACATTTGTCTTGTGGGAAGAGTTAAAAACTGCACTTGAGCCTGGTTCATGCTTGTACCAGATCACAAGAGGTTGGATCAAACAAAAAGCAGTCACCTGGATGGGATCAGCAAACAAACTCAAAAGATGTAGCGCCACAAGGATAAACCATACCCAGGGTCACTGCCTTGTATTTTGAGTTTGGATTGTGTAGTATTTAGTAATGCTGTGAAATTAAAAGTACTTTCTTTTTTCTTTAAAGTGAAGCAGTGTGCTGGACAGTGTACTTATTCTGTTTGTTGGCTGATTGTGAGCGCTGAGCTTGGGCACTCCACATTCCCTCTCTGAGAAGCCTGTGACTGCTCGTTCTCGCTACCCTGAGAGTTGGATTGTACTTGGCCCACTTTGCAAAGCGATAGGAGGACACTAGTGGCCAATAACCTCAACCTCCACAGTTGAGACCCAGTAGCCCAGTATGCCATGTGTCTCCATGAAAAGCGTTAGACACCAGTTATTACCAATTGCTAGGCAATTCTGAGCTGGGGCGTCAGCAACCCCCACCCCCACATTAACAGCTTGAGCGGGAGGATAGGTGCCACTGGCACTACATAAAACCTTTACATTTACATTTTTGTTCATAACGCCTTTAACTGTAAACAGAAACTCATAAAATCCACTGGAAGAGGACAGTATGATGTAGCTTTGGGACAGGAGAACATGAAAAGAAGGAAAGAAGGGAGGGGTGAGATAAATATGGGTGGATGGAATGATGGAAGAATTGAGTAGATGGATACATGATGGATGGCGATAAGGATGAAGGACGGAGCGGATATACAGCGTGCAGGGTGGATGGGTGCAAAGAAGAGTAGATGGATGGGGATGTGTATGAATGGATCAAGAGAAGGATTGATTGGTAAATTTAAAGAGAAGTAAGAAAAGGTGGATGGATAGAGAGAAGGATGGTTGAATGAATGGTTAGGTGGATAGAGCAAAATACAGAAGGATGGATGGATGAACAAAGGAAGTAAGGAAAAAGACAAACGTAAAGAACATTGAAGAATGGTTGCTTTGATGGAACAAATTACAGGAAAAAGATGCCAAGACGAAAGTATGGAAAGAAAAACTGAGCAAAAAATGGGGAAATGAGGTAAATTCAGAATTCCCTCAAGGATGCAGTCCTGGAAACAACTATCAGGCTTGCTTTTTGCATTCACTTGCTAGCTTATTGCCATTTGCGATATGGTTCAAAGTGGGGGTTATTTTTTTTCTGGCTACTACTCTGATTCTGAGAAACACGCTCCAGCATGTATTGTTAATCATTTTGTAATTAAACTTTGATGAAATAAGACTATGGCTAGGCAACTACAATAAGAAACTGAAAATATAATTCAGTTGTGGAATTGCTTGAAAATCTGGCTCTAAGAAATCGTAATATCTGACACCATTTTGATTCTTCTGAGGTCATCTTGTTTTCGTATGTTGCCCATGTTATACATAGCCTGTTCTGGTCTCTCACATCTGGCATGTAAAGTAGTCTTTTTCTTGGCAGTGCTCTGATGAGAGAACCCTGAAACATATTGAAATGTATCAATGGTGCCAGTGCAAGACCAGGCCTTCTGCAGAAAGGCAATGCAGCCAAACTTTATGGCTTGTCACATCTCTGTTTCTGACTTTTCTATGCAGAACAAATAATCTATCAAACATGTAAACATGTAGTTGTGAAAAGGCAAAGGCAGTTCTTTCATGGCTAACTTTCAAGGCGTATTCATGTCGAGGCTGATATGAAAAAAATCACAAATGACTTCTATCTAAAAGTTTACTATTGTAACTTCTGATCCTGCACAGTCCAGGGTTCGGAATTTGCCACAGTGCCTAATTGGGATAAGTTGTGTAATTTGTTTTGTTGCTTTAGATGCTTATGGTGAAGTGTACAAAAAAGTGATAGATGAAATGCTTGAATTATTCTCGGCCACTAATAATTACTAAGGGAGGCACCCCAATCCATCACTATTTGCACACTATGCCATCTCAGTTTGGGCCCAGCTATGTGCAAGTCAGTCTTGACCCTGCCCTAATGAGAACAGTCCAGCCTTAATTGCTAAACGAGGTCCTCCTTGAACCAAAACACAAACAACCCAGGACCAGTTTCCCCCTAGTTAGGGTGCATCAGCCAGGTAAAACTTGGTTCCAGTGGCACAGTGTGCATGGGACCCATGTCTGGGCATACCCGTCCCACTTAGGGCACCACTGTAAAGTACACAAAAAAGTGATGGATGGAATGCTTAAAATAATCTCAGCCACTGTTAGTCAATTGGGGACGCATTCTAATCCATCATTACTTTGCACACCATAGCACCTCAGTTTGGACCCAGATATATGTAAATGAGTCTTGACCCTATGATAATTGAAACAGGTCAGCCTACTTGCCAAGCGAAATCCTCCCTGAACCAGAACATAAACAACCCAGGACCAGTTTCACCCTAGTTAGGGCTCATCAGCCAGGCATACTTGGTTCCAGTGTCACAGTGTGCATGGCACCCACATCTGGGCATACCTGTTGCACTTAGGGCAACACACTAAAGTATACAAAAAAATGGATAGAATGTTTGAATTAATCTGAGCCACTGGGAATTACTTGGATCGCATCTCAATCCATTGTTATTTTGCTCACCATGCCACATCAGTTTGGACCCAGCTATATGCAAATCAGTCTTGACCCTGTTCCAGTGGGAGAAGTCCAGCACAAACTGTCATGCAAGATCCTTTCTCAACCGGAACATAAGAAACCCAGGACCTGTTTCACCCTAGTTAGAAAGCCAGGTACAGCTCGGTTCCAGCGACAGTGTGCATGGAAGTTCCCTGAAAGCTGTAGTAAAGCCCAGTGCCCAGAGAGAAAATGGTCCAAAACTACTCTCTGCTCTAAAGATCTTCACCTGAGAAAAGATCTGAGAATTGCATCTACACTTGTAGACAAATGGTTAGCAACAGCTTTTAAAGCTGTTACCGAATCTCAGTTCCTGTTATCCTGCTGATATCCTCTCGGACTGCTGATATTGTCTAATGCCAGCAATGAGTCATGGCGAGCTGCTGATCGAATCATACAGTACCTTAGCGATGCAATAACATTTAAAGGAGTCATTAATAATAAATGCAGATAAAAATCATATTTGTGCGAGCTTTCCGTTCTCCTCGATCAGAGAATTTTGATCAGCCCGGTGCCGTTTGGCTTCTAATTCATTAATTTTAGACTGTATAAAAACGGAAAGGAATCAACCCCCTCATCTCCTATGCTGCCGTCCATGGGTGTCAACAGAAAGAGGAAACCATTTAAAAGAAGTTGTTTTACAAAATAACGTTTCCAGGTGCACAGATGCCCGGAGGTGCTGCCTAATTACAGGTAATATTTCAGGGTTGTGCCGAACTGCTAAATTCCTGGAGCTTACTTTTTTCAAAAACTACCCAGTAAACTAAGCACTTTATGTTTTATATAAAAACATTATTAAATAACTGTAGTTTTGATTACGCATACCTTTGGAACGCGACCTGTTAGAGGCTCAATAATGAATGAGTTGGTCCTAAAGCAAATTTAGTATGCTTATTTTTAATATTGTATTTGTTCGAATTAATGGAATAACATTGATTGGCACTTCTTACATAAACAATCCAAAACTTTTTTTTGTTATGTTCTTTGTTTTATCAGATTTGGCTTAATTAACAACAAAGGCAGCCATAACAAGGTAAAAATGACTAGCTTTTAAACTGTTTCCAAGCATACTGTTTTACTATTGACATGTATGTAATGATTTTGATTAATCGTATGCAATACATTATTAATTGATTGATTCATTATCGCACCAGAATGCCCCTCATTTTAGAGTACTCACAGGCATTATTTGATCAGATCAAGGAAAAAATAATAATCCTTCAAGTTTTCAAATTCTTTTCACTTCATCGAGGGCTGTCTAGTCTTAGCCATCCACAAAAGTGTTTAATGTTTCTTTTTTTGACCCCCAAGATCACTACTTCATCATCATCATTAATTGTTACGGTTCCCCATCACTACTATATCATTATTGTGGTGACGTTGGCCTACTTCAGTGGAATGATCTGGATTCATTCATTCATTATTGAACTAAAATGGCCATCACTTTAGAGTACTCTCAAGTATCCTTTGATCTTTTTTATCCTTAGGCCAAGAGAAACATTTTCAAAATATCTTTTGATTTCTGAAATTATCTTCCCTTCATCAAGGGCTGTCTAGTCTTTAGCCATCCACAGAAGACTCGAATGGGCATTTGTTTGACCTCCAAGAATACCACTTCAACATCCTCATGCCTTTTTATGGTTGCCCATCAGTACTATATCATGATTGTAGTTATGTTGACCTACTTCAGTAGAATGGTCAGGAGCTTTGGTGGGACTTGACGGCAAGGTCCTATTTAATCTGGTTTGATCTGTGCATTGAACACACTTGTATCACTTGGTCCCATCTTCTACACATTGATTGAGCTCAAAATATTAATTGTAGTAACAGTCCCTCACTGGCTCTGGATGCGGCAAGTAGTACTTAATTAGGAAAAACATACATGAAGGGGCTGAAGGTTTTTCTTAGGAGTCAACAGGTGCTGCTAAAATGTAGATATTCCGAATACCAAGGTTGCCTAGTTTTAATTATACCTCATACCTCTTTCTTTCACTGCCCCATGATTGTTGCCTCTGTAACTATTTTTTGCAGGTTTCTTTTCATCTGTGTTTTTTACTTTTCTATCTTTCTGCTCCTTCCTCTATTTCACTTTTCTGCTTTTTTGTAACTGCTCTGTGTCAAAGCTAGGGGGTGTGTGAAACCTCAACCCCTAAAGGCCATGCGCGTCGATGAGTTGGGCGTCCTCTGGGTTTGCCACAGGGCCTGGTCAGGCCCTGGCCCAACCCCACGCCATGCAAGCAGGGGTTTTCGGTGTCTGATGGTGTTTGCAAAGTGATGGACATCTGACTTTATGTTAAAAAGCATAGAAATTCACTGACAAAAAACAGAGATTAAAGTGATGTAACAGGATTTGAAATAATATCTTACTTTGCATTAAAAAAATACACTAAAAAAACAAAGGTTAATGGGTCATTATAGTTAGATGAAAAATATCAGTTCAAACATAATGTTTTAAACTAACAAAACCACAAACATTTACCAGTTCTGGTTATCTCAAGTAACTAAACGTGTGCCCATAGTAACTATAAATGGCGTCCTCGCCATGTACTGCTAATTACCTTACATGTTACATTAATCATGACATGTTCTATAACATCATTGATAACAACACTGTGCATGGTGGGAGCGTAAGTTATAAAAGATATATATATATATATATATCTATATATACACACATAAAAAATGAAATACACTGTGCAGCATACATTTTCTGTGCTATTATTCAACTGTTATATTCTACAGTTTAGTCATTTTTTTTTTATAGAACATCATTAAGGCCATGATTTAATTTAAATCTTGGCAGTACCAGTCCTACCGTCGGTTTTCCATTGGAAAACGTGTCCGGCGCCTTGGCAGTCCGCCTGCCTGATTTAGATGTTGGCGGGGACCATAGGCAGAAGACCGCCCGAGCCCCACCGGCTCTGCCAGGAATCTTCAGCCGCATCGACGGTGGCACTGGGAATAGTGGCTGGTGGCGGGACTCTTGCCACCCTTCCTGCCTAGCAGATTACGATGTGCCTTCACGCCAAGGCAACTGTGGTGGTGTTACCTCCAAACCTGAGTTGACAGATTGGAAGGAAAAGAATGTGAAAACCTACCTTTTTTCTAGTTTCCAATTCCATTTCTAACTGGACACGACTGCACAAGACCTGCTATCATTGTTGTCACTGGACCACGGAGGACACGTGTCCCGCCATCGCCAGACTCAAAGGTGAGCATTCCGCATTACTTGTGTACGTTGTTTGGTCATTGTCCATGAGATTGGGACCACTGCAGACACATACATGTCACAGTGACTTTTTAAAAAATACTTGTGATATGCATATGCCCTGGACAGCACCTGTGTCAGACGCTGATGGGGACACACTGATATATGACACAAATCAATCACATAATGTTATTTTGCTGTAAGTATTTGCTTGCACCAAAATCACAATAACATCACATTTGTCGACTATGGCTATGTGCACATTACAATGGGGCCTGTACTTGTAATATTGTGCTTCCAGTTGTGCATGTGAGTCCATGTTTGTATGTGTGTGTGAGCGGATTGGCCGGTTGAGGTAGAGGGAGCTGAAGTGGGTGATGTGAGTGTGTCAGTATGTATGCCACTTGCATGTAGGTCTGATGTTTGTCGTGTATGCTTGTTTTTGTGTTGTGTTGCTGTGTGCAACATTCAGGTTAGTGTTTCTGTGTGGTGGTTGGTGTGCTCTTCTGTGACTGTCTTTTTGTTGATGAGTGTGTATTTGTGTTGGTTGTTGTGGTTATGTTGTATGTGGTTGTAGTATCAATAATGTGTGTATGTTGTGTCATGGATGTATGACAATGTGTGTTTTCTGCATATACATGTTGTGGTGCAGTGGAATGGCAATGGATAATAGTGTGTATGTAGTGTGTTGTGTAGTGTATTATGAAGGTGGACACATATGGCTAAGGTACATTGTGTGTGTGTGGAACTTACCTCTATTCCATAGCCACTGCCATTGTAGACTGTGCATTGGCTCCTGTGGCAGGCTAACTCCATTGGCTATTCTCCACCAGTACACTGCCTGCAGAACTGTGACATTTAAATATGTTCAACAGGAGCCCACCTGATGGCTAGGAAGGCACTCCTGTGTGTCGGTCGACTGCTCATCCGCAATACATCTAAATACAGCAGTCAGAACTCCTGTAGACTTTATGGAGTACTCAGGTATGCTGCTGCAGTGGGATGGCGGTAATACCACCAAGATCTAAATCAGGCCCTATGTGTGTGTGTTAGAAATTGGGTACTCCACACCAGGGTAGAAAAATAGATAAAATGTATCTGAATAAAGTAAGACAAAAATGTCAAGAATCCAATATACTTAATACCCAAGTAAAGTTACGAATTTTGCAAGATTAAATCCTATCATATTACTTAGAAACACAATAGCTCCAACTGGGGCTACTACGAAATTGTGATGGAGTCATTACCAACAAGCCAACGCCAATAGCAGGGGAGTGCAGACCGGTCATGGAGTCGTACTGACTCCAGGTCCAGTACTTTTGGTAAATGAGGAAACAAAGACGTAGCATGGAAACTGAGAGATGAGGCGTCACAGGGGTCGTGCGACGTTGGTTCCTGGCTGTGGATGGGGAGGTGAGGCATCAGTTCCTTACTGCTGCACAGGGGAGGCAAGGTGTCAGTTTCGTCCGGTTGCAGGCAAGCTGATGCAGCATCAGTGGTGAGGCATCAGTTCTTTGTGACCCGCCAGGGTCGATGAGTCCAGTCAGTCATGACATGATGTATCGACTTCGCAGTGTCACGATCACACCACGGGACTTCAGAGGCATTACAGCAACATTGGGCTTACACTGCAGGCCGCTGTCTTTGTTTTCAGTGAGGACCATGGAGATGGAGCCGCACCGGTTCTAGAATTGCTGTAGTCAGTGAACTAGCTAGGAGCTAGTAGATGAAGTCTTTATTGGCCTGAGACTTCAGGACAGGAGCAAGCTCAATCCAAGCCCTTGGAGAGCACTTGTGGGGAAGGCAGAGTCCTTCCAGAAGAGTCAGGGGTCAGCAAGCAGCAAGGCAGCAAGTGGGGGCAGCAGTCCTTCCAGACCAGATGAGTCCTTTGGGCAGCCAGGCAGTCCTTCTGACAGAATCCAGTTGTAGATCCAGAAGTGTCTGATTTGGTGGGGTCAGAGACCCAGTATATGTACCCAAAAGTGCTTTTGAAGTGGGGGAAACTTCAAAGAGTGGTTTGGAAGTGCACAAAGTCCCATTTCAAGCCAGCCCTGTCAGCCAGGATCCCTGTGGGGGGTTATCAGCCATTTGTGTGGGGTCAAGCTCCCTTGCCTTTGAAGTGTAAGTGACAGTCCCTCCCCCCTTCCTGCCCAGGGAGACCCATTCAGTATGAATATGAATGCAGATGTGACTGAGTAGCCTGTGTTTATGGCTGTCTAGGTGGAATGCACAAGGGGAGCTGTCAACCAGCACATCCTAGACATGGATTGGAGACAGGCTGTAAGGCACAGAAGGCAGTAAGTGCAGGGAAATGCCTACTTTCGAAAAGTGGCATTTCTAAAATAGTAATGTTAAATCCAACTTCACCAGTAGGTAGGATTTTCCATTACCATTCTGTCCAAGCTAAACATGACGGGGCTACTCCTTTCAGATCAGAATCTACCACTTAAAAGTTTATAAGGGCAGTTCTAATGCTGGCCTAGGAGAGGAGCAGACCTCACAATAGTGAGAAACGAATTTGTGTGTTTTTTACTGCCAGGACATGTAAAACACATAAGTACATGTCCTGCCTTTTACTTCCATAGCACCCTGCCCTATGGATTGCATAGGCCCTACATTAGGGGTAACTTATATGTAGAAAAAGGGGAGTTTAATGCTTGACAAGTAGTTTTAAATGCCGAGTGGAAGTGGCAGTGAAACTGCACACACAGGCCTTGCAATGGCAGGCCTGAGCCTTGGTTAAGGGGCCACTTATGTGGGTGGCACAATCAGTGCTGTAGGCCCACTAGTAGCATTTAATTTACAAGCCCTGGGCACTTCTAGTACATTTTAAATTGGACTTGCAGGCAAATTAAATATACCAATTGGATAGGAGCCAATTTTACCATGTTTAGGGGAGAGAACACATGCACTTTAGCACTTTTCACCAGGGGCTAAGTGCACAGAGTCCTAAAACCAGCACACACAAAATCAGAAAAATGGAGGAGGCAGGCAAAAAATGGGGGAAGACCACCCTAAGGCTGTCAGGTCTAACAGTGTGGTGAAAGTGTCATCACATAAATTGATTTTAATTTTTCATCCATTTTTCAAAAGATATCTATTTTTGATTATGGTGGTGGCCATGGATTAATTACTATCACATACTGCATTATGTGAACTATTTATAGGGAAAAAAAAGCCCTGTGACAAAGAATCACATGAAAAAAATTCAGAAGCTGTAGAGGACCAGAAATGTTACTGTCCGACTATATAAACAAGTGCTTGAGTTAAGTACTAGGATTCATATTCTTCTTTACTGTGATCATCCAGGTTCTTCTGCCAGAAGCAATTCCTTGGAGTCCCAGAAGAGGCCATTGTGGTGAAGTGCTGCAGTCTTTGGTCCTGGTGGAGGAAGAGGAGGAGACTGCCACCACTGCCTCATGTCACCAGCCAGAGGAATTATGGCCATGTCATTGCAGGCTGTCAAAGTCCCAAGCCACACTCTCCCAAACTACAGGGGGCCTGCTTCAGCAACTAATCAAAGGTTTGGAGGAAGAAAAGGAGTGTTAGCACAGACTGGAGGAAAACCATCAGGACATTTTAAGGAGGCTCGAAGCCAAAGAGGGATATTTATTTTAGGAGGGGCACACCTGTTACGGGGGATAAGGATGAAAAGCAGGGTTGGACTGGGACCAAAAATAGGCCAATCATCAAAATAAAAGTAGTCCACATTAGCAAAGCAAATAGTTGAAAAGGTAGTACTATATGGGAAATATTCAGTAAATACTGGCCCATATGGCCATAAACTGTCCCAAACTGCTAACAAACTGACCCATACACTGATCTGTCAGACCAGCCCATCAGACACTGCCTGATTGCCATGTGAGCCAGTCTGACCCTGGTGAGAAGTTGGGGGTGGGGTAGTTGTAGAGTTTTTAGGGTTTTGGAAAGGCGGTGGTCCTGTTGCAGGAGGTGAGGGTGGAAAGGACAATTGGGGATGGTGTAGATGTTAGGTTTTTTGAGGGTTTAGGGAAAGGGGTTTGGGAGGTGAAGGTGGAACTTTAGATTTGTTTGCTCAGAAAGGGGTGTAGTTTTTCCTTTCATAGGTGTCTTTTTATGTTTTTAATTTACTGCTAGGCATGCTGTTT
Source organism: Pleurodeles waltl (assembly GCF_031143425.1). Lineage (NCBI taxonomy): Eukaryota > Metazoa > Chordata > Amphibia > Caudata > Salamandridae > Pleurodeles > Pleurodeles waltl. The sequence continues at coordinate 882,783,061 of NC_090437.1, forward strand.
AGTTTAGCATCATCATATATTAAACAGGAAACTCCAGCAACATAGTGACAACAGAGACGGAGGTCTGCACCTCAATCATCACCAACCAATTGTGTCCATCCGCCATGTCCTCTCTTAAGTCTCTCCCTACCTGATCTCCCTTGCAACAGCCACATTAGGTAGGTTACTTGCCTTCTCTCCTCCCCCCATAATAAGTGTTGGTAAACTGACCATGACCAAACCCACCTCTTTTACTGGGTTGATCGGGGTGAGCCGAACCCATCCTCCCATCAGTAATGGTTGTGTTGCTCGTGCCCTACCCTCTCTAACTATTGACCACTAACGGTATCTGCCAACATAGAGCAAAAGCACTCCCTACTTCCCATTCTTACTGCTTCTTTTCTTACCCGAGTAGAAACAGTAAAGCTTACTACCTCCCCTAATCGGCCCAGGGCTTTCCAAAGGGCCTTCTTAATGCTGGTAATGCATGGTCCACTGCCAACAGGAAAGACATTATAGGAAAAGAAAGGTTCTTCTCATTCTGAATAATACTGGTGAACCAGCCAAAGGATTCTCGTTCTGTATCACAGGCTACTAGACTAAAAGAAAAGGCAGAGTAAGTGGAAAGTCCAAGACAGACAATCATGATAAAAAAACAACTAGTAAAATAGTATAGATGTATTTACTAAAATGGCCATAATAAGCCCTCAGGACTTAGGGAAAGTTTACTTCAGTAGAATCTATGGAGCACAGAGTGTGATAAAAACTAAGTGCACACTACCCATCCTTGCCCACTCATTGTTGTTATTTATTCTCTGCACTATGATGTTGCATTTTGCCTGGGTGGAAGGGGTGGTGTGGACAAATTTTCTGTTTTGGTAACCTCCTCCTCTAACAATTGGCATAGCTTTAACTTCATCTGCCATGCCAAATGTGAGATCTGTTGAAGGTGGAAATTAACAGCACAATAGATCGCATAACCTAGGGGGAAAGGGTTATGGGTTTCATAAATGAATATGTAGGCAGAATTATGGAGATGTAGGAGATAGACAAACATAGCTTTCATCACATCCATGAGCAGCATGTGACGTTGATGTCACATCTGTTGTGAAAGGAAAATGACAGCTCCGTTACCAAATTCAAACTGTATTTTCCTTTAACAGCCCCCAGACTCCCAAGCTAGCTATTCATTAACTAGGCCAGAAAAAATGCATACTAGGGAGGACCCGCACAGTTCAAACAATATTTATGGTAAAAGAAAAATGATACTGTATACAAATGGATGATGTATCTGCGTTCTTCCATCATTGTCCAACTTGAGCCCAGACCGGAATTGCTGCACAGGATCGCCATCAAAGTTCCTTGCATGGGAGAAGGCCTGTGGAATACAAAAAGAAAATGACAATGTTGGAGAGTCAAGGTAAGCATAGTTTAAGAGGAGTCAGAGGATGGAGCATGGGCTGGCATAGTGGTGCATAGTGGTGCCATTAATTAAAAGCCAATTTTGTATCAATCCCAAAGCCCAGACAAGCAGACAGCCAACTAGGTGCATATACATGGATTATTACCCAAAGTATTTAAAAAATTTAGTGGTGCCCATCTTGTTACATGTCCAGACCACAAGTACAGAATTAGAGTTTATCACTTTAGCCACCAGTCTGCATTTTCCTAATCAGCACTCCTCTTTCCAGTCCATAAGGGTAAGCTGCTTTGAGTCTTGTTTCCATTAACAGAAGATAGGCAATGGTTCTTCTTTTGACTCTTGACAACAGTACTGTAAATTTCATCTCAAAAGTGATCGACCTGTTGAACAAGAAAATGAAAATAAATTAATGGTTAATCTAGTCTAGGTAAACTGATTGGTCTCAGAAGAACCTAGAGATGATTGACTTAAGTTAGCGAAAGGACTATCAAGGAAAATAGCTATCTCAGTTACTTGTGGAAGGCAAGCATTGATACAGAATAATCACCCAAGCAGTACATATCAAGTTTAGTTTACCTGTGAAGACTGTCTCACCCATTACATGAGTAATCGTCATTTGGATTCATTGGTCCAAGTTACCTGTTTCAAGTGTAGTATTAATTTACCAATGTTTTTCTCTTTCCTATGGAAGAGATACACAATACAGTGCAGTCTTTTGAATCTTTCCAGGCAGCTGAGCATGTGAATGCAACAAAGGATAGAGATGGGAGGCATCTTCTTTTTTAATATAATGGAGGCTTCCATTGCAGATGTAGGCCACTGTTCATTTTAAAGTTTATGGCTGAATCAAAGGTTGAATTTGTCTTTCTCACCTCAGTCATTTCATGCATAACAACTGCTGTGTCCTCCTTGATTGACTATCTGAGCCATGTACACTGGTCCATTTATGTTTATTTGTAATACTTCTGCCCATCATATACATATATAGATAGATAGATAGATAGATAGATAGATAGATAGATAGATAGATAGATAGATAGATAGATAGATAGATATGCTTTTTAAAACTGTCATATCTGTAGTTGGGGTATGTATTTACTCAAGAAAGTAAAGTTCATCCTCAAACTCAGGTGTTATCATGAACATGACTATGCTTATGATAACTCTTCCATGGTTGTATCTTCAGAATCATTACCATTTTTAGTATACATTCTTTGCTCATTTTAATCATCAGTCTTTCCACATTTTTAGGAGAGAGACTGGTCCTTTTGACTCTGATCCTCAGAAGACAAACTGGCTACTAGATGTGCTAAATACTTTATTGCCAGTCTGCTGAGTTCTTGCCAATGTTCATCCTTCCCATGCCAATAAGTCAGTGGGTCCTGATCCAGTTAGACCTTGGTTGGGTCATCCAAATAGTCTTTGCCCATCTTCTCAGTTGTCATTGGCACTATCACTTGCTGTGTCTGTGTTGTCTGTGCACTTAATACAAGTTCTTCTACATGAAAAGGTTGGTCAGTAAGCTTGAAGCTGTTGTTCCTGTGGGTTTAGTACTAACCAGCATTGGTGTTGGTTGCTGCTGCAGAGCCTGAGAGCCGGCAGCATCACCGAATCTGGAGTTTAAAGACTGCACTTCAGTTCTGCTCTGGCTTCAAATTTACAGTCATTCTTCTAGATCACCCTCTTCCCTTATGATCCAATTCTTGTAAATTGAAATATCCAAATCTGATAAGGAAATAAATGTGGCCGGTGCATTTTTGTACTGTGGATCCAGTAGCATGGCACAGATGTAATCTTGAGAGGACAAATTCTCTTTTTGCAGCCTTTAATTGGTGTTAAAGTGAATGATTAAGCTATTGATCAAAGAAGCTGCTTCTTTGTTGATATTGCTAAATGTTTTTTCCACCTTTTGCAAATATTCCTGCAGCAGGCGGAACAAGGGTATTATTTGGCTCATTGTACTCTCCTCCTTTTTGACTTCCCATGTCATAATCTCAAAGAGAGTATTATTTGGGTCAGGCACTCAACTAGCCCCCATTTGCCATCTTCATCATCATGGCCTTTCAGTTACATCCCCTCTCCTTTGAATTGCATAATCATTGATGGGCATGTACTGATTTGGTAGCAAGTAGTAGGTTGGGTTCCAGCGTGTTGGCACCTCCTGTATGAGGGCTTCTACTGTTACTTTAATGGCAAGCTGATTTATCTTCAATTGCTTCTTGCCTTTGAACCAGTAACCAAATTGAGTGCAAATTCTTCAGCAGGTTACCAGTATGTTGTTGACTATTTCTTTTTTTTAGGACATTTTGTATAATGTGCTAAATACAGGACTCTGAAGTATCTCAGCCATGACTTTGACAATATTACTGCCATTGTCAGTGGCAACAAATCCAATGCTGAGCTCTCCGAGTTGAAGCCATTTGAAGACTTTGTTCTTAAATTTGTTCAAGATGTTCGCAGCTGTATGTGATTTCTCCATGGCAAACATCGCACCTGTTGCATGCTGCCAGATGCCCCTAAAATCATCAGCAGTGATGAGACCAGCAGTTTGCTGTTGCTTCACTTCCTTGAAGAAGACCCAGTGTGCAGTGATGCATATGAAATCTGTTGCTTGACAAATGACCCACATGTCCATTGTGAGGTGGATAGAGTGAACAGTGCTCTTCTTAATAATTTTGCCAACCGATTGCATCACTTCATGGTGTAATGCTGTTAAATCAACAGTGGAAAAATAAACCCAGCTTGGAACCTTTCATTTTGAGTAGAGAGTCTTCACAAATTCAAGAAACTCCTCTCCTTCTAAAAAAAGAAAAAGAAAGAAGATCAAGCACTAACATTTCGGCCAGATTCCCAATGTAAACTGTCCACCTGTCCCTATGTCCCTTGCTGTGGGTGATGACTGCAAACTATGAACAACAGTTACAGCATGATGCTGACATCTTCTTCCTCACCAATGCCTCCTTCAGTTGAAATCGTTGTTTTCTCTTGCTATCAGCAGCTATGTTTTTGAGGTACTCTTCCTACTCGATTGCATGTTGATTTTTCAGATGGGTCAGTTGGCCCTGTGAAGCAAAATGGCAACCAGGCTTATTCAACATCCAACAATGTGCTCCTCGTACTGCCTGGAAGTAAAGAAGTCCCAAAAGTACTTATTGTGCCAAAGGCTGCAGGACTTGTTAAGGTAGAGATAGGTGGTTGTGTTGACCTGTCGCTGAGGTAGCTGTGATGGCAAAATGGATGGTGATGATTGCTGCAGGTTTTGGGGATCTTCTTTAAAAGATGGAAGCAGATGGTGCTGGTGGAACTGCATGACTCAGAGCAAATTGAACAGAAGGGAGCTATACCTCTTCTGTGCCACTCTCCACACTAACAATCACTGGTTCATCATCACCTTCCTCATTTCCAAGACTTATGGGAACCTTCCTTTTTCCATTGTTCCTTTGGATGGGTCTCGGTTAGTTTCCAATCCATACCAAGATCATTAGAAGGAGGGCTTTGGCAAGATGAAGGGTTATTCTTTCTTTTCCTTGCTGGAGATCGTGAAACTGATGTGCCAGATGGAAGAGCAATCACAACAACATCCTCTTCTACAGAAGGCTCACCTTTCTGTTTCCAGAAGATGCGGTGTTGCAGGCTGTGGTTCTTGTTGTTGACTCTCCTATAAAGTTTTGGTTTGCTGCTGCACCAATGCTTTTTCAGACTCACTGCTTTCCATAGCTGCCATCCTCGTAGCACTGAAAGACCTGGTCTTTCTGGTGGTAGTGCTGTTGATTCGGGGTTGATTTTCCTCTTAGCCTTTTTCTGCCCAGAAGAGGGTGCAGCACATATGACACATTTATGGAAAAAGTATGATGGCTTAATTTTCTTACATGAACTTTCACAGGCACAGAGCAAGCACTGTGCAGGCGTAACCTAAAAAATCTCTATATTAATTGGAGCTCTTTCTTTGCCCAGACGTACAAGCTCTGGCACATGAGTACCTGCACTGGAGAAGCCTGCAGTGGAAGCAGTACTTGGTCCAGACTCCACTGCAGGATGAAGACTCAATCCCAGAAGGGAGACAGGGGTGAGGAGGAAGCACTGCCCGATAGGAAGCCAGGAAACAAGAGTGCCATGTGAGCTGTGTGGGAGCCAGCTAATGGTAAGTAAAGTGATGATAAAGCATAAATGTTAGCTCTGTCCCTCATGTCACTGAAGACAGCAGACTGTGGCAAGTTTAAGCTTAAAATGATGTGAAAGAGAGAAAAACGAACATAGAAAGCTGCTCTGACATGCATTTTAGACGTGCAATGTGCTTGTATTTCACAGTTGGACATAGGTGCCTTTCTAATTAAATCATATGCTAGAAGTTTAAAGTTGATGTTAAAATGTAATTTATACTTTAAACTTATAGCCAATGTAGAGCTAAATTTAGATTTCTTGTGTTCCATGAAAGATTTATGACTTTGAAATTATGTGCAAGTGAGAAAAATGCATTTCTCTGTTATATTTAATGTAATGCAATAACAAAGCTTTCTCATTTTAAATTAAATGTTTTACTTATACTGATGAAATATTATCATTGAAAAAATAAGTTTGCATAGTATATGTTTTTGCTAGAAATGTATTAATAAACTGCAATTTATATTTTCTTGTGTTAGTATAACTGAGGCCTACAGAGCTTGCATTTTACATTCATATAAAAGTGATGAATCATTTTCACAACTTAAAATCTTCTTTCAGATTCCGTTCCTATGAGAAGCAAAGTCCCATTCGTAAAAAGTATATTGTTTAACTGTAGAAGAACTGTACCTCTTTGGCCTGGAGAGATTTGTAATGCAGGAACATGGACTGAAATTGTATACATTTGTTACAACCATTTGGAGTCACACAGAAAAGGAGATGCTCCCATGACAAACCTGGGAGAATTTCAAACTGTTACAATCTTGCTGCCGAAGATTCCCTGAATGCTGTATCCCTTGGACAGGTATCTTCCTCTTTGCCATTTACACTGTCCCTTGAAATACCCTTTAGGTTACACTCTCCACCATGCTGACATTTAAAGCCCTGTAACCCAAGTTATTATATTGTTCCAAATTATTTTTGTCCTACTTGCATTTTGTATTTTGCCTGCATGTGTTCCACCCACACATGTATTTTCTAATTTGGTTAGCCATAGGGTTCACCGGTGCCCAGTCAATGATTATTGACTTGATTGAATTTGAATTGAGCACCACGTGATTTCCGTATTTCAAATAGTTTTATTGACTTTCTCTATTCTTCTTCTTGAATGCTTAGTTTTGCTGTTAGTGTGCCTGAACTTATTTTGTCGCCTTGGGCAACCCTTGGTGATTGTGTATCTCTATAACTTTGTTCTGTCATAGTCTACATGACTTTGAGCTTGTGTTTGTAGTAAAGCCTTGAACTATATTCCTTATTGGAGTTTTCCTTCTGTGGCCACATTGGTCATGGTGTCTAAATTATTAGTTTGATGTTGAAGTAATTGTTGATGGTTCACCACATATCTTTCTGGGTCAAAAGGTCCATCGTTCTCATTGTGCAATTGATTCCTGCGAAGGATGAGAAATTTGTCCACAGTGACATGGAAGCCACATGGGAACAAACCAATGGTAAGTAAAGGTGACATTGGAGCCACATTGGAGGCAGCATAGGGTAAGTTAAGGTAAGTAGCTGGTGGGCTCTGAGACTCTTTTAAGATTTTTTTAATACAAGAGATTTCTCAAGCACAGCACTGTGCAGGCGAAACCTAAAAATAGAGCAGAAAGTCAATGAGACTTGGGCACTCTAGCTAGTGTAATTCGATTCATCATCATCATCAACATATATGCTTAGCAATAGTGTACCAATACCTAAATGAATTATTTTTTGTTAGACATTACACAGGAAGATATAACTTGTTGTCCCTTCAGGGAGGGCAAAAATTGAATAAATTAATTATATAACTGCTGGTGTCCCTCCGGGGCTGAGGGACCCTTATAGGAGGCAGGGAACAGGCAAAAACTAAATAAATGAATGAAATAATTGCTGCTATCTGTCCAGGGTCAACTGGGACCCTATCAGAGGCAAGCAAAAAGTGAATAATCAGGCAGGCAAAAAGTGAATAAATGAATCAAAAATAACAACTGTGTACTACAACCAGCAATGTGCATAAATAAATGTATTGGGGAAAAAACAAACAATGAACAAAAATATCTTAGGCTTCTTCTATCAATGTTCCTAGTAAATGGCTTTTAAAAGTGGAATAAGGGGTGTGTGGCAAGCCATCATGGCCGAGTGGAACTAATCCACCTGAGCTCTGCTGCATTGCAATGGAAAACCGAGGCTGAAGGATCATCTAAACACTTATGAAGCCTGGAGAGGACAGAGCTATGCCTGGAGGCCTCAGGGAACCCTGGGGAGTTATGTTGGATGACAGCTTAATACACTAATTTGGAGGGCATTCTCCTGCACATGGAGTGAAGGGTCACGTCTACCATTGATCGTTCTCTTCCATGGTCAGTGAGTGACGGTGCGGCATGCCAAACAAACAGGGACTGCCCCTCCCCACCATGAATAGGAGGTGCAGTTTACCTGCGGAGACCTTTGTGAAAAGCTCTTTGCCGATTTCTCTGAAGAACTGGATCAATTGTACCTGACTTTAATATGTCAGCCACGAGACGATTCCAACAGGGGAAGTTAATTTGAAAGGCTCCAGCATCTATACAAATCAGGTTAGATGCCCTTGGGGATTCACCAGAGCTCACAAGGAGATTCCCTATGTACTGTGCAGCTATGACCCGGCACTCCCCGGTCCTCTAGAGTCACTTGGGCTTCTTTGATATACTGCCCCCTTGTAGGAGGCTGGACTGGCTTGTAGTGAGTACCAAGGAGTACTTACACCTTGCACCAGGCCCAGGTATCCCTTATTAGTGTAGAGGGGTGTCTAGCAGCTTAGGCTGATAGAAAAGGTAGCTTAGCAGAGCAGCTTAGGCTGAACTAGGAGACGAGTGAAGATCCTACAGTACCACTAGTGTCATATGCACAATATCATAAGAAAACACAATACACAGATATACTAAAAATAAAGGTACTTTATTTTTATCACAATATGCCAAAAGTATCTCAGTGAGTACCCTCAGTATGAGGATAGCAAATATACACAAGATATATGTACACAATACCAAAATATGCAGTAATAGCGATAGAAAACAGTGCAAGCAATGTATAGTCACAATAGAATGCAATGGGGGCACATAGGGATAGGGGCAACACAAACCATATACTCTAGAAGTGGAATGCGAACCACGAATGGACCCCAAACCTATGTGACCTTGTAGAGGGTCGCTGGGACTGTAAGAAACCAGTGATGGTTAGAAAAATAGCCCACCCCAAGACCCTGAAAAGTGGGTGCAAAGTGCACCTAAGTTCCCCAAAGAGCACAGAAGTCGTGATAGGGGAATTCTGCAAGGAAGACCAACACCAGCAATGCAACAACGATGGATTTCCTGACGAGAGTACCTGTGGAACAAGGGGACCAAGTCCAAGAGTCACGATCAAGTCGGGAGTGGGCAGATGCCCAGGAAATGCCAGCTGTGGGTGCAAAGAAGCTGCCACTGGATGGTAGAAGCTGTGGATTCTGCAAGAACGACAAGGGCTAGAAACTTCTCCTTTGGAGGATGGATGTCCCACGTCGTGAAGAGTCGTGCAGAGGTATTTCCGTGCAGAAAGACCGCAACCAAGCCTTGCTAGCTGCAAAGGTCGCGGTTAGGGTTTTTGGATGCTGCTGTGGCCCAGGAGGGACCAGGATGTCACCAATTGTGTGGGGAGACAGAGGGGGCGTCCAGCAAGACAAAGAGCCCACTCAGAAGCAAGCAGCACCTGCAGAAGTGCCGGAACAGGCACTACAAAGTGGAGTGAACCGGAGCTCACCCGAATCACGAAAGAGGGTCCCACGACGCCGGAGGACAACTCAGGAGGTCGTGCACTGCAGGTTAGAGTGCCGGGGACCCAGGCTTGGCTGTGCACAAAGGAAATCCTGGAAGAGTGCACAGGAGCTGGAGTAGCTGCAAAACACGCGGTTCCCAGCAATGCAGTCTAGCGTGGGGAGGCAAGGACTTACCTCCACCAAACTTGGACTGAAGAGTCACTGGACTGTGGGAGTCACTTGGACAGAGTTGCTGAGTTCAAGGGACCTCGCTCGTCGTACTGAAAGGAGACCCAGAGGACCGGTGATGTAGTTCTTTGGTGCCTGCGGTTGCAGGGGGAAGATTCCGTCGACCCACGGGAGATTTCTTCTGAGCTTCTAGTGCAGAGAGGAGGCGGACTACCCCCACAGCATGCACCACCAGGAAAACAGTCGAGAAGGCGGCCGGATCAGCGTTACAAGGTCGCAGTAGTCGTCTTTGCTACTTTGTTGGAGTTTTGCAGGCTTCCAGAGCAGTCAGCAGTCGATTCCTTGGCAGAAGGTGAAGAGAGAGATGCAGAGGAACTCTGATGAGCTCTTGCATTCGTTATCTAAGGAATTCCCCAAAGGAGAGACCCTAAATAGCCAGAAAAGGAGGTTTGGCTACTTAGGAGAGAGGATAGGCTAGCAACACCTGAAGGAGCCTATCAGAAGGAGTCTCTGACGTCACCTGCTGGCACTGGCGACTCAGAGCAGTCCAGTGTGCCAGCAGCACCTCTGTTTCCAAGATGGCAGAGGTCTGGAGCACACTGGAGGAGCTCTGGGCACCTCCCAGGGGAGGTGCAGGTCAGGGGAGTGGTCACTCCCCTTTCCTTTGTCCAGTTTCGCGCCAGAGCAGGGCTGGGGATCCCTGAACCGGTGTAGACTGGCTTATGCAGAGATGGGCACCATCTGTGCCCATCAAAGCATTTCCAGAGGCTGGGGGAGGCTACTCCTCCCCAGCCCTGACACCTTTTTCCAAAGGGAGAGGGTGTAACACCCTCTCTCTGAGGAAGTCCTTTGTTCTGCCTTCCTGGGCCAAGCCTGGCTGGACCCCAGGAGGGCAGAAACCTGTCTGAGGGGTTGGCAGCAGCAGCAGCTGCAGTGAAACCCCGGGAAAGGTAGTTTGGCAGTACCCGGGTCTGTGCTAGAGACTCGGGGGATCATGGAATTGTCTCCCCAATGCCAAAATGGCATTGGGGTGACAATTCCATGATCTTAGACATGTTACATGGCCATGTTCGGAGTTACCATTGTGACGCTATACATATGTTGTGACATATGTATAGTGCACGCGTGTAATGGTGTCCCCACACTCACAAAGTCTGGGGAATTTGCCCTGAAAAATGTGGGAGCACCTTGGCTAGTGCCAGGGTGCCCACACACTAAGTAACTTAGCACCCAACCTTTACCAGGTAAAGGTTAGACATATAGGTGACTTATAAGTTACTTAAGTGCAGTGGTAAATGACTGTGAAATAACGTGGACGTTATTTCACTCAGGCTGCACTGGCAGGCCTGTGTAAGAATTGCCAGATCTCCCTGCAGCAGCCCATAGGGATCTCCTGGAACCCCAATACCCTGGGTACCTCAGTACCATATACTAGGGAATTATAAGGGTGTTCCAGTATGCCAATGTAAATTGGTGAAATTGGTCACTAGCCTGTTAGTGACAATTTGGAAAGAAAATGAGAGAGCATAACCACTGAGGTTCTGGATAGCAGAGCCTCAGTGAGACAGTTAGTCATAACACAGGTAACACATACAGGGCACACTTATGAGCACTGGGGCCCTGGCTGGCAGGGTCCCAGTGACACATACAACTAAAACAACATATATACAGTGAAATATGGGGGTAACATGGCAGGCAAGATGGTACTTTCCTACACCCCTCCAGGCCTATTTTACTCCCTCATTATCCATACATGAGCCGCCAAAAGAACACATCTAGCTCTTCACCCAGGGGCTCTGTGAACTGTGTACCTCATTAAGTTAAGCCATCACTCACAGACATGGAGGGGCTGATACCAGAGGGGACCCCATTACAGTGATTCTCCCACCTATCCTCCTTGATAGAGCAGAGATAAAGACAGAACTAATACACAACACTACAGATTCCTTCTGAAAGTTGCCATAGGTGACCAATGCATGAGAACAGTCCTCCCAAGAAGTTGGTAGAATTGATGCAAGGCACCCATGTTCCATAGAACATGCTATTGGACGTAGCATCTCACACCACAATGCTCCTGACTCCACATCTATAGATCACTGCTGCCAACCTAGATGCTGTATAAAAATAAAAAAACCTAACAGGGTGTTCAGCTACTTCCAGACGGTGGAATCCAAAGAAATTAAATCTCAGGAACCAGGAGATGACAACATGGCACTGACGAAGGAGGATCTTCTGGCTTTGTTACAGGGACTCAAGAAAGAACTGTGAGAGGAAGTGAAATCCGACATGGCCAACTCTCTAGACACTCTTTGTTCAAATCTCACTACCAGACTCACAATGCTGAAACATGATGTGGACTCGGTGGAAGTACGTACGCTGGACTTGAAAACAAAATGTCACTCTTTGGAACAATGTCTGGAAAAAATGGAGGAATCTTCCATCCAAATCCAGGAACACTTGCAAACTACACATCTATAGTGTGAAGATCTCAAAAAACCAATCAAGAAGGGATAACATCCACCTTAGCTATCTTAGGAATCTTTAAAAAGGAACAGAAGGTCTAGTTCTTGAGGCTTTTGTGACTGGACTCTTTGCAGAACTTCTAGGAGATCTGCAAGTCAAAATTAAACTTGAGAGGGTCCACTGGGTCAGATCTCTATTGATGGGTGAGGGAAGAAGGCCCTGAGATATCCTAACAAAGTTGCACTCCTTTAATGTGAAAGACGCAATTCTGCCCAGAAAGTAGAAACAGACTCCTTCCAGGGAGCTACATACTCTCTATATCAGAACGTTGTGCCCGCCACACTAGTCAGAAGACTTCAATTCAGACCAGTTATGGACAAAATTTGCAAGATCAATATGAAATGCAGTCGGACCTTTCCATCTGGCCTCGTCTTCACTTATCAGAATAAATCACATAATTCTACAGATGTGGGGGGAGCATCAACCCTGTTGGGTCTGTCATCGCTGGCAACACCTCAGAGAGCCCCGGAGAACCATTTAATTCTGGCCCCCCAGTGAGAGCTGATAAGAATTTATGGCTTCCTCAAAGGCGTCTGAGAAAACAAGGGAAGAGATGGGGCCGAAGAGATTTTGACCCATCTACATAAACTTTGACTAAAACTAGGCTACGTAAAAATCCTAATGATATCCTTTTTTGTTTCCAGTCATATGGGTTATTGGGGTTATGATCTATGTGAGGGGATTCTCCGGGGCCTTGCTGTATGTGGTGGGCACCAGGAGTACATGGGATAATTGCCACTCCGGGGGTGGGGCACAGCCTACTCGCATCAGTGTCTCAATTGCATTCACTATAGTGATGAACGCTAGGGTGAGTAATGACCAGAACGCCTGCAATGTTACAATGTTATTTTATGAAAAGATTGTATAAGAAAATTAAGTTGCCGATCATTCACATTTGTTGTTTATATCTGTTTTCCATGAGTGCCCCCTTTAACGGGAAATTCGAGAGAAGAGCCACAAGTGTTATGGTGAGAAATTCTAGGCCAGGTCAGAATGTGGGAGAAAGACTCGGAGTGAGGGTAACGAGGGAAGGGAAAATAAGCCTGCCCAACCATGATAGATTAACATGGCATTTGTTACATTAACATGGAATGTGAGAGGCCTCAGTTCTCCTGCCAAATAATATAAATTATGGAAAAACATCTTAGACGTGAGATATGATATAGTGGCCCTACAAGAGACCCATCTTAAACGTAGCGAAGATCACAGATTACGTCAAAAGGCATGCAGCATGATTGATAAATCTTCACATATTTCTAAACACAACAGTAGCCCTCCTCTTTCATTCCTCCCTTGCTTTTCAACCCTTTGATCACAAATGCAACAAGGAAGGAAGATTCCTAATGGTGAAGGGAAAAATTGTAGTTCGCCCTTGCACAATAGCTAATACAAAACGCTCCCAACACGGCCCAAGCGACCTTTGTACAATCTTGCCATAACCAAGTGGGGAAATTTGCAGAGGGCAATATTATCCTAATGGGGGAATTTTAACCTTACATGGGACCCGGACATCAATAGCTCACATCCAATAAGCACATCCACCAGGAGTTTCTCTAAACCTTTGAAGAGAACACTGCAGGAGACTGGACTAATTGATGCATGGAGAGACTCACATCCAGACACCAAGGACTACTCCTTTTTCTCCCATTATCTCTGAACTTTATCCCAGCTCGATTACATATTTATAAGCCAATCTCTCACACTCTATCTTAACATCAGAATTCCATCATCTAGCCCTCTCCGACCATGCCACAGTATTCTTGACACTAGAGTGGTCTCACCCCACTTCTAAAAACAGCAGATGGTTCTTCCTTACTCCCTTAAAATGAGATTGTCTATTCAGGGATGAAATGTGCAAAACTATTAAAGAATTCTTTCATCTGAACGATCCCCAAGAAACTGACATTTCCAATAATTGGGATGCCTTTAAGGCGGTCATTAGAGGAAAATGAATAGCTCTTATGTCAACTCTGTCAAGCAAAAAAACCAAGAACGATTGGCATTAGAGAGAGCTCTAAAGTCAGCAGAACAGGCCCATAAGGATTCCCTTTCTTTACAAGTTCAACGGAAAGTTACAGCTATCGGAGGGAAATTAAACACATTCTATACACATAGAGCAGAGTTCACTATACTTCGCCTTAAACATGAGGCATACACACAAGGAAACAGGATAGGAATGCAGCTACTGTGACAATTGAGAGAAAAGCAGGAAGAAGAATAAATAAAACATATAAATCTAGAAAATAGGGTGTGTGGCAAATACAGAAGTAGACAAAGCAAATGACTTCAAGGAATTCTACAAACACCTATATACAGCGGATACACTGGAGACAACAAACCAATTGCAATACCTCCACGACATCACTCTCCCATAATCATTGACGAACAAAATGAGGCATTAAGCAGCCTCATTGAGGAAGGTGACATATGGACGGCCATAGCCTCCTCAAACTTCTTAAATCACCTGGGCCAAATAGCTTCATGGCAAAATCTTAGAAAACCTTCAGCTCAGAACTGATTCCACATTTAACTAAATTGTTTAATCATATAGCTACAAAACCTGGAGTCACACGTTCCATGAGTGAAGCCTTAATATCTGTCCTCCCCAAACCAGGAAAAGACACACATTACTGCTCCTCTTATAGACCTATTGCACTTCTAAACTTAGACGCCAAAAGGTATAGCAAGATCCTTGCCACTTGAATAGAGGTAATCTTGCCAGACTTGATTCTCCCGGACCAATCTGGGTTTATAAAGGGGAGGCAACCCCATGACAATCTGCTTCGGATAATAGACCTAGTGGAAAAAGCCACTAAAAAACACATCGCAGCAGTGCTGCTAACGTTAGACACAGAATAAGCATTCGACCACATGGATTGGACCTTCCTCTTTCAGACCATGAATCAGTTCAACATAAACAATAGATTCATCACAATGATGCAAGCCAACAACACTGCTCCCGTCTCCCGGATACCTTCCACTTGGAGAGGGATACATGCCTGGGGTGCCCACTCTCCCCTCTCCTATTCTATCTCAGCATAGAGCCCTTGGTGGCAAAGGTGCATCAGGAAGAGGTGATTAGAAGTATACCCTTTGGGTCCCTTACTCATAAAATATCCTTATTTGCTGATGATGTTTTATTGTCCTTAACATCCCCAGCAACCTCACTTTTAGCCCTACAGCGAGAGCTAGCTAGATTTGAGGGCGTGGCTGGGTACCGGGATAATCTTTCCAAGTCATACCTTCTCAATTTAACCCTTTCTCCCACCGAGATTAAGGAGTTGACCCTTACTACCCCATTCCATTGGGTAAAGAAGTATCTTACTTATCTGGGTATTAAAATTACCCCACAGGTTTCTGATCTTTACAGAGCCACCTACCCCCCATTGCTCCAGCAACTTAACGTAGATCTTAAATGATGGGCACTATTATACTTGTCATGGTTTGGACGTATTCACACCATGAAGAAGACGGTACTACCTTGATTCTTGTACCTATTCCAAGGCCTCCCTATTTCAGCAGAGAGAGACGTTTGCTCGACACTATGAACACTTTTGATTAAATTCATCTGGCAAGATCATAGAGCCAGACTTCCATTCAAAGTGCTACGACTACCCCAGACTGCAGGTGGACTGGCTCTTCTGGACTTTCTCCTATATTATAAGCAGCACAATTAAGGGTGATTATGGAGTGGTCCCTTTGTGAGTCAGACAAACATTGGCTTCATATGTACTGCACTGTAACAGGCTGATACATTTGAGACCTATTATGGAAGTCCAAGGCGGACAGACCCATAACACTTATTTGAGCGCACTCACAAAAACGACCCTCAAGACCTGGGATAGCATGAATTAATCAGGGACCTCGGCTTAGTTCCCTTCTCCTTTTACATCTATCCATTTCAATTAACCCTCCTTCTGGCACTTTCCCAGGGACCCTTTGATCGATGGAGAACCAGAGGTTGTCTTATGATATTGAACTTATTTCACAGGTGGGACATTCTCAACTTTGAAAATTGTCAAAGAAATTGTGGGCTACCATCCTCAGAGAGATACCATTATACACAATTAAGACACTGGGAGCTACAACCAGAGATCAGGGAGGCAGCCACGAGAGACCTCTTCCCCTTTGAAAAGTGTGTGAGGAATCCGATGGGACCGAGGGATTCCTTTTTGTAAAATCTTTTACTTATCACTACTCCAAACACTCACGCTGACATTTGAAATTTTGGTCTACCCAATTAGATGAGAGAATTATGGATGACCAATGGAAACGACTATGGCAGGACATACCTGCTTAACCATTTCATGGGAATGAGGGCGGCCCACTTTAAAATCTTGCATGCTTGGTACCTCTTGCCTACAAAACTCAAAAACATTGTTCCTAGTACCACTGATGCTTGTTGGAGGGGATGCGGATTGCTGGGTGACTTCCGCCACATTTGGTGGGACTGTCCCATGATCTGCCCATACTGGTCTGAAATCTTAGCCCAAATCAAAGAGAAAATGGTGTACCTCGTACTGGACACACCAGGATTTACCCTTCTAGGACTACAAAATAAGTCCCTCAAATGCCAAACCTCTGGTGATCGCTCAATCCTTTGGTTATGTCTAGAAGCCACTAAAATGGCACTAGCAGTGGCCAGGGAAAAGCCGATGGCTCCCTCGATGACTCATTGGCAAGACAGGCTTTGGCAGTCCCTAACTATGGAACGTATCAATGACATCCTCACAGACAACTTCAAAAATGTTGAGTACACCTGGGGTCCACTGGTTTTCTCCTGTCCAATGGTCTCCCACTTACCGTCTGCCCTGCTCTAACCAAAGCACTCCACCTCTTCCAGATATAACTCCTCTTATACGACAGAGCTACGATCCTCGGTTGAGGGAGGGGAGCATAGCAAACAGGATTACACTCATACTCTAAGTAATATGCTACTGAATGTTTACCACTCATGGTTTTGATTTTTCTTTTGTTACTTTTGGGATTTTTAAGGAGGGGTGGGATCAGGTAGTGAAATGGTCAATAAGGTTACTAGATATTATGTTATAGTATTGCCTGTATTGCCTTCCTATTTGTTGATACAGAATAGTATATAAACTGTGTGATTTATTAGCAATTGAACCTCATTGCTGATGTCATTTAATGAAGATTGCTACCACTGCCAATGTTTTAACTTGAAAACTCAATAAGGAAAGTTTGACTAAAAGTGGAATAAAAGGACTGAAACACGCACTGGCTGCACAAGATAGTGGTAGCTAGCTCATCCTCCACAATGCAAATGAAGAAGGAGGCATGGAAAACAAAGACAAAATGACCACCATACACACAGTCACTGGACCCACATTGCCAGCAAAAAAGGAGGGAAAGAGAACAACAACAAAATGGCCGCCAACGTGTGCGTACGTGTCCGCGCATACACACACACTCTGCACAAAATGGCTACCACACATGGCCAGAAGAGAAGGAGGCATGGAGTGCAAAGAAACAATTGCTACCCTATCCTGTTTGGAGCATCTTTACCCCCAAAATAAGTCCAGTAGCATTGCAGGGAAAGGATTGAACTGATATGTATTATTTACTGAAAAATGTGTCTCATCCCACACATCAACAAAGGGAGGGACTGGGAGATTAGTTGGTCCAGTGTACAGTCTCCCATTTAACTGAACATATAAAAAAGGTGTACACTGTTCCAAATGGAAAAATATAATCACTAGGGGAACATTAAAGTTCAGGAGCAAGAGCCCTCACACATCTGAGAGGATGTCATGCTTCATCATCGGGTAGCTCCTCGTCAGACCTGCGCTGCAATGTCTGACGGGCTCCCCGTAAGGGGGCTCTTTGCCGGAGATCTTTTAGGTAGCAGCCGTGGTTGCGGACACAACAAGACCTGGTGTTGAGGTCAGGGGCTAATCCTGGCAGGAGAGTGAAAGCTAAAATCGGTTCCCAGTCTTAATAGGAGTGAGTCAATTTAATTAATCAATGGAATAAGACCGGGACCAAGATTAAAAACAGAAGGAAAGTGTAAAATGAGGAATAATGCTCAACCACTTTCTGCATGGTGCTGGAGCTTAAGGAGATTATCCTCGGGCTCCTAGGACATGGTCAACATGTTTCGCGTCCAGTGGCATCCCCTAGCAAGCGTAGGCATTCCTTGCGATAGTCGTCAGTGTTCATTAGAACAATAGCACCTCCCTTGTCAGCTTGTTTTATAACAACGGAATTATCGGTAGACAATCCCTCGAGAGCCTTCTTCTCGATAGTCGAGATGTTGATGAAAGGACGTTGCGGGCATATAGATGTGAGATCCGCAAGAACAGCTTTTTCAAATGTTTGAACTTCGCAGGGGACAGCCGACAGAGGGGGGACAAATGTGGATTTGGGTCTAAGCCCAGAGTCCCCCGGTGTGCTATTCACTGGGTGGTCGTCAAAATAGAATTGCAGTCGGATTTTGAGAAAAAATTGTGACAGTTCGCAATTAAGTCGAAAAAGATCCTCAGATGGAGTAGGGACAAACCCTAAACCTCGATTAAGTGCTGTTATCTCCATGTCCGTGAGAGTTCTTGTGGAAAGGTTTACTACTAAGTTTTGGGGGGCTGGTGCTTGCCCTGGCTCCTGGTGACCATTTGTGGTTCTTCTCTGGACCATTGCACACGTTTGCCTCTGCCTCTTCTTCTGCATCTCCCTCTGCCCGGCCTTGGCCTAAAAAAGGCATGAATGGCATCATATGTGCTTGATGTTCATAATCAATCTAACCAACCGACCTCTAGCAGTGAATGTGACTGTTTTGTTTCTGATTGATTACACTGCATTCATGGTGTCTGCTTTACCACTTTATTAGTAGTGACCGCTTTCGGCATGCTACTTCCCAAGGGGCCCCCCATGTACCAAGGGATGGTAAGCATATTGTCTTACTATGTTTTTACACAACTGGTTACTACACACTGTGGTGTCACGGGTGTCCTTCCTTATTTTTCTGTGTATTTTGATCAAAATGATTTGTTTGTATTTTTCTAGGGCCACCATTAAAGGTTTCTGACAATTAGTGAACTTCAATGTAAGTGAATATATGATTTGTTTGACATTTTTGCAAACTTTCGGTAATATAGACAGGAGAAGTCTTATTATGTATTGGTCCTGAAGAAGTGTCAGAGGATCTTGTTAGACCACTGTACGCGAAACATGTTGACCATGTCCTAGGAGCCCGACGATAATCTCCTTAAGCTCCAGCACCATGCAGAAAGTGGTTGAGCATTATTCCTCATTTTACACTTTCCTTCTGTTTTTAATCTTGGTCCCACTCTTATTCCATTGATTAAATTGACTCGCTCCTATTAAGACTGGGAACCAATTTTAGCTTTCACTCTCCTGCCAGGATTAGCGCCTGACCGCAACACCAGGTCTTGTAGTGTCCGCTACCACGGCTGCTACCTAAAAGATCTCCAGCAATGAGCCCCCTTACGGGGAGCCCGTCAGACATTGCAGCGCCGGTCTGACGAGGAGCTACCTGATGATGAAGCATGACATCCTCTCGGATGTGTGAGGGCTCTTGCTCCTGAACTTTAATGTTCCCCTAGTGATTATATTTTTCCATTTGGAACAGTGTACACCTTTTTTGTATGTTCATCCCACACATCGACTGCCCTTCACTCGCCATCAGTAAATCAGCAATGTCAGAAAAGAAAATTAAATAAACTTTAAAAATGTCCCAACCACAGACTGCCCAAAGCAACATAAATGACCCCACCAAAATATTTTTAAAAGTTGCAGAAAAAAAGTTAAACACAATGTCAACCATGTCATGCATACACAAACTCCCAAGATGGTGGGCAAGCACACAGGGAAGAAGGCAACTAAAACAAAGGAATATGTGTGGCTACATAGACCTGGACTCCAGGAGCCACCCTGATCCTAGGCACCAACAGGTCCATGCAGAAAAAACAACCTACATTTAGCATTTAATACAAGGATATCCACAAGTCCCTAAAATGATTTTTGAAAATCCAATAGCAGCAGTGAGCATTTGGAAAATATATTAAAAATACAATACTACAGTGCAGACTAAGCCTCAAACAGTAAAGCAACACACAGTAAAATGATTCACAAATCTGATGAAGTTAGCAAAAAACACAAGGAATGGAGAAAATAAAAATTACTATTATAACACCAGGTTTCCACCTTTCCAAAAATGTGCAAACATTATCCCTTAAAAAACGTAATCTCACAAGGGCCCCTACTCCAAACTCAAGGCCATCCCATAACAAACAAACAAAGGAAACAAAAATAAAAACTGAAGAAAAGTAGTGGTGCCTGCAGTCCCTCAAACACTCAGCTTTTGGCAAAATACTGTAATGAAAGTACTTGCATTTTCCCAAAAATTAAAGATCCCAAGAGTGTAGATGCTTTTCCCTCCAAAATCCAATTCCAAAATGGCCAGGGACTGAACAAAAGCAGAGGGAAGAGCCATTCTGTCCTGAAGACTCCTGAGCCACCAGCAGTATGGCAGTGTAGAGAGTCTTCCTAACACGCATAAAGTGCCAAGCTTATGATGGTATAGACCTTGAATTGATAGAGGCCACACATGGCACTGTGATGCTGTTAAATTGTCTTGCATAAGTAGATAATTTATGGTGTTTTCTCTGATGGTGGCACAGATGGGAGGAGGACAGTCATGAGGAATATATTGCCATTTTCCAGTCCCAGCACCATTCCCTCAGAGCATTAACTTTAGACTTCAGAGTGCCATTGTGTTTTTAGGAGTAGCAGGGGGTGCCCAGTGCTACACTAATGTGCATGGATTTGTAAGTCTGGTTTGACAGCACAACTGTCCCCAGACTATATGTGAACAACAGGAAAAGAATATGTTCAAAGTACTACTGAGAGAAGGGTTTAGGCTCCACCAACATGGAGGTTCCCCTGAGTTCAGGATTTGACTGGGCTTCCTCTAAAAATGCTTGTATTGCACTTTTGTGCTTGTGGCAAAACATACTTGATACAGCAGAACTGAGTTGGTTAAGATGGCCAGCAAATGTTCATGGCTGTAGGCCTGAACTGTTTATTATTCAATGTTATGATAAGTGCACTAGGCGTGACTTGTTTATTGTGAAAAGAATATGTTAAAATAAGTAGGCATTTAAGGATGGACTGTTGTTACTCTGCCTGCACATAGGTATTTTGTTACATGAAATGTCTCAGATTGCCATAGTAGGAAAGGGTTTTGGTGTTGATTGTCCGTGTGGATATTTCAGATTTTTTTCTGTGAGAGATAATAGATTCCTTAGACAACAGTAATTGTGTATTCATTTGCAATTTTCTGATTGTCTGCCAGATGACTGCCTTGTGGGAAATTTTACACTCAGTGCAGCAGTTCTCAGTTAGTTATGGTGATAAGCCAGTAACAACATCTTTAGGCCTGATTGGTGCTGAGGAAAACGTGATGCCACAATATGTTGATTGTTAATGATTACATTGTCATTGTACTTATATTTATTATCTTTTTCATATAGTGCTACAGGCTACCTTGCAGAAACATTGTGGCGATATCATTTCTTAGGACAGCTGGGAGAAAGACTCCAATCTTTGCGTATCTTGTACTTTAGACATCATCAGGAAGGGGGGGGGCGTGTCCAAGATGGCGACTGGGTCGGATGCATAAATCACAGCTCCGACCCGGCCTACAACAAAGATCCTGATTAAAGACGCCTTGCCCCGCTGCGGGGGTGAGAACCACCCCCCCCAGCCGCAGAACCAACGGGACGGAGGCAGCGGCGAGCGGAGCGCCGAGAGAGCTGCCGGAGACACCTGGCTCGAGCCCGAACCGGGGGACGAAAAACCGAAGCGACCGGAGCTGCGATCGCGTCGGACGGCGAAGCTCCCAACAGGCGGTAGGTGGCGGATTACCCCTGTAGTCACTGAGCCTTGAGGACCCCGCCCCGGCGTGGCTGCTATCGGAAGACGCCGGGCAGGCTGAGCAGTGAGCTCAGTGGACCCCCTGTGCCCCTCTGGAAGACACGTGGACCCTTAGTCAGCCAAGTCAATGGCTGAAAGGCCGCCAGATACAAAGAAGTATAGATCCTAGTGGGGCTAATATAACGCGATTCAACCATAGTGGGTTGCTGCCACGTGGGAACGCGCCGGATCACCACAGCAGGGGCAAGCAAAGAAAAGAAGTGCCTAGTCTGAGGGTTAACGTAGAGTTGATGCCACATCAGCGCAAAAATTAATAGAGACGCAGGAGGAAATAAACTGCAGAAGCAACTGACCTAGGTGGTGCCTACTGGTGAGTGCGTAGTGGGGAAAAAGGGAGGCCGCCTGACATCCTCAGGCACTGTGTCGCAGTTAGACCCCTATACCCCACATGGGACGCGCCGCCGGTGCCGAAACACTTAACCACTGCGATAAAATTAAGCAACACAAAGCTGAACTCAGAGATCAGCAATAACTCTGAACGGGAACCACCTGATGGGAAAACCAAAGACCCCACGTGCGCCCCCTGGAACCATGGATCCTACTAAACCGCCTCTATCATCCGGGGCTACAGACACATACCGAACCCTTCAGAAAATGGAAGAAACATTGCAAACGCACTCAACACAATTCGAAAAAGTGCTGCAAGCCATACTTGATACTAAAACAACTCTGGAGGCGAAACTTGGCTCAATTACAGAAGATGTTAACCTGCTTCGCGCGGACCAACAGGCGCTAGCAGAAAAGGTCGCTGAGCTTGAAAAAGACACGTCGCACCTCACACCATCTATGCTTGAGGTTAGATCCCAACTGAGTGATATAACAGCAGAAATTGAGACACTTAAACGCAGAGCCGAAGAAACCGAAGGCAGATCGCATCGAAATAACATCCGGTTCGTGGGATTCCCGGAACGCGCCGAAGGCCCCAACACAGAACTTTTTATCGAACGGTGGCTGATTGAATCGGTGCTGAAAAATAAAGTTCCAAAGTTTTATTCAATAGAACGCGCCCACAGGGTCCCGGGCAGACCCCCACCTCCGGGTGCTTATCCACGTCCCCTCATAGCAAAACTACTGAACTACCGAGATAGAGACCTTATATTACAACTATTCCGAAAAATAGGCCCAATACACTATGAGAGCACGCAAATAACCGCTTATCCGGATTTCACAGTAGAGGTAAAAAAAAAACGAAACTCATTCTACCGGATCAAAGAGCGTCTAAGAGAGCACAGTATTAAATACTCCTTGTTGTTACCCGCTAAACTCCGCATACAAGACAATACTCGCACTCTATTTTTCACTACTCCTGAAGGCGCATGGACATGGCTTCATGCAAAAGGTCTAGCTGACCCACTACCCCCTAATGACAAAAGCCTACCCCGAGGAATAAACGTAGGCCTCGCAGTAAACAAGACAACAAACCTTCCCCTGAACAATCACGAGTTAAACGATCGCTACTGCTACAGTCTACGCTGCGTTTTGCCAATGTATTACCAACATCTTTATCTGGGCAATCAGAAGCGGATCCTGACCTAGAGTTAAACTCCGACTCAACGGAAACTGCCCGAGGTCCCAACCTCACTCCACGATCAGCAGATGACATTTGTTAAATTTCTACCCCTGAACACTGGAGGCCGTTCCATCCGCTGTTCCTAACTGGATATTTTCGTCGCTTGTAATCGCATAATCACTTTACATACCTCGTGTGCTCGGCTCGCTGCTGCTCCTGTTGGGCAAAGAACCCAACATACGCAAAATAGGCCGGGTCTAAGACACTCAACCACCCGTAGTCATGGAACACGCCCCCGCTCCATATGGACCGTTACCCCAAGATGACAAGTTTCGTTACCCTCTTGTTTTTACCACAACTGCTACTGTTGCTAAATATAGTAGATTTCATAGCTGTAGTTGAATGGAACGTTTTACTGTTATATGTATTGACATGTACTATTTGCAGAGCGCCACACCACAATGTAAACCTTAAAGACAGGCCACACATTTCAGTAGCTAAGAGGCTAGATAATATGTATAGGTATCAAATAACAAAGAAAATGTGGCTTGTGCAACCACAGACGGTACCCCCTCACATTATCTCACTTAAATCCCATGGCATCCCAAAATAAGCGCTATACCACACACTATAAAATTCTCACATGGAATGTAAAGGGCATGGCATCCGTAAGCAAAAGGCAACGGATTTATACATACCTCAAGAGGCACCAAATACACATAGCCATGTTGCAAGAGACCCACTTAGATGAGTCCTTGCTGGCATATACCAAAACAAAATGGAAAGGCCAATTATATGGGACCACCTTCTCAACATACGCCAGAGGAGCTATAATCTGGATAGCCCCCGGGGTCCCATATACTATGTCCCGTAAACAATGCGACCCAAACGGACGGTACGTAGTATTGGAGGGTACTTTAGGCGGAGGCCCCTTAGCCCTGATAACATTATACACTCCTAATAGAAACCAACGTGACTTCCTAGGAACATTGGGCAGTAGCATGCTCAGCGACCCCGCAACAGATGCTATATGGGGCGGGGACTTTAACTGCGTTCTAGATATCTTGAAAGACTGCTCTACCCCCCACTAGATCACACCCCGGCTAAGCGAGCATCGCTCGACCTGGTAGATTGGGCTTCAAATAACGGGCTAAGCGAAATTTGGAGAACTTCTCATCCCACATTACGTGAGTACTCGTTCTATTCACCAGTGCACAAACTTTACACTAGGCTGGACATGTTCTTCGCTACACCTAGCATAATCCCAAAGGTAACTACATCTGGCTACCTAGCCCGTACTATATCAGACCATAACCCACACTACTCCATATTGCTATGGGGCTACATACATGCCCGTATTCCAACATGGCGCCTGCAGCCAGACGCCCTGACTGACCCCCTTTTAACACTGAATTGGCCACATGCCTGTCGACCTATTTCTCTCTAAATAAAAACACAACATCAACCCGAGCTACTGAGTGGGATGCCCATAAGGTAGTAATTAGAGGTCACTGTCTGGCAGCATCTGTGGGCATTAAGAAAATGCTGACCACAGAGTTATTAAAATTGGAAGCCAAAATACATAGGGCGGAGGTTGAAGTCTCAACAAATAATACCCCACCAGAAACACTAATATCACTGAAAGCAAAATACAGAGAAATGGATGACAGTCTTAGCAGGCACGACTGTAGACACTTTAAAACGAGACAACATGCCGAGGGGGACAGATCGGGCAAATTGCTGGCGTGGTTAGTGCGTCAATCACCGCAATCATCGCCGATAGGAGCTATCAAATTACAAACAGGAATAGAGGTTAACACTCTAACTGACATCAACAAGGCCTTCTACACGTATTATCACACGCTATACCAATCTTCTATCCCTCCTACAGAACAACAACTGTCTGAATTTCTAGTCCAGATTCCCCAAAACTCAAACATCATCAACAACGCTGATATCCTAGACGGCCCCATTCTTATCGAGGAGCTTCGCTTGGCCCTCTCTCAGATGGCACGTGGCAAGACCCCTGGCACAGATGGTCTACCACCAGAATATTACAACTCACAAAGCACTCACTTGTTACAACCCCTCTTAGGGGTGTTTAATGAAGCGCGCAATAGAAAACAATTGCCAGACTCTATGAGGGAAGCATTAATAGTGGTCCTACCAAAACCAGGGCGTGATCCACTGGATGTCAGATCATATAGACCCCTCTCTCTATTGAACACTGATTGCAAACTTCTAGGGAAAATCCTAGCAAATAGATTGCTCCCCCATTTGCCACACTTAATACACCCTGACCAGTCGGGATTTATCCTGGGAAGAAACACTTTTTTTAATATAAGGCGCCTAATCCGTATCATGCACGATACCACTGACCCAGATAGTGTGACCGTGTCACTAGATATAGAGAAGGCGTTTGACACGCTGGGTTGGGAATATTTATTCAGCACCCTCAAGGCGTTTGGATTCCGGAGTGGCTTTATTAATTGGATTACTACACTATATTCCAAACCAACAGCCCGAGTTAAAACCGGTCAGGTGGTGTCGGAGGCCTTTCCTGTGAATAGAGGAACCAGGCAGGGCTGCCCGCTCTCACCATTGCTGTTCGCGATAGCTATGGAACCACTTGCAATTAAGTTCAGGAGATGCGCACATAAATGGGGCATAAGGGAGTTTGACACATATCACATAATATCCCTGTACGCAGATGATGCCCTGGTATATTTGCGCAATCATTCTGTCTCCCTGCCTAAGATAATGCATATACTGAATAGGTTTGCTCTTGTATCTGGCTTACACGTAAATTGGTCTAAATCCTGTATCTTCCCTCTCACTTGTTTGCCCCCTGAACAACGAGCATCTCTCCCCATGCATTAACTACCATGGTCGCACCAAACCTTCAAATATTTGGGTGTTCAAGTATATCACTCTATGTCAGACCTAAGGGAAGGTAACTTAGATAGGCTGCTTCGCTCCACCCGAGGCTCCTTGACATTTTGGAGTTCCTTGCCCTTATCGCCTATGGGCCGGATAGCAATAGTCAAGATGCTAATATTACTGCGATTCTTATATTATTTCTCTGCACTCCCGTTGTCCTTACCACGCTCGTTTTTCCACAAAGTGCATACCCTACTAACGGACCTGCTCTGGGGCAGAGACAGACGCAGAGTAGCCCTAACTACCACACAATATCCACAAGAGGAGGGTGGCCTCGGCATGCCGAACCTTGAGCTATATTATACAGCAGCCCAACTTCAATGGGTCACTAAATGGCTCAACGAGCCGCCCAATGCAGAGTCTACAGCAATAATGGCTTATATAACCCCAACAACGATACTGACATGGTTATTAACAGGTCTCCCTCACCTACTGCATAATACTCCCTTACTTGACTCGGCCAGACACTGCTGGAAGAGATATGTGCAAGGCAAAATGCAACCCCTCCCCTATTCTGCCGGGCATCCACGCCCTATCCTCTCATCATGATGTACGGGTGGTAAATACTTTGAACACAGGAGACCTATATAGTGACTCCAGAGCAATCAAGTTTGCAGATCTGGTGGCTGCGGAGGTAATGCAACCACGAGCCTTTCTGACATTCAATGCCATAACTAATCTCCTACGTAACATATGGGGCTGCGGTCACAATGAACCAAACAAATCCCTCCTACTTACTGCAATACTCTCTATGGGCGAGGCAAAACGCGCTGTTACTAAACTATACAAAATACTCCTAACAAGAAGCTGCAAAGCTCTAACCCAGGTCAAGCATCGCTAGGACTCCGCCCTTCCTGCACCAATTGCACAAAAATCCTGGGACACAGCCCTCACTTCGATCAAGTCCGTATCTCGCAACTTCAGACTAAGATATACGCAATTTAATTATGTGCATCATGCATATCTCTCCCCAGCTCGTATTCATAAAATATACCCAGGAGCTAACTCCATATGTCCAAGATGCGCTACCCCAGCAGCAACTTTCTACCACATGGTCTGGGAATGTCACACGATCAACACTGGCTGGAACCAAATCGTTGCTACAACTGCAGACCTGATAGGCCAGCTGCTAACTCCTACTCCAGAATCATGTCTGCTTAATATACGACACCGCACAAAAAGAGATAAACACATTCACAAGTTTGTAGATTTAGCATTCGTGACATACAAACGCCTGATAGCTACACATTGGAAGGCCCCGAATGCCCCTCCCCACTCCCTCTGGCTACGAGACCTACATGATTACACATTGGCAGAATCTCAAACCCTGAGGCAATCACAGCACAGAGGTCAGATACACGGCGGGACCGAAAGCTGGGACCTCTTTGTAGTTAGAATTGAATCCAGAGATGACAAATACCCACCATGAGTTAGTCCCTTCAACATTCTTAGGATACGCTATCACTAAAACTATCCATAACAATTGAGTTTGCCGAAAACAGATCCATGCTACTGTAACACCAGGCCTAGCCCATAATATACCTACCCATCAGCCGCTCCATGATACTGTTATTCCCCTACACCAAAGCGCACATACAGAAATGTAGCCCTTAGGGCCTGTACAGTTATACGCTCCCACTATAATAATTGACACCAACATATATATTTAAGAATAATAATCTCCATGTCAAGTGTTACTAGTTATATAATGTTTATGGAAAGCCAGTACACTAAAATACAGCTATGTTGTGCAGTGTAATGCACAAACGTTAAGAAAAGCACATGGAGAGGAGCTGGGTGTTTTCTCACCAAATCATATGTAATGTACTGATACTTTTGTGCCTTGTTTTGTATTAAGTTTAATAAACAGATTTAAAAAAATAAAATAAAATAAACATCATCAGGAAATACACGTTTGTGTATAAGTGGTTGCCGGTGTGGAGGGGTGGGGGCTGGAGGGGGGGCACCAGCACTTATTTTTGAGGGCCGGCACTTATTTTTCTGCAAAAAGCTGCAAGAGTGAGCTGAAGTGACAGGAATGGCTGTGAATGGATTAAAGAGGCCCAAGATGACTTCAGGATTACGCTGCCTCAGTATTCTGCGCTCGCACATTTAATTGCAGCTTTGGACACCAGCACGTTTTTATTTACAAATTAACCACTGCTATTAGATTGCCTCCTAAATTGACTTGTAAGGTTGCAAAACAACCTGCAAATTCAATGTTAATTAGGCAGGTCACAATTTGTGGCCCCTATGACTGCAGACTTCCATCTCTGCATTTGTTTTCCCAAACGGGAAAGATTAAAGTGGCCTGCATCCTTTAGTACTTCTGTAACAAATTGCTTTAGACTTGGAAAGACATCACACGGAAGCTCTTAGCTACAGCTTCCGAAGTCGAGGCATCTAATACGATTCCCAAAGGGGAAGATGTCCTACGTGGTCAGCTTCCCATTTATGAATCAGTAACCATCCTAACTTGGGCGTCAGTAACTGATCTATGGTTGTGGCCACAGTTGCGGTCACCAACTGTTGATAGCTGCTTTACGATTCTTAAATTTGGGAAGCCGTCCCTTTCGCGCCCTCTCCTATTTGCTTTTCGAAAATCAGCACCAAAGCACTTTTACCAGAAACACTTTTCAGACTCGTGAAAGAGCTTTTTTTACATTATGAAATGCCCGTTTTCCGTCACAAACCCTGTGATTTTGAGAACTGTGTGGTTTGCAACTTCAGGAGGGTGTTGTATATCAGGCCCTGGATACTTTATTCTGTTAATGGATTCTCACAGTCTCTTGAGTGACATGTTGCACATTCCATTTACTTCCTAAGAGGTAAGCATTCTAAAAATGTCATAACAACGTCTGCTTCGGAGGCACCACAGGTAAAATGTGATCTTATATCGGCGCTATGTTTAATCATGCACTCCCCTTGTGAGGATGAGCTGGTGGGACGTCAACATGTTTCTTGGTGACAGATATGGTTTAGCTTGTTTTACTATTGCAATCCTCATCGGTGCCTCGTTTTATTTACATGTGTATGCAAGACCCCGTCCTACAGCAGTGCGATATGAAAGGCCAATATTAATAAAAAAGCCCCACTTAATTTTCAATGTGCATCGCTCCCCTCTGACTGCCTGAAAGCACTGTTAAATTTACCATGTGTTCGGATTGGAATAGATTGAAATTGATGGTTGTACAAATAGACTGTGGTAATGTGAGTCTTTGAGGCCTACCTTCACAGGTAAAATACCACTTTAAATAGGTAGACTACAGAACAGCACATTAGATGTGTTAAATAAAACATTTCAGTTGCTGCTAAACAGTTCATGGGAGCTTAGTAAGTACAATGATACCGTTTTCAGTGCCATACCTGGCTCACATAAACTGAGTAAAACAAATTTAGCGATTATAGATTATGAAAAACATCTCAGTTTTTCTGCTTCCACCTTTCTTTCAGAAAAAAAAGCTGACAAAATGTGTCCTGTGTTGTGAACCTCTTCTGAAGGTGACCAAAGACTGCGATCTACAGATCATAGCTCACTGAAGCAGTCTGTGTGGCAGAGGTATAGATGACACATACTACTGCAGACTGTCCAATGGGAGATAGGATTTTCTGAAGTAGTACTATAGAGGTTGGTTACGAACATGAGGCTCCCAGGAAAGGGTCATAAGGCAAGGCCTTCGGGAATGGTTTGAACTTTGTGAGTATTCACAGAGGTTCTTATGGCTGCCTGGGTCAGCCACACTCACAGTGATCCCAATAAGCATCCCCAGCAGCAGCATCACCCACGTGACGTCTGAGTACCTGTCTTCAAAGGGCAGAGACGGGGTGTATGAAGCTTGTTGTCAGGAGGACATGCCCTCCCGAGACCGTGGCAGGCCCTTGTGTTTGCAAGATGCAGGGCATCAGAATCCTTTTCAGGGCAAACATAGCGGGTAGTAGGGGACATATAAACTTACAGCATCCGCCCACCAGAAAACACTAGACCGGCACAGCACAGTCCTGGTCCAGCTGACAATAGGCAGGGACACACGCAGGAAGGTGCAGTCATTGACCTAAGTGCAGTATAGAAGCAGGCTACAGGGAGGAGAGCTGTTTTTGCAATTGTTTCCTGCCTGTCACCACACATTCTGCTTGTTTCTTTGGACGATTCACACTCGACTTGGGAAGTTAGATCTTTGACCGGATTTCATGCCCTTGTCTGTGTTTTCCAGGCTGTACGTGCTTTTATGCCTTATTGACGGTACCTACACATTTTGGTGGTGATTCAACTTCCTGTCCCTCCTGATAATTTCTGCCTTCCTGTCTACCAGAAACAGCGCCACGCGCTAAAATTATTTATTGATTTATTTCCTAGTTTTACATAGCTTGAAGAAAATATGTGCACAGGAAGATAATCCAATAATGGAGTGAAAGCGTGTTGTAGTTTTGAAAGTTTTCCACGTCATTATTCAAGGAATGTAAATGAAGGGACTTAACGACATGGAACCATGTTCTATACGGAGAAAAAATGGGAGTCAATATTAACTCACAGATTATGCACACGACAAATCCCGCAAACATAAAGTGAAATCAGTAACTTATAAAAGTGAAAAATCAATGATTTCAATTATTGTTGTGCTGTTTAACTGGCTGGCAAGTATGGAGCTGTGTGATATGTCTTGTTAATTGACTTTTAGGTCTCACCTATGACGGCAGATGTGCTGTGTGTGGCAAGACCTTTGTTGTTTTCAGTGTGCTTAGAGTCGGTCCCTTGTTTACCATTGTTTGGACTGGTAACTCTCACTTGCTTGCTTCTTATTTGATCAATAGATCAATCAATCATGGATTTGTAAAGCGCATTACTCACCCGTGAGGGTCTCATGGCGCTGGGAGGAGAGTGGGGCTGCTACTGCTCGAACAGCCATGTCTTGAGAAGTCTCCTGAAGGTAGGTATGTCCTTAGTCTGACGCAGGTGGGTGGGAAGAGTGTTCCACATCTTGGCGGCGAGGTGGGAGAACGATCTGCTGCAATTGGTTGTTCTGCAGATGCATGGGACAGTGGCGAGGGCAAGGTCGGCGAAGCTGTCAGGTCTGGTAACTGTGTGGGATTTACTTTCTCATCATATGTTTATCCCGCCACTGAGGCATGGATGCATTACTGGGGTTTCGTTGGTGCTCTGCCTCACTGTGTACTTCTCTGTCACTCCTGTGTTGTTTCCGTACTTGTGTTACTTCCCCATCGTCTCCATATTGCATATCTCACCATGTGCTTCTGTGCTCCTCCCGCCTGTGTTGCTCTGACTTGCCATGTGCCTCTGTGCCATCCCATGTTGCTTTGTCTCACCATGTCCTTCTTTGTCTCCCGTGTTGCTTTCCCCACTCGCTTTTCCCTGTTCTGCTTTGCCTCCCTCATCACCTGTTTTCCTTCCACAGCCTTCTCCTGTGATGTTTTCTTTTTAATTACCTATCCAATTCAGATCAGTAACTAAACATAATAAAACATCACTTCTCTCATTTTGTAAGTGCACACAAGTGGTACACACATGTACAAAATGACATTGTCTCTCACTTCAGTTCAATATTAACCAAGCTGCCGCAATTGTTTGAACTCTAGGAGGAGATCATGTGAAGCATCAGGGCATGTGCCACTCCTCTCACTTAATACTCAAGGGTCTTTGACTTACCTCTAACAAGCACCCAAACGCAATGTGATGTCAAACATATGCTCCTCAGGTGAGTGGGCCCTGAGGCTTAGTAACCCATCTTGTGATGCAATCCACATGGCAACCATCAAAGACCACACCTCGCTCGGGAGTAGCTGTCAGAACGTTGGCCCGTAACTATTAAACGCACCTAGAACATCATACCTCATTGCCTGTTTTATGATTTTTGTTTTGTGATAAGTTCATTGAGAGTAGAACATTCATGGCACTGGTTAGAGTCCACTACTCCTTGGCTATTTTCACTGCCATCTCATCTAGTGCATGTTGGATATAATAAAGCTGTGTCCGTAGTCTGCTTTTCTTTTTTTTGCATCTTTAGATTCCCACACTTATATACATTTTTTTCACTTCTTGACCATCAGTGGCAGGTGTTTGACTGGTCATCTTGCGTGCCACAGAAAGGACATATTTCCATGGCAAACTGTGCAACAAAGCACCACAGTAGATGACAGAACCGTAGTTCTCTCATGCAGCAGTAGAGTCTAATTTGCTGTTATTTCTGGGTGAATGTAATGCAATGTCAAATGTTCTAAACCCCATCACATCCTAACACTAGAAGCAATGGAAGGAAATTGTAACTGGTCAACTGTAATTTCCACCATGCAATGTGCTAGCTTAGTAAGGAATCCCTACTCATTTTCTGGTATTCCAAGCAAACCCTCATTAGATTTGGGCCTAATTATGAGTATGAGGAGCAGTATGCGCAGGGAGGACCTACTCTGCCACTGTATGAGTGGTCCTGTTTTTCGAGATCCAAAATTACTGGGTGCAAACATTGGACTAGGTTTACACAGTGCAAACCGGCACTTGTTACAACCATGGCTGGAGAAGGCCAGAGGCTGTGGGGTGAGGTACAACCTAACCCTGCATGCCCCCTGCATCACCAACAAGGAGCAGGCAACACTCCCCTTGACAACCCACAGCCCCCCTCCCAAATTCCCTCCTGCCCCTAACCCACACCACACCAACCTGCTAAGAGCAGGTGGTAAATGTCAATGGATTTGTCCCCCTGAATTGGTGAAAACTGCAAAAAATGGACCCTGCCAATTTGTTTTTGGAGGAAAATTTACCATTCCAGGGCACAAAACTCAAACTGACAGGAGTTCAGGTCTGGGGATACTGGCCTGAGTCAAAGATTCCGGGTATCCAGAACCCATGCAACTAGTCAGCCAACTTCTAACAATGACCTTGGTAATCAAACCTCCCTTGCAACTGATTGTAATACACTATCTCAGTAACGGTGAAGTCTTGTTTCTTCAGGGGTAGTGAGGATCCTATTTATGTGTTAAAGGCAGACTTTGTTGCATTTTAAGGGCCTCATTTAGGAGGCCCTAAAGGCCCACTGCACCACAGAGCATAATGTTTTTGATGCTACTGTGGTGCAGTGTGCCAGCCCATATTTACAAGGCCACACAAAGCCACCTTGTGTGGCTTTTTATGGATTTGTAAATATGGACCTCTTTAACGCATAACACTGTGTGTAAACGGCACTCCATGGGTGTTTCTTGGGGTGTTCCCAGGCAACACCCATGGAACAGGAAAGAATATGATGCATTACCAGATTTACAATTCTGGGACTGTATCAGAAATCTACGCCACGTCAAGGGTAGCATAAGAATTTCGCAACAGAGAGAAATATATTTTTTTCTCCTTGTTTTTCCTCTTTCCATGTGTGCTGCACACTTAGAAAGAGGAAAACACCTATTATGATTGTTTTTCTGCAGGAAGGTGTACCTTCCTGCACAAAAGCAATCATCCCCGCAAAGCAGGCATCTTTGCACCATGGTGCAAGGGTGCCTACGTTGGCGCTAGGCAGCAATTTGTGCGACACATCAGTGGGAGTGGACAGAAATATGCTGTATCTTGAAGCTTCAGTTTCCACTGCTCCAATTTCCAAAAAACCTACAGTGGTGATGCTATTTGATATCCTTGCTATGTGTACGAGGCCAGACGGGAGATCAGCCTTCACATCACTCAATCATAGCTGTGGAAGTAACATATGTAAATTTGTTCTTCCGTCTCAAGTGACACCAGGATATGCTAAGAACAAAGATGACATAGACCACTGGCATGGCAGTGATTGATTTGATGTGCATGAGCTCTGTACTTCACCTTTGAGTCCTCCATGCCCTAGGCAGGATTGGCCGCGGCCCTGGAGACCTTTGACCCTTTAGCTTTCAAGACAAAACAGGCATAATGGTGTATAGATATACCTCCAAGGCAACATCATTCATACCTACGTCCGTTAAAGAAAATACTTGATGCAAATCCCAGGAGTGTGCCCTGACCAGAAAACAGGAGTCTGTCCGTAGGCAGAGGTGTGCGAGCACACAAAAAGGTCAACTCAAGAAATATTTATTTAAGGCAAGTACCTTAAACATTCACTATTTCATTTGATACATGACACAGGCAAATGTTATCAATTCATAATAAACGATCGCCATATTAATAAAACATTTTAAACCATAAATGGTTTGCAACAACTCGGCATAAAATCTACTGGCCTGGCAATAAAAGTCTATTTATGTGGTCCGTGTTTTCTTTCATCGTTCATTTCAAGGTGTTTGGAAGGAGCTGTTCCTCAATAAAGCAAAGAAACAGGGACATTCAGCCAGGGGCAGGGTTGAATTGGGATCAAACACAGGCCCAGACACCCCCAAAAAAGTGCCCCGCGTTCATGGATTACGCTCTTTCGCAAAACACTGCTTCAACATTTTAAGTGGTATGACAACGTGCAGGGGTGGTCCTGTGAAAGAAGCACGGCAAACATGCATAACAGGATCATTCCCAAGCAGCAACGTCTATGTAATTAAGAACGTTGCTGTGTAACGTGAACTAAATGCCTGTGCCTGGCCTGTATGCGGGTGGCTCGCTGTGAGTTTTCCATTATTGCTCCCAGACACTGTTTCGATGTTCACCATTAGAAGAGGAGCAGAAAACCATGATAAACGTATCACTTAGGGGAGCCATAATCAGAGAGGGAGCATTATTTGACGCATCAAAGTCCCAGCAGAAACAAATGTTCCCAAAAAGCCTCAGAATCTGCATCAGCGCTTCATAGGACCTGACACTGATGTCTGCTGTTAACACTATAACCATGAGAGCAGATGGAACTGAGCTGAACCTGTGACCTTTGGATGATGAACATAGTCCTGCAGTAAGCGCTTCAACCTACTAGGCTGTCAGGCTAGTTGTAAAGTTCTCTCAAGCACATGTTGACACCTAACCTTTGGTTTCTTAACTTTACTGAAATAAAACAAATCAAACTCTGTTAGCGTTCATTCTAGGGCATGAATTAGTTCACTCTGGTATACCATACTGAGTATCATTGAGGAGGTACTTCAGCGCGATACTTTTGTACCTGTCTATACCAAGGGAGAGAGCATCCTTCTTCTGGATGCCACTGCGAGAGGTCTCCAGTTTCAGTGGCCAGTACACAAGTAGCTCATCTGGTTTAGGTTTATTCTTTCAGAATTGTGGCCTTGATTGTATAATGGAATCCTCAAACCTAGAATGCAGAAATAAAACTTGAACTGCATGACCTTCTCACGCATGGACACAGAGAACTTGAAACTACTTGGGCTTTTTGGCCCTGCCATTCACCACCAGCAGTGGGCCAGTGAAAGGGCACTTCTGCCCCCAGCGGGGGTGGTAACAGGCACTTCTTCTCAGGCCCCCGGCCCACCTCAATCTACACATATCAATGTGCCTGTAGCTAGCCCAAGTCAGTTTCTCATAACCATCTACCAGACCGGCGTGGACCAGGAATGACACTGCCAATCCTCATTGGGGAAAAAGGGGTAACAGAGACCCATCTGCCCCCAGCTATAGGCCTCCAGAAAGGTCACTCAGGCCTCACTGGGCCACTGGCTGCAGCTAAACAGCACAGACAGATCCCAAATCGGTCGCCCCAATGGCCAAAAAAGCAGCCCTAGCTGCAAATCAGGGACTAGCCCACTGGCCGACTTGCCGTATTACCAATTCGACCCTGATCAGGGTGGGATTTGGGGGCACCTGTGAGGGCTGGTGATAGCTTCGGTTGCACCAGAGAAGAGCACACCCCTCTCTTCTGTGGCCTGAAAGGTCTAATTTATTACTAGTTATCCATGGTATAACCTTTACCTACAGCTAATTGGAGAATATAAGGCAAGATGTTTGGAGGAGAGGTGGTGTCCTTCATGATAGAGATTCATAATTACTTGATTTTTATATGTTGTTTCATGTCACACTGATGCCATTTTTAAGCACCGCACTTAAATTATAAAATAATGGGTGTTAGTGCCCAGAGCTCCGTCTAGAAGGCGCATCTGGTGAAATTACATGTAAGCATGCTGAATACCAAGGCAGCTAGTCATAAATCCACCTCAGGCCTCTTTAATACAATCCCAGACAATCCCTGCTCGTTTTGCAGGTTCTTGCTTTCTGCTCCATGTAAAGGAGCTGCTCTCTGCCTAAATTTGAGAACGACCCAGAGTTCCTTGCTTCCTGTTTAGCATAGATTATTTGGCACTCTTAGCCTGAAAGGGTAGGGTCTTGACTTATTCTGGGTGCTCCCTTGTGTCTGGACAAAGCTGTACCCCTCCGATGACCTCTAACTAGAGTTAAACATGTGTCAGAGGTTGCTTTTAGTCATTCCAGGTTTGGCTTTGATGGTATTTTACCAATCCAAAGTTGTAATACTGTGCCTGGAGTGGTAAAAGACATTTCTCATTTTTCAGCTTGGCTCGGATGGCACTGTGTTAATCCTATGCTTAAAGAGTTTGCTCTGAGAATTGCAAAAGTCTTGACCCTTTCTAGCTTGGTGTGGATGGCACTGGGTTAATCCTGTGCTTAAAACTCTACTAGAAGAACAGACATTTGAGGTGAGCAGATTCAGATTGTTTCTAGTGTTCCATATAAAGAAGCAGCTCTCCACCTAAACGTGGGATCTACACAGAGTTCCTTGCTTTGTGTTTTGAATATATATATATATAAAAAAAAAAAATTAATCAAAGGTTGCAGGGACAGCATAGTTAGGTTCACATTTTTCATGCACAAAACCATAGACATTCAGCAGTTACAGATACAGTTACCTCAAGTAACTATAACTCACACCTCGGCCATGCACAGTTTTCTCATCAATATATTTACAGCAAATGTTGCACTGATATTACCAATGATGTCATAGAAGATGTCATGAGTGATGTAATATGTGGGGAATTAGCAGTGCATGGTGAGGGAGTGAGTTATAGATAACTTAGGCGGCCAGACCCTGTCGCCAACTGTCCAAAGGCAGTCAGCCTGGGTGGGGGGCACGCAGGACCCCTCCCCAAGCTGATTCTGGCCCGAGGGACCCACCCCGTGGCCTACCACCTTTTGTTTTAAGGGGTGGGGGTATGTGGTCCCAGTCAACGGGCCATATTTGGCCCTGGGGTTCCCATCCCTGAGGCCCATCCATTAAATTATGGGTGTCTGGGGCAGTGGCGTAGCGTGGGTTGTCAGCACCCGGGGCAAGGCAAGTAATTTGCGCCCCCTAACCCGTGGATTTTAGCACTCGCGAGTGCGAGCGCGCCCCCCCCAGATGTTGCGCCCGGTGAGGCCGGCCCCCCCTGCACCCCCCACGCTACGCCACTGGTCTGGGGCATGTGCACCCCCTTCCCAGGCTAATATTGGCCCCAGGAACCCCATCCACTGATGCCTGGTCATTATGTAAAGGGAGAGGGGGGGCATGCAGCCCCTCACCCTGGGCCAATATTGGCCTTGGGGACCCCATCCCCAGGGCCTTACAACTAAATTGTGAATGACCTGGAGCCCACCCAGGGCACCCACTTTATACTTAAAAGAGGGAGGGGGCACACTGCCCCCATCCCCCTCTCCCTGTGCTGAGTTTGGCCTCAGGAACCCAGTGGCCCAGAGCCTGGCCAAGATGTAAAGCAGGAGGAGGACACATAGCACCCCTCCCTGGGCCAATACTGGCCCCAGAGGCCCCATTCCCAGGGCCTGGCTGCTACATGGTGAGTGCCCTGGTTTCCACCCAGGCCTCCCACTTGCTGTTTGTTGGAGGCTGTGCCCTCAATGCCCCCGCGGCCCCAGCTGGCTTCCTGCCTCCTGTGGGAGCCCGCTTTGTTCCCACCTGCAAGAAGCAGCTTTAAATGCTGCGCCCTGCGGCCGGAGGAATTTGTCTCAGAGGGTAAGGAAACAGATGAAAAGTCCACTCCCAGTGGGTGGGTGCATTTTTTCTTCTCCTGCCACTGGAATCTGACTTGCCCCTGCCAATTGAGAGCAAACAGCTATGTCCTGAGGGTGGGCACCTCAGGACATAGGGAGCAAGCCCTGGGGGATGGGACCCCGATGGCCAGTAATGGCTCCATGGCCAGAACCCCTTCCCCATTCTTTCAATTTGCCTGGCCCTGGGGAGATGGTGGTCCTCTGGGCCAACAACGTCCGAGAGGGTGTCGCTCCCTTTCTCTCAGCTCCGCTTGATGGATCACCCCAAAACGTGCCATGCAGAAGTAGGCAAAAAAGGGCACTTAAAAAAAAAAATGTAGTGAAAATTTGTCAAACTGTGCCTAATTTATTAGCAAACCAAAAAATGCTTTTCCGTGAAAACTAGGTCCACAAAACGCTTTGCCTATGGAAACTAGGTCCTAACTATAACTACCTACTGGAGCCCTTGCCATGCACTGCCAATTCCCTACATATTACATCACTCATGACATCTTCTATGACATCACTGCTAATATCTGTGGAACATTTTATGTAAAATTATTCATGGGAAAACTTGCATTGTGCGGGCTCAAGTTATAGTTACCTTAGTGCACGAGTCATAGTTACTGGAGATAACTGTGCCTGCTGAATTTCCATGGATTTGTGTGTGTAAAATGTGAACCTAACTATAACGTCCCTGTAACCTTTGTTTTTTTTTGTGAAAAACATATATATATATATATATATATATATATATATATATATATATATATATATATATATATAGTTGCGCCACTAGGTAGTTGTAGTTAGGACCATGTTTCCATAGAAAAAATATTTATTTGACTTGCCTAAATCTTTGGCACCATTTTACAATTCTTCACAAAATTTTCCCAAAAAAGGGGGCCGGTGAGTCTTGTTGCGCATGGGAAGTTTCGGGTGATCCATCAAGCAGGGGCCGAGAAAAAGGGGTGGTGGGTGTAAAAAAACATGAGTTTCCCATGTTAATTCCCAAAGGAGCTTTGAACATTACTACAGTCCGAACTACTGGACGGAATTACACCATATTTGGCAAAAAGGTAGCTGTCGGTACACAGATTGTGCTTTCAGTTATTCGGTGTAAATCCATTCAGTAGTTTTTGAGATATTAAAGGAAGTACAAATTTGTATACCTCTCGCTGCAACAACTTTGCAAATAATAATGAGCTTGTGCAGGAAAATGCAGAGCGCTGATTGGCTGCCAACACATCAATCAATCATTCAATCAATCAAACAAATTTATAAAGCGCGCTACTCACCCGTGAGGGTCTCAAGGCTTTTGTGGGGCGGTGCGGCAAAGGGGCGGTTCCTGTTCGATCAGCCATGTCTTGAGGTTTTTACTGAAGAGCAGGAAGTCTTTGGTTTTGCGGAGGTTGGTGGGGAGGGAGTTCCAGGTTATGGGGGCGAGGTAAGAAAAGGCCCTGCCTCCTGTGGTGGTTCATTGGATGTGGGGGACTGTTGCTAGTGCGAGGTCGGCTGATCGGAGGTTGCGGGTGGGAGTGTGGAAGTTCACTCTTTCGTTGAGTTAGCTTGGGCCGGTGTTGTGCAGGGATTTGTGTGCGTGGATGAGGATTTTGAAAGTGATTCTCTTGTCTATGGGGAGCCAGTGAAGGGGTTTGAGGTGCGGTGAGATTCGTTCGTGGTGGGGGAGGCCAAGGACGAGGCGTGCGGCTGTGTTCTGGATTCTCTGGAGTTTGAGTTTGAGTGTGGTGCCGGCGTAGAGGGCGTTACCGTAGTCTAGTCTGCTGCTAATGAGTGCATGGGTGACTGTTTTCCTGGTCTCTGGGGGAATCCATTTGAAGGATTTTTTTCAGTGTGCGGAGAGTGTGGAAGCAGGAGGAGGTTAGTGCATTGATTTGCTGTGTCATGGAGAGGGGAGGGGTCCAGGATGATGCTGAGGTTGCGGCATGGTTTGCAGGGGTGGGCCACCAGGAGTTGTCCCATATGGTTTTGTTGGGGCCGAAGATGATGGTTTCGGTTTTGTTGGAGTTAAGCTTGAGGTGGTTAGTTGTCATCCAGTTGGCGGTGTCGAGGAGAGCAGCGTGTAGGTCGGTTTTGGCGGTGGTGGGGTTGCGGGTGAGGGAGAGGATGAATTGGGGTGTCGTCTGCGTAGGAGAGGATCGTGATTCCGTGTGGTCGGAGGATGTTGGCTAGGGGGATCATGTAAATGTTGAAGAGTGTGGGGCAGAGGGAGGACCCTTGGGGGACTCCGCAGATGATCTTGGTAGCGGTGGAGTGGAATGGTGGAAGGCGGACTCTTTGGGTCCGGTCGGTGAGGAAGGAGGTGAGCCAGTCTAAGGCTTTGTGGCGAATTCCTATGTTGCGGAGGCGTGTGCTGAGTGTGTGGTGACAGACAGTGTCAAAAGCGGCGGAGAGGCTTAGGAGGATGAGTGCAACGGTTTCACCTTTGTCGACTCTGATCCTGATGTCGTCAGTACATGCGATGAGGGCGGTTTTCGTGCTGTGGTTCTTGCGGAACCCGGATTGTGAGGGGTCAAGAGTGTTGTTTTCCTCGAGAAAGTGGGATAGGCGGGAGTTGACTAGTTTCTCGGTGACCTTGGCGGGAAAAGGGCGGAGGGAGATGGGGCAATAGTTGGAGAGGACCTCCGGGTCTGCTTTGGGTTTTTCTAGGAGAGCGGTGATTTCTGCGTGCTTCCAGGGTTCTGGGTAGGTGGCGGAGTCGAAAGAGGAGTTGGTTATGTCGTGGA
The DNA here is from genome assembly GCF_031143425.1 of Pleurodeles waltl. NCBI lineage: Eukaryota > Metazoa > Chordata > Amphibia > Caudata > Salamandridae > Pleurodeles > Pleurodeles waltl. The sequence goes on from NC_090437.1 coordinate 882,824,131, forward strand.
GTATGGGGGCGATGGTTGGGCTGGCTTTGTTGTAGATGTGATGAGGACAGGGGTCAGAGGGGGATCCGGAGTGGATGGAATTCATGTTTTTTTCGGTTGCTTCGTGTGTGGTAGGGGCCCAGGTGGTAAGTGTGGTGGGGGGGTCATGAGCGGGGGTTGAGTTGGGTGAGTGCGGGTTCTGTGTGGTGGGTGTGTGTGGTATGAAGCTGTTGTGGATATCCAGGATTTTGTGGTGGAAGTGGTTGGAGAGGGCGTCACATAGGGGCTGTGTGTGAATGGGGTCTATGTTGCTGGCTTTGGGTTTGGCTAGCTCTTTAATGATGGTGAAGAGTTCTTTTCTGTTTTGGGAGTTGTTGTCAACATCAACCAGGAAGTGTTGGTAGCCATCTTAGGACTCAGCTTCAGCTGAGTCCTGTAGGAGGCTGGACTGGCTTGTAGTGAGTACCAAGGGGTACTTGCACCTTGCACCAGGCCCAGTTATCCCTTATTAGTGTATAGGGTGTCTAGCAGCTTAGGCTGATAGATAATGGTAGCTTAGCAGAGCAGCTTAGGCTGAACTAGGAGACGTGTGAAGCTACTACAGTACCACTTAGTGTCATATGCACAATATCATAAGAAAACACAATACACAGTTATACTAAAAATAAAGGTACTTTATTTTTATGACAATATGCCAAAGTATCTTAGAGTGTACCCTCAGTGAGAGGATAGGAAATATACACAAGATATATATACACAATAGCAAAAATATGCAGTATAGTCTTAGAAAACAGTGCAAACAATGTATAGTTACAATAGGATGCAATGGGGAAACATAGGGATAGGGGCAACACAAACCATATACTCCAGAAGTGGAATGCGAACCACGAATGGACCCCAAACCTATGTGACCTTGTAGAGGGTCGCTGGGACTATTAGAAAATAGTGAGAGTTAGCAAAATAACCCTCCCCAAGACCCTGAAAAGTGAGTGCAAAGTGCACTAAAGTTCCCCTAAGGACAAAAGAGTCGTGTTAGAGGAATAATGCAGGAAAGACACAAACCAGCAATGCAACAACTGTGGATTTCCAATCTAGGGTACCTGTGGAACAAGGGGACCAAGTCCAAAAGTCACAAGCAAGTCGGAGATGGGCAGATGCCCAGGAAATGCCAGCTGCGGGTGCAAAGAAGCTTCGACTGGACAGAAGAAGCTGAGGTTTCTGCAGGAACGAAAAGGGCTAGAGACTTCCCCTTTGGTGAACGGATCCTTCTCGCCTTGGAGAGTCGTGCAGAAGTGTTTTTCCGCTGGAAGGACGCCAACAAGCCTTGCTACACGCAAATCGTGCGTTTAGCGTTTTTGGACGCTGCTGGGGCCCAGGAGGGACCAGGAGGTCGCAAATTGGACCTGAAGAGAGAGGGGACATCGAGCAAGACAAAGAGCCCTCACTGAAGCAGGTAGCACCCGGAGAAGTGCCAGAAACAGGCACTACGAGGATGCGTGAAACGGTGCTCGCCGAAGTTGCACAAAGGAGTCCCACGTCGCCGGAGACCAACTTAGAAAGTCGTGCAATGCAGGTTAGAGTGCCGTGGACCCAGGCTTGGCTGTGCACAAAGGATTTCCGCCGGAAGTGCACAGGGGCCGGAGTAGCTTGCAAAGTCGCGGTTCCCAGCAATGCAGCCCAGCGAGGTGAGGCAAGGACTTACCTCCACCAAACTTGGGCTGAAGAGTCACTGGACTGTGGGGGTCACTTGGACAGCGTCGCTGGATTCGAGGGACCTCGCTCGTCGTGCTGAGAGGAGACCCAAGGGACCGGTAATGCAGCTTTTTGGTGCCTGCGGTTGCAGGGGGAAGATTCCGTCGACCCACGGGAGATTTCTTTGGAGCTTCTGGTGCAGAGAGGAGGCAGTCTACCCCCACAGCATGCACAAGCAGGAAAACAGTCGAGAAGGCGGCAGGATCAGCGTTACAGAGTTACAGTAGTCGTCTTTGCTACTATGTTGCAGGTTTGCAGGCTTCCAGCGCGGTCAGCGGTCGTTTCCTTATCAGAAGGTGAAGAGGGAGATGCAGAGGAACTCGGATGAGCACTTGCATTCGTTATCTAAAGTTTCCCCAGAGACAGAGACCCTAAATAGCCAGAAAAGAGGGTTTGGCTACCTAGGAGAGAGGAAAGGCTACTAACACCTGAAGGAGCCTATCAGCAGGAGTCTCTGACGTCACCTGGTGGCACTGGCCACTCAGAGCAGTCCAGTGTGCCAGCAGCACCTCTGTTTCCAAGATGGCAGAGGTCTGGAGCACACTGGAGGAGCTCTGGACACCTCCCAGGGGAGGTGCAGGTCAGGGGAGTGGTCACTCCCCTTTCCTTTGTCCAGTTTCGCGCCAGAGCAGGGGCTAAGGGGTCCCTGAACCGGTGTAGACTGGCTTATGCAGAATTGGGCACATCTGTGCCCAACAAAGCATTTCCAGAGGCTGGGGGAGGCTACTCCTCCCCTGCCTTCACACCCTTTTCCAAAGGGAGAGGGTGTCACACCCTCTCTCAGAGGAAGTTCTTTGTTCTGCCATCCTGGGCCAGGCCTGGCTGGACCCCAGGAGGGCAGCTGCCTGTCTGAGGGGTTGGCAGCAGCAGCAGCTGCAGTGAAACCCCAGGAAGGGCAGTCTGGCAGTACCAGGGTCTGTGCTACAGACCACTGGGATCATGGAATTGTACCAACAATGCCAGGATGGCATAGAGGGGGCAATTCCATGATCATAGACATGTTACATGGCCATATTCGGAGTTACCATGGTGAAGCTACATATAGGTAGTGACCTATATGTAGTGCACACGTGTAATGGTGTCCCCGCACTCACAAACTTCAGTGAATTGGCTCTGAACAATGTGGGGGCACCTTGGCTAGTGCCAGGGTGCCCTCACACTAAGTAACTTTGCACCTAACCTTTACCAGGTAAAGGTTAGACATATAGGTGCCTTATAAGTTACTTAAGTGCAGTGTAAAATGGCTGTGAAATAACATGGACGTTATTTCACTCAGGCTGCAGTGGCAGGCCTGTGTAAGAATTGTCAGAGCTCCCTATGGGTGGCAAAAGAAATGCTGCAGCCCATAGGGATCTCCTGGAACCCCAATACCCTGGGTACCTCAGTACCATATACTAGGGAATTATAAGGGTGTTCCAGTAAGCCAATGTAAATTGGTAAAAATGGTCACTAGCCTGTCAGTGACAATTTGGAAAGAAATGAGAGAGCATAACCACTGAGGTTCTGATTAGCAGAGCCTCAGTGAGACAGTTAGTCACTACACAGGTAACACATTCAGGCACACTTATGAGCACTGGGGCCCTGGGTTACCAGGGTCCCAGTGACACATACAACTAAAACAACATATATACAGTGAAAAATGGGGGTAACATGCCAGGCAAGATGGTACTTTCCTACACAACCCCCCCCCCAAACGAAGGACAATAAGACTAGCCATTACCTGATGAGTCTTCATTGTCTAAGTGGAAATATCTGGAGAGTCCATCTGCATTGGAGTGGCTACTCCCAGGTCTATGTTCCACTGTATAGTCCATTCCCTGTAGGGATATGGACCACCTCAACAATTTAGGATTTTCACCTTTCATTTGTTTTAGCCAAAGTAGAGGTTTGTGGTCTGTCTGAACAATGAAGTGAGTGCCAAACAGGTATGGCCTCAACTTCTTCAGAGCCCAGACCACAGCAAAGGCCTCCCTCTCAATGGCAGACCAACGCTTTTCTCTAGGGGTCAACCTCCTACTAATAAAAGCAACAGGTTGATCCTGGCCCTCAGAATTAAGTTGTGATAGGACTGCCCCTACTCCTAATTCAGATGCATCAGTTTGGACATAGAATTTTTTAGAGTAACAAGGGCTTTTCAGGACAGGTGCAGAGCACATGGCCTGCTTCAGCTCCTCAAAAGCTTTCTGACAGCTTGCTGTCCACAATACCTTTTTAGGCATTTTCTTGGATGTGAGGTCATTAAGAGGGGCTGCAATGGAGCCATAGTTCTTAATGAACCTCCTGTAATACCCAGTGAGGCCTAGGAAGGCTCTCACCTGAGCCTGTGTGGTAGGGGGAACCCAATCAATAATAGTTTGGATTTTCCCCTGAAGTGGTGCAATCTGTTCCCCACCAACAAGGTGTCCCAGATAAACCACCTTACCCTGCCCTATCTGGCACTTTGAAGCCTTGATAGTGAGGCCTGCCTTTTGCAGAGCCTCCAAAACTTTCCATAGGTGGACCAGGTGATCATCCCAGCTGGAGCTAAAGACAGCTATATCGTCCAAATATGCTGCACTGAAAGCTTCCAGCCCTTGCAGGACTGTGTTCACCATCCTCTGAAAAGTGGCAGGTGCATTTTTCAAACCAAAAGGCATTACAGTAAACTGGTAATGTCCTCCAATGGTAGAAAATGCAGTCTTAGGTTTAGCATCTTCTGACAATTTGATCTGCCAATACCCTGCAGTCAAATCAAAAGTGCTTAGATACTTGGCAGATGCCAGTGTATCTATAAGCTCATCTGCCCTGGGTATAGGGTGAGCATCAGTTTTGGTTACCAAGTTGAGACCTCTATAGTCTACACAAAACCTCATTTCCTTCTTTCCATCTTTAGAATTGGGTTTTGGTACCAGTACCACAGGAGAAGCCCATGGACTGTCAGAGTGCTCAACCACTCCTAGTTCCAACATTTTCTGAACTTCTTGCTTTATGCAGTCCCTGACATGGTCAGGCTGCCTATAGATCTTACTTTTGACAGGTAAACTGTCTCCAGTATCTATAGTGTGCTCACACCAAGAAGTGGTGCCTAGCACAGTAGAGAAGAGTTCTGAAAATTGTCCTAGGAGATTTATGCAATTATCTTTCTGCTCAGCAGTAAGACAATCAGCCAAAACTACACCTTCCACAAGAGCATCTTGTTCTGTGGAAGAGAAGAGATCAGGTAGAGGATCACTGTCTTCTTCCTGTCCCTCATCTGTTGCCATGAGCAGGGTGAGATCAGCCCTGTCATAGTAGGGTTTCAGGCGGTTGACATGGAGCACCCTAAGGGGACTCCTGGCAGTGCCTAAGTCAACCAAGTAGGTGACTTCACCCTTCTTTTCAACAATTGTGTGGGGCCCACTCCATTTATCTTGGAGTGCTCTTGGGGCCACAGGCTCCAAGACCCACACTTTCTGCCCTGGTTGGTACTGAACCAAAACAGCCTTCTGATCATGCCATTGCTTCTGGAGCTCTTGGCTGGCCTGAAGGTTTTTACTGGCCTTTTTCATGTACTCAGCCATCCTTGATCTGAGGCCAAGCACATAATCCACAATATCCTGCTTAGGAGCTTTTAAAGGTTGTTCCCAACCCTCCTTTACAAGTGTGAGTGGACCCCTAACAGGGTGTCCAAAAAGAAGTTCAAAGGGGCTGAAGCCCACTCCTTTTGGGGGTACCTCCCTGTAGGCAAAAAGGAGGCATGGTAGAAGGATATCCCATCTCCTGCGGAGTTTTTCAGGGAGACCCATAATCATGCCTTTGAGAGTTTTATTAAATCTCTCCACCAGTCCATTTGTTTGTGGATGATAGGGTGTTGTGAACTTGTACGTTACACCACACTCCTTCCACATGACCTTTAAGTATGCAGACATGAAATTGCTTCCTCTGTCTGATACTACTTCCTTTGGGAAGCCCACCCTGGAAAATATTCCCAGGAGGGCCTTTGCCACTGCAGGAGCTGTAGTGGTCCTTAAAGGAATAGCTTCAGGATATCTTGTGGCATGGTCCACTACCACTAAGATAAACCTATTGCCTGAAGCAGTAGGAGGGTCAAGGGGGCCAACTATGTCAACCCCTACCCTTTCAAAGGGAACCCCAACCACAGGCAGTGGGATAAGGGGTGCCTTTGGAGTGCCACCTGTCTTGCCACTGGCTTGACAGGTTTCACAGGACTTACAAAATTCCTTTGTGTCCTCAGACATCCTAGGCCAATGAAACAATGGTACCAATCTGTCCCAAGTTTTCATTTGACCCAGGTGCCCAGCTAAGGGAATGTCATGTGCCAGTGTTAGGAGGAACTTTCTGTACTCCTGAGGAATCACTAATCTCCTGGCAGCTCCAGGTTTAGGATCCCTATGCTCAGTGTACAAGAGGTTGTCCTCCCAGTAAACTCTGTGAGAGTCACTGACATCCCCATTAGCCTGTTTGACAGCTTGCTGTCTGAGACCCTCTAATGTGGGACAGGTTTGCTGTGCCACACTCAGCTCCTCCCTGGCAGGCCCCCCTTCACCCAAAAGCTCAGCAGTGTCTGCTTCCAGCTCCTCTGGTGTAGGTTCTGCACAGGGAGGGAATTCTTCTTCCTCAGAAGTAGAATCCACTGTAGAGGGAGGGATAGTAGGAAGTGGTTTGCTTCTACTAGCCCTAGCTTTAGGGAGCACTTGGTCCATTGTTCCAGGATCCAAGCTTCCCTGTCCTTTTTGCTTTTTGGCCTGAGCCCTTGTCAAAGCAAAAATATGCCCTGGGATGCCCAGCATTGCTGCATGGGCCTCCAACTCCACATCTGACCAAGCTGATGTCTCCAAATCATTCCCTAATAGACAGTCTACAGGTAAATCTGAAGCTACCACAACTTTCTTTGGACCAGTTACCCCCCCCAGTTGAGATTTACAACAGCCATGGGGTGGCTTTGTGTTATGTTGTGAGCATCGGTTACTTGGTACTGGTGTCCAAGTATGTGTTGTTCAGGGTGCACCAGTTTCTCAATCACCATTGTGACACTGGCACCTGTGTCCCTGTAGGCCTGGACCTCAACACCATTTATTAGGGTTAGTTGCTTGTACTTCTCCATGTTATGGGGGCAAGCAACCAAAGTGGCTAAATCAATAGCCCCTTCAGAGACTAAAGTAGCCTCTGTGGTCTCCCTAATCAGACCAACCCCAACTAAATTACCAAAAGTGAGCCCAGCTACTCCCTTGGATTGGCTATTAGTAGGTTTGCTCCCACCACCACTGCTATTAGTAGGGACACTAGGTGTAGCAGTAGGGGTTGTAGTGGTAGGAGCTGTGGTGCCTTTCTTTGGACAACTGGGATCTGTTGTCCAATGGCCTTTTATTTTACATAAATAGCACCATGGTTTCTTTTCCTTGTTCTGATTAAAGGAGGATTTGGACCCACCACCCCCACCAGAGTGTTTTTGTGGGCCTGATGAAGACTCATTTTTAGATTTGTCCCCACCCTTGTCAGAAGACTTACCATCCTTCTTTTTGTTGCCATCTTTGTCACCCCCTGTATGAACTTTTCTGTTCACTCTTGTTCTGACCCATTTGTCTGCCTTCTTTCCCAATTCTTGGTGAGAGGTCAGATCAGAGTCCACCAAGTACTGGTGCAACAAATCAGACACACAATTAATAAGAATATGCTCTCTCAGGATTAAGTTATACAGGCTGTCATAATCAGTAACTTTACTGCCATGTAATCACCCCTCCAAGGCCTTCACTGCCTGGTCAATGAAATCAACCCAGTCTTGTGAAGACTCCTTTTTGGTCTCTCTGAACTTTATCCTGTACTGTTCAGTGGTTAAGCCATAACCATCCAGGAGTGCATTCTTAAGAACTTGGAAATTATTGGCATCATTTTCTTTTACAGTAAGGAGCCTATCCCTACCTTTTCCACTAAATGATAGCCATAGGATAGCAGCCCACTGCTTTTGAGGGACATCCTGTACAGCACAGGCCCTCTCAAGTGCAGCAAACCACTTGTTAATGTCATCCCCCTCCTTATAAGGGGGAACTATCTTGTGCAGATTCCTGGAATCATGCTCTTTTGCAGGATGACTATGGGGAATACTGCTGCTGCCACCATGGGTATCTAAACCCAACTTCTGTCTTTCCTTCTCTAATTCTAAAGACTGTCTATCCAAATCCAGCTGTTGCTTCTTGAGCTTCAGTCTGGTTTGTTCCACTCTCAATCTATTGAGCTCCCTTTCTAACAATCTGTCATCAGGGTGGGTGGGAGGGACATTTCTAGATACAGAGGTATGATGGGAATGAACAGAAGGAGACCTGTCCCTTACAGAGGGCACCCTAACAGCTTGGCTACCAGTATAATGTGAGAGCACACCATCAGTATGGTGTGATTCAACCTCTGTACCAACTATGCTAGACTGTCTAGTAATGGGCAGGCTGAGAAGTTTCTTTCCTGAACCTTTTCCTGGGGGAGTCCCTGGATCAGATTGAGAACCATTAGCTACTTTTTCACCAGATTTGGCACTCATGGCCTTATCCTGTACTCTAAGCATATTAATTAACAGTTCTAAGGAAGGATTCTTCCCTACACTCAAACCTCTCTCTATGCAGAGACTCCTTGCTCCTTTCCAGCTAAGGTGATCATATGCAAGTTTGGACAGTTCAACATTTTTGCCTGTGCCAGACATTTTTTAGAGAGAGTTAAAGTGATAGAAAAAAAAGAAAAAAGTTTTCAGAACTTTTTGGAAAGACAGAAAAAAAACTTTTAAAACTTTTAAGAACTTTTAGAAAGTTTTAGAAGTACTTTTCAGCACTTAGAAAAGAGTGAAAAGAGGAAATGCAAAACTTTTTGGCTATGTGTATATACACTGACCTTGTTTTGTATATTTTTCTCTTATGAAAAGTACAATGACAAGAGTGGTAAGTAGTCTCAAGCACTTATCCCACCACTGCACAACCAATGTAGGAGGCTGGACTGGCTTGTAGTGAGTACCAAGGGGTACTTGCACCTTGCACCAGGCCCAGTTATCCCTTATTAGTGTATAGGGTGTCTAGCAGCTTAGGCTGATAGATAATGGTAGCTTAGCAGAGCAGCTTAGGCTGAACTAGGAGACGTGTGAAGCTACTACAGTACCACTTAGTGTCATATGCACAATATCATAAGAAAACACAATACACAGTTATACTAAAAATAAAGGTACTTTATTTTTATGACAATATGCCAAAGTATCTTAGAGTGTACCCTCAGTGAGAGGATAGGAAATATACACAAGATATATATACACAATAGCAAAAATATGCAGTATAGTCTTAGAAAACAGTGCAAACAATGTATAGTTACAATAGGATGCAATGGGGAAACATAGGGATAGGGGCAACACAAACCATATACTCCAGAAGTGGAATGCGAACCACGAATGGACCCCAAACCTATGTGACCTTGTAGAGGGTCGCTGGGACTATTAGAAAATAGTGAGAGTTAGCAAAATAACCCTCCCCAAGACCCTGAAAAGTGAGTGCAAAGTGCACTAAAGTTCCCCTAAGGACAAAAGAGTTGTGTTAGAGGAATAATGCAGGAAAGACACAAACCAGCAATGCAACAACTGTGGATTTCCAATCTAGGGTACCTGTGGAACAAGGGGACCAAGTCCAAAAGTCACAAGCAAGTCGGAGATGGGCAGATGCCCAGGAAATGCCAGCTGCGGGTGCAAAGAAGCTTCGACTGGACAGAAGAAGCTGAGGTTTCTGCAGGAACGAAAAGAGCTAGAGACTTCCCCTTTGGTGGACGGATCCATCTTGCCTTGGAGAGTCGTGCAGAAGTGTTTTCCCGCTGGAAGGACGCCAACAAGCCTTGCTACACGCAAATCGTGCGTTTAGCGTTTTTGGACGCTGCTGGGGCCCAGGAGGGACCAGGAGGTCGCAAATTGGACCTGAAGAGAGAGGGGACATCGAGCAAGACAAAGAGCCCTCACTGAAGCAGGTAGCACCCGGAGAAGTGCCAGAAACAGGCACTACGAGGATGCGTGAAACGGTGCTCGCTGAAGTTGCACAAAGGAGTCCCACGTCGCCGGAGACCAACTTAGAAAGTCGTGCAATGCAGGTTAGAGTGCCTTGGACCCAGGCTTGGCTGTGCACAAAGGATTTCCGCCGGAAGTGCACAGGGGCCGGAGTAGCTTGCAAAGTCGCGGTTCCCAGCAATGCAGCCCAGCGAGGTGAGGCAAGGACTTACCTCCACCAAACTTGGGCTGAAGAGTCACTGGACTGTGGGGGTCACTTGGACAGCGTCGCTGGATTCGAGGGACCTCGCTCGTCGTGCTGAGAGGAGACCCAAGGGACCGGTAATGCAGCTTTTTGGTGCCTGCGGTTGCAGGGGGAAGATTCCGTCGACCCACGGGAGATTTCTTTGGAGCTTCTGGTGCAGAGAGGAGGCAGGCTACCCCCACAGCATGCACAAGCAGGAAAACAGTCGAGAAGGCGGCAGGATCAGCGTTACAGAGTTGCAGTAGTCGTCTTTGCTACTATGTTGCAGGTTTGCAGGCTTCCAGCGCGGTCAGCGGTCGTTTCCTTATCAGAAGGTGAAGAGGGAGATGCAGAGGAACTCGGATGAGCTCTTGCATTCGTTATCTAAAGTTTCCCCAGAGACAGAGACCCTAAATAGCCAGAAAAGAGGGTTTGGCTACCTAGGAGAGAGGAAAGGCTACTAACACCTGAAGGAGCCTATCAGCAGGAGTCTCTGACGTCACCTGGTGGCACTGGCCACTCAGAGCAGTCCAGTGTGCCAGCAGCACCTCTGTTTCCAAGATGGCAGAGGTCTGGAGCACACTGGAGGAGCTCTGGACACCTCCCAGGGGAGGTGCAGGTCAGGGGAGTGGTCACTCCCCTTTCCTTTGTCCAGTTTCGCGCCAGAGCAGGGGCTAAGGGGTCCCTGAACCGGTGTAGACTGGCTTATGCAGAATTGGGCACATCTGTGCCCAACAAAGCATTTCCAGAGGCTGGGGGAGGCTACTCCTCCCCTGCCTTCACACCCTTTTCCAAAGGGAGAGGGTGTCACACCCTCTCTCAGAGGAAGTTCTTTGTTCTGCCATCCTGGGCCAGGCCTGGCTGGACCCCAGGAGGGCAGCTGCCTGTCTGAGGGGTTGGCAGCAGCAGCAGCTGCAGTGAAACCCCAGGAAGGGCAGTCTGGCAGTACCAGGGTCTGTGCTACAGACCACTGGGATCATGGAATTGTACCAACAATGCCAGGATGGCATAGAGGGGGCAATTCCATGATCATAGACATGTTACATGGCCATATTCGGAGTTACCATGGTGAAGCTACATATAGGTAGTGACCTATATGTAGTGCACGCGTGTAATGGTGTCCCCGCACTCACAAACTTCAGTGAATTGGCTCTGAACAATGTGGGGGCACCTTGGCTAGTGCCAGGGTGCCCTCACACTAAGTAACTTTGCACCTAACCTTTACCAGGTAAAGGTTAGACATATAGGTGCCTTATAAGTTACTTAAGTGCAGTGTAAAATGGCTGTGAAATAACATGGACGTTATTTCACTCAGGCTGCAGTGGCAGGCCTGTGTAAGAATTGTCAGAGCTCCCTATGGGTGGCAAAAGAAATGCTGCAGCCCATAGGGATCTCCTGGAACCCCAATACCCTGGGTACCTCAGTACCATATACTAGGGAATTATAAGGGTGTTCCAGTAAGCCAATGTAAATTGGTAAAAATGGTCACTAGCCTGTCAGTGACAATTTGGAAAGAAATGAGAGAGCATAACCACTGAGGTTCTGATTAGCAGAGCCTCAGTGAGACAGTTAGTCACTACACAGGTAACACATTCAGGCACACTTATGAGCACTGGGGCCCTGGGTTACCAGGGTCCCAGTGACACATACAACTAAAACAACATATATACAGTGAAAAATGGGGGTAACATGCCAGGCAAGATGGTACTTTCCTACACAACCCCCCCCCAAACGAAGGACAATAAGACTAGCCATTACCTGATGAGTCTTCATTGTCTAAGTGGAAATATCTGGAGAGTCCATCTGCATTGGAGTGGCTACTCCCAGGTCTATGTTCCACTGTATAGTCCATTCCCTGTAGGGATATGGACCACCTCAACAATTTAGGATTTTCACCTTTCATTTGTTTTAGCCAAAGTAGAGGTTTGTGGTCTGTCTGAACAATGAAGTGAGTGCCAAACAGGTATGGCCTCAACTTCTTCAGAGCCCAGACCACAGCAAAGGCCTCCCTCTCAATGGCAGACCAACGCTTTTCTCTAGGGGTCAACCTCCTACTAATAAAAGCAACAGGTTGATCCTGGCCCTCAGAATTAAGTTGTGATAGGACTGCCCCTACTCCTAATTCAGATGCATCAGTTTGGACATAGAATTTTTTAGAGTAACAAGGGCTTTTCAGGACAGGTGCAGAGCACATGGCCTGCTTCAGCTCCTCAAAAGCTTTCTGACAGCTTGCTGTCCACAATACCTTTTTAGGCATTTTCTTGGATGTGAGGTCATTAAGAGGGGCTGCAATGGAGCCATAGTTCTTAATGAACCTCCTGTAATACCCAGTGAGGCCTAGGAAGGCTCTCACCTGAGCCTGTGTGGTAGGGGGAACCCAATCAATAATAGTTTGGATTTTCCCCTGAAGTGGTGCAATCTGTTCCCCACCAACAAGGTGTCCCAGATAAACCACCTTACCCTGCCCTATCTGGCACTTTGAAGCCTTGATAGTGAGGCCTGCCTTTTGCAGAGCCTCCAAAACTTTCCATAGGTGGACCAGGTGATCATCCCAGCTGGAGCTAAAGACAGCTATATCGTCCAAATATGCTGCACTGAAAGCTTCCAGCCCTTGCAGGACTGTGTTCACCAACCTCTGAAAAGTGGCAGGTGCATTTTTCAAACCAAAAGGCATTACAGTAAACTGGTAATGTCCTCCAATGGTAGAAAATGCAGTCTTAGGTTTAGCATCTTCTGACAATTTGATCTGCCAATACCCTGCAGTCAAATCAAAAGTGCTTAGATACTTGGCAGATGCCAGTGTATCTATAAGCTCATCTGCCCTGGGTATAGGGTGAGCATCAGTTTTGGTTACCAAGTTGAGACCTCTATAGTCTACACAAAACCTCATTTCCTTCTTTCCATCTTTAGAATTGGGTTTTGGTACCAGTACCACAGGAGAAGCCCATGGACTGTCAGAGTGCTCAACCACTCCTAGTTCCAACATTTTCTGAACTTCTTGCTTTATGCAGTCCCTGACATGGTCAGGCTGCCTATAGATCTTACTTTTGACAGGTAAACTGTCTCCAGTATCTATAGTGTGCTCACACCAAGAAGTGGTGCCTAGCACAGTAGAGAAGAGTTCTGAAAATTGTCCTAGGAGATTTATGCAATTATCTTTCTGCTCAGCAGTAAGACAATCAGCCAAAACTACACCTTCCACAAGAGCATCTTGTTCTGTGGAAGAGAAGAGATCAGGTAGAGGATCACTGTCTTCTTCCTGTCCCTCATCTGTTGCCATGAGCAGGGTGAGATCAGCCCTGTCATAGTAGGGTTTCAGGCGGTTGACATGGAGCACCCTAAGGGGACTCCTGGCAGTGCCTAAGTCAACCAAGTAGGTGACTTCACCCTTCTTTTCAACAATTGTGTGGGGCCCACTCCATTTATCTTGGAGTGCTCTTGGGGCCACAGGCTCCAAGACCCACACTTTCTGCCCTGGTTGGTACTGAACCAAAACAGCCTTCTGATCATGCCATTGCTTCTGGAGCTCTTGGCTGGCCTGAAGGTTTTTACTGGCCTTTTTCATGTACTCAGCCATCCTTGATCTGAGGCCAAGCACATAATCCACAATATCCTGCTTAGGAGCTTTTAAAGGTTGTTCCCAACCCTCCTTTACAAGTGTGAGTGGACCCCTAACAGGGTGTCCAAAAAGAAGTTCAAAGGGGCTGAAGCCCACTCCTTTTGGGGGTACCTCCCTGTAGGCAAAAAGGAGGCATGGTAGAAGGATATCCCATCTCCTGCGGAGTTTTTCAGGGAGACCCATAATCATGCCTTTGAGAGTTTTATTAAATCTCTCCACCAGTCCATTTGTTTGTGGATGATAGGGTGTTGTGAACTTGTACGTTACACCACACTCCTTCCACATGACCTTTAAGTATGCAGACATGAAATTGCTTCCTCTGTCTGATACTACTTCCTTTGGGAAGCCCACCCTGGAAAATATTCCCAGGAGGGCCTTTGCCACTGCAGGAGCTGTAGTGGTCCTTAAAGGAATAGCTTCAGGATATCTTGTGGCATGGTCCACTACCACTAAGATAAACCTATTGCCTGAAGCAGTAGGAGGGTCAAGGGGGCCAACTATGTCAACCCCTACCCTTTCAAAGGGAACCCCAACCACAGGCAGTGGGATAAGGGGTGCCTTTGGAGTGCCACCTGTCTTGCCACTGGCTTGACAGGTTTCACAGGACTTACAAAATTCCTTTGTGTCCTCAGACATCCTAGGCCAATGAAACAATGGTACCAATCTGTCCCAAGTTTTCATTTGACCCAGGTGCCCAGCTAAGGGAATGTCATGTGCCAGTGTTAGGAGGAACTTTCTGTACTCCTGAGGAATCACTAATCTCCTGGCAGCTCCAGGTTTAGGATCCCTATGCTCAGTGTACAAGAGGTTGTCCTCCCAGTAAACTCTGTGAGAGTCACTGACATCCCCATTAGCCTGTTTGACAGCTTGCTGTCTGAGACCCTCTAATGTGGGACAGGTTTGCTGTGCCACACTCAGCTCCTCCCTGGCAGGCCCCCCTTCACCCAAAAGCTCAGCAGTGTCTGCTTCCAGCTCCTCTGGTGTAGGTTCTGCACAGGGAGGGAATTCTTCTTCCTCAGAAGTAGAATCCACTGTAGAGGGAGGGATAGTAGGAAGTGGTTTGCTTCTACTAGCCCTAGCTTTAGGGAGCACTTGGTCCATTGTTCCAGGATCCAAGCTTCCCTGTCCTTTTTGCTTTTTGGCCTGAGCCCTTGTCAAAGCAAAAATATGCCCTGGGATGCCCAGCATTGCTGCATGGGCCTCCAACTCCACATCTGACCAAGCTGATGTCTCCAAATCATTCCCTAATAGACAGTCTACAGGTAAATCTGAAGCTACCACAACTTTCTTTGGACCAGTTACCCCCCCCAGTTGAGATTTACAACAGCCATGGGGTGGCTTTGTGTTATGTTGTGAGCATCGGTTACTTGGTACTGGTGTCCAAGTATGTGTTGTTCAGGGTGCACCAGTTTCTCAATCACCATTGTGACACTGGCACCTGTGTCCCTGTAGGCCTGGACCTCAACACCATTTATTAGGGTTAGTTGCTTGTACTTCTCCATGTTATGGGGGCAAGCAACCAAAGTGGCTAAATCAATAGCCCCTTCAGAGACTAAAGTAGCCTCTGTGGTCTCCCTAATCAGACCAACCCCAACTAAATTACCAAAAGTGAGCCCAGCTACTCCCTTGGATTGGCTATTAGTAGGTTTGCTCCCACCACCACTGCTATTAGTAGGGACACTAGGTGTAGCAGTAGGGGTTGTAGTGGTAGGAGCTGTGGTGCCTTTCTTTGGACAACTGGGATCTGTTGTCCAATGGCCTTTTATTTTACATAAATAGCACCATGGTTTCTTTTCCTTGTTCTGATTAAAGGAGGATTTGGACCCACCACCCCCACCAGAGTGTTTTTGTGGGCCTGATGAAGACTCATTTTTAGATTTGTCCCCACCCTTGTCAGAAGACTTACCATCCTTCTTTTTGTTGCCATCTTTGTCACCCCCTGTATGAACTTTTCTGTTCACTCTTGTTCTGACCCATTTGTCTGCCTTCTTTCCCAATTCTTGGTGAGAGGTCAGATCAGAGTCCACCAAGTACTGGTGCAACAAATCAGACACACAGTTAATAAGAATATGCTCTCTCAGGATTAAGTTATACAGGCTGTCATAATCAGTAACTTTACTGCCATGTAACCACCCCTCCAAGGCCTTCACTGCCTGGTCAATGAAATCAACCCAGTCTTGTGAAGACTCCTTTTTGGTCTCTCTGAACTTTATCCTGTACTGTTCAGTGGTTAAGCCATAACCATCCAGGAGTGCATTCTTAAGAACTTGGAAATTATTGGCATCATTTTCTTTTACAGTAAGGAGCCTATCCCTACCTTTTCCACTAAATGATAGCCATAGGATAGCAGCCCACTGCTTTTGAGGGACATCCTGTACAGCACAGGCCCTCTCAAGTGCAGCAAACCACTTGGTAATGTCATCCCCCTCCTTATAAGGGGGAACTATCTTGTGCAGATTCCTGGAATCATGCTCTTTTGCAGGATGACTATGGGGAATACTGCTGCTGCCACCATGGGTATCTAAACCCAACTTCTGTCTTTCCTTCTCTAATTCTAAAGACTGTCTATCCAAATCCAGCTGTTGCTTCTTGAGCTTCAGTCTGGTTTGTTCCACTCTCAATCTATTGAGCTCCCTTTCTAACAATCTGTCATCAGGGTGGGTGGGAGGGACATTTCTAGATACAGAGGTATGATGGGAATGAACAGAAGGAGACCTGTCCCTTACAGAGGGCACCCTAACAGCTTGGCTACCAGTATAATGTGAGAGCACACCATCAGTATGGTGTGATTCAACCTCTGTACCAACTATGCTAGACTGTCTAGTAATGGGCAGGCTGAGAAGTTTCTTTCCTGAACCTTTTCCTGGGGGAGTCCCTGGATCAGATTGAGAACCATTAGCTACTTTTTCACCAGATTTGGCACTCATGGCCTTATCCTGTACTCTAAGCATATTAATTAACAGTTCTAAGGAAGGATTCTTCCCTACACTCAAACCTCTCTCTATGCAGAGACTCCTTGCTCCTTTCCAGCTAAGGTGATCATATGCAAGTTTGGACAGTTCAACATTTTTGCCTGTGCCAGACATTTTTTAGAGAGAGTTAAAGTGATAGAAAAAAAAGAAAAAAGTTTTCAGAACTTTTTGGAAAGACAGAAAAAAAACTTTTAAAACTTTTAAGAACTTTTAGAAAGTTTTAGAAGTACTTTTCAGCACTTAGAAAAGAGTGAAAAGAGGAAATGCAAAACTTTTTGGCTATGTGTATATACACTGACCTTGTTTTGTATATTTTTCTCTTATGAAAAGTACAATGACAAGAGTGGTAAGTAGTCTCAAGCACTTATCCCACCACTGCACAACCAATGTAGGAGGCTGGACTGGCTTGTAGTGAGTACCAAGGGGTACTTGCACCTTGCACCAGGCCCAGTTATCCCTTATTAGTGTATAGGGTGTCTAGCAGCTTAGGCTGATAGATAATGGTAGCTTAGCAGAGCAGCTTAGGCTGAACTAGGAGACGTGTGAAGCTACTACAGTACCACTTAGTGTCATATGCACAATATCATAAGAAAACACAATACACAGTTATACTAAAAATAAAGGTACTTTATTTTTATGACAATATGCCAAAGTATCTTAGAGTGTACCCTCAGTGAGAGGATAGGAAATATACACAAGATATATATACACAATAGCAAAAATATGCAGTATAGTCTTAGAAAACAGTGCAAACAATGTATAGTTACAATAGGATGCAATGGGGAAACATAGGGATAGGGGCAACACAAACCATATACTCCAGAAGTGGAATGCGAACCACGAATGGACCCCAAACCTATGTGACCTTGTAGAGGGTCGCTGGGACTATTAGAAAATAGTGAGAGTTAGCAAAATAACCCTCCCCAAGACCCTGAAAAGTGAGTGCAAAGTGCACTAAAGTTCCCCATAGGACAAAAGAGTCGTGTTAGAGGAATAATGCAGGAAAGACACAAACCAGCAATGCAACAACTGTGGATTTCCAATCTAGGGTACCTGTGGAACAAGGGGACCAAGTCCAAAAGTCACAAGCAAGTCGGAGATGGGCAGATGCCCAGGAAATGCCAGCTGCGGGTGCAAAGAAGCTTCGACTGGACAGAAGAAGCTGAGGTTTCTGCAGGAACGAAAAGGGCTAGAGACTTCCCCTTTGGTGGACGGATTCCACTCGCCTTGGAGAGTCGTGCAGAAGTGTTTTCCCGCCGGAAGAACGCCAACAAGCCTTGCTACATGCAAATAGTGCGTTTGGCGTTTTTGGACGCTGCTGGGGCCCAGGAGGGACCAGGAGGTCGCAAATTAGACCTGAAGAGAGAGGGGACGTCGCGCAAGACAAAGAGCCCTCACTGAAGCAGGTAGCACCCAGAGAAGTGCCAGAAACAGGCACTACGAGGATGCATGAAACGGTGCTCGCCGAAGTTGCACAAAGGAGTCCCACGTCGCCGGAGACCAACTTAGAAAGTCATGCAATGCAGGTTAGAGTGCCGTGGACCCAGGCTTGGCTGTGCACAAAGGATTTCCGCCGGAAGTGCACAGGGGCCGGAGTAGCTTGCAAAGTCGGGGTTCCCAGCAATGCAGCCCAGCGAGGTGAGGCAAGGACTTACCTCCACCAAACTTAGGCTGAAGAGTCACTGGACTGTGGGGGTCACTTGGACAGCGTCGCTGGATTCGAGGGACCTCGCTCGTCATGCTGAGAGGAGACCCAAGGGACCGGTAATGCAGCTTTTTGGTGCCTGCGGTTGCAGGGGGAAGATTCCGTCGACCCACGGGAGATTTCTTCGGAGCTTCTGGTGCAGAGAGGAGGCAGGCTACCCCCACAGCATGCACAAGCAGGAAAACAGTCGAGAAGGTGGCAGGATCAGCGTTACAGAGTTGCAGTAGTCGTCTTTGCTACTATGTTGCAGGTTTGCAGGCTTCCAGCGCGGTCAGCGGTCGTTTCCTTATCAGAAGGTGAAGAGGGAGATGCAGAGGAACTCGGATGAGCTCTTGCATTCGTTATCTAAAGTTTCCCCAGAGACAGAGACCCTAAATAGCCAGAAAAGAGGGTTTGGCTACCTAGGAGAGAGGAAAGGCTACTAACACCTGAAGGAGCCTATCAGCAGGAGTCTCTGACGTCACCTGGTGGCACTGGCCACTCAGAGCAGTCCAGTGTGCCAGCAGCACCTCTGTTTCCAAGATGGCAGAGGTCTGGAGCACACTGGAGGAGCTCTGGACACCTCCCAGGGGAGGTGCAGGTCAGGGGAGTGGTCACTCCCCTTTCCTTTGTCCAGTTTCGCGCCAGAGCAGGGGCTAAGGGGTCCCTGAACCGGTGTAGACTGGCTTATGCAGAATTGGGCACATCTGTGCCCAACAAAGCATTTCCAGAGGCTGGGGGAGGCTACTCCTCCCCTGCCTTCACACCATTTTCCAAAGGGAGAGGGTGTCACACCCTCTCTCAGAGGAAGTTCTTTGTTCTGCCATCCTGGGCCAGGCCTGGCTGGACCCCAGGAGGGCAGCTGCCTGTCTGAGGGGTTGGCAGCAGCAGCAGCTGCAGTGAAACCCCAGGAAGGGCAGTCTGGCAGTACCAGGGTCTGTGCTACAGACCACTGGGATCATGGAATTGTACCAACAATGCCAGGATGGCATAGAGGGGGCAATTCCATGATCATAGACATGTTACATGGCCATATTCGGAGTTACCATGGTGAAGCTACATATAGGTAGTGACCTATATGTAGTGCACGCGTGTAATGGTGTCCCCGCACTCACAAAGTTCAGTGAATTGGCTCTGAACAATGTGGGGGCACCTTGGCTAGTGCCAGGGTGCCCTCACACTAAGTAACTTTGCACCTAACCTTTACCAGGTAAAGGTTAGACATATAGGTGCCTTATAAGTTACTTAAGTGCAGTGAAAAATGGCTGTGAAATAACGTGGACGTTATTTCACTCAGGCTGCAGTGGCAGGCCTGTGTAAGAATTGTCAGAGCTCCCTATGGGTGGCAAAAGAAATGCTGCAGCCCATAGGGATCTCCTGGAACCCCAATACCCTGGGTACCTCAGTACCATATACTAGGGAATTATAAGGGTGTTCCAGTAAGCCAATGTAAATTGGTAAAAATGGTCACTAGCCTGTCAGTGACAATTTGGAAAGAAATGAGAGAGCATAACCACTGAGGTTCTGATTAGCAGAGCCTCAGTGAGACAGTTAGTCACTACACAGGTAACACATTCAGGCACACTTATGAGCACTGGGGCCCTGGGTTACCAGGGTCCCAGTGACACATACAACTAAAACAACATATATACAGTGAAAAATGGGGGTAACATGCCAGGCAAGATGGTACTTTCCTACAAGTCCCACAAAAAAAGATTGAAAGATATGACAAGAGTCCAGGGTAGAATTACCCTGACCCCTTAGCTCTGGTGCTGGGGTCTCAGAGGGATCCCATCAGGGCTACACAACACTTTTTCTAAAAATAAATGTTGCCTTGATTTCACTCCGATGTAACAAATTTGCTGGAATTTTTTTTTTTTTAAACAAGCGCACAGCCACGCTTGTTTTTAAGAAGCCCAAGGGTGGGCCAGGTCCCAGAGGCATTGACATTTTTAATGCCCCACAGCCCCGGGGACCGCCACCCCCCTGGGCAAATCTTTAAATTGAATGAAGTGGGGCTGCCTGGTCCCCCTGCAGCCCCAGAGACTGCCACCTCCTTTGGGCACATCTTTAAATTGATTGCGGGGGCCAGCCACCCCCTCAGACCATGGAACCACCACCTCCCTGGGTAAAATCTTTAAATCGAATGGGGGGCCTGCTCTGCCCCCTGCAGGCCCAGGGACTGTCACCTCCCTGGGTCTTTAAATAAATATGATGCGGAGGCTGTGCACCCCCCAGCAGCCCCAGGGACTGCCACCTCCCTAGGGAATTAAAAAATGAAATTCAGGGGGCTGCGTGGCCCCCCTGCAGCCCCAGGGACCACCAGCTCCCCGGGCCGTTAAATAATTGTGGGTTGTGTGGCCCCCCGCAGCCCAAAGGACTGCCATCTCCCCGGGGCTGCAGTAAAAGAGTGAAGGGGATCAGTTTCAGACCCCAGAGGTCACCACCTCCCTGGGGTTAGATTACGTTGGAGGGAGGAAGCACAGCCCCCCTCGTGGAGCCAATAATGGCTCTGGGGACCACCACCCCCCCAGGCCTGCTCCTGCTATGTCCCTGGGTGCCCACCCCTGGGACATAGCAGTTTGCTTTTGCTTAGTGGGAGCTTTGACAGTTCCCACCAAGAAAAAGCAAATAAAGTCTGCTTTCTGACAGCGGGAGCTGTCAAGCAGCTCCCGCTGGCAGAAAGCAAAGTTTTCATTTGTGTCCCTGCATGCAAATATGCGTGCAGGGAAACAGATGAAAACGTTGCTCCCACAAGCAGGGAGCTTCTATTTAAAGCAGCTCCCTGCTTCTGGGAGCAGTGGCAGCTCCTGCAGAAATTCACAGTTATAGTTTGAGTTATCTCAAGTAACTATAACTTGCGCCCTAAGGTAACCATAACTTGCGCCCTCGCCATGCACTGCTAATTACCCCACAAATTACGGCACTCATGAGACCTTTGATAACATCAGTGATAATATCAATGTAATATTTGCAGTAAAAATGTTGATGAAAAAAAATGTGCACAGCTGGGGCGTGAGTTATAATTACCTTAGGGCGCAAGTTATAGTTACTTAAGATAACTCTAACTATAACAGGATAACAGGTGACTGTTCCCTTTTTGCAGGGTCATCCCAAACTTTTTGTCTCCTTCCTCCTATTTTTTCTGACCTGTTTTTGTTGGCTTTAGGACTCTGTACACTTTACCATTGCGAACTAGTGCTAAAGTGCATATGCTCTCTGTGTAAATTGTATTTGTGATTGTCTTTTTCATGATTGACATATTGGGTTTACTAGTAATGCCCTAGTAAAGTGCACTAGAGGTGCACAGGGCATGTAAATCAAATGCCTGCAGCACTGATTGTGCCACCCACACGAGTAGCCCTGCAAACATGTCTCAGACCTGCCACTGCAGTGTCTGTGTGTGCAGTCCTGCACTGCCAATTCAATCTGGCAAGTGTACCCACTTGCCAGGCCCAAACCTTTCCTTTTTACACATGTAAGGCACCCCTAAGGTAGACCCAAGGTAGCCCCACAGGCAGGGTGCACTGTATGTTAAAGGTAGGACATGGGCTGGTGTGTTTTCACATGTTCTAACCGTGAAATACTGCCGAATTCGGTTTTCGTTGTTGCAAGGCCTATCTCTCTCATAGGTTAACATGGGGGCTGCATTTAAATAACTTTTAATTGCAGTTTCCCTTTGGGAGCAGATAGATTATGGAGTTTGGGGTCTCTGAATTCACAGTTTAAAAATACATCTTTTGGTAAAGTTGGTTTTTAAATTGTCAGTTTGAAAATGCCACTTTTAGAAAGTGGGCATTTTCTTGCTTAAACCATTCTGTGACTCTGCCTGCTTGTGTATTCCATGTCTGGGTCAGATTGACAGTTGGGCTGTTTTTAAATCTCCACTAGACAGTGACACAAAGGGAGCTGGGGTGTCGCCTGCATATCCTGATGGGCCATCTGGGCTAGAGTGGAGGAGGGGGCTGACACTTACACCTGAATGGGCAGTGCCTGCCCTCACACAATGCTGTCTCCAACCCCCTGGTGTGTGTCTGGGGCCAGGCCTGGGCAAGAAAGGATCTTGTGAACAACAGAGGTTTTCCTTTGAAGTTTGCCTACTTCAAAGGCAGAAAGTGGTATAAGTAGTGGACCCAAAAACCCAGATTTTCAGATTACTTCTGGAACCAAGAGGAACCTCTGCCAAGGAGAAGAGCTGATGAGCTGGAGGAGGAGTATTATTACCCCTTTGCCTGTGGCTGTGCTTTGCTGGGTTGGCCTGGAGTTGCAGTTTCTGCCTGAAAGAGGACAAAGACTGGACTTTATGGTATATTCCTGCTTGTGAAGTGTCTCCAAGGGCTTGAACTGAGCTTGCCTCATGTTTTGAAGTCTCAGGGCCATCAAAGACTTCGTCTGCCAGCACTTGGACTCTCTGCTGAGACTCCTGTCCTGCCAAGTGGTGCCCTATCTAGTCCATGGGCCCTTGAAAGTTGAAGCTGTTAGAACCAAGGTGGAAAGCCACACACAGAAGCCATGCGAAAACAATTCCGATGCACCACCTGCAACGCGGTTGTAAAAAGGATGCGCCACCCGCCTCAAGGCTGACATCGATGCACCACCTGCATCACGGCTGGGAAATCGATGCATCACCTGCATCGCGGCTGGAGAAACCACACAGCACCTGCTTGCGGCTGCTAAAAACGAGGTAAACCCCACGCAGCATAGTTTTCCCACACCGTGTGGACGGATTTCGCACACATCATACCTGGGCATCAAAATCAACATGAGCCTGCGCGGACCCGCGGTGCCCCATCTGGAAATTTACTCATCACTCTCTTGCGGGAGAGAAAAATGACATATTGCTGACTTGTTTTGCGCACGCTCGCTCGTGCGGCTTTATTTTTTAACCAAACCAAGCACTTTGTGTAACAACAACGTTTTCATTGTTGTCTATGTAGTAAGAAACTATTGTTTTAAAAATTCATAACTTGACTTGTGTATGTTGGATTTTTGTCATTTTGGTCTTGTTTGATTTAGATAAATATTGGCTATTTTCTAAACCGGTGTGGTGTCCATTTTATAGTGTTTTCACTGTTTTACTGTGTGTGTTGATACAAATACTTTACACATTGTCTTTGAGATAAGCCTGACTGTTTGTGCCAACCTAGCAAGGGGGTGAGCAGGGGTTATCTTAAGTGTGTATCTCCATTGCCCTGACTAGAGTGAGTGTCCCTGTAGTGTGGTCAGTTTTACGTATATTTTGCGCATTAGCTTCAGGCCTTAGGCCTCTGTGCACTTTGCCCTAAATATATTTTATTCATTTGCTAACAGCTTAGAGCCTCTGTGCACTTTACTCTAAATGCTTTCTATTAGGCTTCGTACTGTTATTTTACAGAATAGCCAGTTCTACGGTGTTGTTTTTTATTCATATCACACTGTTTTGCCTACTTCAGCACTGGAGTTCTTCATAACATATTCACTCTGTGCTTTAGTCAAGGATACAGTCTGGTACATTGCCGATAGACGTGGTAGGAGTCTAGACTTGCCATTCCTGCGTAGGAACATTTTGTGATCACGATGACATGTTAGTTATAAAATCACTTCCTTGTCCCAATACATGCAAGAGGGAGATTCCGACCAGGGAACCACAACTAGACGCTGACTGCCTCGTTGCAGATGCTGAACCAGATCACAGGCCTTTGCTCAGGTATGAGTGTGTCCGTCTCCCTAGTGATACAGAAAGGCAAGCTGAAAGCTTAAGATGCTGTGCTCCAAATAGAACAAGCAGAGGGAGAGTAGAAACGGTTAGGAATTATGATAGCTTTATTTCTATGTTTTACTCTCCTGGTTACTATATCAATCCTACTATGTTGTATTGTTCTAGTTATTGCGGCTCACGCCTTAATATCTAAAATACAGTCGTTTTATTAAAACATTATATAAAACTTATACTGTCTTTGTCATTTGTATATGAGACCATATTGTGAATGAGAGAGTTGGTTTGGATCTGAGTGACCACGACTTCCCTGAGAAGTTCCAAAGATGTCATGCGCTCGGCTGCCCAATCATTTCTTCCCCGTGGGAGAAATGAGGCACTGCTAGTTAGCCCGAGCAACAACCGGATTTAGGGTGACAGAGTTCCTTACACGTGGGTCAGACTCAGTCCCCCACACCGTTATCGATCCTGCTGCCTAGAAATCCAGTAGTCTCATTTAGGATAATGAGAGCCCACGCGACATGGCGCCGCCAACGTTTGGTCTGGCTCTAATGTTTGGGTCCGACTGACTCTCTCGGTCTCGTATATATTTTGACTCCTCGGTTCCGTATACGGAGACGTCCGTGGGGCTGAGGGTTTCCGCCACCACAGGTTGGGTACATCCTCATACTTTGTGGTTGGTTGTTCAAGCTTGAACTTTGAAAGGAAATACCCCGATATTGGTGTGCCTTCTCTGTCCTAGAGCTATTGTTGTTATACTAATGGCGCATCCAGTTGTAATAAATATACCGCTTAATATGCGATTGCCGCTCACAGGTCATCTGATAGAACATGGACTGACGGTCCAGGGGGGTCCGGTCACTTTTTTTGGTGGACGCCCATGCAGCCTATAGAACATAACTTTTTTATTCTTGGGTCGTATTTCCAGCAGCTGATGGGGGTACAACTACTTTTCACGAATATACTGTTGCGAATGTCCCTGGACAATACAGGGCTTATGCATACTTAGAAATACCTTTATCTTATCAAGAACACCATAATTGGCTTGATGGCGCCCTCCCACATTCAGTAACACCAGTAAGGTTAGGTCCGTTGAGTAATGATGGTCCGACCTGGCCTTTATTGGCTACATATACACCATATCCTGGAGTGGCAAATGTGGCAGTGGCTGTGGTGCGTCGTTTATATGTGGAATTAACTGCAACGTACAGACGATTAGTTCAGTTTGTGATGCAGACATTAAATACTAATGCAGCGCGTGCTGCTCCAGCTCACCCACATGTGGTGGTACCGGGAATCAATCCGGCCACTGTACACTCTGTAATGGGCAAAGTACCGGCTAAACGTGAGGAGACTCCATTTTGGCTGGCGCAAAAAATGTATACGCTGGAAGCAGTATTTCCCCATACGGGACCTCAGGATAAGCATAGAATTTTGACGATGTGTTTGCCGTATGGGATGGTTCCTACGGTGGATCTTTGTAATACTTGGGGCACGGTGTTTGCCGCACTCTATACTACAGCACTACTTTGGCTAATTTGCCGGAGGTGCTTAAACAAATTCAGGATGAATATGGGGCTGCCCCTGCCTTAGATTTAGGCATGCAATTGATGGGTAATGTTGACGCGGTTTCTTCTATTATTTTGAGTAATCTCAAGGGGGAGGCTGTAGCACTAGCAGTGCGAATGCGTCTTCGGGACGTTCCGCAGATTAATCAGGAGCGGGAACTTCCGAGAATAATAGCTGAAACATATTCTAGTATTGGTCGTGATAGCCTAGGGGCTCGACCGCAGAAGCCACAATTGCAGGGTAAAAATAATAAGGATAATTCTAAGCAACAGCAACCTGAGGGTGCGAAGAAGCGCTGGGATAAGAAACAGCAAACACCTAAGAAAGATGGTGGGCAGTCTCCGCAACCGGAGACCCCGCAAAATAAGTATAATCTCAGGAATAGGGATACTTTGAAGACGCCTGATAGATATCAATATACTGATACGCGCCAATCTCGTTCCTTTCAGGACTCCTCGGAGAAAAGAAGTGAGAGAGGTGGGCGGTCAGAGCGGAGGACGGAGTACGTGAAACCGAGACAGGATTCACAACGCTCAGCGGAGGTTTCTATTAAACAAGAAGAGAAACCGCTGCAACAAAAACAGCAATTTAAAAAGAAGAAAGTGGCAGCAGTTTCAGTTAGACATGCCGCTCAAGAAGAGAGTTCTCTTGACGAACAAGACATGGGCGTTAGCGCTGTTAGACAGCGCGGCAGAGGTCACAATAGTTCGCCGGAGTCTTCTAGAGCATCTGGAGGCGAAAGCAACTGATGACTTCATACAAGTCGAGACGGCGGATATGCGAGTCTCTGATCCTGATCAAGTATATCTTGTGACTCTACGATTAGAAGGGGACATTGACCGTGTTGTACACGCCATCTTTTGGGACCATGTGGTGAAATCATATGATGTCCTGTTGGCCGAACAAGATTGGCCACCTGACTTTGTTCGCGACTGTCCGGTTGGGGAGGAGGTTATTGCGCCTTCCTTTTCACCACTTGTTCCGAGAGAACTAGCGGAGTCATATGGTAAATCATGGGCTCTAGCACAAGCCCCCGCCCTATATAGAAATAATGTGGGGTGGGATAAACATTCACCTTATCATGTCATTCCCATTAAAGGAGAACCTCATGCCACAGCCGCAATATCCTATTAAATTTGAAGCAAGGGCATCGGTTCGGAAAATTCTTACACAATTGGAGTACCAAGGTGTGATTGAGCCTTGTGTCTCGCCGATGAATAATCCCTTATTTCCGGTTGCTAAATCGGACCATTCCTATAGGATAGTGGTGGATTACAGACATTTGAATAGTCATACACGCACATATGCAATACAGAATTCACATAGCGCTGCGCTTATGAATAATATAGTGCGTAAAAAATACAAAACAACCTTGGATATCTCGAATGGATTTTTCTGCCAGAATATAGCACCCGAAAGTCGGGACTATACCAGTTTCAGTGCGTTTGGCTCTCAGAAAAAGTTTTGTCGTTTACCTCAGGGGTATAAGAATAGCCCAGGACTGTTTTCGGCTCGTGTGACTGAACTTCTGCACGAGTTGGACCCTGAGGCGTTATCATATGTTGATGACATTTATTTGACGGACAATGAGATTCTGCAACATCTCAGGCGCGTATCGCGCATTGTTGTGGGTTTTGCTGATATTGGTTATAAGTTTAATTTTAAGAAATCGAAGATTGCCTTCCTCAGTGTTATTTTCCTGGGATATGAGTTATCGAGTGAGGGCAAGAGCCTGGCGCCACATTTTTTGGAGAAATGTGCTTTACTGCAGCCTCCTAACACGGTTCGGAAGCTCCAGTCATTGTTGGGGTTTCTGAATTTTGGCAGAACTTACATTCCTGATTATGCTACACGTATAAAACCCTTATATGAACTGATTCGCCCGAATTTTTCAAGTAGATTTTGGACGATTGAGCATACACACATATTGCGAGAGTTGCAGAATGATCTCTTAGCGGTTAAACATTTACACACACGGGACAATAAAACTCATTTGGTCATCAGGGTGATTCCTGGGGCTGTTGGGTTTACGTATGTCACCTTTAATGAAGGGGAGACAGTCCCGATAGCATACAAGTCCCACTTGTATTCTGCTGCAGAACAACGTTTTGCACAGACTGAGAAAATTTTCACTGCAGTACAGGTGGCGGTGATCAAAGAAAGACCGCTAGCCCAGGGCCAACGCATTATTGTCGTTTCCCCAATTCCGGCCTTAGAGGCTGTTACAAAAGCGAGTGTTCCTAATTCGAAAGCTTTACACCCGCGGTGGATACAATGGGCTACGTCTTTGACAGCCACTGATGTGGATTACATATTTGACCCTAAGCTGCAGACTCAAGAATTTCTTCAATATGAAATAGAGTACCCAGTTCCTGCTGGCACATTGCCTATTGACCAATATGAAGTGGTCATGTATACCGATGGCTCTGCGCAACCGGCGGTTGGGACTAAACAACAGTATTCTGCTGCATGTGCGGTGGTGAGCGGGACTATGGAGGGGGAAGTCTTCTGCCCCCGACATACTTATACTAAAACCTTGGGAGATTGCACGGCGCAGCTGGCTGAGCTCAAAGCTCTTTTGTTAGCGTTGGAGCATGCAGAGCCGGCGATATTGACCTTGCTGGTCTGTGACTCCTACTACTGTGTGCAATCCTTCAAGGAATATCTGCATTATTGGAAAATGAATGGGTTCAGAGATTCTAAAGGCAACACCATTAAACATAAATTGTTGTGGGGTAAGGTTGCGGGTCTGAAAGAAACGCTTCCTAAAGTCCATGTTGTACATACACTTGGACACCAGCGCGTTGGAATACACGTTGCTGGGAATACTTTGGCTGATGAGGCTGCAAAGTCGGCAGTGGCTATCGCCACTGTAGCCGCGGTGACTCGTTCGAGTTCAAAACCAGACATAGAGATTTCGGCTGCCATGAAAGCTACGGCTGATGGCACGCCATTTCCTAAAGGATTCCCTTCTAAATATAGTTACTGCTTGAGTGGTGCACTAAATGCTGTTGTTAATATTACAGGCGTTGGTGTACGTGAGTTACCGAATAAGATTGAGAGACCTCGATTAATTTCTGCAGCACATGAAGGGGTGGCATCTGCACATGCTGGTGTGGCTGCCACGATTTCACTTTTACAGGCCCGTTATTGGTGGCCTGGTCTCTATAAGGAGACTAAGCAGTATGTCCTTTGTTGTGACGTCTGTCAACAAATTAAAGCATCGTCGGCTAGACGCCCGCAGCAGACTCCTCTTCTGATATCAAATAGACCATTACAGTGTGTGTACTTGGACCATTGTGGTCCACTGACACCAGATAGTGCATACAAATACATATTGGTTGCTGTAGATTCGTGCTCCAGATTTGTGTGGGTCTGGCCACAGCGCTCGGCTGACGCTCGGACTGTTATTAAAGATTTGCGTATCTTTGTCGATACATTTGCAGTTGCGGCTTTTCATTCAGACCAGGGCCCTGCTTTTGCCTCTAAGGCATTCAGGGACACCATGGCTTCGTTGGGGGTCCAACTCCAATTCTCGTCTCCGTTTCATCCCGAGGGAAATTCTGTCGTGGAGCGTTTAAATCGTGATTTAAAGCAATCCTTAACAGCCAGGGTTATAGGTACGGGTCGTAGTTGGCTAGCCCACCTGTATGGAGTACAGAGAGCACTTAATAACTTGCCTAGAAGGTCACTGGGGGGTCGTACTTCATATGAGTGCCTGTTCGGAACACGAATGTATGTTCCTGATCTAGATGGTCCTGGTGTGGAGGCGGCAGATACGCCCTTTGACATAAATGATCGTGTCGCTGTTTTGCAGGATTAACAACAATTTCGTGAAGATAACTCTTCTGCGAGTGCTGCCTCCTCTGGAATTAAGGATGAGCCAGTAACACCTACTGGTTGGATACCCAGGATTGGGGATCTAGTGCGTGAAAAGGTTGCAGTAAAGAAAGAATTTGGTCCTTCTTATCGAGCACCTGTCCCGGTGTTGGGGGTGAGCGGCACGAGAACTGTGATTTTGCCGCCGCTGCGAGGGGCCAAAGGAAATCGTTTTGTTTCCATTGATAATGTCAAGTTACAACATGTGGCCGATTCTGCACAGCAGACCAAGAGGGACACCCAGTAGTTCCGGCATCCCTCTCACTACTGGGGAAGAAGTCCCGCTGCAGGTGATTTGCACCGACCCTGTTTCCTCTCCGAGCTTGGGGAGGGTGGAAGATGATCTTGCGATTGTTCCACAGTCAACGATTGATATTGATTCTTTTTCACAAGTTGCTGTACGTTCTACTGATGTTTCTGAACATGTGATTTATAGCGTACCTAGGAGAGAACCTCCATCAGCTTCCTTGTTCACTGTTGCACCTTTTGCAAGAACTGCCTCTGGCTGCTTCAACGACGCGGATGCGGCTGTATCCAGCTCTTCGTCTTCGCTGTCTTCAATCCGAGGTCCACGTAAGCTACTCAGTTGGCTTAAACGTACATATTTTGTTATTCCTTGGAACTATTTGTGGCTTTTTATGGCTGTACTGACTCTTTTTTTATGGTTGGGATTTGTGGTTACCTTTTTTCTAGTAATACATGGTCATTTTCTTCCTGATCGATCAGACATTGAGCACGTGGAGACTGTGTTGAGACCACATTTTTCGTCTCATATGGTTCGAAGAGACTTATCCAATGTGAACATTTCTGCAATACCAATTCCGGATGGGATTGTGTGGGATAAAGTAATGTTTGATATATATGGTCCCACTGAATTGATTCAAATACCGTATGTTCTTAAGTTATCAATGAATGATATTGTTATTCCAGGCATTGTTTCTGATGATTGGGATGTGAAGACAGTAGATGCTATGCTAAAAGACTTGCAATATTATACTGTCTATGACGATGAAGATGCTTACCAATTTAGAGATAATCATGGTGATATGTTTTGCTACACCTATTATGGACACCACTTTATTCATAAAGCGAGTAGCCCTAAGTCCATCTTTAATTATGTACAATGGGAACATTGCTCGACTCCTCCACAAGGGAGTTCGAAAACGTATAATGATAAATTTGCATATTTTTCTGGGCATGATCAGCGAAATGCTAAGTCTTACTATTTTAAAGTGACACCGTATTCGAATAAGCAAATTTTGTTGACCGATACTAAATTACTGTATTCTAATTCGTTTGTATCTAAACTTTCGGTCGAAGGATATGAATACTGGTTGAAGACTGTTGACTTGAAAAGTGTTTGGGGTACGAAAAATTGGCAGATGCAAGGCAGAAATACATTATTTCGAGCATGCATTATCCCTGTGCAAATGATTTTCCTCAATGACACAGTACAACAGACTAGTTGTTTGGGCTTAGCGTCGATTAGAGAATTGACTTTGCCTAGTATACCTGTCCCTTCTAAATTAAATAACTGGCAGCACTATGTGAATGCTACTTTTAGTGAATTTACGCATTGGGTCCAGAATGGTACGCTTAACGCTTCATCGTTACATCCGGGCGGGTGGTTATTGTGGCCTGTAGACACTAATCAATGTCATCAACGTTTTGTTACCTCTTCTGGGGGGTTCAGGACTAGTAGGGCAGACCCTCGTTACATTTCACCGGAACATGCTGATATAATAACTACATACAGTGTGGGGAAACTTTGTCAACAATGGTTGAAGTACTCCACGCTGGGTGCAGTTAAGTCACACCTCAAGTTACTGTCTAATGGTACTGATTTACAAGATTTCTTATCAGGTCCCAAGGTGCCCCGGAGAAAAAGGTTCTTATACGAAGTGTATAATGAGTTTTGGAAACTTTCCCAGCAGGAGGCTGCAGCCCGGTTAAGACAGATTGATCAAGAAAATCTGCTGCAGACTTTGTCTGTTGTTGATAATGGCATGCATACCCTTTCTGACCGTGTTTACACGATTGACAGCATTGTCTCTTCTGCTATTGACATTATAAAATCAGACATGTCTTCTTTATATCATGGGCAGAGTCAGACACGATCTATCATGCAGCTGGGTTGGACTCTTCAGACCTTGAAGGCGGGTTGCGTTCCATGGCAGCACATTCGTGCCAGAGAGATCTTTATCTCCTTTAATTTAACTCGTCAACAACAATTGATGGCTAAGAAGAAAGCGACGTATGTTATGTTAAATATTGAAAAGTTGGAGAAACTGCCTTTTACGGTGGCTGAGATTCCGTCAGCTGAGTGGTTGATTCATGGGGTTATTAATTTGCCTATCTCCACTCTGCAATTTACTTCTTGTTTGAAGCACATTCCGGTGGGTAGATATGAACTATTGGGTGACAGTTACATACACGAGGTGTGGGAGCTTCCTTTTCAGTACAGATGTGTTAATGGTTTGCGGGAAGTTTTTCTTAGCGGTAGCGAATGCGAAGCTTCTGTTAGCCATTCCATGGTTTGTAAACAGCTGTCCTTGCACGGAGCGTGTAATGCTTCGATTGCTAACTTAGCTTGTTATCTGAAGGGAGTTCCAGTCCCGGTAATTAAAAACACTTTCCAGGTGCTTTCTAACGGCAGTTACATTGTTCTTAACAGCGAACGCTGCTGTGGCATGCGTGCCGGAATAGTTTACGTCGTTGTCGTCAACAAGGCCGTTACGTGCTGCGGGAATGTGTTGTTTCCCCCTACTGAATTTAGGGAGGTAGCGGACATCTGGCCTCATATTGCTACTTCCTAGGTTGATTTCGACAAGTTGAGTCGGCTGAAAGCTTTATTGTTTCAAAAGCATGTGGCCCTTACATCTGCTAGCGAGACCTACGCACTTCAAGTGGCAAGGTCATCGGCGGAGATACAGTCCCTTTTGAATACTAACTTTCCGAGTCACTTCGGTGAACTTGTGGGACGTATATTTAATGCATCCAGCACTGCTGGTATTGCTCATTTTTTCAAAGCCGTTGGTGTTGGTTTCGTTCACACCTTCTCTTCCATATTCGGTTTGATACCTTCGGCTATACACTCTATTTTCGGAAGCATTTTTGGGGGTTTCCCGATTACTTTGGCTTTATTGGCTGGAGTTTTGCTGTTGTTGCTATTTTTTCGCAATGGCTGTCCCGCCGCAACGAGATCCTGTATTGCTGCTCCCGTCAGCACAGCTGTGTCGTGAACGCATGATGCAGCGTTTTGGAGCAACACTCCTGGCTCATCTGGAGTGTGACTGGTCTTTGTCGTTCCGACCGGTTTTGGATTGTGTGCAACCCGTGTTTCGATGCCTTTGGTGCTCGTTTGAACATGCACTGGCTTTCTGTCTCTCACTGCAGCGCTCTCCAGTGGTTGATCTTGATCTGTTGATGTTCCCGATTAGGGCTCATTCCCAGACTTGTGCACTACGGTTGCGTTTGCTTCGTGAAGTGGATTATGAGATTCCCTTCCTGGAGGAAGATGGTTTTGTCTCTTTCCTTGGCACTACACGGGGTGCCGCCCTGAATGGTTTTGGGGCTTTGGAACACACCTGCTCCATGGTACTTTGTGGCGTGGATCTTCCGATATTGACCTATCTCGAAGTGGAGGAGCTTCTACATTCTATTGCTTCTGTTTGACAATTGGATTTTTTTCTCTCTCTCCCGACTAAATTGACACTATATTGCAATTCGCTCTATCGTCACATGTTTCCTAAATTTATGGCTTTGTTGTCTTCTCATCTTGTCGAAATGTTGGGTTTAAATTTAGGTCATGTTTTTTTTTTTTTTTTTTATGTTGTTGGAACCACTTGCTACCGACAAGGGGAGGGTGTAGTGTGGTCAGTTTTACGTATATTTTGCGCATTAGCTTCAGGCCTTAGGCCTCTGTGCACTTTGCCCTAAATATATTTTATTCATTTGCTAACAGCTTAGAGCCTCTGTGCACTTTACTCTAAATGCTTTCTATTAGGCTTCGTTCTGTTATTTTACAGAATAGCCAGTTCTACGGTGTTGTTTTTTATTCATATCACACTGTTTTGCCTACTTCAGCACTGGAGTTCTTCATAACATATTCACTCTGTGCTTTAGTCAAGGATACAGTCTGGTACATTGCCGATAGACGTGGTAGGAGTCTAGACTTGCCATTCCTGCGTAGGAACATTTTGTGATCACAATGACATGTTAGTTATAAAATCACTTCCTTGTCCCAATACATGCAAGAGGGAGATTCCGACCAGGGAACCACAACTAGACGCTGACTGCCTCGTTGCAGATGCTGAACCAGATCACAGGCCTTTGCTCAGGTATGAGTGTGTCCGTCTCCCTAGTGATACAGAAAGGCAAGCTGAAAGCTTAAGATGCTGTGCTCCAAATAGAACAAGCAGAGGGAGAGTAGAAACGGTTAGGAATTATGATAGCTTTATTTCTATGTTTTACTCTCCTGGTTACTATATCAATCCTACTATGTTGTATTGTTCTGGTTATTGCGGCTCACGCCTTAATATCTAAAATACAGTCGTTTTATTAAAACATTATATAAAACTTATACTGTCTTTGTCATTTGTATATGAGACCATATTGTGAATGAGAGAGTTGGTTTGGATCTGAGTGACCACGACTTCCCTGAGAAGTTCCAAAGATGTCATGCGCTCGGCTGCCCAATCATTTCTTCCCCGTGGGAGAAATGAGGCACTGCTAGTTAGCCCGAGCAACAACCGGATTTAGGGTGACAGAGTTCCTTACACGTGGGTCAGACTCAGTCCCCCACACCGTTATCGATCCTGCTGCCTAGAAATCCAGTAGTCTCATTTAGGATAATGAGAGCCCACGCGACATCCCTGCTTGAACAACGTGCAAACTTACTGCCAACTAGAGACCCCATTTCTATCTATCTATCTATCTATCTATCTATCTATCTATCTATCTATCTATCTATCTATCTATCTATCTATCTATCTATCTAGATATAGATATATATGTATATATATACATATATATACATATATATATAATAAAACCTAGAGGGCGGTTACCACTAGGTAGTTATAGTTAGGACCATGTTTCCATAGCAAAATCGCTTTTTGACTTGCCTACATCTTTGGCACGATTTGACGAATCTTGACAAAATTTTCCCCAAAAAAGTGGCCCGGTGATTCTTGGTGCGCATGGAAAGTTTCAGGGTGATCCGTCAAGTGAGAGCTGAGAAAAAGGGGGCTCAAAAAACGTTGCGTTCCCCATGATGATTCCCATAGGATCTGTCAACACGTCTACAGCCTGAACCGCTAGACAGAATTAGACCAAATTTGGCAGAAAGCTAGCTGTCGATAAGCAGATTGTGCTTTTTGTTAATTGGTGTAAATCCGTTCAGTAGTTTTTTAGAAATGTAGGGAAATTCAAATTTGTATATTTCTGGCTGCTAATTATTCGCAAACAAAGATGAGCTTGTGCAGGGAAATGCACAGCTCTGATTGCCTGCCAACACTTTAAGCCAGGAGATACTCTGACCCTTTAGCACTGGTGGGAGGTTCCCAGACGGACCCCCAAAGCAAAAAAACATTTTTTTTCATATTGTTTTTGCAGTGAGTTCATGAGATTCGCTAATTTGTGGCAAAATGTTTTTAAAGAACAAGCGCGGGCTCCCGCACTTGTTTTTTTATAGGCCCCCAGGTGGGCCTTGTCCGTGGGGCTGCCACCCCAGGGCTTCTTTTTTTATGTATGCGGAGGGACTGCAGCCCCACCCACTGTCTTGGGGTCTGCCACCCCCCCAGGGCTTCTAGTTAAATATATGTGTTAAATATATGCGGGTGCCTTAAGACTTCCCCCACAGTACCATGTAGCCCGTAAAGGGCATTTTATTTTTTATTTAAAAAAAAATCATAAATGAATAAATCACTAGGGACCGCAAGAGAACCTTTGAGCGCTCCCTCGTGGTCCCAGAAAGCCCATAAAGGACAAAAAAACAAACAAAAAAAAAACCATACCTCAGTGAAAATGTCACAGACCTTCACACAAAGCTTTGGGGGTTCGTGTCCAGCTGGACTCATTTCCATTTTTTTAAAATAAAAAAATGATTATATTTTTTAAAAAAACATATACATGTTTTATTTTAAATTGAAGACAAATAACTAATTCTAAGTATATCAGACATCAAAGCTCAATCTCGCTCCTTCTCAGTTTCTTTCTCTCTCTCTATCTGTCTCTCTTTTCCCACTTACACACTCACTCAGACACTTACACACCCATTCACAGACCCACTAAGACACTCACGCACCCAATCACAGACCCACTCAGACACTCACACACCTACTCATACTGTCATGCACTCACTCAAAGCCCCAGGCAGACCCTCACGCACCCACTCAAAACCACTCTAACAGTTTTGTACTCACTCACTCACACCCACTCAGACGTCACACACAAACTCACAGACCCACTGACACCCTGATGTACCCACTCACAGACCTGCGCACATACTGACACACCCACTAAAACACTGATGTATGCACTCTCACACCCAGACAGATACTCTGACAGCCACTGCAATCCCCAGATACAGCCTCTCACACCTATTCTGACACCCAGGGAGGCCACAGCCAACTTCTGTTGTGCAAGCACAAAGGGCCGTGCACAACTTCGGGTTGGGTGGTTAGCCGCAGGAACTGGCTGCAGGCCAGCCCTTGCGGACAACCCCTACTGTGCATTGAAGAAGGCCGTGCACGGTGCAAGGTTGGGTGCTTACAGGGGATTAGCCTCAGGGCTGGTCGTAGGCCAGGCCCTGTGGCCAATCCCCACTGCGCACGGCTGAAGGCCGTGCGTGGCCATGGTTGGATTTACGAATAGCAATTAAAATTGCTATATGTTAAAAAAAAAAAAAATTGAAGTTCACTTAAAAAAAAAAAAACGTTT
Organism: Pleurodeles waltl; assembly: GCF_031143425.1. Taxonomy (NCBI): domain Eukaryota; kingdom Metazoa; phylum Chordata; class Amphibia; order Caudata; family Salamandridae; genus Pleurodeles; species Pleurodeles waltl. The sequence continues at coordinate 882,860,441 of NC_090437.1, forward strand.
CAGGGACGTTATGATTAGGTTCTAAATTTACTCAGACAAAAACATAGAAATTGAGCAGTTATATTTAGAATTATTTCATATAACTAAAACTCACCGTAAGGTAACTATAACTTGCACCTTTGCCATGCACAGCTAACCACTTCACATATTATATCATTGATGACAAATTCTATGCCATCTTTTATATTCTCACTGCAACATTTGTAATAAAATTATTTATGAGACATCTGTGCATGGCGAAGGCACGAGTTATAGTTACCTTAGGGTGAGAGTTTTAGTTATTTGAAATGAATCCAACTATAACTGCTCAATTTCTATGGTTTTGTACGAGTAAATTCAGAACCTAACTATAATGTCCCTGTAACCTTTGGCTTTTTCAGTGAATTTTATAATTTTATATGTATATATATGGGTAAGTGTTGTGTAATTGGAACTTTTAATGCTTTTGTCACTTTAAAAATACATATATACATTTGTTTTTGAGCGAATCACATAATCGACTCTTGCATATATTAATAGCTGTAATCAATGTAAATAAACCCACCTATGATTCATAAAATGTGCACATTCAAAATACATGGTCGTCAGATGTGTGAGTTTACTTTCTTAGTGAAGGCAAAGTTCAAAACAAGCATTTTAGAAGATGCTTTCAGTGCAGCGTATAATTAGCCATTTTCATGTATTCACAAGTCGAGATCAAAATCTATATCACAGGCATTCATCTTCGCCTTTCATGTTCATGTTCCTTGCGTGGGATCTTCGTTGGGTGTGATCTTCATCAAACACATGTTTAGACTTCTCAAGAGACATGATCAAAGCAACAACTTGGCACGCTTTGTGAACATCTTCAACACACGTAGTTGTATAGCCCCTTGTGAATGCACCAGGAGTTAGAAAGAACAGACTTGAAGAGAATCTTGCAGGATTCATTAAGGGGAGCGTGTGTTTGTTTCAATGGAGGCATACAATTAGTCACAGATAGCATGCTGTGGAAACAAATCTTTCCAATGAGCCTGTTGGCCTCGCCTGGCTGGACATCCTGGCCTCTGCTGTCAGCAGCACTGAGCCTGTGGCTCTCTTGGTGCCAGGTTTGATTTCTATAGTGTTTGAAAAGTGTTCGCGCTGCCTCGGGGTAGCCTCTGGTTATTTTGTAAATTTAGAAGATAAGGCAGTAGAACAAAAAGCAGAAACAATAAATCCTTCCTAAGCTTAGTAGCTTAGGAAGGAATTTCCCCTTTTAGTATTTCTTGAAATCCGGCTTGAGTCGGAGGGAAAGAGGGAGAAATAATTCCGAGAGGTGGGGCTTGGTAAGTGTGGGACAAACCCCCAACCTTTAGGGGCCGAATGAGTCGTTACAGTTTCTGATCCATCAGACCCAAGCACTAACACACCTTAAGCTGCGAAAGAAGCCGAGAGCCACGTTTGCAGCCAATAGACCGGTTAGACAAGACTGCCTGCTGGCTCGGTTACTATTTCATGTTTACTCCAATGATATGAAGTGGGAGGTACTCAAGGAAAATCCAGATGTCCTACTGGTGCGTCACTTTGAGACCCTGATATTACTGTTTGCAAGAGATGAAGTGGCATCTTTATCGTACTTTTATGCAGCACAACTCAGCAAGTCACCATGATACGCTGTGTGAAAAGGAAAGGGCAGGAATGTGTTGTATTTAACATCACACGGGGTATTCCCGTCATTTTCTTCTGCTGATGCACTTTTGGATGCATTACACCATTGCTGGCACCCTGATGCAAGGGTGCCTGCATTCTAAGCAGGAATGTTTTTGTGCAGAAAGGGACACTTTTGAGCACAAAAACACTTTGGGCTCAGGTAGACAGAATCACAAATCATTTTTATCTGGCACTTGTATATATCTATGGTGGGAAGCCTGTGCCTGGTGCTAAGATTTTTACCACTGTATTTGGAAAGTAGATTTGTGGAGGAGATAAAACCTTATAGGAGTCGTTAAATACACAATCCAAAAAGGGAGCACCCTGTCTTACATTTCAGCTTGAATAGCCACAAAGCATCATGATGAATGCAGTCATTAGAATGAATTCAAATAATATTTCAAAAAGTCTTTCACCATAAATGGGCGCAGCAAGTGTTGTAACGTTGTAGAAAGTTTTTCACCATAAGTTGGTGCGGCGAATACCGTATCTCCGGACACGTGTTTCTGGCTTTCGGCCGTCATCAGCGGAGAGCAAAGTGTGGCAGACGGGGTTGCTTGAAATGCCGTCTAAACATTTTCTCAGGTTTTTGTACCACTCAGTAGGCACACAGGTGCTTCACCAGAGCTCGTCAGCTCAAAGGCTCACGGGAGCCGTTAAATACACAATCCAAAAAAGCACCCTGTCTTACATTTCAGCTTGAATAACCCCAAAGCATCATGATAAATAGGAGTGTTTGTGCATATTATTGTTCTGCCGTTTGTTGTAGCGATAATGTGCTGTTTTGCTTTTTTGTCCTTTTTAGGGGCGAGCACAAAGTGCTCCATTCACTGCTGTAATCTCTCTTTGGGCTTCTAACAACGCCCATGGACTTTGGTTCGTGGATTTGCCTTTTAAAAAACACTTGCTTTCATTTGTGAAAGGCATGCATACGTCATGCTTTTTCTAGTGTTTAGCCCACCTACACAGCACTGGTAAACTACTGAAAACATACGAGGCTCAATGTTTTCAGCATGATTTCTGGACTACGTTATCATTTTATTTTTCACGCAGCGCGATCGCGCTAGGGTTTACATAGCACCATCGCGCTCGTTTTTCCGTTTTCAATTTCAGCACGATTGTGTTGCATATTACATAGCACAATCGCACTGCATTTTTTTTCTTTTAATTTGTGTGGCAAGAAAAGTCCGGTTAGGAGTTTACAACGCTAATAGATCTAACTCGAGCAAATGAGAGACCTGTTGCATTGCAAATGCTTGTTTATTTTGTGCTCATTGTTCTGTATTATATTCATTTTTTAGTGCCTTCGTTTGTTGTGTTGCTTTTTTGTGACTGTTTTGTTGTGCTGTGCTTGTTTTAGTTTTGTTGTTTTACTTTTGGTTAAGTTATTTTGTTTACTCTATAGTTACTTTAGAGATTTCAACAAATAGTGCTTCTTTTCAAGTCAACAGCAACTCATTGCTTTGAAGTTATTGTGACACACAACTATTTGCCAGTGTCAAAGGTGGTAAAAATATTGATGTTCGGGAGGGCGTGGTCAACCAGCATGGCTGGGTGGACGTGATCCACAGTGGATCCACCAAGCACTTGCAGTTCATCGCTATCGGATGCCATCTCTGCACCCCTTCTCATGATCTGATACCGTGAGGGCGAACTCAACAGATTGACGCAGCGCCTTCTCTTTTCCGGTTTCCCTGGGTGGAGTGCGGCCATTGGGAATCAGAAAACAAGCCTGACCAGAGAAAACATGGCAGATACGCAGACACCGACTTACGCTCGAGTCGGTGAGGGCGGGCTGACGGGCCCAGAACCCCTCTGTGGATTTTGATGGGGGCCCTGGAAACCAATGGCAGCCCCCTGTGGTAAGCAGCATCTGATTCCCCCCACCTAACTAGCCTACTACACTCGGCAACACTGTGCATAGGCCGCAACAACCCACGATCCCCCGAGTGCTGCAAGCGGAGAGCTGCGCACTCACCCCAGCATCTGAATGACACTTGATCCAGCCTGCGCAGCCTAAGTCACCCCCTTTTCGGCATCGGGGAGACAAGGAAAGTGGAAATGGAACCACAACAAGGCCTGTCTCGTGTCCTGCCTGACTTCAAGATGGCATATGCCTGACTTTATGGAACACATCTAGCCTGCACGTCCAAACTCTCCTCATAGTGCGTAACACCTAAGGCCCTTTGACCGATCACCACTCCTAAGGCTGGGCCAGAAGGACTTAAATCATATGGTTAATACACTGCACATAAGCAGGTTTAAAAATAGCTATTGACCTAACTTATTGCACATAATAATCCATCCTTCCCTCTGGTTATAAAGGCACATTGGCCGCTGCCTATGATCTTGGTTGGTACACATTGGGGCAGTACCTATGCCACCTAAAAAAGTTCAGAACAAAAGGGTGTCCAGTTAATTCAATCCACCAAGGACGAAATTACCGGCCTCAGACACCTATTCAGACCACAATATGGCCCTCACGAAAGAGGAACTCCTTTCTTCCTTCTGTGAATTTAAGACGGAGCTTCGCGAGGAGGTCAAGGCCAACATAGCCGCCTCCTTTGAATCTTTTAAGGCGGACGTCAATTCATGGATGATCGCCTTACAAACAGATGTTGAATCCATTGGAAGGCGCACTCTAGATATGGAATTGAAGGTGCAGGATCTGGAGCAACATGCGCTTCTGCTGGGACAGAAAGTGGACCACCTCAACTGCCAAATACACCTCACTCTTCTAAAATGTGAGGACTTGGAGAACCGGTCGCGAAGGGACAATGCCTGAGTGAGGGGTCTGGAAGAAGGAATTGAGGGGCCAAATTTGGAAGCCGTCATATTAGGCTTGTTCTCTGAACTTTTGGGGCTGAACACACTGAGGTGAAGGTGGAACAAATGCATAGGGTGGGTCAGCTGGCCATGACTGGGGGGAGACAGCCTAGAAATGTGCTGGCCAAGTTAAGCTCCTACAAAACAAAATAACTGATTCTTCGCGCAGCATGTCAGAAAGACACTGTTACCTTCCAGGGTGGGACCTGCTCACTGTACCAAGATATTGCTCCAGCGGCATTGGCGTGAAGGCTACAGTTCAAACCCATAACAGATGCCCTCCACCATGACAACATGAAATACCAGTGGACGTATCCCTTTAGCATTGCCTTTGAATTTTGCAATAAGCAACACCACTTCATGGAATTGGATGGCCCGGCCTCTCTCCTGGGTCTCAATGTCACTCTCCCAGTGACCCTGGGGAGTCGGGTGGAATGTTGCTGACTGAAAGCACTGGTGGACCTACCACTGCAGGCTGGCACTCCCAACGGCAGGGGAAACAGGGTGGCAAGAAGTAATTCCTGGGACTATTACATGTAACTATGAATCAGCCAAGCTCGTTTTGATCTTTGCCAGCCCTGGGGAGCGGATGGTATGACTGGTGATCTCCTTGGCTTCTAATCCTGTGGGGGTCAAGTAGAATGTACTGATTACTTGACTCTGGTGCGTCTGAACCCCCTTGGGGCTTGTACAGTCTATGCAGGCTAAGGCAGATGATGAGTAAGAGACTGCGCAATGCTCTCGAAACACCCTGCATTTGCAAACTACAAGGGGTGGTTGGAGGATTATTATCCACTACACCCTTATCATTTAGAACTTGATGAAATTAGAGATTGTATGGTCTCTGGTTTTTGTTTTCTTGTTTATTTGTTTGAACATATTCTTTTGGAGGAAGGAAAGTCGGGCGGGAGGAGCTTGACTAAATACAGGTGCTGGAGGGAGTGTGGGGGAGAAATGGACTAGTCTCTCTATGGCACCTTTTGTAGGGAGAACAGCTTAGCATTTTTCTATTATATACCAAGATGGTATTAAATACTCTAACATGGATCGCTAAGGGGCTCAACTCCACCCACAAATGCTCCCAGATCTGGAAATATGTGTTTGATAGGCACCTTGACATTATAGCGCTACAGGAAACCCACCTTAAACATACGGACAGTAGATCATGCCCCCTTATTTATACCTCTTCGGCCAACACGAAACACAATGGAGTCACACTCCTTTTCCGCTCCACTGTCAACTTCCACTTTATTAATAGCAAGTGGGATAATGAAGGGAGGATATTGATGGCTAAACGGTTTATTGGTGGCTGTCCCTGTAGCATTGCCACAGTTTATGCCCATTATACCAGCCAAACAGAGTTACTCCGCTCCTCTCTTTCCTCATTGGGCTGCTTTGCAGAGGGTGCTATCATATTGCTAGCAGGTTTCAACTTAATATGGGATCCAAACCTGGACAGCACACCCCCACACAGATCCTCAACTGGACTGTTCCCTAAAACCATTAAAACAATTTTACGTCAGTTGGGCCACGTAGATGCCTGGAGAGTAATGAACTCTGACGTGCGGGACTATAGCTTTTTCTCTCATAGAAACATAGAACCCACTCTAGATTAGACCACACGTTGATAAGCCAATATTTAGAACATTCCATTTTGACCAATACCATTCACTCTATTACCACCTCGGATCTTGCTCTCCTAGCATTTGTTCTTGATTGGCGTATTTCACAGTCATCTTATAGATGGTACTTCCCTAATATACTTTTGAGGGACCTCTTGCTTCCAATAAAACTTTATAAGTCAATTAGAGAATTCTTTCAGCTAAACAAGAATGGAGACACTGATCCTTCCCTGACCTGGGACGCCTTTAAGGTGGTTATTCGGGGGAAAATGTATATCGCTGATAACTACCCTAGCCCAGCAGAGGTCAGGGGAGAGTGAGATGCTTGAAATGGAACTCTTGAAAGCCTAAGAGGCCCATAAAGCAGCGCCCATCCTTAGCCTACAGAGGAAAGTCACGACCTTCTGTGGCAAAGTTAAAGAAATATACGCTAATAGAGCCAAACTATCCCTCTTGCTTCTCAAACAAACCACTTATGAGAGAGGCACCAAAGTAGGCTCCCTGCTAGCGAGGCAGTTACGTAGCAAGCAAGAGAAAACATATATCAGGCAGCTTTATGATGAAGTAGGGGTGCTGCACCACACCGGGCAAGGGAAGGCCTGGGCATCACAAGATTTCTATCAAAAACTTTATACATCTGACTCCAGAGACGACAAACAGCAGCTAGCCTACCTAGCTGGCATCAATCTACCACAAGTTCCTCCAACCCTTAATGACGATTTAAGTGCCCCCATTACATCAGAAGAGGTGCAGCACACTATAGAGACTCTTAAACTTCATGTAGCCCATGGCCCCGACAGCTTCAATGTGCATTTCTATAAGACTTTCAGCATGGATCTTGTTCCTCACCCGACAGATCTTTTCAACCATATAGCTGATTCCCAGGCAGTTACTCCCATGATGGGAGAAGCCCTAATATTGGTTATCCGTAAACTGGGGAAAAGCCCACATTTCTGTGCTTTGTACCGCCCAATTTCTCTCTTCAATCTAGATGTGAAACTATATGCTAAGATTCTGGGTCACATATTGAAGGACATAATGCCAGATCTGATTCCCCGGGTCAGTGTGGCTTAATCGCAGGGCTCCAAACCCATGACAACCTACAGCGAGTCATCCATTTGATAGAGAAAGCTACGAGGAAATCTATCCTGGCGATCCTACTGACGTTGGACGCCGAGAAAGCTTTTGATAGCATGGACTAGACATTCTTGTCTCACACACTACTTCGGTTTGGATTTAACAACCGCTTCATTGCTATGATACAGGCTAGCAATAGTTCCCACTGATCTAGAGTTCTGGTGAATGAAACAGCATCTAAATTTTTGTACTCTTACTCTGGGTACGCAACAGGAATGCCCCCTTTCCCCTTTACGATTCACCCTCAATATTAAACCCGGGTGGTAAGGATAAGAGCAACTCCTTCTATTCAGGGGAACCCCTTTGGATCCAACAAACACAAAGCTTCATTATTTGCCTATGAGATTTTGATTTACCTTACCTCCCCCATCCTCTCTGCAGGCTCTACAAATCGAACTCCAGTGTTATGAACTCGTAGCTGGCTTCCATATTAATTTACATAAGTCTTTCATGCGTTATTTGACGGCCTCCCCTACAGAAAATGAGGACTTGGCTTGTATCTTCCCCTTCCAATTAATGAAGAAGGACATTACGTCTCTAGGACTCACGCCCAAGGTGACTGACTTGTATAAAGCCAACTACCCCCCACTGTTGCGACAACTTAAACTGGACTTGAAACGATGGACCCCCACTATCTTCAACCTGGCTAGGTCATATCAACACGATTAAAATGTTAGTGCTTTCTGTATTTTGTACCTGTTCCAAGGTTTCCTGATTAAGGTAGATAGGGACTGTTTTCACTAACATATGCTCCCTGATTATTAAATTCATATGGCAGAACCAGAGGGCCAGGCTCACGTATTACCTCTTGACACTTCCAACAGAAGAGGGAGGCCTGGGTTAACCAGACATCGCATTATTTTACAAAGCTGCCCCACTCCGAGTCACATCTCAATGTTCTGTAGAGGACTTCGACAAACACTGGCTCCACATGGACTGGGTGACAGTGGGTACGACCATTTGGGACATCCTTTGGAAGCCTAAAGTTGACAGTCCATGCAATGCCTACCTAACCACTCCCATAGCCACCACATTGAAGATCTGGGACATAGTTCCCAAAACCAATGAGCTTACGACCTTCCCCTCCCCTTACTCACCTATTCATTCAAACCAGCTTTTCCTCCCACTTTGCTACCCGGCCCATTTGATAAGTGGAGGGAGGGGGAATGCCTTACGATATCAAACCTGTTCCTTGGGTGGGACATTTTAACATTTGAGAACTGCTGGCGAGACTTTAATTTACCTACCTCAGAAAAGTATTGTTATGCCTAATTAAAACACTGGGTTCTCCAACCAGATGTAAGACAGGCTGCCACTAGAGACACCCTACCCATTGAGCAATTTGTGTGGAAAGTGGGATCTACCAGGGGATGCACTTTCATTCTCTATTCTCTCTTGAGATCCTCCACACTCACCCCCACCTCATGATATGTCACATTCTGGGAACAAAGGCTGGGGATCACGATAGAGGCGAGGCAATGGCGCAACCTATGGTGTGATATACATAGACTAAATCACTCACTGGGATTACGTGAAGCCCATTACAAGGTCATCTATGACTGGTATTTGTATCCTGAAAAACTTAGGAAAATATTCCCAAACACGACAGACAGATGTTGAATGGGATGTGGGTTACTAGAAGATTTCTACCATATCTGGTGGGACTGCCCAACTATTCGTCCTTACTGGGGGAAGATCCTAGCACAGATAAAGGGTATATTGGGCTATCCTGTCTCTTCAGCTTCAGAAAATGTTTTTTGGGTCTCAGGGACCCGTCCCTTAAACATCAATCACAGGAAGATCGATCGATCCTCTGGCTGCGCCTGGGCACCGCTACGATGACCCTAGCATCAGCCTGGAGAAAACTTGAAGCACCATCAATGTCTCAATGGCACGCGCGTCTATGGCATGCACTTACAATGGAGGGTTTGACCGATGTTACGGCCAACACTAGGAAAAACTTTGGATATATGTGGGGTCCCTTAGTATACTACCTTTCGCCGGGACTCCTTCTCTTCTCCTGTCCCACCCGAACTAGAACCCTCCATCTCTTTCAGATATAGGAGACTCCCACTGCATTGTCTTACTGCACCCCGATGACCCCACTGAACTGTACCTCCCCATAATGCCCAGAAAATCCCTCTATCTATTGCCTAGCTGATTAAGTTCTAACCATGCAAGTTATATTGGTTCTCCCCTATATGTTTAACACATGTATATTAGTTTGTATTTCATATTATCTCACTGGAAGTACTCGGTCTAGCAAAGTCATAGACGTTTCCTCTCTTTACATTCCAGTTAGATATATGTAGACTTTAATGGCCTGTTTATAATTGTGAAACTGTGTCTTCAATTAGCCTGATTTGGGGTAAGGGCCTTATAATGTGATACCATGACTGCTTGTGCTGTAATACTGAAAACTAATAAAAACAGTTTAACAAAAAAAATATATTGATGTTCCAGTTCTTTACCAATTTAAGACCCTCATTACAACCTCTGCGGGCTTTTCAAAAGACCCCCGAGGCTGCGGGAGCCAGAATACCGCTAGTGCTGGCAGTATTCCCCATTACGACTTTTCCACTGGACCAGCGGACTGTAACAGTGTTACCATCTTCTGGCCCAGGGGAAAAGTCACATCGACATTGTTGCTGACTCGTAATAGAGCCGGCGGCAATGCTGATGTGCAGCGGGTGCAGTAGCACCCGTTGTGCATTCCACTGCCCGAAATTCGGGCAATGAAAGCGCAACGGGGCTATGCCTGGGGGCCCCTGCACTGCCCATGCCAAGTGCATGGGCAGTGCAGGGGCCCCCAGGGGCACCCCAATCCCCCTTACCGCCAGCCTTTCCATGGTATTGTTTACCACCGTGGCCAGGCTCCGCTGCCCCGGGGATTATGACCGCCAGGTGGAAGCCTTGCGGTATAGTGGAGAGACCGGCGGTATGGCCGTGGCTATTGAGCCACAGTCATAATAGCTGGAGGAACACCACCAGCCTGTTGGCGGTGTTACCGCCAGCTTACCGCCAGCTTACCGCCGGCCGCCAGGGTCATAATGAGGCCCTAAGACACCAGTTAGCCCAAAACCGTGGCAGAGACCTTTATTATGTACGATGCTTAACTATTATTCAATTCCATCTAACAATTCCTCTGTAGTGGGTTTGTGGCCCCAGCAAATTCAAGATGGCCATGCATTGTGGCACTCCATGCTCCCAGCAGGCGACAGTTTTTACAAATTGTCTGTTCCTGTTCTCAGATCTTCCTTATGAGCAGTTCTGGCAGGACTGTGAAGATCGCCGAAGAAAAGGTAGAGAGAGGTGAGGCATGCTACAATGGCATGTACCAATGGGAGAATCTCTGGGTGAACGGCAGCCATGCACATCATATCCTTGGTGGTCCGACCTGTATAAGAACCACATGTGAGTCTACGCCTGTGATTCTGTGACACCCAGTCACTCTCCTCATTGGCTCTCTGAGTCAGTGAGCTCGTTCTGCCAGTGCTACGTCTGGGCTGAGGTTCGTCTGCACAGGTTGGTGGGTGAGTTAGGCATCATCCTGATCTATAGGACTCCAATTCCTTTGTAATTTCCAGGATTGAATGATCCCCTTGGCCATGCACATGAGTGGGAACCTGGAAACACATGCTGCATTTGCAGTTTATGTACTCTGCCAGATGAAGGTATTCCTAAACAGAATATACTGGTGGCTATTGTCAATAAACGATTATTTCTTGTAATCCCTCACACATTATTTAATACATAAAATATTTACCATGGCCTTGGTTGGATGAGTGTCCCTGACAACCATCTTATGCCATTATATGAAATAAAAAGGTAACATGGATGACCCATATTTCAACAGAGAAGAACAAGGTTCCTTAGGATTCAGTTCAGATACTAAATATGGAATTAGTATACACATGTTCTAGAACCCTTGTATCCACGCGCACTGATTCCATGGAGGCCATTATATTCAATCCGCCAAACTGGAATTTTATTTCATGAAAAGAATACTGACAAAACTCAAGGATGAAAACAAGGTCATTTCTTTTGTCGGGTGAATCAGAATGAAATTATTGCTGCTAGGGCTGTGCAATAGTTGTATGATATAAGTGAATTGGTCATATATTACACAACTGAATCACTTAATAAAGGAGCACAGGCTCACTTGGGCCCGTATTTATACTTTTTTAGCGCCGCATTTGCGTCGTTTTTTGACGCAAAAACGTCGCAAACTTGCAAAATGCCATTGTATTTTGTAGGTTTGCGCCGTTTTGCGTCAAAAAGCGGCGCAAATGCGGCGCTAAAAAAAGTATAAATACGGGCCTTGGTGTTTAACTCTATCGGTGACAGTCTCATCAGACATCTCTGGAAAAAGAGAAAGTAAAAATGCCCCTAGTGTATCGTACATCGCCCGAACAATATGGACAAAAAACAATTTGTCTGTTTATTCATAATACTCAGCTGTATACGTAGAGCCTGTCGAGTGTGGAACTCTCACACATCAGGATGAAAATAGAACAGACGAGACAAAGGGAACCCTGTCATCGGTCACAGTCCGTAGTACTGGCATTAAGAAGTGTACTAGATGTTGAAACTCTGTATATACACCACACAAACAATATGCCAGCAGCTATCAAATGACAGCAGCAATAGGGTAAATTAATAATGCTTATTAATGACTTGTAATCCGTGTGACAGTAAAAAGTGCCACTGTGTGACCAAAAACTATTAAATCCTACTCAATTACCACTCAAAAAGTGGACCTGCCAGCCCTAAAAAAGGGATCCCAGAAATGTGACGACTGATTCAGGTAACAGGCTCTCCAGCAGTGTTTGAAAAGGAGCCTATGGAAAAAAATGTTTCACTTTCCAGACAGCTTTTCCACACCAGCCTTGCAGTGCGATATTACTATTTCAGTGAAGAAGGCACCTTTAGATATGCTGTCAAAATGAATCCTTTCTTGCCAATAAATTGGTGGAATAGGCGTGGAAAGAGCAGGCTGTAATGTGACTCGCTCTAGGTTTTTTTCAAGCATTGAGAAGATGAAGTATTTGGGCCTGAAACACAAAGTTGGTAAACACCACCCGTGGAGATCACGCATCATCTACGTAAAGTACGTCCACCCATGAAGATCACGAGCCAACTCATTGACACACCTGCACCCATGAGCACCAACTAGTTCAAGAACCTGAGAAAATCATAGGCATTGGAGAGCCAAAGGCGTATTCAAGAATTTTATATTCATGACATTATTTGGAGTAGAGTAATTTGCCCACTTACCAAGCAATATTTAGCCTCCCTGAAAAACGTACATAAAGAAAAACTGTTTGCTCTGGCAAAAGCCGATGGCCTAACATGTAGATTACAACAAATGTGTCCAGGAAGCAACAATTAAAGTGAAGATCTGAGGCTCTGTTTGTTCGTATGTCGAGCCTGTAGCAACCTACATAAGGGGCCGGATTGCTAACATGCAGAAGGTGGGCTCCCTACAGATTATTAATTGTTCGTCTCTAAAGCAGTGGATGTAAATCCAAAATCAGCATGGAAAGAAAGTGGGGGCGGAGGACCTATGGCACTCTATAAAGGATGGTGGTTTCTTGACATTCCTCTGATAAAACGTGTAACTATGGGCCTGATTTACAACTCAGCAGCCGCAGCCCATCCTTTGCGGCTGAGGGGCTATGCCCCCTCGCTGTTTTCCCCTCAAGAAGAGTGTCTGTCAGGTTGAGCAAAGGTCAGCCTTACAGACACTGTTTATTTTCAGATCAGGCACCCAGGAGCTAGAGGTGTGCTGTTTGTGCAGGCTTCTAGCTGCTTGAGCTGAACTTTGCTGGGCTGAGGAGGTCACAGCTCCTCCCCCTCGCTGACGAGGAGTAGTGTCACCCATTGCCTCAAACCTGGGGGCTTCAGCTTTAAGCCCTGAAGTGCCCAGGGCGGAGAGTCAATCAGTGACCAGAATGGGGTGGGTTCAGCAGTCTCACAGACCCCATCCCACTCTGTTACAAGGGTGGGACTACTGTATTCCCTCATGGCTTACTGAGGGAAGGCAGCGGTTCCAACTCTCCTGGGACCTCTGAGGCTTAGGATTGCTGCCTTCTCTCATTGGCTGACCTAAGGTCAACCAATGAGAGAAGGCAGCAGTCCCAACCCTCCTGGGACATCCGAGGCTGAGCTGCAGGTAAGTGTGTGTGTTTGTGTTTTTTAAAACAAATAAATGTTTGGTCTGTGGGTGCATGTATGTTTGAATATTTGGTGAATATTTGGTTAATGGATGTGTGTGCATGCGTGTGTGTGAATGAATAAGTGTAAGTGAGTATGTATTTGTGCGTGTGAGTCCCGTCTACCCCCTCCCTCCTAAAATTATTTGCTGCCACTGGAACTCGGCAGACAGGTTACTCCATCACAACGGTGACGGATATCCCATCCGCTAAAATCTAATTCCCATAGGATAGAATGGGATTTAGATTTTGGCGGATAGGATATTTGTCACCATTGGGACAGAGTACCTGCCTGCCGAGTTGTAAATCAGGCACGATAGCTCTATGATTTGCAGATGGGCCAGCTTTCAAAACCACAGTGTAGTGGTTGCCGTCAGTTGTTCCAAAGTCTTGATCTGAAATGATGTTAAACATGAATAACGTATGCCACCTTTTGCTGCATCAGCCACGGTCAGACCACCCTATTGATCTAGTGTTATTATATTCATTGTTAGATTGCCCTGTGTATGGTATATTCTGAATATTTTATAATACCTGTGATAGAATGTTGATGCTTCTTACATGATTCTTACATGATTATCTCCAAAGACATTTGTTTATAGAAGGTAAACATTCTGTGATAGGAACACTGCAAATATGATGACCTGTGTGGTGATAACCCTGTGACTTGAGAGATTTTTCATCACCGGGTTTAAATATGCGCTGAATGTGTGCTTCTCTTTCACAGTTATACCTTGTTCCACGTCTCGTTTACTTCTTTCCCTTCCTTTTGGCAAACACTCTTTGCACACCTCACTATCTAAACTCTTTTGCTCTCATGAAGAGATCACGTCTGATGGACACTTTTTAGAAAGTTTTTTATGTCCAGTTATTTTATGGAGGAAGCCACAGGGGTGTGATAGTGTTAATTAATGCATTTAGTCATTCATTTATTCAGTCATTCATTTGTTCCAGGAAGAACAAATGGGTAAGTTATGGGAGGTTATCCTTAAGTGTCTAGTATGGAGCATCAGCATTTAAAGATAATCAAAAATACAGCTTTACAGTGCCTTGCATGTGCATAAGTGCATATTTATTGAGTAATTGCTTTACTCTTGTGCCATGTCAAGGGCTGCAAAGACAACGCAAGACAGCGCAAATCACAGTGTTGCGTTACTTCGTCCCAGGGAGACGTTCCATGGGTGGAGCGTAGGTGTTTCCGTGCATCCATCAATGGATTTTGGTCCATTCCCAAATTTACCATTACTGGTAGACCTGGGAATGCGTCAAAAGGCTATGCCTAACTGGGTGTGGCGTAATGAGGAGAAATATCTTTATTTCTTCTTGTTTTTCCTCTTTCCGTGTGTGCTGCATTCTGCATTCATATCTTTTTTAAATGGATATCAGGTCACAACATCCAGTGACACATACTTTTCAACCATTGCCACTGCTATAACAGTTGCTTGATTCATTTTGTGCCTGGGGCATTGATGTTATTCTGAGAATCTTCTTCAATCACAAAGTAGCAGCTGAAGCTGAAACTCCAACAAGGGACCACGGCTCACAAGTACGATATTCATCAGGGCTTTTGAAACTGCTGCTGATCATCTCCAAGACACTTTTCAGATTAACTGTTTTGCAATCTGAAAGGTGGCTACGAAATCGAAAAGAGCCCACTCAAAAAGTGATGTGACAATTTTGCTACCTACAGTGATTACTTTGAGATAATGGGCACACATAATAGGATTTAGGGATGACTAGGAGTAAAGGGAGATAAGGGATTTTTAGGCTACAGGAAAGAGTAAAGGGAGGTATGGTTGGTTTTAGGGTTCAGGGATGGGTAGAGGTAAAGGGTGTTAAAGGTTCTTTAGGGTTCGAGGTAGATAGAGGTACAGCGGGCTAAGGGGCTTTTATGGATTAGCAGCAGGTAGAGGTGAAGGATGGTAAGGGCTTTTAGGGTTTATGGAGGGGTAGAAGTAAAGGCTTTTAGGGTACAGGGGAAAGTAAAGGTAAAGGGAGGTAAAGATGTTATAGGGTTCAGTAATGGGTAGAGGTAAAGGGAGGTAAGGTTTTTTTTTTAGGGTTTGTGGATTGGTAGAGGTAAAGGCTCTTTAGGGATCAGGAGACAGTAGAAGTAAAGGGGCTTAGGCACAGGTAGAGAGAAAGTGAGGTAAGGCCTTTAAGGGTTTAGGGGAAGTTAGATGTAAAGTGGGTAAGGGGTTTTAGGGGTCTTAGGCGGGTAGAAGTTAAGGGCTAGGGTATTTTCAGGATTCAGGGGCAGGTAGAGGGAAAGAGAATCGCACCAGGATTCATTTTGCAGTTCTAAAGTTCTGCTCCTTAGTGCTAATTTATATACTGATCTATAGCATCTAATTTTGCTAGCATCCCGAGGAGATTCGCTAAGAGCCTCATGTGGTGAGATCGAGGCCTGTCTACACGCCGGATCGAACCACCTGGGCTCCGCCTGGCCAGATTTACAAGACTTCAGAAGCAGCTTATTAATTTTCATGTTCAGCTGAGCAAAATAATCAGCTCACTTACTATAAGCAATGGTAAGGCTAAGACAATTAAGAACAAAGGGATAAAGCGGGAACACAGGCTGGAAAACAATGACTTCATGTCCGCATTCCTCCAAACCAGACTCAGTCCCTGAGACTTGATCAATAAAATGGTCGCCTCTTTACCCATAGGACCCCCCCTTAATTAAATAAAATGATACACAAATTGGGGTATGATCGATGTGAATGCTACAGACTACAGCGGCACCCTTCACCCTAGATAGCAATGTCCTGGAAACAAAAGCATAATAAATTACAGAGGAATGACAGCCCCTCTCAAAAGTATCAGTGGCCGGATAGTTGGGGTCATAGACCTCGGTAACATTCACAAGGCCCAGCGAAGTAAATAGGAGCCATAGGGCATCACCCCTCTTATTTCTTTACAGGGGTTCAGACTCAAACCCTGGGTTTACCCCCATTTGAGGATTCTCTTCTGTCTGTGTCAGTCCAATTTTGGCATTGAAGTCACCCCCTAGGATGACTTCAAACCCTTTACTCAAAAAAGCTAGATTGAGCTCCATGCGTTCAATGACATTGTGAACCAAATTAAAATTTACAGACCAATCAGACTCAGATAGACCATCATAAAAGTTAATAAAAACTGTACAGAAATTATCAGGCCACTTAACTCTTGAAACAAAGGACAGTTAGAGGGAATCACACTCACTCTACAATACAGGGTAGTCCTAACCCAGGCTGATAACCCAATGCTTGCACAGCCAGATGATGAGGGGAGTACGGACACATGAAAAGAATAAAACCCATCCGGACAGAGAATATCAATAGACCAAGTTTCCTAGAAGAAAATCAGATTATAACCATAAGCAAAATTAATGCAGTCCTCCTGATCCAATCTACTGGCCAGTCCTGCAATGTTCCAAAAAAGAACCTTGACTGCCTGTGTATAAAACACACTCAGTTCAGGGCCATCCATGTGATAAAACTGGGAGGAATAAATAAGATTAGGCTCCAACGGGCCCCGTCTTGCAAGCTAGGAGCACGCCCCAATGGAGTCCTGGCCCACCAGTCGCTTATTGCGCCTGTCCACTACCAGAGCCTGGGACTCCAACTCTTCTCCAGTAATCAGTCAGTCACTGTCCGGAAAATCCCCAAGAGGGGTAAAACAGGTATATACGGACAAAGTTGGAAGGGGAGGCTTTACCAATCTTGACGATGGAGACCTTGCCTCACTTACTGAGCTTCTGGCTAGATCCCTAAAACAAAACAGGGGAAACAACTTAATTCTTCTGTTCTTAATAAACCCTTCTCTAGATGCCTGGATTAGTTCCTCTGCAGTCTCAAAATGGCTAAAAGAGATAATAACACAATTCATCTCAAATTCCTTATGCATCTTCCTGACCCAGGCCACCTTTCTACTAATGATTATTTCCTGGAAGAGGTTACCATGATCCCTCATGTTCCCATGCAGCCACTGCACATCTTTGCTCATTAAGTCAGTCATAGACTCCTTGGTGCCTGGTGCAAGCACCGGAACATCCACCAGGACAACCACATAGGGACAGGCTGCAGATGGTAGGTCGTATCAAGAAGAATTTGGGTGAGATTGAGCTTCCTTGCTGGGTGCAGGTTGGTGGGGTGATTGAGATTCAAGCCCACAAAGGGAGGACTCCTTTGCAAATTCTGGGAAACAGGCATAGAGGTGGGCTGGACAGAGGCTTCTTCTTCGGCGTGGGAGGGTTCAGGATAACAAGAAGTCCCGACAGGTTGATTAGCGAGGCCTGGGGTGATCCGGCCAAAGGCTGCACCATCCCCGACCCAACCTCCTTACCTCTGTCCCGACCCTTGACACCCCCCTCGAACCCCACCTACTCCTCATGACTGGCCCTGTGTATATAATCATAACTAGGTTGGTGTAAAAGGTGGTCCAACTTTAACCCAATAGCACCCAGCCGGGCATAGATAGGATCCATTGTCTTAGAAAAGGAAGCTTTAAGATCATCAAACATCTGGGTGAACTTCCCGACAAAATAATTTTCATCTAAAGCACCAGGCAAAGAATCAGGGGTGGTGATAGCAGCACATGGTCTCTTAAGTCTTGTGCCGCTAACAGATTCCTTCTGTTTCCCTATTGCAGCCTGGTAACGGCTCTCTGCTGCCAAGATGGGAGCCCCCTGCACTGCACCGGTCAACACAGTTTCCTCAAGCGGAACTTCTTCTAGAACTGAAGAATACGACACAGCTAGTGTTAGCTACAGTGCAGGGCTCAGTTAAGGGAACCTCAATAGGTGGAATAATGGTGGCAGGGCTAGGGGATAACCTTGTTGGTGCAGATAAAGACAAACGATGCTCGGCCAACTCGGTTTCCTTTGAAATGGCCCCTACTGCCTGTAAAATAAAGTCATCAGGAGTAGAGCGAGCAGGGCCAATAGCAGTGCAGATAATGCAGAAGCAGCTTTGCACTTTCCATTCCAAACAATATACACCCGGCTAGGCAGGCCCAAACAGGGAAACAGACAAAACAAAAACAGTATCTTATCAGCTGAAGTCAAATAGGGGCCAGTGTTATGTTGAAGAGGAGGTAGTCTTCCCCCTTTTCATTAGTTTCTCGTATGAAGAAGTTCTGGAAGTGACCCAGAAGAGTCCATCTAATAAGTGTCAGTCTTTTCTATAAAAACAATAATATGTGCAGCCTAGCAGAACGCGCCCATTTAAAGCTCTGTAGTTATCAAATGGATAACATATCAGTACCCACCTTGGTTATTCTTTGTGATGAAACAACAATTCAGAACAACCCTTGCCTGACTTTTAAAAAAGTTGTTCAAGGTGAATTTATCTAAAACTACCAAGAACGTCATTGGAAAGTGGTTTGGCAAGGAGCCTGACTAAACCCAGCACTGCGTACATTGGCACATCTGCTAGTAATAAGATATGTGAGCAAATGGGGATAGTTATTTATTTATTTTAAATTTATGATAAAGCACAAAGCAGTCTCAGTAATATCACCTTACAGAGACTTGAAGACACCACTTATCTAACAAGAAAAACATCTTCATTCTCAGTGGTGTAGCTTCGTAGCGGTGGTGTTTGGGGTGTTACCCCCCCATAGATGTATTCTCTTGTAAATAGCTGGTGGGGGCAGGTGCTTTCAGTCGGATATGGTGAAGTATCTGTTGGATTTCAGCCAGGATTTTTACATGCACTCACAGACAAAACATATACACATGCACTCTCTCTCTCCAATCTGTTGTGAAGTTCTTAAAAAATGTTGGTTATTTTACAAAATATTGGGGGTTATTACAACTTTGGAGGAGGTGTTAATCCGTCCCAAATGTGACGGATATACCACCAGCCGTATTACGAGTTCCATAGGATATAATGGACTCATAATACGGCTGGTGGTATATCCGTCACTTTTGGGAAGGATTAACACCTCCTCCAAAGTTGTAATAACCCCCATTATGTTTTAAGTGCCCCTAGCAATCCACACTGCTCTCCCTTTCCCTTCCCCCTAAAGAGCCCTCATGTCCTGCATAGCATGCATCTATGTTGCTGTGATCTGCCAACGCGTTGTTGGGAAATCGGAAGCTCTTCCCCACCCTCCATGCCGCTTGTCGCTCCAACCTGTGGGCTTATGCTGGATCCACCCTCCTCCACTCTCTCTCTTTGACCTTTGTTTGCAGACAGATGAGGCTATTTTTCGACTTCTTCTTGAACTACTTCCTAGTGAGCTGCGGGGCTTCTTAGAAGCAGGGGAAGGGGACCGAGGGAGCCCTTCACATTGGCCTTGACTGGTTGTGGGGGCTCTTCCTCTTTGATTCTCTTCTGTCACCTCTAGAAGACATCACTATCTGCTCCATGTCTGGGTGTTATGGAGTATGTTTTTCTCTCAAGGGAACTAGCTGCTATTCAGTCGTGCATACTTTCAGGTTGTTGGAATTAGTGTTGGGGGTCCAGATTAGATTTGAACGGGATATTAAGTGAGGGACACTATAATCCCATGCAAAGGGTTTGGCTTGAGAGCGAGGAAATGCAAAACAGATCCACTGTGCAAGAGAGTACATGGGTGGATATTGCCAAAGCTCAAGTTGTTGCCAAGTAGCGCTTGTCAGGGCTTACATGCCAGCCAGTCCACATGGTCGCGGTCCAACCTGCTAGTCCACAGGGATGGCATGCCCTTGCCCTTGTCCTGCATATGCACACATGCAATGCTGCAGTTAGGCACTGCACATTCTAGTTTTACCTCACATTCATTCAGGATTGGTGAGGTCACAGCATCAGCGATGTTAGGCCTCTCCCCAGAAGCCATTAATTTGGGGGTAGTTGGAAGTCTAGCTGTTTTGAGTGGTATGTAAGGTTATACTTCGTGTGATTCAAGGGTAGGAGCCCTAAAGGAGCTTCCTCTGCCTCCTTAAAAGCGCAAGGCTAGAAGTTATTTCAGTGACAGCTGTACAATTGTTGTCCTCTCTGTTAAAGCGCCTTGTTGACATTCAGTAAACATCTGCTGGTGTGGGCACTCAGTCACCCGCAGAACAGGTGAGCGATTTCCTGGCTGCAACATGGAGGCAGTGGAAAGGCAACCGGATATGAGCATCACTGGCTCAGCGTAAGGAGGCTCAAATTACAGGAGCGTCTTTCAAGGTTTAAAAAGCTCTGGGGTTTGGTGTTTTGCACCCATGCAGTCTCATTATACATGTGAGTAGTAATCACATTGTGCTTGGCGGGTAAACATAGTTAAAGAGCGCCTTTTGCCAATCATGGTCAAATTAAGGAGGGTTTTAAGCATCTCGAAAATTTTGGTATGAAATCACAACCTGTTCAATCTGGCCTAAAGGGACGTCCCGCATTAACAGGGAAAACATCTCTTAAAACAAGCATTTGCAATGCAATGGCTCTAGCATTTGCTCGAGTTAGAGCTATTAGCGTTATAAATTCCTAACTGGACTTTTCTTGCCACATAAATTGAAAATGAAAAGTATAACAGTTGGCATAAGCAAGCGGATTCAAAGCGCCATCGCCTCTATGAGCATGAGTGCGAAGGGAGAGACACAAAAAGAAAAAGAAGTTCGCTCACAGTCAAACATATCGACAATCGCGCAATTATCCATGTAACAGGGTTGATGGCCAAGGCGGTAACAAAACTGGCCCAAGGAGGGACAAACATAAAGCATTTACCAATGATAACAAATGATTTTTGAGAGGCCGGCCCATTAACGAGTGATAGTGATGGGCGTGCGGTGGACGTGGTTAAAAGCTCACATAGAAAGCGACACGTCGGAAAAGCAGCTTTTTCGTGCTGCGATGCTCGACCTAAAAAGGCATCAAACTCTCAGAAAACTTTTGTGATTCGCATCAATGTAAACCATCAGACATAGGGCCTGATTCAGACCTTGGCGGACGGCGGAGGCCGTCCGCCAAGGTTCCGCCGCCGAATGACCGCACCGCGGTCAAAAGACCGCGGCGCCCATTCAGACATTTCCGCTGGGCCGGCGGGCGCTCTCCAAAAGAGCGCCCGCCGGCCCAGCAGAAATGCCCCTGCAACGAGGACGCCGGCTCAGAATTGAGCCGGCGTAGTTGCAGGGGTGAGACGGGTGCAGTTGCACCCGTCGCGTATTTCAGTGTCTGCAAAGCAGACACTGAAATACTTTGCGGGGCCCTCTTACGGGGGCCCCTGCAGTGCCCCGCGGCACCCCCTACCGCCATCCTGTTCATGGCGGGTTTCCCGCCATGAACAGGATGGCGGTAGGGGGTGTCTGAATCCCCATGGCGGCGGAGCGCGCTCCGCCGCCATGGAGGATTCAATGGGGCAGCGGTAAACCGGCGGGAGACCGCCGGTTTACCCTTTCTGACCGCGGCTGAACCGCCGCGGTCAGAATGCCCTCGGGAGCACCGCCAGCCTGTTGGCGGTGCTCCCGTGGTCGGTGACCCTGGCGGTCACCGGCCGCCAGGGTCAGAATGACCCCCATAGTCTCTTGCCTCTTTGTCTTGGACAGAGTTCATCTGTGTGCTAAAAGATATGATCTCATCTATCTGATAAGAAATATGATTTCTTCATTCAGATTATTTGGAGTCAATTTTACCTGTTGCAGAAACTCTGGTGAGGAGGGGCTTGTTTGCTAGGGATCTCCATGCCCTGTGGCAGAACTAAGCAGAGCATTACTACCTTCTTTATTTTATTATATCTCTTCTCTGTTGCAGAGTAGGAATTGGGCATTGCACTCAGGATGGGGAGGGGCAGACTTGTTGTGGTCCAGACCCTGTAGCTGATGTGGGGCACGAGGCTGGTTGGAGGGAGGACTGACATGCAGTGATCCAGATGTTAAAGCTCTACCTCCTCAGCGCCCTTTAGTTTTCATCCTAATTGGGGTGTGGCTGGATTGTACCAAGAGGCCCCCTGATTTGCCCTGTATGTTATGTTGTGGTGGTGCTATGTGAAATATCCAGGGTTTCAATTTCCAAGTAATTTCTTGACTCGTATGCCTGCCCCTCTGTGAGGATGCTAATAAGAACAAATTTTGATCTGTGATTATTCAGTTGCTGTGCAAGATTGTATCTATTTCAGAGACCGATTTTATCTGTTCTTGCAAATGTGTAAGTTCCATCAATTGTTCAGTGAAGCTGTCAAGTGAAGATTTGTGTTAAAGTCAATGAAAGCTAAGCCGTGAGTGAATATCAAAGATGGCCTGTATGTTTTCCTGGGGTGTACACTGCTATGGGTTGGTGGTGAGCGGCTGTCTCCCTACTGAGCAACTACACAAATGTTGCACCGTTCTTCACACGTGGCACTAGGAGACACCCTATTCACAGCAAGCAAGTGATTGAACGAAACCAAGGCCGGACTGGCCGTAGCAGGCATCAGTCGTTTCCCAAAGCAGGGCCGGACTGGCCGTAGCAGGCATCAGTCGTTTCCCAAAGCAGGGCCGGACTGGCCGTAGTAGGCATCAGGTGTTTCCCTGGGAGGCTGGAAAGGTGAGGGTCGGTTTCGTCAGTGGCGTAGTGTGGGGGTTGCAGGGGGGGCCGGCCGCACGGGGCGCAACATCTTGGAAGAGACTGGAGTGCTAAAATCCACGGGTTAGGGGGCGCAAATTACTTGCCTTGCCCCGGGTTAGGGGGCGCAAATTACTTGCCTTGCCCCGGGTGCTGACAACCCACGCTACGCCACTGGGTTTCGTTACTGCAATATCGTCCTCCAATAACAAAGCAGCAGTGCTTCACACTTGCAGGGGGGAGGCTGGTCGGACAAAGTTGCCAGGGCTGCTTTGGGTTCCCACTCGGCCTTGAAAGAAACTATAAGAGAAAAAAATGAAAAGGGAAACTTGGCTGCTCAGTAGAGAGGGCTTTCATATGTCATTGAGGACTGAGGAGTGGCATTGTAAGCAATATTTTGCTTTCTCCCTCAGTGTGTTGCTTGACAGGCTGCACCTGATGTTGTTTTAAGAAGCATTAGATTTTGTCTTGTACATTTTATTTGGCTGCGTCTGATACAAATCAACCTGGAACGCATGATGTCTGCCAACAGAGAGTTATCTTTTCAATAGAAAAGGCTTGGCAGCCGTTGGTGTAATTGAGTCCCAACTGATGAAACTGAAGCTCAAATAAACTGTTTATCACTGAAATGAATTGCCATGTTTCTTTCTAAGTCATGCTAATAGGGCCCAGAAGGAGATTTTCCATTCTTTGCTGCACGCATTGCTTATGTACATGGCATCTGAGGAGATAGTTATGAAGGAAATCGTCTTGTGTGTTCTGTCTTGTTGGAAGAATGAAGGACAATAGCAGTCGGTTTCCACATGCACCTTTTGGCGAAGGAACATTGTTCTAATATCACATTGTGTTGATATCCAGTTAAAGATACAGGAGCTCAGCATGAGCTGACCACACCTCACTTCGCTGGACACTACGCCTAGAAAACGTACGTAAGCTTCTGGTGTAAGGTGAGGATAGACACACGCAGACTGATTTCTGGAGGGAGAGCTAAACCGTGGAGTTCCAACTTCAAGCCCGAAGACACCATAAGGTATGCAGGGAGGCATTGCATGACCTGCCATATTGGATTATGAACATATTTACTTATAATAAAATGTACTCAAACGTGACTCTGAAAGGATGCTTACAAACATGGATCTTGAGGTATGGTTATAACGTAGGAAGCAACAGTAGGATAGGGATGTGTGATTAAATGTGATTGGGGCTTCCTTGACCATTGTCCTAATTTGTATAATTATTTGCTGAGCTGTTCATAGTGCACACATTCATACCAATGCATATGATTTGTGCACTAATAATGCATGATATTCAGGGCTGTGGAGCGTGACTTAATGTATACAACCTGTTGATGAGAAATAGTCTAGCGGATTTGACTGACTCACTGTTGTACATTGTTGTACATGGCAGGCATAATTTATCGCTTCAGACAATTATTTTTGTTGCAATATATCTCAGGACCTCAACAACATATCTAGTATCTGGAAACATTATTACACAATACTATTATGCAGCAGATATGTGAAAGTAATCTCGTTATTGCCCCCATATTTTATGATGCCTGCACGGACACCCCCGGACTCAATAGATAGGTTCTTCAAATATGTAACATCTGTCCATGCATGTATTTTTTAAAGGGACTTCATTGGATGTCTATTATTTAGCAATGTCTCTTTTAGCTAGCAAAGCCATCAGCCATCAGCCTAATCAACGTTCTCTCGTCAGGGGGGCCATTGTTATCCTCCAGTATCCATAAGATGGCAAACTTTGAAGAAGGATTTATGAGCCATTTAAAAAAACCTTACTTAATGTCTGGAATACAGAGTACAAGTACTCTTGCATCATCCTATTTGCAGCTTTACGCTTCCTTCCTATCTGTACTATTTGATTCTATACCTTATGTGGGTACATATCTTAGAGTTTACAAACAGCAAGATATACCAAGAGCTTTTCTATTCTACCTACTGGAGCTGTGAGATAAAAACAGGAATTGGGGTCCTGATCTCTCTGTTACCAGTCGACCTGAACTCTTAGAAACAAAGTAGTAATGCACACCAGTCATGAATAATGGCTGTGTTTTTCTCCTGGGAGATATCTATTCTTCTACATAATGCCTCTACTTTTTCTCGAACTGAAACTTTTCATAGACTGTGGCAAGATGGGCAAATGTTTCATCTTAAACACACCTATGCAATGTTATGGTTGTGATTTAAAAAAGCGTTGACTACTGCAGCATGCTATCACCTATTAAACCAATTATTTATATATTGGAAGGAGTGGAAATAGTTCTTAAGCCACGTACAGACTTATATTGCATTTTCTGCAAACATAATAGCTCTGGAGAACCACCAAGTCTGATCAAGTTATAATCAATAACTACTCATGAAATTGTTTTACTTCTTAATGACACAACTATGTTATTTAGGTTAATGTGAGATTCACAATGACATCTGCTTCACTTTTTTGCCTTTAAAACTCAAATGAGGGTGAGGCAACCAGGGCTGAAGATGGCTGTGTGCCTTTGAAGTTCATGTGACCCTTCCAATTCCTCTATTTGCCTATGTGAAATGGGAACACACAGATGTAGGAATCCTTTGAATTTTTGAAGGGGAAGCAATGCAGAGACAGTAAATGCCATGAACCATGGTGTGGGCTCCACATACACATGGTGCATGGCTCCGTCTGCCCATCCGACTTAAAACTGGAGGCAGTAGAAGAGAAGTGCAGCCTGTGTTAGTGGTGCATTGCTGGTTTCTCTCCTCCCCTGAGAGTTGGTGTGTCAGAGAGTGCCGACAGTGTTGCTGGCTGTAGGAAACATGGGAAGCCAGATGACCTGGCGCGACTTGAGAAGGGAAAGTCAGCAGTGTAAAGGACAAGCCAACTGGACACCAGCTGGGAGTCATAGGCAGAGCTCTTTTACCACTGGTCTTGCTCCAGTTTTGCCTAGGCCCAGACCATCCAACCTTGGCTCATGCTCATAGTGAAAGACACCGTAACAGAGCAAGGTCGTGCATACTGTGATTGTTGTAGTTGCTAGAAGCACCTGTATCCAAGTGGTAAAAATTCACGTATCTCTGGCAGAAGCAGCTGTATATACATGAATTGTTTCCACTTGCATACAGGCCCTATGAGCTTGTCATAGCCTCCACCTTGCATTTCTCCAGCTTTTTATTTTGGGAGAGGCACTTACTATTTAGTACTTACTTATACGTAATAGAACAGAAATCAGGGAGCTTCTAACCAGAGACATTGAGGTGTTATAATGGGCACACAGGCCTAAATCTTCCACTTCACTGACATTCCTGCTCCGGAGTTACACTAATACGCCCTTAGGGACTTTCTATTACTTATCACCTTCTTCTACTATTATCTTTCATTTAATCTCAACAGTAGCCTTGAGAAATTCCAAGGCATGAAACACATGTTGGTTGTTTAATTATTAACTGATCAATACGTAAAACGAAATGAACACTTCAAGTGTAAATACTTATGGTCATACGATTGTGTGTACAAATTATTGTGAGTGCTCCGATGCAACAATCTTTCTTCTGTAAATGAGCTACGGCCACAGGGCCAGAAGCTTTTAGGGACACCCTAGTGTAGCGAGGTGCTTGCTATCATTCTGGCACCAATTCTTTCCTACTACAGATGTTCATACTTACCCTGACCACATGCTGGGAGGTGCAGCAAGTTCTTTGTCACAGCTGCCATAGTTGTTTCACCTCAATATACTATATTCTATACTGGACGTAAGAAAGTAACAGTATTTTAAGCAGGGTAAGTTTTATTTAACTCACAATTATCATGACGAAACTTGGTGTCAGAAGTGGGATATTATTTTGTCAAACCGAAAGTGCTTACTCAGCAACTGGTGGATGGTCAGAGACATTTACAGCTAGCATTAGAAAAATGGAACAAGCTTCCCAGCAAGAAAGATCAACTTTCCAATAAGTATTACATACTCAAGCAAATAGATTGACTCAAAATGCTATACCTCAAAGGTAATAGTGATACTGGAGGATGCAAAATCTGATGCCAACCTTATGTACTCTTCTCTGTATTTCAAAAATACAATATTGACGAGGACCCTTATTATTTGGACATAAAGAAAGCAATCATGGAATTATTGGGCATAGAATTATCAACTCAGATTTAAAACAGATAGGTGGGTCTTTGGGGAAATTAGTCTTTGTTAAACCTGGCACCTCTTGGTGTGTTTTCCCTGTCTTTTCACTTCTGACCTACTGTTTTTGAACCTGTGCTGAATTTTGTTTTTGCTGGTTTTAGGACTCTTGGCACTCTACCACTGCTGACCAGTGCTAGAGTGCACATGCTCCCTGTCTCAATTGTGTTGGTGATTTATCCATAATTGGCATATTTGATTTAGTAGTAAGTCCCTAGTTTAGTGCACCAGGTGTGCCCAGGGCTTGTAAATCAAATGCTACAAGTGGGCCTGCAGTAATGATTGTGTGTGCCACCCACACAAGTAGCCCTGCAAATATGTCTCAGGCCTGCCATTGTAGTGTTTGTGTGTACAATTTTAAACTGCCATGTCAAACTGGCAAGTATACCCACTTGCCAGGCTCAAACCTTCCTTTTTAATACCTGTAAGTTACCACTAAGGTAGGCCCAAGGTAGCCCCATGGGCAGGGTACAGGGTATTTAAAAAGTATGACATGCAATGGTGTGTTTTTCTTGTCCTGATAGTGAAATACTGGTAATTTCATTTTTCACTATTGCAAGGTCCATCTCTCCCACAGGATAACATGTGGATCGCCTTACAATATCTTTTAAGTGTAATTTCCCATTGGGAGCAGATAGAGATATGGAGTTTTGGGTCTCTGAATTCACAATTTAAAAATACATCTTTTGGTGAAGATGGTTTTTGAATTGTAAGTTTGAAAGTGCTACTTTTAGAAAGTGGGCATTTTCTTGCTTAACTATCCTGTGCCTCTGCCTGACTGCTGAATACACGTCTGGGTCAAGATGACAGTTGGGTTGTTTGTGCATTCCCTCTAGACAGTCACACAAAGGGAGCAGAGATGTGCCCTGCATATCCCGAAGGCCCATCACCAGGCTAATGGGTCTTCCTGAGCTAGAGTGGTGGAAGGAGCTAACACCTGCACCTGAATAGGGTTGTGCCTGTCCTCACACAAAGCAGTCTTAAACCCCTTGGAGTGTTTCTGGTGCCAGGGCAGATAAAGGCAGGGTCTTGTGCCCTACAAAGAATTCTCTTTGAAGTTTGCCTACTTCAAAGACAGAAATGGGTATAAGGAATGGACCTCTGACACCACATATTTAGAACGCTTCTGGACTGAAGATATTCTGCCAGGAAGAAGAGCCTGAAGCTGTAGGAGGGACTGCCGCTCTGCCTGTTGCTTTGTTGTGCTGGCCTGTTGCTTGCTGCTTCTGTCTTGGGAGTGGAAGGACTGGACTCAGCTTTCTACATCCTGCTTTCTAAGATTCTTCAAGGGCTTGAACTGAGCTTGCCTCCTGTTAAGAAGTTTCAGGGCCATCAAAGACTTCATGTGTCAGCACCTGGGCTCTCTTGCTGAGAGTCCTGACTTGCCAAGTGGTGCCAAATCCAGTTCCTGGGACCTTGACAGTGAGCTCTGGTGCAAACCAGGAAGAAACTGGTACATGGACTTCCAGAGCCAGAGCAACTTTATAACCAGCGGCACTCCCTGACCTAACACCACTGCCTGCACTAGAGCTATAGTCCCTGCTGAGTGTAACAACAGTACCCTACAATGCAGGCCCCAATGCCGCACCTTTGAAGTCCCGCCACAGCATGAGTCCAGAGTGCCGTGTTACCAATGTTCGCGACACCCAACTCCAACTCTGCTGCAGCACCTGAGGCCCTGTGGTCTAATAACCACACCTTGAAGTCGATGCCTCACATCTTGACCTGCTGGATTCATCGACCCTGCCTTGTCATAAGGGAACGACACCTTGCTCTCAACGCCACATCACCTCCCCTGCAACCCTAAGAAATAGATGCCTCACCTCCCCTGCCTAGCAGGAAAGAACCGATGCCTCACCTCCCTGGTAGCAGTAAGGAATCAATGGCGCACAGGCTCTAGCTACGCTTCACCTCCCCGATACTGTGCAATGTCTTTGTTTCCCAATTGTTTCCAAGGCACTGTAACTGAGATCTGTACGACTCCGTAGCCTGCCCATGCTCCATTGCGGTTGGTGCAGGACTGTTCTAAGTGACTCCGTAAAGCCATGTTTATAGCCCCTGTTGGAGCTATTGTGTTTCTAAGCCCTATACTATATTTAATCTTTGAAAATTAATATCTTTAATTGTGTATGTTGGATTTTTGTCATTTTGTCTTGTTTTACTCAGATCAATATTGGCTATTTTTCTAAACTGGTGTGGAGTGCTTTTGTAGTGTTTTTGCTGTGTTACTGTGTGTATGTGTGTGTGTGTGTGTGTGTGTGTGCGCGCGTGTGTGTACAAATACTTCACACATTGCCTCTGAGATAAGCCGAACTGCTCGTGCCAAGCTACAAGGCGTTGAGCAGGGGTTATCTTAGCTGTGTGACTTCCTTACAATGACTAGAGTGAGGGCCCCTACATAAACCCGGTGCAAACCACTTGCAACTAGAAACCCCATTTCTAACAGTCTTACACTGCAAAATCAAATACTTTCAGGATAAATAGTTGATACTGGAGTAATCCATCCAGAAGAAGATTGTTAACAAAATATATCTGGAACAGTTTTTAGAATCATTAACCCAAATCATGCAGAAATGTGTCAAACAACACCATAAGATGTCCTCACCAGAAGCCATTTACTTAGCATGCACCTTTAATAGAGCAAAGAATTGGAAAATTAAACAGGAACATTCAGGAGGGTCAAGAAAATCTAGAGAGCAGGAAAGGATACAAAAGGGGAGGGGAGTCCAGCAGGTCAGGAATGGGTCAACATTCCCCAAGGACCTTAATGCTTTGGATGTGGGGAATGAGCACATATTGCACGTAATTGTCCCAGAAACAAGGAACTAAAAGCCACATGTACAGAGAGTTTATGTGATCGCAAACGGGCCTATTCACAGAATTGGCCCGTTTGCTAATGAAAAAAGGCTTTTTAAAATGTGCAATTCGTAACCTATTACTGAAATGCAATTTGGGTTTGTGATTCAGTATTAGGAATAGGCGTGTTTAGGGCGTTCCTTCCTAATACTGAATCGCAGTGGTATGTATTAATGTTTTGCGGCCGAAATGTGGTCGAAACACATCCACATTTTTCCACCAACTTCAAATAGGAGGTAACCCATTTACAAACGGAAACGGGTCCCTAAGGGACACCTTTCCCTTTGAGAATAGTTGTAGAAATATTTGTCAAGAGCTGGCAGTGGTCCCATTGACCATTGCCTACTCTTCAAAAATTAAAAGAAAACTTTTAATTTTTCTTTTTGAAACTCATGCCATTTTCCTTTGAGGAAAACGGGCTGCATTTCAAGAAAAAAAGATTGCTTTAATGAAAATGAATCACAGACAAGGTGGTCTGCTGACCCCAGCAGGCCGCCATCCCTGTGATTTTTGCGATTCCTAATGGGCCACAAACCAAGACCTACCTCATTAATAGTCATGAGGCAAGTGTATTTGTGACCCACATTTTCCACATTGGTATTTGCAATTACCAGATAGCAAATCACAGAAATCGACTATTTGATAATCCCAAATAATTACTTATGTACATCTGGCCCTAAATCTAGAGAAACTGGATTTGCAAATATGCCAGGTTATTACACTAGGTGATTAATGAGAGCTTTCATATATCTATGCAGGTCAAGGGGAAGGTGGTATAGACATTAATAAATACTAATTTCCAACAATCAGTCATTCAGAGAAAGCTGATAGAATCCTTTTAGTTGAAAGAC
Organism: Pleurodeles waltl; assembly: GCF_031143425.1. Lineage (NCBI taxonomy): Eukaryota > Metazoa > Chordata > Amphibia > Caudata > Salamandridae > Pleurodeles > Pleurodeles waltl. Next base: position 882,891,281 of record NC_090437.1, read on the forward strand.
CAAGCACAATGTATGATTACATATGTCCATGGTGATGAAACAGAATATCCTACTGCCAAGATGACCCTCTAAATGGGAGACAAGGTCATTGAGGCTTGGGTCAGAATAATTCTAAAACTACCCATAAATTTTATCTTTGGCACAGATAACTCTCATTCTGCTTATTATCTAAAAACTCCATAAAACAAGAGAATGAGGTGGTCATTCCGAGTTTGGCGGTCATTACCAAGGACCGGCGAGCAAACGGCCGCCGAAACACCACCAGTGATGGCGGAGTGAAGACCGCCGCATTATGAGTAATCCACACCTCCAAAAATTGACCGAAAAAACCACACCATCGGCCCAACCAACAGTGTGAAGGAGGAGGCTGCAGCACCACCAGTGCCACGCCAAGAATATACCGCCTGCCAAATTACGAGTCACAAATCAGCATCGTGGATCCCAACACGGGGGCAATTCATTGGCGGCCCAAACGGCTGTGGGAAAAAAAAGGTACCATCGCAAGAACACTGCACCAGAGTGGACAACACCAATACTCAACAGCTGAGACACATACACACGCCTGTCCACAGCACTACAAAACACCCCCCCACTGTGGTAAATGCTGCACTATGAAATGAAGAAGATCTGGAACCCAGTTGAAATACTTCTGCAGATTTATTCATACGTGTTACACTAAGAAACTCCACCCACACCTGGCACAGCAATCTCTCTCCTCCAACTGATCTCTCTAGAATCCTCAAACATTCCAAGAGATCACATTATGCCAGGACAGGGGAAGATGGAACATACCATTACAAATGCAATAATAAAATAAATAGAAACACATAACTTCTTTAGAAACAAATACTACACTATCTCCCTTCTAACAAACAAAAGTAAATATTACACTCTGTTTCCCCTCCAACAAATACAAATAAAAAAATAATAATATTAATGTTGAGAAAAAAAAACATTTATGATACCTTTACAATTCTGTTTACATTCCAAATACGACCATCATCGAGCTTTACAGCTTTTTTGAAAACCTTTATCACATTGAATACATTACTGTAATGAGATTGACCACTATGAAACTTACCAGGCAATTTTACTTTGACAGAATCCCCCACCTTTACATCAATATGTTTGACAGACTTACGAGCATCATACACACTCTTACTTCTCTTTTGAAGATACACATTTTTCTTCAGCGCAAAATCCTTCTGCTCATCATAATTGAACTGTTCTGAAACATACTCCTTCACACAAGGAGGGTAAATCATGGTGTGAGGTATACGCTTTTTGAACAATACAAACGGTGACAAACCCGTGCTAGAATGAGGTGTAAACCTATAATCTTCCACTTAAGACAATACTGACTTCTCCCAATTCACACCCAAGTGTTTTGCTAACTGAATAGTTTCCTTTAGAGTTCTGTTGAAGCGTTCAACCATTCCATTAGACTCAGGATGACACAACGCTGTTTTTTTATGAACAATCCCTCTAGATCTTAAAAATTCTTTCATCATTTTAGAGGTGAACTGGACCCCATTGTCTGACAAAATAAATTTTGGATTTCCTTCTTTTGCAAAAACATTAGAAAGAAATTTAATAATAACCATAGACGTTATTTCTGAAGTTATGAACACTTCTGGCCAATGTGATAAACCATCCATCAGTACTACAACATATTTAGCAATACCACCGCAACAGATGGGCCCCATTATATCAATGCAAACTTCTTCCCAAGCTTCCTTAGGAATCTCTTTTAACTCCATGGGTTGTGTCCTGACCTTCAAGGACTTGTCAGTAAGTTTGCACTCAACACAGTCTCTGACTTTTCTCTCCAACACTAAATCCATACCAGGCCACCAATATACACCTCGCATTCTTTCTTTAGTGTTACATATTCCATGATGGTCGGAATGAGCCAGATCAACTAGATGTTCACAAAGTTTATGTGGAGATATCAACTTGCAACCTCTCAAAACTACTCCATTCTGAACAGAGAGTTCGTCCCATACTTTTTTAAAAGACAAATTTTTACCTTCAGAATCATTCCAACTTTTCCTGGACAACAATAAATCTCTGATCTCTAACAATTCTTTATCCTCGCTCAACTCATGCAACCATTCATCTTCACATATACACCCATCTGTCACACTGCATACTCTGACTTCATCATCAAACCACCAAGAATCATCTTTCTCTCTCACCTCCAAATTCTCAACTCCCAACCTGGATAAACAATCCGCAGTTTTGTTTTCACATCCTGGAACATAATTAATAGAGAAATGAAAGTCTTGTAGTCCCACAACCCACTTACAAATCCTAGATGAAACATTGTCTAATCCTTTTTTTTTCAAAAATCTCACGCAAAGGTTTATGATCAGTCTGACATGTGAACTTTCTTCCCCAAAGAAACTGTTTAAATTTCTTAATGGCCCAATATATGGCCAATGCTTCCTTCTCTATAGTAGAGCACCTACGTTCAGCATCCCGCAATCCACGTGAAGCAAAAGCAATTATACTTTCTTTTCCATCAATTACTTGTTTAAGAACACAACCTAAGCCTTTATCTGATGCATCAGTTATAACACAACAGGGCAAACTCGGAAGAAAGCTACTTAAAGATTGAGCAGATGATAAAGCCTGTTTGAGATCCATAAATTCATTTTGACAATCCTCAGTCCAATCAAACATCACACCTTTCATAAGTAACCTTCTAATGGAGTCAGACCTCCTAGCAAAGTTGGGAATAAATCTTGCATAATACTCAGCTATCCCAAGAAAAACTTGAATATCTTCTCTCTTCTCAGGTGTAGACAAATTGATTATGTTTTTGACCAAATCATCCTTAGGTTTGACACCACTACCAGAAATTACATGACCCAGATACGTAATATCAGATCTAAAAAACTTGCATTTATCACTTTTAAGTGTTATTCCTTTAGTTTAAAAAATCTTCAAAACTGCTCTTACTCTCTCTTTGTGTTGCTCCAATGTATCTGTATATATGAGTACATCATCTTGAAAAAACTTCACATTAGCTGTATTTCCCAATATATCAGACATGAGTCTTTGAAAAACAGATGCTGCTGAACAAAGACCAAAAGGCATCCAGTTAAACTTGTACACCCCAAAAGATGTTAACAATTTGGATTGCTCACATAATTGCACCTGATGGTAGGCAGAACTTAAATCCAAAGAAGTGAAGTACTTTGCTTTGCTTAATGACCCCACCATTTCTGTGATATTGGGTAACGGAAACCTGTCCTCAATAACCTCTTTGTTCAGGTTGCACAAGTCTACACACAATCTGATATCCCAATTTTTTTTAAAGCTACAACTATGGGTGCAATCCATTGGGCAGCTTCCACATCTTTAATTATTCCTTGAGATTTCAGATTCTGAATTTCAAGCTTAACTTTTTCCCTCAAACTAAAAGGAATGTTTTTTGCCTTACATGCAACAGGTAAAGCACCATTTTTTAACACTATGCGATGCTTGTAACCTTTAATACATCCCACTTTAGAACTAAAAACATTGGGAAATTCGCTCATCAACTCTTCACCAAAGTCACAAACATTTTGTACTTGAACTTGAGGTACAGAGTTTGGATTAAGAATGATACCTAATAATTTCTGATGCGGCCAACTTAAGATGGTGTCTCCTACAACTGGAACATAAACCTTCCCATAAATTTTGTTGCCTTTAAACATTATCGAAGCATTAAAATATCCCTTTAGATCTATAGGTTTACCACCATAACTGTAAGGCGTCACATCAGGTTTTTCCAGAGACACATTTCCTTGAAATAATTTTTCAAAATCTGTAACAGATACCAAGGTTAGCTTTGCACCCGAATCCATCATCATTCCTACTCTCACACCATTCACTTCCACAAAATCAGATGGATAATCACAACACCCCACCTTGGAAACACAATTGACATCCTTGATCACCTGTAGAATGAAATCATGGTTATCATCATCACACTCAACTTCATTAACTTTCATTTTTGGTTTAGTCCCAGACCTACAATATTTAGCAAAATGCCCCTTCTTCTTGCATTTGTTGCAAATGACACTCACAGCTGGACATTCTTTACTGTTAGCCAAATGGGAAACAGACCCACATCTAAAACAATTTAACTTGGATTTTTTGCCATGAAAAGTCTTGTCCTTAGTTTTAAAACTCAGAGATTGAACAGTAGTTAGCTTCTCCTTAGATTTCTTTAGATCATCCATGCACATTTCCGAGTGCTCAACCTGTTTTGCAATTGCCAATACTTCCTCTAAAGTTGGATCATTTTTTGACCATAATGCTTCCCTAATCTTGTCACTCCTACATTCAAGCATAAGTTGGTCCCGAATACGTTCCTCAAGAGTTCCACCAAAATTGCACTGAGCTGCTAACTTTCATAAATTCGTCACAAATTCTTCCACGGTTTCATCGTCATTCTGCTTACATTTTCCAAAATAATATCTCTGTAAAACAATAGAAATCTTTGGTAAATAGTGTTTATCCAATTTGAGCAAACAAATCTCCAATTCATTAACAGAAGAATCTCCTTCTGCACCATCTGATGAAGTGATTGAAGGTAAAGTCTCTAAAATCTCTTGCCCTTCAGCTCCAAGACAGTGTTGAAGAAGAGATGCTTTCCTATCCGCCGATAAATTGCTGCCACATACACGGAGGTAAGTTAAAAACACTTTTTTCCACTTGTTCCATGGAATTGGCGGTTCTCCAGGAACTGATAGAAAAAATGGAGGTGGTGAAATATTTTGCATAACGACAGAAATCTGTCCTCAAATATTTCTTTAGAAATAATTTTGTTTAATCATGTTAAAAAAAAAAATATATATATTTCTTTTTAATTCAATTTCAACTTTCCGTATTGTCAATTTTTCACATTACAGACTGCCAAGCAATAAATATTAAAATCCTTCGTATAGATTAGAGAAAATCTTTCTAATTGGCAAACATCAAAATGTAGAAACAGTTTAAATAGATCCAAAGTAACAACTTTTGAAATGCTTCGTGTGACTAAAATGCACAACACAAGCGAGAAAGTGCTTGGTGCGAGGTTCTTGAAATGCGCTATAATTTCCAAGCAATAAACGCAAGGAAATAAAAAGCGCGATGCTTTATCAACAAATCTTAATGGTTGCTAAGCATTTGTGCTTTGGAATCCTTGGTGCGAGGTTCTTGAAATGCGCTATGGTTTCCAAGCAGGAAGCGCGAGAAATCAAAAGCACGGGGTTTTAAACACAAGTTCAGTTGCTTGGCAACGAAACAGCTGAGCGAAGTGAGAAGTTCTTGAAATGCGCTATGGTTTCCAAGCAGGAAGCACAAGGAAATCAAAAGCGCAACGTTTTAAACACAAGTTGCGTTGCTTGGCAACGAAACAGCTGAGCGACGTCCGTGTCGGAAATAATGTTTCTAGGCCGAATATAATGCAATTCGAAGTGTTTAGTTTCGTGTTAAAGTTGAAAAGGATTAAAAGAGTGAAAGTTACAGTACCTCCGTATAAAACGATGAAGCAATAAAACAGAAACGATGTGTTGAAGTTTCAGAAAGGTCCAAAGTTCCACAGCTCGTCGCCAAATTGTGGTAAACGCTGCACTATGAAATGAAGAAGATCTGGAATCCAGTTGAAATACTTCTGCAGATTTATTCATAAGTGTTACACTAAGAAACTCCACCCACACCTGGCACAGCAGTCTCTCTCCTCCAACTGATCTCTCTAGAATCCTCAAACATTCCAAGAGATCACATTATGCCAGGACAGGGGAAGATGGAACATACCATTACAAATGCAATACTAAAATAAATAGAAACACATAACTTCTTTAGAAACAAACCCAACCAACAGTGTGAAGGAGGAGGCTGCAGCACCACCAGTGCCACGTTGAGAATATACCGCCTGCCAAATTACGAGTCACAAATCAGCATCGTGGATCCCAACACGGGGGCAATCCATTGGCGGCCCAAACCGCTGTGGGAAAAAAAAGGCACCACCGCAAGAACACTGCATCAGAGTGGACAACACCAATACTCAACACCTGAGACACATACACACACCTGTCCACAGCACTACAAAACACACCCCCACACATACCCAGAACCCATTGCAACTAGAAACTGTGACAGAGTGAGAGAAGAGCACACTGTAAGGAGGCACTGCACCTAGAATCCACAGGCACCATCATTCTGAGCATGCATCACACAACACACCACTGCACACAAACACCATAGAGCACACGCACATACCACCACACAAATTCACAACTACAAACAGCACACCCAGAATCCCTGCACACCATACACCCCCACCAACAACACAACCACTGTGGCACCACAAAAAACCCAAATCCCAGAAGAGGAGCTCAGGGTAATAGTGGAAGAAATCATCAAACTGGAGCTGTGACTGTTTGGAGCACAGGTCCAGCAGACATCCATAGCCTGGAAGAACGACTTATGGCAAAGGATAGTCAACAGGGTGAATGCAGTGGGGAACCATCCATGCATAAGGGAGGACATAAGGAAGAGGTGGAACAACCATAGGGCGAAGGTACGGGCCATGGCTTTCAGGCACCAAGTAGCCATCATGAGGACTGATGGAGGACCCCCACCACTTCCCCCAGAAATGTCACCGTGGGAGGAGATGGTCCTAGCCATATTACACCCGGAAGGGCTGACGGGAATAGCTACTGGACTGGACACTGGTAAGTCCACTGTACTCACCGGCCAACATGTCCCCATGCACAGCATGTACCCCCTCGCACCCACTCATCCCACCCTAACATGCACCAACCCACCCCTGCATGCCACAACTCCCCACTGACACCATTCCCTCACAGCCCCACCTAGTGCATGTATGCCTCACGCAGCAGCAAGTACCATAACTACCACAATGCAACACTCCCTACCCTTGCCTGACTGCTACATCCAGATCAATCCATCACCAATAAGTTGTAGGAATGCACATCATGGCAATGACAGTAGCAAGACAAATAATAAATGTACTCCAAAATAGGCCCATTGCAACTTTCCACTGATGGTAACACAAGCAGTGGACTGGTAACTGTCAATGCCATTACTGATCTGCAAATACAGTTAATGACGGCATACAACCATGTGTGTCATTGCAACAATACTATCATCTGACACAATACCTCTCATTACACAGGTCTCCCAAGTACTGATACACAGCAGAGGAGCCCAGTGACAGAAAGCCCAGGTCTGGAAGCAGATCCAATAGGGGAGGACTCCCCAGGAAGTCTGTATTCAGACAACAAACCTGGCCCATCAGGCATGAGTGGTCAGTCCACCACCCCCAGCCTCACCCTGCCCACAACTCAAACCACCTCCCCTGTGGCAGCCAGTTCACAGCAGAGCCCACCTTCCCATACCCATGTCCCATGGTCACATCAATCATAAGTGTGCCCCACAGGACAGGAGCAGGAGTCAACAGTGCAAGCACAAGACAATTACGGTCCTCGTGTCAGTCGGAGGGGGCACACTGCACCAGGGGCACAGGGGGAAAGGGCAAGTGGAAGGGCAATCGTGGGCCAAGGGACAAGGCAGCTACAGGACACAACTGGCCAGGAGGCTGTCTCCAGAGTCCTGGGAGCCTGCCAGCAAACCCACGACAAGATGGGCTAGATACTCACAACCTTGCAGGGCACCCAAAGGCTGAAGGCGGAATACCACCAGGAAGTCAGTCAACAGTGGCAGGCACTCAATGCCACCATGGCCTCCATATTAGGGGAGTTCAAGGAACTCAGTGACATCCTGCGGATATTCTCCACCCAACAGCAGGCCCCATCCAGTAGTCAGTCAACACCACTGCCCTCAACATCAGCACTTGCTACTGGAACGGAGGCCCAGCTGGAGGACCCACAGGCCACCAGCACCCTTACCCCTGCAGATGAGGAACCCCCCCCCCCCCACAAAAGAGGTCGCCCATCCAGACATCCTGCAGGACCTCAGGCCAAGACCAATACCCCCACCAGAAAGTGATCCCTCTTCTGACCTGTCACCCTTCTGTGCAATTGTTAAACCCTGTTGGCTGTCCAATACCAAGGTCAATCTTTCTGAGGCAAATGGATAAAGGTATTTGCAGTTTTGTCACAGGACAACAAAAGAATACACATGTCTACACAACAATAATGTCAAAGTCACAGATGTAGTGGGATACTCCAGCAGGTGTGTAAGTACATCCATATTGTTGTAACATCCACTGTCAACTATGCAAACTTGCAACTCAGCAAGCAGGCTGCAAATAGAGATGTCACCTGAAGAGAGGAAAATAAATGGAATGAGGTACAATGTTGTAAGGAATGTATTCCACAATCATACATCAATAGCAGTTGCACACAAACACAGGAGCTATGATACACCATATGGAAGGGCATGCATAGGCATCCACACATGTGTGGGACAGGAAAGATGTAACATAGGTAACATCCTCTACTGTATGCCTCCCTGAGTAGTCAGGTCAGTAGTCAGTCACCTACCCTTCAAGGTTGTTAACCAACAAGTAAGGCTCTAGTCCCCACACATACCTTTATGCATGCAAATATTGGCTTCAGCAATACATCTCCCACGTGCAGATGATATGCAATGCAGATATCCCTGTACATCAATGAAAGTAGTTACGAATCATGTCAGTCCTGTTGTCATGTGCCTCATACTCGTCAGCCTTCCACTCAGCATCAGAGTCACCAACCACAAACACCGCTCCAGCATTAATGTCCCACTTCTCCAACAGTGGGATGTGCCTTCTGAGGGCCAGATTATGGAGCATGCAGCATGCAACAATGTTCTTGCAGACTTTCCCTGTTCGGTACTGTAGGGCACCACCAGACACATGAAGACAACAAAATCTAGTTTTCAAGAGACTGAAGGGCCATTCAATCACACACCCCGTCCAGCCATGTGCCTCATTGTACCTGTTCTCCCCTAATTTAGTTGGATGTCTCACAGGTGTCAGGAGCCAGGGCAGGTTGGAGTATCCGGAGTCACCTGTGTGGAAAAGGGAACATGACCATTTGTAACAATGCTAGGCAGAGAGCTGACTGTGTTGTGAGGGGCAAAAAACATCTGACATGGAGAGCAGTACACATACCTATGAGCAAGGCCCTTTCTCCCTGTATATGTGACATCATTGCAGGGACACTGCTGTTCCTTAGGATGCAGGAATCATGTACTGATCCAGGGAATTTAGCGTTCACATGTGTAATGTATTCGTCTGCAAGACACGCCACTTGTACATTGAGCGAATATGTACTCTTCCGGTTTCTGTAGACCTGTTCATTCATCCTTGGAGGTACCAAGGCAATCTGAGTCCCATCAATGGCCCCTATTACATGTGGGACATTAGATATGTTGTAGAAGGCTGCTTTTATAGTGGGAAATTCTGGCGGTGGTGGGAACATAATGTACCTGTGCACATGCTTGAGTAGGACATCCTGCAACACCTTACAGAACTGGGGCTATGAAAACCCTGCAGCCAGTCCCACTGTGACCTGAAAAGAGCCACTTGGCAGGAAATTTAGGACTGCCAACACCTGGACTGTTGGAGGAATGGCATGGGGATTCCTCAAACCCAGCAGGAGCTCTGGCTTCAACCGGGTGACCAGTTTTTTGATGCACAAACAGTTTAGTCGATAGGTCATGATAATGTGCCGCTCTTCCATGGTTTCTAGATCCATGAGTGGCTGGTAAATTGGTGCATTCCTCATCACTCCATAGTGGCGATATCTGTGCAGGGACACAAACAACACTCTGTGAACCTCCCACAATGTAGGCTACCAAGTATGACACATGACAGTCATGAGGTTTTAGTCATGCAAGTTGCCTGTAATGTTGTGGGAATTCACATTACTCCACCCTCCATTCCTAACCAGACAATGTCACATAATTTGTGTGGGAATGGACGTATTCAGGACATGTACATGTACACCTTCCATGTGTTCATATATGCTGACAAATGTTGTGACAAGTGTGGTAATGTCAACAGACATGCACTACATGTGTCAATATCCACAATGTGTGACCTAAAGTATGTATTTGTGAGTACATGCAGGTAGTTACGCTGTGTGAACTCAGGACATTAATGTCACAGACTAATATGGCATCCGCGTGTTCGACATGCATTGGACAGCTGGAAGTTACTTCGTTCCGCCAGCGGAAGTTGTCATGGCGGAGTGCGGTCTGAACCGCCGTGCAACTCCTCAGTGGTTAACATTGATGTCTATGGGAGACTGGGACCAATGAGGATCACCGCCGGCGGTGACGGTCATGACCGCTGCGGTCGTAACCACCATTTTGTGTGGGCCAGCTCACTTGACTCCTGGCATTCGGGCAGAACAGACCTTCACTTTGTGTGCTGTTGTGTCCTGTCTCTTGGAGCAATGATGGCACGCACTTCTGGGGAAAGGGCCCCAGCCTTCTCAACGGAGGAACTAGAGAAACTGGTGGAAAGGGGCCTACCCCAGTATGGGCGGTTGTACAGTGCTCCAGGGCAACAGGTCAGTATAACGTCCTTTGCCTGACATGTTGGGTGGTGTATGATGATGTGTGTGTGTGCACATTGATATGTCATGACTGATTAGGCGTGTAGCATGCACATGATATGTGTGAGATGTTGGCAGTGTGCATGGTCTGTGTTTGTTGTGTGTTGTCAAAGCTTACTGCTGTATTGGTATTATTTACAGCATGTTCCCCCTTTTCTCACTGTTTCCCATTCAGGTCAGCACCCACCAGAAGAAAGGGTTATGGCAAGCCATTGCCAAGGAAGTGTGGACCTTGGGGGTCCATTGCTGGCAGAGCACCCACTGGAGGAAGCGGTGGGAGGACCTGGGACGCTGGGCCCGGAAGACCGCAGAGGCCCAGCTGGGGACGGCCTCCCAACGTGGGTGCACGTCAGACCCTGACCCCCTAATGTCCTGCATACTGGTGGTGGCATACCCTGAGTTGGATGGGTGCTTGAAGGCAGCACAGCAGCCACAAGGGGGTAAGTGTTGACTGTAAGGTGACTACTGCATGGTTGTGCACTTTCACCCTCCTTGGACTTGGAAATAACGTAGTCAGAGGTGATTTAGGGAATGTACAGTCCTGGTTGTCACACCTATCAAGTTGGAGTGTGTGACGATCGCTATGTTGATCCATGTAGGATAAGAAGTGGTGGTACTGTGACACACGTTCAGCTGTAGGTATGGATCTCTCAAGTATGCTATCATGTCACTGGCTGCATCTTCCATCTCTGCGTGTACTGTAGTAGTACGAGGTTGTCATATTGCCACTGTATATGAGTAATGACAGGCATGTTACGTGAAGATTAGAAATGCTTCACTTCCTACATCAATGGACCTCTGTACCACATGTACTCCACACATTCCTGTCAGTTGGTTAGTGTCATCCGTCCCTCTCTGCTAAGATTTGTCTCATCCTGTAATGGATGAAATGTGTTTGGGTGTGCTCCTGGGCTGGATTTTAGGATTAGTCATTTTGGCAGTTGATAGGCATGTAGGTGTCTTCATTCAGGTGTTAAGGCTGCAGGGTTGAGATGAGTTTGGACATTGTTTGCATGACTTTATTTGGAAATGAATGTTAAATGGTCTTTTGTTTCGCAGGCAGGGACTGTTATCTGCATTGAAGTGAATATGTGGGTTCTCATCATTTCCTCCCTTTCTGTTTCTCCCACTCTCCTTTTCTCTCTCCTCCTTTTTCCATGTGTGCATTGGCATCATCTGGTGAAAAAGGAAGGGCACTGGTAAGTGGGGATGCAGCAGCCCACAGTACCCAGGAGGCTGGCACCAGCGAAGCCGAGGGGACCAGTGTGTAGGAGGGTGCGGGGAGCAGCACAGGGAGACTGGAGCTACCAACACATCTGATTCAGATTCCTCCCCCAATGGCGGCTCCCTAGCAGTGGCAGACCCTTCTGGGACCACAACAACACCATTGTTGTCTGCCACGCCCCTTACCAGCACCGCCCTCCCTGTAGCACCCCACCCAGTTGCCCGTGCCCACTCACCCAGGAAGGTGAGTGTTTTCTTCACCACAGGCACCTTTGCCCCTGCCCCGTCAGCCCTGCTGCTCTCAAAGAGGAGGCTATTGACCTCCTGAGGTTCATCTCTGTAGGGCAGACAACAATCTTGAATGCCATCCAGGGACTGGCATCCCAGATGCAGCAGACAAATGCGTTCCTGGAAGGCATTCACTGTGCCTTGTCTGGCCTCCAGAGATCATTTCAGGCTCTGGCCTCCTCATTGACGACAGCCAGTGCCCCTTCTTCTTCCGTTCCCCCTCCAGCTACCTGTTCCTGAACCACAATCCCTCTTCCTACACCCCTCCAAAGCACACCTACAGACCAGCATACACCCACTACAACAGACAAGGTGCGCAAAGACAGTCATAGGCATCACAAACGTTCACACAGGCATGCACACATACAACACACATCTGCAGACACAACAACAGACACTTCCCCCACCACCTCCTCCGTTACAGTCACATCTCCACTCACACCTGCCACCACTGTGTCATCACACACTGGTCCTACTACCATTCCTGTCATACCCTCAATCACCACAAAAGCAGACTCACAGACACACCCGACACACCACATCCGCACTCACCATGACTACCGTCCATGCCACCTGCAGCACATCCACCTCACTTGCACACACCACCACAACATTCACGCACACATCTCCCATTCCCTCTCCCTGCATCTCTGCCCCCTCCTCCCAAAAAATGCATACGTACCCACTTACCCACCCAACATTCAGCCACCACACACATACAGACATTTCACACACCAGCATCCAAGTACAGCACAAAGACACGTCAGACAAGCACTCCCTCTACCTCCACTCCTAACCCTCAATCATGTGACCGCCCTGTGTACCTAAGAAAGTTTTCCTTACCGCCCTTCACCTCCTCCCTATTCCTCTCCCACCCCGTCTTCCCCTTAAACGGCATGTCCCCCTGCCCCTCTCAGGCCCTTCCACCTCCCATTCCTTGGGTGCCCCCTCTGGTGTTTCCCCTGCTCCTCCAACCAGCAAGGATTCCAGCCTTCCCAGTGCCAAAGTCACTCCTCCCAAGCCCAAACCTAAACGTGCCCCTTCCACATCCACCACCACCCCTGATGTGCCTGCCTGTCCCATTGCTGCCCCTATGACGTGGAGGCCTATTTGCAGTCAGGAGTCAAGTTGGGCCCTTGTTTGATGGACAATGTGTCCTGTAGTTTTGGACACTGGACTTGCCATTGTATATAGTTTCTTTCTTTTGTATATGAATATATCTACCCACATTGCTGTGGTTGGCAAGATGAGATGCTTGTCCTGGTTTCCTTTTACATGGTGGTGTGACATCTGTGTGCATAGGTGAGTGAAGCCTGTGTGTGGATTGTGTCTGTGTTGTTGCATGCGCTGGTGTTGTGTCACCTATATGATTGTTTGGATGTGTGTTCACAGCTATTGATTGTGTGTCAATGCTACATGGAGTTCATGGTGTGTGTGTATGTTTGTGTGGTGTTGCACAATGTGCCTGTCTATGCCAACGTTGAGGTGTTTGTGGTCTAGTTGTCATTGTGTGGTTATGGGGTGTGTTGGTGGTGTTGGTGTGTGTGGTGCTGTATGTTTAGCATGTATCTGCTTGGCTGTGTATGTGTATTGGGTACTTGACTTTGACGTATATTATGTGTGCCTGTGTGTGGCCTTCGCTGTCTGTGTGAGGTATGTGTGTGCTGTGTGGGAGTGTATCACTGGCATTTCCTCCCATCTGTGCGAGGTATACTTATAGTTGTCGTCTTCGCCATTGTCGGTGGCCCTGAAGGTATATGGCAAGATACAGCAGAACAGCAGTTCATTTGCCATGGCGGCCGTGGAAGCGTCTCTGTGCCTGGAGGTGGGTGTTTCCTTTTATACTTTCTGCCAGGTTTTTCATGGTGGCCATGCCGCACAGGATATCCTGGCAGAGTGGTTACTCGGAATATGGAGGGGGGGACATTGACTTCCGCCTGCATGGAGTTGGCTTCCACCGCCGGATGCTGCTCGTCGGCGGAGGCAGTGCTGGCGGTGGGTTGTCTGTGTTGCGTTGGGTTCACCGCCTTACTCATTATATGGCGGTCTGCACCGCCACCGTGGCGGCGGTCAAAAGACCGCCGCGGGGTGGCAGTTCAGGTACCGCCAAACTCAGAATGACCACCTGAGTGTCGCAAGCTAGCCCCATTAAACTGAAAAATAATTGCAACCACTCCCTATGGCCAAAGAATCCAAAAAAGGAAAAGAGAGAAAAAGCAGAAAAGGGGCATTCAAATTTATGCTGCAATGCCAAACTCTATGCCAAACTCGATGCAGGTGAACTTAGAGGAAGAATGGGAAGGAAATAAAAGCTCAAAGTTAAGATCTCACATTAGAAGAGGCCTGGAAAGTGGCAAAATAAAAAAAAAATCCCAGTAAAGAAGACCCATTTTTCCCCTTCAGAATGGTCTCTTGGATAGAAGCGGATTGAAATTGGGACAAATATCATTGCTGGAGCGCCCTCAGAGGTCTTCATCCCACCTTAGGTTCAGAAACTGCAGCACTCGGGTGAGAATCCAGTTACAAATTCTAAACCACTGAGGTCGACGAACCTTTTGACTTGGTGACAGAGTCAGTAGTCAGAATTGTACAATCCCACAAACCAATGACATTATATCATAAACAAAATTAAACACCATGAATAATTCAACAGTAAAACAGGTCTCCAAAATGAAGAAAGTTTCAAAGCTTTATTACAATCCCAAAATCAATGTCACATAAATGGTGCACAAAACAAAATTATAAACATACATGAAAACCCTAGGCTGATCAAAGCATCTGAAACGATTCAACCTACTAAACATCAATACTTTTAAACACTCCAAAAGAATAATATAGAACACAATATGCACATTATTATTGCTTTTCAAAGCAGATGAAGTTGACATCAGAAAGTCATCAAAATACAGTTTTAGCAATCAATTTCAGAGCTGGGCTATTCCTAATACCAGCAGATTTTGGACTTGCATGTGTGGGAAAGGGCTAACACATGCGGGCAAATGCAAAAATAAAAGAAGACAAAAACAAATTGTAAAACATCTGACTAGGGACGTAAGCTACTAAGCTAAAAAAAGGAACCAAGAAACCACATTTAGTTATATCGCTCCACACGGGACAGCCGTCAGTGTTGATTTGTCGAGCAGAGGGTTCACTTTCTTCCAGCGACAGTTGACAGCAGGATCAGGATGGTGCAGATCATGGGCTGCACATAGGACAGATCAGCAGTTCAGAATTAGTTGGCCTTATTAGTAATGAACCACATAACAGAATAGGGCAGTTAAGACTATGATGAGCAAACTCATCAGGAAAACTCAAGGAAACAGAGTGTGAGAGAGCAGACTTAAGCAAGCAGAGAACTTATCCCCAGAAGAGCCGACAATGAACTCACTTCAGTTCCAAAGTTCTCCACTAATTAAAATAACCAAAATCCATTTGATTGGTCCATTAGGTGGGCACACACTGGGCGTTGATTATAGCATCTAATCACTGTAGGAGGAACCATCAGGTTCTGATACATACAGAAAGGTTCACAGGCAAATATCCATTGTTTCTACTATGACTTCATATGGTTTCGCTAAAATATTACATTTTCTGATCATTTGAAACTAACAGTTTGTTTCCCAGGACACACAATAAACTAAGCTAATACTCTTTCACAAGAGTTTCAAGAATCTTCCTGTGAAACTCAGCAGTTATAACAAATATTGTTACATTAAATAAACTTGAATCATGCTCTTCTCTTGCAATACAATAGAACATTCAATATTACATTTGCTGCTAGAGAAAGAATTCAGGTCAGAGGGGAAATTAAACCAACAATTTTCCATTGCTGATTGCAAAATGAACTTTCCAGGTCTAGTCATTTTAAGAAAGCCTAATGCACATTAATAAAATTAATACATGAACAAAACCATAGCACACCTTTAATTCAAATCAAATATGTAAAACAAATTATTTTACTAAACATCATTCATGTTATGTCAAAGCAATTTTTAAATGTGTATTTATTTTCATAGACACATAATTCATAATTAAATCAATGTGTTTATTCAAAATACATTTATTTCTACTGTTTCTGCTTAAAAAATAACACTCTCGTTTTAATATTCATTGTTAATTCACACTTTATAAATGCAAAATATTTTCATGTTAAACAACGTGGTGTCAGAAATAGGAAAGATAGGTACAAATGTCCACCATATTTCAAACTGCACGTTTTAGTTTCTACATTATTTTCTCTATTAGGTCTTTGAAACTGAAGACTTATTAGCTGCCATATGCTACGTCTGTGCCACTAATTAATTAATAAAATCTAATTTCTCTCACCATTGGTAGTAACAAAACCATTTCAGAATCAAATATTGACCTTAACACACACCGATCTAGCAGAGAGACATTTTGGTAGGGGAAAACAGAAAAAATACACCAGAGACATGTTTCTGGCCAGGACGTTTTGCTCAAATTTAAAAATATTGACAAGAATATGAGACTTTTTAAAGAATGAATGCTGCTAAGAAACCCAAATCTCCTCTTCAAACCATGGCCATCATTGAAGTTCCTTTCCAAAGAACACGGATGAACTTGGTCAGGCTTTTAGTTCCCTCAGCTGGAACTTAGCTGTAGCAGAATATGCTGCAATATATTCTGATGCTATTTCTCTAAGGAACGCCTATGTTAGAGTATGTAAATCAGCTCAAAAACCATATGACAAACATTACTCAAATTATGAGAAAAACATGACTAAAGCACAAGAACAACAACAGCTTCACTATATTTGCAACACAAAACTAAAAGTTTCAACTAAATGATTATGTACTGTTTCTATCACCTTCAAATAACAAGAAAATGTTGGCAAAGTGGCAAGGACCATCATAAGGTACTTAAAAGAGTGAGAAGGCTAACATATCAAATACAAATGTCAGAAAACCATAACGAAAGTCAGATTTACCATCACAATACCACAAAAATAGGACATGACAACAAACACCATTTAGGATAACTGAATGTGCAAGGAGTTCAACTCGAGGAGTTTATATCTGAGTAGATGTATAAAAAAACAACAGAGCAGTCAGGAAATTTGAGTAAAACAATAAGACATATTTTTCTAAGTTTAGGTACTGTTCGGCGAAAACTAGCATACACAAATAGAACGAGAGGTTAAGGACTACAGAGTGAATGCCAAGGATATAAAATAAATATTTGTTTTCATTATAGATTATTGTTTTTGTGAGGAATATTTGGGTTAATAGAAATGATTCAGGAGGCCACCTAAGTAAAATATAAATGAACAAGAAAATATGGAAAGGGTAGCCAATAAGAGGAGAGGATACTCTTTTCTTTTTTATTTCTTCTTATGAAGGCTTGCTTGTGTTCTCTTGATGGGGGACGATGCTCCTGGTGGAGAGCAAAATATTGTCTCCACATCATCATGATCTAAGGGAGTAAGAAAAGACTTGCAAGGAAATAGAGAGTTGTTACACCAATAGACTGAATTGCATATACTAAAATAAGCTAAATAAAGATTTTTAACTCTCAATATTGAGCATGGAAAACTATATTTCACACAGGCATGTCCTGATAGGCGGATTGCCAGAGCTCTGCAGTAGAGCATTGGTCTAAGACTACTTCAACAACTGTATGGAAATTGGGAGGCCAGTCACATGTAGCTGAGCCTCCTTTGCAAGACATGGAATCCTTTAAAGGCTGTGCATGGAGGAGCCTAGTGAGACTAGAAAACAGATGCAAGCTGTCAGACCTTTTGAGGAGAGCATACCAACTGATGGTGCTGGGTGTCCCCACCACCTGCAAATTGGACTCACTCATGGAGTCCATGTAAGGAAATTTGTGATCTCTCAGAGGACATGAAGATTGGCATGCACAAGAGTAAAGAGCATACAAGCCTGCATCTAAACTGAGCAGAGAGGGTGATTCTATGGGAGGCCCTGTAATGGTGGTACTGGACTCTGAACAGTTGAGAGTTGGTGCTAAGAACTGCTGCAAAGACCGAAGTTTTGATGTTTGGTGATCATCATGTGAAAGCAGCCAAATATTTTTAGAGAGAATCTTTGTAGCGTTGATATTTCCTCTTGGGGTGGGACCTTAGGGAGGAGAGGCTTAGTCTTGGCTCTTGAATGTGGAACAGTGCCTAGTTGGGGGACTGCCAAGAGGATATACTCCTTGTTGCTTTAAAGATTAGATATTTTTCCCTTTTTTTCTTTCGGGTGTCTCCTTCTTTTTCCCTGTTGATCTAAATAGGCCTTGCGGTCTGGTTATTTGAGTTTTTGGCAAAAGTGACACATTTTTTTGAAAATTCTGCTGTGGAGGCAATGGGGTGGTTATTCGTAATATGTGCACTTTAACAGTTTATTGGTTGATAATACCATTTTGTCTGAGTGCTGGACACTTTTCCTGTCCCCGCACAATGACTGCTGTGTACTTTCTGAGGCTACACTGAACACTTTCCATCATTTTGCTGGTATCCTTCACTTTCTCTCTTCCCTATCTAAGTAACAACTTTCATGTCAGGGAAAGCTTGAAATTAACTCTATTATCTCAATACTGCCAAAATTGTGGGAGCCTTGTGGCCCACCTGCATATCAATTACTGCAGGTTCCATCTCTCAATCAGCATCTATCCTACCCTGAAAGGGAGGATGACTCATTGAAACACTATTTATGATCCCATGAACCTGGCACCTCTCTTACCATTAGCATGAAATGCATCCCGGTTAGTGCTCTAAATCGAGAAGCTGCTGTGGGCAATCTGCACAAAGGCGATTTCAGGGTCACTGACAATATCGGTGCAGCTCCTTTCCTCCACTTCTAATCTCTTCAACTCATAATTCACATCTCACTGGCATTCTTCTTCATCTCAGCACCAGTTCTGACATAACATCGCAGGAGGCTTCAGTGCTGGATGGTACTGCAGCATTCAGTTTAATAGTGCGCACACACACACACACACACAAACATCCAGAGGAGATGTGCACAAAGTCAGGTAACACAATAAATGTTTCTATGAATTCTGCTCACACTAACTGATGCTGAAGACACTGTTCACTGCATCAGCATCACTAAACAGACAGTCTTGTGCAAGCCTTTGCAATATTAACTTCTTATACGACAACTATAGTTTTTATGTGGGCATCTCAGACACATTTCAAGTCACAGTTACAAATGAACAATACCTTTTCAGGGTACTAGTAATGATGAGGAAAACATGATCTGTTGGAGTGCTTGTCTGCACTGATCACTTTGCAGCATCCACCCGCGTGTCATAACAGAGAGCTTGTTTCCAATGATCAGTTTAGAGCATTTTCCTGCAGGTCAAAATGGTCTATTTCTGCTGATTCTGCTGTGAGCTGCAATCAAAATGTTGGTCTATTTAAATAAAAAACCGTGAGCTGATATCTATGTATCTGTCACAGTGTAGTTGTTGTTAATGTCGCAAGGCTTATAACTGGATCATATGTAACTGCATGCCGCTGTCCTTATATAAATTGCTTGCATGAATTGGGAATTGTTCTCTCTACACCGGTAGGTGTATTAAGAGCCGGTGCGTCTAGTTTACGTTATATAAAACCACAAGTAATTAAACTTGCTCAATAAAGAATTACCATGTAGAAACCAGTGTAGAACCACCCCATAAACATTTTACGCTTCATTGAAGATAAATTATGAACTAAGATTCTACATCAAGAGTTGCGTGATTAATTGTCCTGCAAATACCCGAATGAAAATCATGTTGGGATCTGACTGTCAGACTTGTAGAGTGATTCTCTGTACTGGAAACATTTATGTGCTATTGCATTTCAGCATTTCATTGTCTGAGATAATTCCCTGAGATTAAAGTAGAACCAAAATTCTCTGAAGTGTAGGATGAAGTATTACACAAACTCTGCAACCCAGAAAATGACGCCTAAGGCGGCTCTAATGTTAGGAACTCATATTAGTGGAACACCCCGAGCAAGAGCTCTGCCTCATACTAGACTTATGAGTGTTTTGGTGTCACAAATATTTGGCGCCTTCCTTGTGCACAGACTAAAGTGATCTCTAGAAAAGGAAACACATACCAAAATTGCTTTTGTTTATTTCAAGGAGCCTGGGATAGCATTTTAGTATTTTATTACTCCGAAAGATGTAATACTTAATTATGTGGATGGTAAATTAATAATCGAATTATTTGGCATTTTACCAGAACATGTGATTACAGCTGTCAAAGTTTACTGTTACTGTTGGTTTGAAATAGATCCAGCGAGCCCTAGCTTTAAAATCATATTAATGGAAATACCCAGGGGGGCAATGGGCAGTTGCGCCTGCTTTGTGCGCTCTGGGGCACTTCCACATTACAGAAGGAATCAAAGACTCAAGCACTCGTTTTGTGCCCAGGCGATCTCAAAGGGACATTCCCTCATATGCTTGGGCTGAGCCCCCATGCAAATGTGACAGAAAATCTGATGGGACTCTGAAAGGACTTTTTAACAAAATCTAAATAAATAATCTGTGAATCACACCTTTGGTTGATCATGTGGAAGTATTTTCATGTTTACTTCCCTTGATTTGAGATCAAGAGTGCGTACTGCACAGAGATAGTTTTCTGATTCACAGAGGTCACTCAGCAATCAGGAATGTTTGTTATTTGACTGTACTTAGCATGGTGTCTTTGAAGCCTGTGGGTCGTAACGCGACAAAATGCTCATGAGGTGTCTAACCACTTTACCCTCCACAGAAGTTCACCAATAAAGATCGGCACTCACACGAGGTGTCAGTGCAGTTTATTAATGCAAAAAAGCAGTGTTCAAAGTGTGTTAGAAAAAGTATGGAAACTGTGATGCTGCATACAATGTAGAGGGGTCAGTAAGCCTGGGGGCGCAGTCAAAGGCGGGCTAAAAAAGCAAAATATTCTGGAAGTTTTTTTGGTCTTTCACTGTCCGGTAGCTACATATAAAATAACATGCAGCCTAATTGAAAAATGCATTTTAAAAAGTTGCTAGTACATTATAAAACCTCCATTCGTTAATGCACCACAGAGGTGTGTGTGTAACCAAAGAGCCACAGAATTCAATCTTGGTTGGTGCAGTGGAGAATAGTGACTTGTGTATGGTACCAAGAGGTCAGAGCCACTGTGAATATGTAAGTCATTATTCTAAACGTGCATTACACACAGTATAATATAGACTGCTACAAAATTCACAAACAGGTTTAAGATGAAATGGTGCTTCTCAAATACAGATTTTAGACATACCTAGACTGTACGTAATGTGCATTTTTTTTTTACATAACTGTTCCTTCAACACCTTTCCGAGACAATAAGCACACAGTTTCAATAAAAAGCGCATTTCTCGACTCACTCCTTATTTGTTTGCACTACCACTGAAAAATAAATCTTTGTCAACCATTGCCTTGCAGATTAGCTCGGGCACATTTGCATTCCTTTCTGGCAATCATGCAGCCTGTGTAGAAGGCTTGTTTAGCTGTCTGCCCTGCTTCACTATGGTTTCACGGCACAGGAGACTCGCTGCATGAGCTTCAGCTATAGCGCATTTAGGATATAGGAATTAACCGTCTCAGGACGGTTGTCTTTTTACAAAAAATAGGGGAAGGTTTTTAATAAATCAGAAAAGTATGGGCACTTTGTGCCCCTCCAATCCCGTCCACTTTGACCACTGAAAAAAAGGGCAAGTGCCTCACATCCGTGCGTTTCGGCTGTGCAACAGCGTTGGCCACAATGTCAGACGCCATTTTGTGTGAACTTATCTTATCATGTGAAATGTGACAACGTGATCAACCTAAAAGACATATTATGACAGTCACCTTGTTTTACATTAGAAATCTAATACAACTGGGAAACATTTTTATAGGCAAAATAGAAAGCTGTGAAGCAGGGACATTTGAAGCTAGTACTGATTTGTGTTCTTTTCAATGTGCATCCTGAAGCTGAGACATGTGCCGAAGAACTTGGAGCTATGGGCTAGTCGCAGTGTGGCGGTATCATGATTCAGTGCTGAGACCCAGTCTTATACCACATCCTGCATGTTGTCTTTGCCAATGAGCACAGCTTCATCTTTAAGGGGCTGAGATTAACAAAGGTCTATGTTCTTCAGAGGTCTGCCCTTTATCTCCTGTCTAGCTGCACACAAGAAATGTACATTTAAGAAAGCGACCTCCAGTGCAGGAGGAGTGAAAGAGAAGAAGACAGAGAAGGTCAGAGAGATGAGGACAAAGGTAGGGGGAAGTGAGGTAGAGAGAGTGTGTGAGAGAGAGAGCGGAAGTAAGGTAGAGAGCTATGCAGAGAGAGGTGAAATAAAAGCAAACAGGGTGGAGTAAAGAGAGATGCGGAGAGAGAGGTGAGGATGATAAAGGTGAGCTACACAGAGAGATCTAAGATGCAGAGTAAGAGACTGGTGCTGAATAGAGTAGAAGGTGATTTGAAAAAGAAAGGGAGGTGTCTTCCACAGAACGTTTAGGTAGAGAGACATAGTTAATGTACAGAAAATTAGAAAGATAGAGAGAGAGGTGAGTTAGGGAGCAGTAAAGGTGAGCAGAGGTAAGAATAGTAAAATAAATAGAACAGAAAATGTGGCGTTTGGAGAAAGATGGAGATAGAGAGAAAAGCAGTGGAGGAAGAAGTCTTGATAGAATCGGAGAAGTAAAAATGGGAAAGGGTTTTGAAAAGTGAGGTAGAGGTGATGCAGGAAGATAACCTAAGCAAGACAGAAGTAGGGTTTTTTTGTACACATTTTTATTGCCATTTGTTATATGCAAGGATTCAGTTGTCTGATATCTGTCATGCCATATAATGATACATACCCCCTGCCATTGTAATCTTACACAGGAAGCATGCTTATACGCAGTCGCTGATACTTCCAGGCCATTCAGGATCTCATGCTCCCACCTCCACCTCCCCCACATCCCTGGTCATTTCCATAAAAATCCACCATCACCCCCATCCACCCCCTTCCTTCAGGGAACCTCGCATCTTGCAGCTCAAGCAGCTCAGCAAGCATAGCCACCCAAGCCTGCATATTGTCAGCTACTTTGGTGTCCCTTCTGGTCTTATACATGTGCCTTTCTTCCTCACCCGCCCATTCTGCCATATCCTAAAGCCAGTTTGTTAATAGCGGTGGATGGGAGGATACCCAATTAATGGCAATCCTGCATTTAGCCAGCACTAATACCAACAGTAAAATTCGCCTGCTAAGCCACTTTTTCTTGAGAAGTGGAACCATTCCCAAGAGACACAACCTGATACTCATATCAAGGATCCAACCTGACTTTCTCTCCACTCTTTAGCGCAGTCACCACTGCTCGCAAGTAGTCCTGAATCACTGGGCACCCCCACACCATGTGTAAGAAGTCCACGTCAACCCTGCAGCAATGGGGACAGGAAGATGACCGCCATGGGTGACTAGTGCATTGCAGTTTAAGAGTCATGTACACCTGGTGCACAATATTATATTGGATGAGGTAGAAGCAGACATTAGTGGATCTACCTTTCACCCTCTCATGGATCACCTGCCATTCTGAATGTGTTAGTTGTTCCCCCAGGAAACTGTACCATCTATTCTGAATTGCCAGTGTAAGTGAAAGAGCATCCTTCAGCAGAGCCCGATAGATCTGTGAAACCAGCCATCTCCCACCCACCAGACTGAGTAAGGCCAACACAGTTTGTGACACTCCTGGCACCTCTGGAAACGTAGGCCAGATTCCCCTCACCGTGGCTGCTATTTTAGCAAACTGTATAAATTGACCAGTCCCTAAATTAAAAGTCTGCACGCCATCTGTAAGCATGATAAACCTGTTCTTAGGGTATAAATCGTGTAGCATCTCTCAACCTCCAACTCTCCAACGCTCTACCATCATCAGCCGAGCAATCTGCCCAAAGGGCTGTAGAATCCAGATGCACAATCCGGCTCCAATGGGACTCAATTCAGCACCCTACTAGATCACGCGCTCCCAAACCTGCCAGACCTGCTTCACCACATATGGCACAGAACAAGGTACTCTAGCAGGGGGCTCGCCCGTGCATTCTTTCAAACAATCGCCTCTCCCAGTTGTCCCCCTCATCCAACCAATGGATCTCATGTTGCAATTGGGCGGCCAGAAAATAAAGTTCCATACACAGCACCTCCATACCCCCTCGGTTCCAGGTCCTTTAAAGGGTAACAAGCCACACCTACCTGTTTCCTCCCTGTAGACCACAACAATTCCACAATGAGACTGTCCAGTTCCGTAAATGTCTGTTTAAGTACATCATACAACGTGCCCTGGAAAATACACAAACAGCGAGGCAACATGATCATCTTGACCAAGGCTGCCTTACCCACCAGGGTCACTTGGATGCCGATGTACCGAACCTTATTGGTATCCCAGTGGAGATCCACCCCGGGAGCTCCCCCAGGAAGTTTAGACTTCGCACGGTTCACTCGAAGCCCAGATAATTCCCCAATTTCAGACAGGTCTGCCAGCAATATCAGGACCGAATATGCCGGCTGACGTAAATACAGAAGTAGGTAGTTGTTGTAGAGAGATCGCTAGCGTATTAGAGAATTAAGGCAGCTATTGCATTTAGTTGCACAAAAATGAGGTGAAGAGAGTGAGAGGGAGGCAGAGGCAAGTGAGGTAAGAGTTGGACTGAAAAGCAACTTCTGAAAAGCTGTCATTATCAGTGTTCATACAATGCAGCTCCCCGGAAATTAGATGTAGGCTGTGTTTTTTCCCGTTTTTACAAAATACATGACCATAAATGAAGTATACACATAGCAGGCGTGTTTCTTTTGATGCAACAAAAAACAGGCACAAATGGCACCCCACAATGCTGACATCCCAGTAATAACATGACTGCAACTCAAGACATCATGGAGGCCTGTCGTGTTTTGCTCATACCACACAGTTGTCTCTCTTTAGCAGCAAGAAGGCCCTGGACTCTATGTTATACACACATCACCTCAGCAAACATCCAACCACTTCACTGTCTCTGGAGGCCCTTACCCTGCAGCAGGCGGCTTTTATGGCATGTGCTCAGTTTAACGATCTATTTATTGCCAACTTTCACAAGCTGTTTTTTTTATTTAAACGCCCAAGCATGAGCCATTGGAATTGCTATTGGCCAACCTGTGATAAATCCATTCCAAGACCAAGATCATCTTTTTCTCACCAACTCCCTTTCCCTGATTTCCTCAACTCTACAGTGGGCGTGGCAGTCTCTTCACTTACATCCATAGAGGTTCAAGGATGGTAGGGGCTTTCAGCAGGTCTGACTAATCCTCTGAAAAAGTTCAGAACAGGGCCAAAAGAATTTTGGCTCACATGTGCAAAACTTCCATCTTGCATTTCCTAAATAGCGAATCCTAAGACATCGCTATTTAGGAAATTCAAAATGGAATGTACAAAAATTGTGATTTCCTAATAGCGATTTCTACAGAGTGGGAATCGTTATTAGGAATCCCTATTTAGGAAATGAAAAAGCATTTGTTCCTATGGGCCCAAGGAAAGATTGGTTTTGCATTTCCAAATTCGCGATTTTCTAGTAGCAAATCGCAAATTAGAAAGGGTACTTATGAGCCTAAGACCCCTTGTTGCTCCCCCCAAAAACAGTGATGCATGTGTAAAGCACTTGGATGCCCTAGGGGAGAGTGTGCGCTCTATGGCACTGCCAAAACTGCAGTTCTGGGTGCTGTTTTATATTTTGGATGTGGTTATCATTGACTTAAAATCAATGGTAATAGCATTTCCTAAATGCCCATTTCGTATTTAGGAAAGGCTTTGCACGTTGTGCTTAGGAAACTGCAAATATGAATTCCCTATTTGCAATTTCCTATTTTAGTAATTGCAAATTGAGATTTCTACTGCGTAGACATCAGTTTGCGACGCCACAGATCCCTTTTGTAAATAAAAAAAGTATTTTTTGCATTTCTTAACGGGCTGAAATTGAGATTCAGCCCGTTAAGAAATGCCAAAGCTTCTGCATGTTTGGGTAATGGTGGTTCCTGACAAATGTTTCTGCCTTTAAAGCAACCACCACACTGGCCTCCACGGGCTGGAGGGAACCCCTCTAAATTCTTAACGGCTTCTTATCATTCGAAAATGAATTAAAAACAATAAATGTGTTATACATATTTAGTAATTGGTT
Source organism: Pleurodeles waltl (assembly GCF_031143425.1). NCBI lineage: Eukaryota > Metazoa > Chordata > Amphibia > Caudata > Salamandridae > Pleurodeles > Pleurodeles waltl. The sequence goes on from NC_090437.1 coordinate 882,917,491, forward strand.
CACGGTATTTTTTCCTCGTTTTGCACGTTGATGCAAAAATCTGGACCCAAAATGATTTGCTTCGTTCACTATTAGACAAACAGCAATTTGATTGGTCCTGTTCTTTGCACTAGTGCCTCAGGTTTCCATGCATCTATTACAACGGGCCTATTGACTCCCTGGTTTTAGAATAGATTCCAGCTTGTAAACAGTAATTGAGGCAGCAAGCAGATAAATTAGCTTTTTTAGTATAGGAAATTCAGTGAGGACATGGTAAAATGGGTGTCGTATTAGCAATGCTTGTGCCAAGAGCACCCTTACTGGTTGTGCCCAGCACATAGCAGGGCAGGACCACTGCTACTTGTTTCCATGCAGGCGTCCATCATCAGGGCCTGGTGTGCGGGATGTCTCTGGAGAGACACTATACGAATTACACTGTAGGAGTATCGGGTACCTTCGGCTTTCCTTTGGAAATAATTGAATTTCACCTAATTGAAATTCAGTTTTTGATTGCGCTCCTCTGTGGTGCAGAAAGTGGGAAAAGAATACATCCACCTCATACCTCAAGGGGTGTAGGTAGAAAGCGTTTCTCCATAGTGACTGGACTCAGAGTGGGTATCCGTGCCTGTGCCGTTTTCCAGCTCTCCTCTCGTGTCACATTACACTGCATTTTGGATGTCAAATGCTTGTCCTCTGCCTGATTGCTGTTCTCGCGCAAGAGAAAGGAACTGTGGAACTGTCAACAGGGAGGCCCCATCCTCTGCAGGCCCAACTAACACAGCAGAAGTGACAGGAACGTGGCCTTCCACCTGTGGGGCTCAGTGCTTAATTTGTTCATAAAAACGTGCGGGTGTCCAAAGGTCTCGTCTGAAACACGCGGCTGCTGCAATTAAATGTGCGAGCACAGGATACTGAGGCATCTCGGGCCTCTCTAATGCAGTGGTTCCCAACCTTTTGACTTCTGTGGACTCCCACTTTATCATTACTGGAGCCCGGTGACCCCCACTGACTCTTTAATTGGAATCAGGGACCCCCCAGACCCCCTGAGGAGGCTTCGCGGACCCCAGGGGTCCTCGGACCACAGGTTGGGAACCACTGCTCTAATGCATTTACAGCCACTCCCCGCCACTTCAGCTCACTCTTGCAGTGTTCTGCTTTCTCCCATTGTGGCACTTGATAGAGCGGAACGTGGTAACAATTTACCTGCGTTCGGACGCTCTTTAGGTCGATGAATCTTTTGACTAAGTGGGAACTCTCTGTACTCTAAATCGGTCAATCACCTTAAATCGATAATCAATAACGAACATAAGCAACACCTTGAACAACATAACACCTAACAATTAATCCAGAATACATTTCGGCGAACCCTGACCTTTCAGCCAGGAATAACCACACCAGTTTATTGCAAAGTTAGTGAATTTATTTCCCTATATTAACAAAGCTAGCACAATATAAATGTGTCTCAACACCAAATGATAGACATAAATGAACATTAATAGCTGTCCATATCGTCGAAACAAGTGTAATCTACGTAGCATTTGAATCACGAGGCATTCGATAGTGGCAATGCAAAGCACTAATACGATAATCTGCAATGGGCTAATTGCGTACATTTAGTCAGCATAACAAGATCTCAAATTGCATCGTGCGACATATGGAATCCTCATCTAACCTCAAATTAGCATCAGCATGTGGGACTTCATGCAAAAAACAATTTGGCAACATCAATTTAGAAAACTCCTAGCTAGGGTCCTTATCAAAATCAGCAGTTGGTTACCTAAAAGAAACACAATGCAATTTTACAATTTCCTTTCATAATTACCAATTCCGATCAGCAATCAATGAATTCTTCGTCTCACAGGTATTGTTTCTCGATCAGCATAGGGCCGGGACAAAGGGGCAGGGGTGAACGGGGCAATTGCCTCACGGCGGTAAGATAATATTACTACTTCATGCAAAGGGGCAAATCAAAGTTAAAGTCTCTAGGGCAAGAATCATTAAAGTCTCTTTCTCTCGACTAGAGAAAGCATCAAAGTCTCTCAAAATGGCGTCGCAGCAAAATGGGCCATAGTAGCTACGAAGTCAAAATGGCGGGATGTCCGAAGATAGAGAGAGAGCTCCCCTCTCGTGCACCTGGGTTTTTATAGACAACAGTTCAAGTCCAGTAGGGTCTCCATTGGTGGGTTCATAGGTTAGCTTCAAATTAACCAATCAAAAACGACAGTTCTCAAGCTTTTACTTAAGCATACATTATCCTTGGAGATGGGTACGCAATTTGCAACATTGTTTCTCGATTAGCTTACTCTCAGAGCCTCCATTGTCCGCACCTGCAAGTCGACCTTGAATTAAGGAGAAAATATGCCATGCTGGCACCAACTTTAAGATAAGCATGTGAACAGTTTCTGTGGAAAAATACAGCTTCAAGCAGAAATACACGTTTAATAGCACAGTGGAAAAATACGAACATCTAAACCGTGAGACCAGGCAACTAGGCCAAAGCCTCCGCTAAAGTAATGCTAAGCTAAGGCATTTCAAATAAGCAAATCGTAGCACACGTTTATGATTATGTCGGATTAGTGCAATTCTAATACACCACGTTATATAAAGCACGCGTATAAATGATGGCAAACTACTCTGAGGGCACATTTTGTCCCCGTACAATCTTTATTAATTCGGTTAATGTCACACATGATTATTTCAGCACTACGTTTATGCGTTAATAAATCAAAACCTTCATTTTCTGCTTCATCAATCCCTCCTCTGATGACTACTTGTCATCACACAAATTTAGCCCACAAATTTTATCCCATTAAAATTCTGTCGGCTCCCTTTTCCTTTTAGTTCCCCTAGTTTGCTCTTTGTATTCTTCTGCCATTCTTTTCATTATTTTCTCCTCCTTTCTTCTTTTAATTCTCTCCATAATCATTATTATTCCCCTTTTTATTCCCCAAATTCCAAATACACAAATTATCACTATTAATATCCCTTCTATTATTTTCAATAATATTCCATTCCAAATTCCCCCAATCCAATGTCCCACTGAAGCAAGTCCCTTTCCAACCTTTTCCCACACTCCTGGTTCTTTCAGTTCTTTCAAGTCTGCACTTTCTTTTGTTAGATTAGCAAGCATAGTTTTAATCTTCACACTATTATCAGGTATATAGGTGCAGCAGTGACGTGCACCAATCATTTTGCAAACGCCTCCATCCTTTGCTAAAAGAATGTCTAAAGCAAGCCTATTTTGAAGAGTCATAGCTCTTTCCGCTGCAAGTTCAGCATCCATCAGGATTATAGCACCTGAAAATTTTGTCAACATGTTATCCACTATAGTAGACAACTTTCTTATTTTGATGGAATTCAGCACAACTCCCAATGAAGGAATCATGGCTCCAAATATATCACCTACCACAGCAGCTGCGGTTTCTCTTTTCTGGATACGGTGGGATCCAGGTGTCTTTTCAATCATCGATATGTCATCCAGTTGATAAACCTTCGGAAACACTATACCCAAATAACATCTTCCCCACCATCCCTTTGGAAGACGATAATAGGCATTATGCCCACAAATGTAATACACCCCTGGAATGACAGGGTCAAGTCCGTCCATCATGAATGTCCATTTGGCCTTAAAAATAAACGTATGTTTGCATTCACTCGCTCCTACAAAAATATTGTCATAGTAAGATTCACCTCGATATATACAAAACTTCCCTACATGCCAAGCATCTAAAGCTATTTTCCCTTGTGTCTTTATAGCAGCAAAATCATAATTGTCTACTGAAGTCCTCTTATGCAGTTCTTTTTCTAACTTCGCCTTCATTTGAGCCCTTCTATCATCTGTGCGATCTAAAAAGCTTATTTCTACAGCAGAGACGGAGCAAGTAAGGTTCTCCCTATGAGCATGAGCCGTTTCAAAAGGTTGCATAGGCTCGAAAAAGTCCCTCATAATTTTGTAATCCCAATATTTTGCAGTCTCGCTTAGCTGCGCTATTATAGGAACATAAGCAAAGGTAACATCATAATTTGAGAAAAAATACTGAATATTAGATTGACCGTAAAACCTAGACATTACTATACTACATGTAATCCCATATGTAAGAGGCATGTGGTGATAAGTCACCCCTTCCTTTACTGATGTCGGTATCTGGGTACACACATAACAATCTTTCGCATCCATAGTCTCAACATACTCTGTTAGTAAGCGATAGAAAACGTTATACGAAAGCTCTTTCTTATCATGCAAGAGCCTCTCATCCATTGCTAGTCTTTTCAATGGTGTTAGTTCAGTGACAGTAACAGGAACAATAGTAGAAGCAGCAATAGTCTCATTCTCACCCTTTCCATGCATTCCAAACACAATTGCCATTATTATTAGTACACATGTTAGTACCAAGCCTATACACACGTATTTACAATATTTCTTTCTATTATTCTGCATAGCGTACCCAGGCATGATCTGTATAGAATCAGAAAGCTAGAAGCACTTATAAATGAAACTACTTAGCAATTCAGTTACAAAGCTTGAACGAGCACAATGTTCACACCGTCTTCTTCAAAAGGCCAGTCACTTATCGGTTAGCAGCACTTGTCTCAATTCGGTTTAGCAATGTCTCAGCTGGTTGTTTGTTTCACGTTAGATTGCGGCAAGCAATGCCATTTACTACCGTTTCAATCAACAGAGCCTATGAAACTTTTCTTTTCTATTGGTATCTCTTCTTCTTCTTCGTTCTCGATGCTTAGAGATACAAACTCATCAGTCCAATCATCATTGACTGCATATGCCCATTCAGGACCGGAATACCTCTTGTTTGGTATCCTTTTCCTTTTTAATTTTGCTTCTCTTTTCGATTCTGCTTCGCTGGCACTCTCTTCCTTCGCCAAGTCCTTTTCTTCACTTGACGATTGTTCCACGACAGTCACTTCCTTTCTTTTCTCTTTCACTTTCGGCCTTCCTCCTTCGTTCAAACCTTCTTTACCCTTTTCTTTTATCGGTGAGATACTTAGTCTTCTTTTTGCACTGTGTCCGTTTGATGGACCTGCGATCTTTTCTGTAGAGGTTTGAACTCTTTCGTTCTGCTCTTCTTTGTCCCCACCTTCAGGGGAATCAGTCACGTTTTCTTTTTCTTTTTCTGTATCGTCTGTTTCTGGGAAAGCCCCCTCCTGCTCGGGCTCTCCTGCCTTCTCACTCTCTTCGAGCCCTTCGTCCCCGTTACTTTCTTCAGGCTCTGTATCACTTTCAGCTGCTTCAGGTTCCTTGTCACCTTCAGCCGCTTCAGGCTTTTTGCTACCCTCAGCGGCTTCAGGCTCTTTGTCACCTGCAGCTTCGTCGTCGCTGTCTGAACTTTCTCCTTGGTCTTCCCCAAGTGAGTCGGACTCTTCGTTCTCCAATAATATCTCCTTTTCTTCTGCTGTTGCTTGTCCGCTTTCAGTTCGCTTTTGTTCTGTCTCAGCACTCGGCACCGTTTTATCAGGCACTGGTAGTTTCAGCGCTTCAACTTCCTCATCTGTGGGACACAACACCTTCTTTGTATGACTGGCGTGAATCCAGTTGGGAACCCCCGCGCACTTCACAGCGGTAGTTGTCGTCAGGATCACTTGGAAAGGGCCTTTCCAACGGGGTTCCAGACACGACTTCCTCACGTGCTTCTTTATCACGACCCAGTCACCTGCTTTCAGTGCGTGTCCTGGACCTTGGATCGGTGGCAAGGTGGTCGCCTCCACCTGGTGAGAGAAAGAGCGAACCACGTCAGCCAGACCTTTGCAGTAGTCTAACACCATATCATCTGTAATATTCAAAAGCATGTTTGCGGGAACTGCAGGAAGTCTCATAGCCCTGCCCATGAGAATTTCGTGCGGAGACAATCCAGTTTTTCTATCCGGAGTGTTTCTCATTGACATTAGCACTAAGGGCAATGCGTCAGGCCATTTCAAATTTGTTGATGCACATATTTTTGCCATTCTCGACTTCAGCGTACCATTCATCTGCTCCACCAGTCCTGATGCTTCAGGGCGATAGCTACAGTGCAGCTTTTGCTCAATGTTCAGTGCTTCGCAAAGTAACTTCATCACCTCGTTATTGAAGTGACTTCCCCTATCTGATTCTAAAGAGATCGGGAATCCGAAACGTGGTATTAACTCCCTCAATAATAGCTTGGCAACTGTAAGACTGTCATTTCTACGTGTGGGGTATGCCTCAATCCAATGACTAAAAATGCACACAATCACCAACACATATCTCAAACCTCCATGCACAGGCATCTCAATGAAGTCCATCTGCATACGACTAAAAGGACCGCTTGCCCTACCAATGTGGCTCGCGTTCACAACTGTTCCCTTTCCTGGGTTCATCTGTTGGCAAGTGACACATCGATGGCAAACTGCTTCTGCAGCTTGGCGAAATCTGGGGTTAAACCAATCAGTTTTGAACAATCTTATCATGGCATCTATCCCTAGGTGAGCTTGCCCATGATAGAACCGCGCAAGCTGTGATAAGAGACCATTTGGCAGAACAAATTTTCCCTCATGTGAAACCCATAGCTCGTCTTGTCTCTTTATACATTGTGATTTAATCCAGGAATCTCTTTCATCCTCCCTGACATTATTCTGTAGTGCTTTTAGTTCTTCTATTGTATCTACGACCTTCAAAGCAAATGCTTCAGCTGGTTCGAGTTCTGGTTCACTTATTGTATTCCAATCATCCCTTAGCAATATACAGTTCAAGGCACAAAATCTTGCGACTTGATCTGCATAGGCATTTCCCAGAGACACATAATCCTGTCCTTTCGTGTGAGCACTGCACTTTACCACTGCAACTTCAGCTGGTACTTGAATGGCATGTAACAACTCCCTTATTCTCTCCCCATTTTTCACTGGGGATCCTGAAGAAGTCAGGAAACCTCTCTGTGACCACAGTTGTCCAAAGTCATGCACAATCCCAAACCCGTATTGGCTATCAGTGTAAATGGTTACTTTCATCAATGCAGACAATTGACATGCTCTAGTAAGGGCTACAAGTTCTGCTACTTGTGCAGAATAGACTCCTTGAAGCCATCCCGCTTCCAAGACCCCTGTTACAGTACATACAGCATATCCTGCTTTCAAAATTCCCACCCCATCTCTTAGACATGAACCATCAACAAAAAGAATTTGGTCATTTTCATCAAGTTTTGTATCCTTGATGTCCGGTCGGGGTTTTGTGCAAAATTCAGTCACCTGAAGGCAGTCATGCTCGACGTCTTCAGCGTTCTCAATTTCAGCATTTTCTCCAGGAAGCAAGGTAGCTGGATTCAACGTAGTGCACCTTTTCAGCTGCACATTCGGTGAGCCCAGAATAGTCGTTTCATACCTTGTGAGTCTTGCTCCAGTCATGTGCTGCGTTCGGGAGCGGGTCAAAAGTATCTCAACTGAGTGAGGGACCATGACTGTTACTGGGTGTCCCATCACTATTCCTTCACTCTGAGTGAGGCTGATACCAACTGCTGCTACGGCGCGCAAACACCCTGGGAGTGCTGCTGCAACCGGATCCAGAGTAGCTGAAAAATACGCTACTGGTCTGTTTACGCCACCATGGGCTTGAGTCAAGACAGACAAAGAACATGCATCACGTTCATGACAAAACAATGTGAAAGGCTTCGTGTAATCAGGCATACCTAAAGCTGGAGCCCTACACATGCACTCCTTTAATTCAACAAAAGCATCCATCTCATCCCCTTTCAGTTCGATCTGATCCAAGGCATCCTTCTGGGTCAATTTCAGTAAAGGCTTTGCTAGAGACGAGAAGTTGGGAATCCACTGGCGACAGTATCCCACCATTCCCAAAAACTTCCTCACCTCCTTCCTTGTCTTTGGTGGACTCATTTGAAGTACACTGGTAATTCTTTCCTTCATTATTTTCCGTGACCCTTTCTCTATCTGGTGACCCAAGTATTTCACTTTCTTCTGACAGAACTGCAGTTTGGAAGGAGACACCTTGTGTCCATTCCCTCCCAAATGGTTCAACAGAGCAATGGTATCGGCTGTGCAGCCACTTTCTGTCTTTGATGCAACCAGTAAGTCATCAATGTACTGTACTAGGGTTGACTCGAATGGCAACTCTAACTCTTCCAAGTCTTTCTTTAGAACCTGATTGAATATCGACGGTGACTCAGAGAACCCTTGAGGAATTCGACACCAACTGTATACTCTGTCTAGGAATTTGAAACAAAAGAGGAATTGGCTATCCTCATGAAGAGGCACAGAAAAGAATGCTTGTGACAAATCGATGACTGAGAACCACTCAGCTTCGCAAGGGATCTGAAACATTATCACAGCCGGATTCGGTACGACAGGGCAGCACTTGATTATGATGTCATTTATTTTCCTCAAATCCTGTACAAGTCGGACTTTCCCACTTGGCTTTATTAGTCCCATTATCGGTGAATTACATGGGCTGCTTAATACTTCTTTCAGTACTCCCTGCTTCACAAATTCGTCAATAAGTTGGGCAACTTTCATGAGGGTATCTTGTGGCATGTGGTATTGTGGGGTCTGGGGAAAGATCGCATTGGGCTTTACCATCACTTTTACTGGTTCCACTCCTTTCATCAATCCCACCTCTTTCCCTGTCATGTCCCACACTTTCTTTCCGACTGTTTCCCGTAGTTCTGCTGGGATATCTTCTTCAGTTATCATTGGTAAAAGACAAATCAGAGGATACTCTTCGTCAACTGTTTCTATTTCATCGCCCTCTATACTGTCCTCTTCTTCCCCATCACTGCTCGTCTGTATTGTTATTCCCTCGTTCGAGCACATTATCGAACAACCCAATTTGCACAATAGGTCTCTTCCTAACAGTGCTATCGGGCTTGAGTCACATACCACAAACTGATGTACCCCTTGATAGTTACCAATGTTGACTGGTATCGGATCTGTTATTAGGTTCGTCAGATGCCTGTTTGCTACCCCCACCACTTGAACTGTCCTCCCTGAGAGTGGCAAATTTGGTACTTCACTGCTCTTAACAGTTGAACGTGTGGCTCCCGTGTCAACCAGAAATGAGACGCGATGACCCATTACTCTTCCTTCTACGTACGGACCCCTTTGATCAACTTCTAGGGATGCCGCAAGCACACAATCTCCTTCCTCTTCTGAGCTTTCACTCTCCCATACATTGTTTATTCCACTCTCACTGTGTAATGGGAACTGTTGTACTGTGCCGTTCGTACTCATTACCTGACCCGTTACCTGTGGAGGAACCATCACTTGCTGCTGACTCATTGGTGCCAAAGGTATTTGCATTTGCTGATTAGGTACCAAAGGTAACTGCTGTTGCATCGGCTGCATTTGCGTCATCTGCACACGGGGCATCTGCATCTGCTGCGGCTGCATAGGTTGTAATCCCTGCAATTGATTTATGGTCTGAAAATTTGGGTTTAGACCTCTCGTTTTTGGTCCTCTCATTGTCTGAAATGCATTGACATCATTGTTTTGCTGACCAACACCTACACCTGCACCTGCACCTTCCTGCACCACCATCGGGCACTCGCGTTTCCAATGACCTACGTTTCCGCACGCGTGACACGGCATCACCTTCTTCATTGCCTGCACACCTGTCACAACAGTGTTCAAATCCGGACCATTATTCACAAAACCTCCTCTGCCTCTGCCTCTGGCCTGTGGCTGAAACGCCATGTTTCCTTGCAACTGCGGCTGCTGTTGCTGAAACGCCATGTTTCCCTGCAACTGCGGCTGTTGTTGCGGTACCTGTTGTTGAAACCCTTGCATCCCTGGCAACCCTTGCAGCCCTTGCAGACCTTGCAAGCCTGTCTGAGCCGCCTTAAGCTGCATCATCATCACCTTCTCTTTCAGCTTTTTCTGTTTCACCTCAATTTCGTCGCTACAGTATTTCGCATAAGTCAAGACTTCATCAATCGGTTTAAACTGCCAGCAGATCAAATGTGATTTTATCATCTGACTTATCTCTGGTCTCAGCCCTTCCACAAATCTGAACACAAAATGAAGCATATCTTTCGCCTCTATTGCTTCCGTGCCACTGTAATTCTTGAACGCCTTCAACAACCTCTCATAGTAACTATGAATCGATTCTTTAGCCTCTTGGGCAGTTCGATCAATTTTCTGCCAATCCACATTTTTCGCGGCAACCTTTGTCTTCAAATGCTCAATCACCTTATAGTACAGACACATCACCATAGGTGATGGTGCACCCGTCTCCCTGTCTCTCTCTGGTTCACTTGTCGGCCAACCTACAGCTCTTTTGCAATCCTCCCACAAATCTGCCGGAACCACAATCTCGAATAAAGTGTTCAGGTCTTCCCAGAGACATTTTGCAAGCTTCACAAACCTATCAGTCTGTTGATACCATTCGATCGGCTTCTCCCTCAGTTTGGGAAAATCATTCGTAAATGACTGAATATCGCTCCTGTGCCATGGTACATGTACTAATTTTCCCCCTGCTGTCTCCCTCATTGGTAACATTGTTACTGTTTCGCGGCTCTGCGGTCTTTTCTCATTATGCTCTGTAACACTGTCCCTCCTCTTATCCTTCCTCTTTACCCATCTGCTTTCCCACTTGTCTAAGCACCTCCACACTTGGGCACTCTGTAACAATTCTCTAAGGTGTGCCTTCATGCCTGCTGATCTCATGTGTTCAAAATCTGTGGTCCCAAAGTCCAATCTATAGCTCCTGCTCAAGTGTTTCGTCTTGCCTATGTCAATCCCGTTCCTGTCTGCTACTTCCTGCAAACTTTTATGTACCTTGTTTACCTCTTTCGTGATCTTTGGACATAGATACCTCAATTCCTCTTCCGTGTAGGATTCTAACCTGTTCACACCCATATTCCCTTCCACCAACTCTTGTGCTTCCATGTTCAGCCTCATCCTGCTCAAGTAATCGTCTCCTTTCCCACTGTCTGAACTTTGTGTGGAATTTAAACTGTTGAACCAATGTGTCAGCTGTTGCGCATTTACCCCCATCAGTGTAGCATTCACATCGACTGCCATCAATGGTTGCGGCAACCTTTCAGTATTCGATGTTAAAGGTATTATCAGTGGGGGGCTCGACCTCACCAGTGTTGATTGAGCGCATACGGGACTAAACTCCATCAAGGACCCGGACCCAGTTGGCTGAGTCGCTATCGGGGTTATCCCTGGAGTATTTTCTATGCACCTTCTTTCTGTCCCATTTTGCAGCATTGGTCCCTGACTGTTCATGCCTAAGTTAGGCTGACTATACAAAGGTACCACTGGACCTACGGTAATGGGCAGTGATATCGCATCTGGATTTTGTCCATTTCCCATATTCTGAGGCATGTTCATCCCCATATTATGGGCCATCATTGCCGGCATGCCCATCTGACTCCCCGTCATTTGAGCATGAACATTTCCTCCCTGCATCTGCTTTTGAGGCATCATGAACTGAGTTGATTCAGCTTGTGCCATTGTTGGGTTGTAACCATTCGGTACGCCCCTTACGGTTGGATCTAGAATCATCCCTCCATTGTTGTCACTGCTGTAGTACCCTGGCATCTGCGGCTGATAATGTTCTGCTGGTTTCAACACGGGCACATCTGGGTACATTCTCCTGACCTGCGGTATCTGTGGGGTGAGCAGTAAACTCGGGTCCTTAGATCCCGATGGTGCTCCTGGACTCTGCGTTTCACTGTTCTGTACCGATGCCGGAGGGGCAGAACTGGTACTTGGACCTTGTCCATTCTCTGCATAAGGTGGTGGACGGTCGTTCAACAATTCCATTATCAACTCCTCATCCTCTAACTCCTCTTCTTTTCTCAACTTTTCCTCGTCCTCTCTGTCCTTGGAACACTTCCTGTCTGTCTTACAGGTAGCTTTCTTACCTGTCTCCTCTTCATCTTTAGTAATTGCGGGGAACAATTTTATTCCCTGCAATACATCTGACCTCCACACCTTCTGCGCATTATCCCACCTAGCATCCGCTAGTGTCTTTTCTACCTTCCTCATCCTTGTTTCAAACTTGTTTTTCTGTTGCTGCCTAGCCATGAGTTCCCATATTGCTAGAGCCTCAAACTGTGCTGGCCTTGGAGGTACCTTCATGTCATACATCGTGAATCTCAAATTCTCTAGGACCCTTATATTGAATGTCCCATGTATCGGGAATGCTACGCTCCCATGTTTCTCTGTCCACTTGTGCCATTGCTTTAGCCAAAGACACGGAGCTACCCCTTTTTTCTCCATTACAATGTAAGCTGGTGTACCCTCGGGCGGCGTTTCCTCTCCTACGCTCGCTTTAATGTATGACTCTCCCTTCATCGCGCTCCTGAATGCTTTAAGGAATTTCATTTTCTCGTCTTTTAATTCACAAAGTTTATAATCAATAGGTCACTGTTATTCCACAAAATTTGTAATCAATAGGTGACTTTAATTCCCGGAATACTCTTCACCTGCCTTTCCCCTTCCAATCGAGTGCCACGGACTGCGTTCAATCCGTGCGCGACCCTTCTCTCCAACCAACCTATCCCAGCGCGGCTCTTAGTGACGTCACACTCACACACACTGCGGCTGACAAAGCCTCGCGGCTAGTCCTCCTTCACTCAGTTCCTCCCGTAACAACTTTTTGCATATATCGCGAGCTACCAAAAACTAAAACAGATCTGTCGGTTTACTACAGGAAGGGTAACACAATCGCTTCAGGACCTTAGGGACTATTCACTAACCTCGGCCACTATTCGATCTCTTTCACCAGCCTCGGCCGCTATTCCGTCTTTCTCAGTCCCCACATTCGCAAGCAAATCTGACCCGCAGACCTACTCTCAACTTGTCAATGATCTGTTCTAGTGCACTTAGAATCTTGTCAAAGCCCGAAGTCGAAGTTTCTTTCACTCCGTAACACACGTACCCACTCGTTGACCACGCCCGATCAACCTACTAAACCGCCCAGACCACAACATGGATCATACTCCGGAGTCTCTTGACCTCGCAGGGCCCGTCTCAACAACAACAACCACGTGGACCTTTTTATGCACGAAGCGCCAGACGCACATGAAGTTCGACGACTTCCCTACTCTCGTACTCGGAGCCGCACCTCCGCTATCTCTATGAAGTTCGACGACCTCTCTACTTCTACACTCGAAGTCGCACCTCCGCTATCCTTAAAAGAAAACCCTCGCAACCTTTTCACACACTCTGCGGCAATAAGCTGTGCAAGCGCAAAACCCTAACTTCACTCATACCATCACTAGTACCGCCGACGCTGTTTCCACATCTCCGTTCTCTCCATTCGCAAGCTCCGAGATCCCGGGAAAGTCGCGGTGGACCTAGCCCATCATCATCTTGTCAGTCAGTTTTATCCAAGAAAATCTAATTCAACTTCTCGAATGGGGTCTCGAAATGCGTAACCGTTAATTCAACACCATGTACTCTAATGGTACAGGGTCCCAAAAGGCGTAACCGTCCTCTGCTACCATCTACTGATAGAGCGGAACGTGGTAACAATTTACCTGCGTTCGGACGCTCTTTAGGTCGATGAATCTTTTGACTAAGTGGGAACTCTCTGTACTCTAAATCAGTCAATCACCTTAAATCGATAATCAATAACGAACATAAGCAACACCTTGAACAACATAACACCTAACAATTAATCCAGAATACATTTCGGCGAACCCTGACCTTTCAGCCAGGAATAACCACACCAGTTTATTGCAAAGTTAGTGAATTTATTTCCCTATATTAACAAAGCTAGCACAATATAAATGTGTCTCAACACCAAATGATAGACATAAATGAACATTAATAGCTGTCCATATCGTCGAAACAAGTGTAATCTACGTAGCATTTGAATCACGAGGCATTCGATAGTGGCAATGCAAAGCACTAATACGATAATCTGCAATGGGCTAATTGCGTACATTTAGTCAGCATAACAAGATCTCAAATTGCATCGTGCGACATATGGAATCCTCATCTAACCTCAAATTAGCATCAGCATGTGGGACTTCATGCAAAAAACAATTTGGCAACATCAATTTAGAAAACTCCTAGCTAGGGTCCTTATCAAAATCAGCAGTTGGTTACCTAAAAGAAACACAATGCAATTTTACAATTTCCTTTCATAATTACCAATTCCGATCAGCAATCAATGAATTCTTCGTCTCACAGGTATCGTTTCTCGATCAGCATAGGGCCGGGACAAAGGGGCAGGGGTGAACGGGGCAATTGCCTCACGGCGGTAAGATAATATTACTACTTCATGCAAAGGGGCAAATCAAAGTTAAAGTCTCTAGGGCAAGAATCATTAAAGTCTCTTTCTCTCGACTAGAGAAAGCATCAAAGTCTCTCAAAATGGCGTCGCAGCAAAATGGGCCATAGTAGCTACGAAGTCAAAATGGCGGGATGTCCGAAGATAGAGAGAGAGCTCCCCTCTCGTGCACCTGGGTTTTTATAGACAACAGTTCAAGTCCAGTAGGGTCTCCATTGGTGGGTTCATAGGTTAGCTTCAAATTAACCAATCAAAAACGACAGTTCTCAAGCTTTTACTTAAGCATACATTATCCTTGGAGATGGGTACGCAATTTGCAACATTGTTTCTCGATTAGCTTACTCTCAGAGCCTCCATTGTCCGCACCTGCAAGTCGACCTTGAATTAAGGAGAAAATATGCCATGCTGGCACCAACTTTAAGATAAGCATGTGAACAGTTTCTGTGGAAAAATACAGCTTCAAGCAGAAATACACGTTTAATAGCACAGTGGAAAAATACGAACATCTAAACCGTGAGACCAGGCAACTAGGCCAAAGCCTCCGCTAAAGTAATGCTAAGCTAAGGCATTTCAAATAAGCAAATCGTAGCACACGTTTATGATTATGTCGGATTAGTGCAATTCTAATACACCACGTTATATAAAGCACGCGTATAAATGATGGCAAACTACTCTGAGGGCACATTTTGTCCCCGTACAATCTTTATTAATTCGGTTAATGTCACACATGATTATTTCAGCACTACGTTTATGCGTTAATAAATCAAAACCTTCATTTTCTGCTTCATCACACTTTTCCGTCTTCCTCTTCCTCCGTCTTTCCCATGCAAGTCTTTTGTTTGCAGTAAATGTCTGATGCAGAAAAATAAGTGTTGGTCCCCAAAAATAAGTGCCGGTACCCCCACGGCAACCACCGACTAAAAGTAAGCAATAGTGGGGCTTCCGACCCCTACAGCAACTATGGAGGGGCTAGCTCGCCCCGTCCTCTGCAGGCTAGCCTAATCCACCAGCCCCGGCTCATAAATAATTTTGGTATGGATTACTAAAACAGGGCGGTATGAGAGGTGGCCTGACATGTAAATCAAAGGAAACAGAGAAATGGAAATGATTAAATTTTGACAATACAGGTAAACATAGAGAGAGAGCAACAAGCAGAAAAGGTAAGCATGAGCAAGAGAGGTCAATAAGAAAAGACAAGAACAAGAGGCAAAAGGTAACTAGAAAGAAAGAGGAAAGAATGGGAGGAGAAATGAAGGAAACATATGAAAGGGAAAAAAGAAGAAAATGTGAAAGGTAGAATGGAAGGGTGAAAGGAAAGATGAAAGAATGAATGGATGGAAGGGTGAAAGGGTAATTAAACGGAACAGTGAAATGATGGACGGAAGAGCTTTTTCGCTGTGCTCACCTGTGTCTTGAAATAATTTACACGTTCACTGGGCAGATGGAATCGGTCAATGTTCAAGAAGAAGTAGAAATGCCTAGACACCTGTGGAAGTGGACTTAAGACGTGCATCATACAAACATGTTCTACCAGTAAAGATTTGAAAACATGTCTCCTTCAAATAGGTATACTGGCAACAACAACAACTTCTTCAATTATGACATCTAGCTGGTAAGCTGGGTAACCAGTTATCAAATTAATTCTTGCAGGGCACTTAACGGTGTCACTCTCACATAACTTGAATTTCAACACAGCATAAATATCATGGACTTCATTTAGGGGTCTCCCCGGGTCGCAGTTGCGACCCCCGGCTTGCCCCTTGAGACCCCTGGTACTGTCTTTGCGACCCCTGGCCTCAGGTCATCTCAACGTTTTTATTATAGGAACACCGAATAATTTTTCATTATTCACTGTTAGTGTAATAAAAAATGGAGTACAATTAACTAGAATATAGCCTTTCCTGGCAGCTGAGATAAGTTTAAAAAATGTCCTTTTCAAATGTATGTTGTGTGCGTGTGGGTGAGTGTGTGTTTATGTGAGATAGTAGATGTGTGAGTGTAAATGTGTTGTAAGTGTGAGAATGTGTGTGTAACTGAGGGAAGGTTGGAGGAGATAGGAGACAGGTGGTTTAATTCTCATGATGGAGTAATAATGTAGGGGATTGTCAGCACTTGGGAAGGACTGGAATGGACCTTGATATTGCATATATATAGGATTCTTATCTACGATGTACTGTATTATGGATGTATAAAATGTATACAAGGTGATGGTTGCATTTCAATCAAAGTATGAACTGTATGCTACACACTGTTTAATTAAAAGACTTACAAAAATAAAGGATGTGTGAGTGTGAAATTGAAGGTTAAAGGGTGTGTGATGTCACTTCTGCTACCTCTAGCATTTTGGTGAATTGGTGTTCATGATAAATGTGAGTGTCAAATAATCCCAAATAACCAAAGACTGGTCAAAATCTGCTGCAAAATCGGAATCATGGACACAGTAGTTTGGTGGTAAGTACAGTTTGTCATACATTTTTTCTATCACTAGATAGATCTTTGTTTTTTGTACTTCAAGGCAAACTATTTGTCTTTTTAGGAATCCTATCATGGGATATTTTTAGTAGTTATAGCATAGTCTTTAAATCAGTAATATCAAAACTGGACGTTATCGTCATCCACCCTTTGGTACACGAGGTATACTACCTTCTTTTGTTTTTGCAGTCTGTCACTTTCCCATGCAGTATAACTATTTTTGGATTTTAATACTGAATTTAGTATTTGAGACTCAATTAGTGAGGGCAAATATTTCTGATTGTCTTTTCATTATATCATGTTTTCACTAAAACAAACTATTAATAGATTAAAACGAGGCCCAATTAGAATTTGAATCTAAGTTTTAGTGGGTATCGGGTTAGATTCAATGATCTGAATATTTTTGGGTCTATGCAAGAACTTCATTCTATTTCACATTATTTATAAGTCAAGCTCTAACAAACTATAGTAGGCTTGATTCAGTTTGCAATTGGTTTTGATTATTTGACATTCATATTTATTTCATTTCTTTATGGTTATTTTTGTAATGATTGATTGTTGTCTGTGTTTTTTCAGAAACATAATCAATTTTTGCTTTGATGAAGCGAATATTTTGAGAATCATGTGTTGCAGCTAAATGTAAGAATCTGACTGAATTAAAAACAAGCAAAGGTCAAATTTGTGGATTATTGTATCCACACAAGAAATAATTAAATATATAAACTTATAAGTGGGTGCTTATGTGTTTGTTGTAACAAAATTATGAATTATAGTACCTTAAAGACAAGTGCTACTTGTGGAGAGCACCTTTCTTAGCGCTGGGCCCACTAATCCATTTCCCACTTCAAATCTATCAGTCTGTTCTTTGTACTTGTTAGGCAAAAAGTAGGTTCTTCAAGCAAACTCTAAGATCTCAACTCTTTTCTCTCATATTAAATGTACAAAATGTTGGATTAATTTGCCTTTCTCAGAGCTATCTGGTGTTGCCTCAAATTATTTTGTGCACTTGCTTGACACACACACATTATGACTTTCACATTATCTTGTCTCTACCAGTGACACCATCAATGATGTCATTGGTATTGTTGTATGTGAACGTTTGAAAAGTAACCAGTGATGTCATTGATGATATAATTTGAGATGTTATTAGTGATGTCATATGTGAAGTTATGAGTAGTGCATGATGGGGGCTTGAGTTACGGATTTCATAGATAACCATAACTGGCCACTTTTAGAGGGTTTCCAGGTTTTTCTGTAACCATGACTTTTATGTTTTTTAAGTAAAAGTATGATGATTGTTAAACATATGTTAACATGTCATGGGTGGAAAAAACATAACTTATCCTTAGCCTTTTTCAGCATTTTTTGGATAATATCGTACATCCTCCCATAGACAACAACCTGCTGCTGTGCGCTGTCTTTCACTGTGTGCAGTCGAGGATGGTGCACAAGTGCCCAGATTTGCAAGAGGCCAATCCCCATTGTGCATATAATTTGGCTTTTGGCTCTGTGCACAAGGGATTAGCCACGGGCTTGACCAACTTCCACATAGCCTTCTCCCTTCAGCTATGCACATCCAAGTCTGTCATCTAGGACTTGTGTTTATGCTCTTGCATGCTCAGTCTCGCTACAGTGCATAACAGTAGTTAATCATAGGCCAGAACCCTATCTCTGACACTGTTAGGAACTGGAGACTGTGAAGGTCTGATCAGTTTCCTTCTTGATTGTCTGAGGAAAGAGCAACTCTCCCAGGAACCATAGTGTCACAGTATTACACACATGAAAGGTGCCTCCTTAAGAGAGTCTCAGACAAACATTAAGATATAAAAGTCTATGGCAATATGAAAATGGTTGATTATAGATAGAGAATTATAGAGAATTACATTGCAGAAGATAAGTCAGGCACCAGTCTATCCCTGTCTTCAGAACGTGATAAGAGCTACACCTAGAAGGAATCCAGAAGAGCAATCCAAGTGTACTATAAATGCAAAAGGGCAAGAGTCATGCACAAGAATATAGAATAGATGGGAAACAAAAAATAAAAAATGAATGTGTTGCACAAATCTTCCTGTCATGATTACTTACCTTTTATATGGTTTAAATGGGAACTAATACCAAAGGAGAGATTCATAATTCATCTTCGATTGTGAAGCTCTGGGCAATCCACCATCATGGGAATGTCATTTCATATGCCTGACCGTAGTTATTCTAACAGAATCACAGCTTAGCGTCTTTTAATGAACTAGACCTAGATCAGTGGCGAAGGCTGTGATGCACCAAGAGAACTCATGAATTTTGAGCTAATGATGAGGTCTACCTTTAAGAATATTGTAGTGCTAAAGAGAAGTGTTATCAAGTCACTAACACGAGGTCTTCAAGACATTCCTTTTCAATAGCAGTGCTTGACTCTTGCAAATCAACTTATAGCTTTACTGTGCCTTTTGTGTTTAAGAACTAGCACTGATGGAGATACCTGTGGTGTTCCTCACATTGGCTGTGTAGTGATATCTGCCACCAGTAAGCCTTGTAGCTTTTGTTAGAGGGCTTTTTGATGCTGCAATGCTAATTTGCAACATGTTGGGCCACTGATTAATGTTAAGTTGAAATTGAAAGATTATACTTTTCTGAGACTTGTGAACAGTTAGGGATTTTGCTGTACAATTGATGGACACTCATCCCCAGTGTACCACATTGCAACTAATTTCAGACATTCAGGTGTGTGAAGATTGAGAAGAGAGTCTGCTGGTATGAGACCATCGGTCACATAAATATACGCTTTCATGGCTCTAGGTGTGTACTTCTGCTTATTTTTTGTCTTGGCCTGGAAGCCAAGACAGATAAAGAAATTCCAAATGCACAGACCAAAATATTTACAGCCTAATTTCTAAAATGTGCACAAATTGCTTGCAGTTCAAAATTATCTCCCAAAAGGGCAGTTTCACTAACAGTGTGTATGTTGACACATAAGTAATTGTACATTTTAGATACGTGTATAGTCTGGTAATTACCTGTCAGCATTTCCTCGATTAACATGGTTTGTCCATAGAGTGGACAGTCTGCAGGCTTACAGTTAGGATCAATGCACAACTGCAAATTTAGTTTTGGTATCTGTATTTATTCAACTAGAAATCATATTCCATAAACTACTACATCTACTCTCCATCAAAAAGTAACTGTGTTCGAGTCACTTTCACATACTCACTGCACCACATATACCTTCTTGAAATATATGTTATTATAGGAGAGCAATAAGAGTGGTACAAAGCATTTCAAATGTTCGAGAATACTGCAAATGCCACTGTGGATACTGACAAAACCCACGTCCTGTTGCTTTCTTTTGGATACACCCTTTTTACTATCCCAAATCCATACGCATAACTACAGAAAACTGGCCACCAAGCAGACTTTCCTCAGTCATTAGTGTCCTTTGCCCCGGAAAAATCTACATGTGTGAATTATGCTGGTGGATATCTAGCACACACGCAGTTATGAGTTATGATGGCCCAAAAGGTTTGTATCTGGCCCTAAGGACTATATGTAGTCCCCAAATAAACCTGCACCAGAGATTTAGACTGCACGGGGCTTCACGTCATATGTCTTGGAGAGCAAGATCCAACAATGGCTATGCATGTATTCCTTTTGGAAGCACTATATGTAAATTTGTTTTATGTGGATTTACTGAAAATACTGTTTGGATTTCTCCCTCCTCGATGTATGTTGGGTAAGTCACTCGACAGTAAAGTGAAGCACAGAAATGCTTTGATGAATCTTTGCCATTGGTTATCACTCCTATTAACATGCCATTCCATTGTTTTTGCTGGGCTGTCTAACACACCTACTAAAACACATAAAATCCCTGAAAATCACATATCAAATATTTTCACATTAGGATTCACATCATGAAATACTAGGCTGGTCACTTAAAGTTTTCTAATAGCATGCTTGTGTCCTTTAACTTTTGCTGTGAGTTTTATGACTCTTCTTTCCATATTGTGTCATTAAAAAAAGTTTGAACAGGTGCTGCTAGTTTACCATAACAGTCTAAAATTGTCCAACCGCTGAACCTATTTCTTCTTCTATGATGGTAAATATGTCACCTGTTTTTTCACTGTTTCATAAATGTTTGTGTTGTTTTGTTTCATTTGTTGCTTGTTTCCAGTCTTGCAGACTGAACACTGGCTACCATAAGCCTGACTCACAAAGGTATCTTCAGCTTTTGGGTGAATCTACACTTTTGGGTAAGTTCACTACTTTTAGGTATTCAAAAATTCTGAGTGTAGGTTACTACTAAAAAAACAGTAGTACGTCCAGCACTGCAGCCTTTATACAGCAAAGCACCTAGTAGCAACTTTACTGTTTTTTGTTCTTCACCTATTCTACGTGTAAATGTATTACTATTTTTACACTTACATGTCTCCAACCTCTCAAAACCTGGGGGGCTGGAGCCAGTTAAAACAAGATTTACAAGTCTGAAGTTACTATTAGAAACTTTTCACTTATAGGCATAGTATATTAAAATGTATTATTTTCTGTAAACATTTCCTTCATATTGGAAAGCATAAAGAAAAATAATGATTTAAAAAAATTACACATATTTTAATGTAAAATAAAAATGTAAATTAATTTAAAATATTTAGTATTACCCTAGAACTAAATAGATAAAATGTTACATCATAATAACTCATCGAATGTGCAATAAATGATTAAATAAACAAAATATATTATTTGTATAATTATTATTATTTATTAGACTTTTTTTGATATCCTACCCTCACTAACATTTAAAAAATTTATTTTCAATTATTGTTTAGAATATTTTATTAAAATGTATTTGTTTCATTAATAATTTAAAAATTGAACATAGCTTTTTACACATATACGTGCCTCCGCCATGCACTAATAATTAGCCCATAAATTACGGCACTCATTACTTCTTTGATAATATCACTGAAATATTTGCAGTAAACTTTTTGACAAATAATTGTGCATATCGGGGGCATGAGTTATAGTTACTTTTAGGCACAGGTTATAGTTACTTGAGATAACTCTAACTATAATAGGTGAATTTCTATGGTTTTGTACTTTTAAAATGTGAGTCTAACTATATCGTCCCTGTAACCAGTGTTTTTTTAAGTGAATATACATGTATATAATCACTATATACATGTATATATATATATATATATTCACTGAAAAAACGCAAAGATTACAGGGGCATTATATAGGAAACAGAATTAAACAAACCATAGAAAGTCACTTAAAAAAACAAAGGTTACAGGGACATTATAGTTAGTTACAGAATTTGCTCACACAAAACCATAGAAATTCAGCAGCTAAAGTTAGAGTTAAATTAAGTAACTATAACTCGTGCCTTAAGGTAACAATAAATTGCTCCTCTGCCATGCAGTTATTTATCCAATAATTTGACTGCTAATGTTTCATTTATATTTTTTGTGATGTTATAGAAGTTGTCATGACTGCTGTAATATGTGGTTTAATTAGCAGTGCATGGTGAGGCTGCGAGTTTTAGTTACCTTAGGGTGCGAGTTATAGTTACTTAAATTAATTCTAACTATAACTGCTGAATATCTATGGTTTTGTGCGAGTACATTCAGAACCTAACTAAACCGTCCCTGTAAACTTTGTTTTCTTAAGTGAATTTCTATGTTTTTTTAGCGTAAAGTAATTTTAATTACTATACGTTAATCCAACCACCGCCCGCACGGCCTTCAGTATATCCACTCAACCCCGTGCAGCCTGTAGGTTAAAACCAGATACTAGGGAAACTCAGAATCTAATATCTAAACTCAGAATCTAATGTCTAATGTGTAAGGATTCTCACACACAGATGTTTTTTAGATACATCCCCAAATGAAGGAATAGTTGCATTGTCTAGTTTTGCCAGAGAGTCAGACCATTAGATTCTGAGTGTCCCTATTATCTGTTTTTAACCTTGGCATGTGTACCAGTTTTCTTTAAAGATAGGTGTTTTTGGTACCCATTGACAATTTTAACCATTTTTATAGCCCCTCTCACATCCACTCATTACTGGCAATTAGTCTATAAAAGATCTCCGGCAAAGAGCCCTCTAGTAGGGCCTGTCAAGCATTGCAGTGCTGGTTTGATGAGGAGCATGGCCCGATGATGAAGCATGGGTGAGTGGGGGCTTTTGTTCCTGTAACCCTATTGTGTTAGGGGACAATACAGACTCCTGCCATAGATGGCAGTACAGAGTCTGCCATTTAATGAATCTACATAGAACTTTTTTTTTTAAAGTATAACCACCTCAGCTCATTCTTGGAAAGTTTTGCATCAATCCATCAAGCAGGGGGTCAAGGAAAAGCAGTTGTCCCAAAGAGTTGATTTCTCATGTTAAGTCTCTTAGACAACTTTGCTCTATGATACAGTAAAAAAGGCTGAATGTAATTACACCAAATTTGGTAAAAAGTGAGAAGTTTACTCAGAAAGCATGTTTTTGATTTTGTGTAAATATGAATTGGTGTTTTTGAGAAATTTTCTTTTAAAGAGGTGCTCAAGTTGAAACTAAAGAGGTTCAAAAGTTAGGTTTATCGGGACTGTTAGTCTTGCAGAAGTCTTGCAGGACTGTAAATTCAAAACCTTCAACAATCGGGCCCTCTGACTGGTCAAGTGTGCTTTTCATTCCAGCAGTCCTGGTCCCGCTGTACCAGGTAATAGGATTGGCATGTGTTGCAGTATATGTGAGTGGACATGTGTTCTGCTGGACTTCCTCCAAGGCTGGACTGGAGTATGGAGTATGTTTACAACTGTTTGGGTCCTTCTTGGCTATATTAACTTTAGAAGTTCCGTTTGTGAATAGCAATGGGTTTAGTATTTTGTGGCGGGTGTTTTTATTTGCATGCCCTTCACTAAGCTCGTCCTTACTCATCCTTTTGTCCCTCATTCCCCTGCCTAATCCTCTCCATTTAGTACTAGGCATTCACCATTTTCCAACCACTGCCCCAGGTTTCTCCCCCATTTACTACTAAAATGTATATCTATGTTTGTGGAGATCTCTGCAACAGGGGCAAACAGCTTCACTTAGAAAAGATAGGACTAGTGGAGGTGGAGGTCTATGTATATGGGTTTGTAAAGACCATTTTGTAGTAAGTGAGTAGTACTATTGTAATAACACTAAATGTGCTAAAATGTGCAGTATGTGAACAAGCCACAATATTTTGTTCATAAGAAGAATGGTTTAAATTAAGTGACAAACTCTGTTTTTTTCATTTCTATTTAGGAGCTAAGCAGAAATAGAGCTAAGAGGCTGTGGAAGAAGCCATACAATATGCACTTTAGTTCAGATATCTTAGACTTGCCACAAAGAAGAGGAGTTGTTATAGGATTGTTGAACATTTCATTGGTTGTTGAATGGAATTGTGATTGTTGTTTCATTACTGGAATGTTTGCTTTTTTGTATCTGCTGCAGTTTTGTTGGAGTGAAACAATGAAACCTCAGTTCACTGACCTAAAACAATTCCAACTTTCTTTGACATTATCTAGGAGTATGGGTTCAAGGAGAGGGACAGTGAAAACTTCCAAGAACTGTACGCAGCAAAGGCTGGGATTCAGGGTTGCAAAAGGTACCGGTAGATAAGTGCAACCATCAGGAGATTTGTGCTCCAGGGAACTAATTATCCGGATTGCCTGGTAAAATTGCTCCTCCTTATGACCATTAATTGCTGACACCAGTTTTAGTCCTGAAACTCAGGTTTGTGGGGCAGTATCATTTGCCTCGATTTCCAAACAGTCCTCCCTGACTTTTTCCATTTCTGTGCATTCTTGCCAAATTCCTTTTTTGTGTTTGTACTTATATTATGGTTACACACCTCTTTCCATTGGTGAGTTGGTGCTACAGACTCCTCCAATGTTTTTCTATCCTGATGAAGATTCTAATTCTGAAGGGACTGAAATCCCAGCTTTAGGTTCTATTGGCATAGCATAATATTTCTGTGACTATTGTGCACCAGTGTATAAAATAAATTTACATACTTGAAAACTCTATTGCCAATGTCATTACCATCTTTTTGTATATCCATGTTTGACCTGGCTTGTTTTCATTGTGTAATCACTGGAGCACTGAGCACCACCTTATCTTTGTTACTACTGATTATCTTGAATACTATTAAAAAAACGTTGTTATTTTTGTATTTGTGCAGTTTTTTATCATGCAAACTCGACTCAAAGGTATTAGAGTACTTTACATGAGCACCAGTTACATTACACAAGGACACATCAATTGTAAATTTATTGTATGCACAGGGAGATTAAGTGATTTGCCCAGACTCATAGGATGGTGAGCGGGCGCGAAGACTCAAACCTGGTTCCCCAGTTCCAAAGTCAGCAGCTCTGGCCATTACACCACATCCTCTCCCCTGTCAGAATTCTCTCTTTAGCAGATGTTTGGTGATTAATACTTTCTCTTGTGGTAATTTTGGATCCCATATTTTTTAACTTGCTTAATCCTTACATACATTATACTGGTAGCATTATTGTGCTTTTATATGTATGGGCCTGTCATGGGTTGTGGATGACAGGGCAACTCCTGTTGGTTTATGTAAGGCGGCAACTTATTCATTCAACCACAATACCTAATTTTCCACGCCTGCCTCACATTCCTTTACCTGGTAAAGTGCAAATGATGAACATATTGCCCAGTGTATGCTAAATAGGAAGCGGTCATTCTGTGTGGATAGTATTCATCCAAGGCAGAAATATAGTTGTGAAGCGCATTAAAATGTCACTATCGGCCTTTCTTTTAAGTAAGTAAAAACACTTGGGATCCTGGTGTGACCAAAGATTTGTCTAATTGCGATAAATTCAGTTTATATAAAAGGCTATTTGAAGTTCAGTGATATCAAACCAGCCAATTATTATTGAGGAAATGGTGACTCGTACTTATCTGTCAATGGGCACAGAAAAAACTCCTGCCTGTAATTAGCCGCCTGGCCCTTGAGGAGTGACCCCTGACCCAAAGCTAACGTATACAACTGTCATGCCAGGTGACAGACCACTTGGTGTCTTCGGCCTAATCTATAGAAGAGTGTGTGTCTCTGTTTTTTCGCGGTGCCTCTTGCCAGGCCTGCATTCATCCACGTGGCCCACAACACTGGCACTGAGGGTGCCTTCCACCATGCCCTCATCCTTCAGCTTCAGCCGCCCTCTAGGTTCACCTGGCATCCCCCAGACACTGTCCTGGAACAGGATCGCAATATATTCCACCCACCACTCCTTGAAGGCTGCCTTCGGCACTGTGTCTGCAGCCTCTGAGTGTGGGTCCTGCCCATTCGGCAAAGCCCAACACATGGCTGGTTTGAGGTACCTCAAACACAGTAGAGCTTCCCTCCTGGAAGGCCCTGTGCATGGCCTCCCTCCAGAGTGTACCTCACACTGCAGCCCCAGTACCCCCAGGCACACACGTCCTGCTATGCCACTGATACCTTTGGCTCAGAAGTGCAGATACCCCCAAAAAAACACAAGGAAAAGTTGAGGAGAGGCAAGACTAACAATAAGGTACAACACCTGGAAATAACAAATGGAGACATCTTGAACCCCCATATGGCAATACTAGCCAGGAATACAATAAAGCAAACCATAAAGAAAAAGCACAAAGCTACAAGAACTCAGACTTATATCCGGAGCTCTGTCTCGATGTGTTGCTCATTGCCCCGGAAGAACAGTGAGTACAGTGAGTAGCAGGAGCTCCTACTGGCGCCACCCACACATCACACGGTTAACCATGCTGCACATCCTGGCTGACTATACCAACGCCACACAAGGGAAGGCGCAAGCAACTAACGTGACACCAGCACCCACATACAAACCACACAGCCATGTAGAAGTGCTGCAACCATTCAGCGAGCTTGCAGACCCTGCCACTGCGCTCAGAGGTGGACAATGTGGGTGGGCCACCTGAACAACTACTTTAAGGTAACTAGAAAAAATGATGGTGTGGTCAAGGGCGCAATATTGCTACACTATCCAAGGGAAGAAATATACAAAGTGAACACCTCCTGCAAATGGGTGCAGAAGACAACTATGATGCAGCTGTCAGTGCCCTGAATGCCTAATTCGATCCTCAGCTCAACCCCGATGTTGAGTGATTCAAACTTCGACAAGCACACCAATGCAAAGAGGAATCCATTAATAACTTCTACATCTGCCTGAAGGAGCTAGCTAGCACATGCACAGCTGATGACCAGCAGAAGGAAGGGCAGGAAGAGCTCACCCAAGGATGCTGGTAAGTGACCCTCAGCGGACTAATCCTACGGCAACTAGGTATCCACCTAGAAGATATCTTAATCCTTGCCCAGCCTCATGATCTATCCATGGCACGCGCCGCCGAAATGGACACGGCACTCACCCCCAGACATGGCAGTCCCCATGCATGCAAACAGCCCAATATCAAGGCTGAGGCCATTGACATGATCAGAAGGTGGCACAGTGGTGGGAGAACCCAGCCACCAGAACACGTGCTCAGCACCCGCTGCAGGAAATGTAGGGGGTAGGGGACAACTTCCCCACCCAAGGAAAGACATGCTCCAACTGTGGGAAACCAAACCACTTTGCAAGAGACTTTATAAGCAGACCCAGGCAGGGAGAGGACAGAGAAAGAGCATACCCGTGGGATCAATCTGACAGTGGGCAGAAGAGCCAAGCATCATGACAAATGAGGGCAAGGGAACAGCGGAATAAGGACCACTCCAAAGAAGAGGAAGTTTTCCTAGTATCATTCATGGAGCACATGAATAGAAACAGGCAATGTGTGAGATACGCATAGCAAGGACAACAGTCAAGGCCCTCAATGACAACGGGCCGTCAGTGACAGTGATGAGCCACCAAAATTATGTTTGCCTTAGACTGGTAGCAATACTGTCACCCTCCACGACCAAAAAATACACATAAAGAAGCCGAAGGATGACTCCCACTCATAGGGACAATTAATGTCTTGGTGCAGAACAACGACAAAGAAACACTGGCGAGATTCCACATTATCAAAGGAGCATCAGAAACCCTAATTTGGTGTCACATGGCAGAAAACCTCGGCCTCGTATTCTTCACACGACACATTCAAACAATCAAATAGAGGACATCATGCACCAATTCCCACAGCTGTTCCAAGTAATAGGGTGCCTCAAAAGACCCCTGGTAAAGCTACTCATCAACAAGACGGTGAGACCTGAGTATTAGTGAACCAAAGTGTGTGCCCAAAGGCACTCAGTCTTCAAAAGACCGGCCACACAATAGCAGGAAACGGAATATTCCAAAAGGTCACCATCAACCTGTGTGAAAGGACTTGGAAAGCATTCCTAAGTTATGCCAATCAGTGTGTCAACCCAGAGAAGGACAGACTAACACAATTCTTAAAAATCAGAAATAAGCTAAGTACCACAGTGGAAGAAATAATACTCAGGGGACATCAAAGAGTGATACCAGCCCTACTGACCCAACAGGTCTTTGAACTGGTTTGCAGCAGACACCAAGGGGCATCCAAGATGAATTACCACCTGAGGGAGAAGGTATAATTACATAAACTTGAAGAAGCTGTTGACAACCTGTTATAGCAGTGATAAGCTTGCCAGATGATGAGCAGACCCAAAGCTCCCGCCCCCATGATCACTGAAGAGCGATGCGACATGCGCAAAGGTCAGCCTAGACTTTGGCAGTTTCCCAGACAGGTTCACAATGGTGATAGTAGACCGTCATTCCAAACATCCCGTAGTAGAGTTGATGGAATCAACAGCGTTCTGCAAAGAAGCCACAGCACAAGAGGAATCTCTTGCATTTTTTGGATATACTGTATAGAAGAAGATCAGGCTCGACAGTGGTCTGCCATTCCAAGGGTCAGAAGTCCAAGACTTCCAGTGACACCTAGTTATAAGTCATTGAAGGTTAACTCGTCAGGGGCCACAGCCCAATGGCGATGTTGAGCGGATCATGCGCACCTTAAACAAGAGTTTACAGATTGCAGTGCAAGAAGGAATAGACCCTGAGGTCAGCCTTACCAGGTTCCTCGGAGAATACTATGGTACACCACACTGCACAAGAAAGTGATCCCCAGTGACACGAATGTTGAGAGGGAACAGACGAGACATGATTTTGTCTCACCCGGGATTGACACCACCAGAAACTACCCAGAGGGCACCCAAAGGCAAAGAATGTGAAATAAGGACAAGGCGAGCAAGAAAAGGAGGGTATGCAGCAGCCACTTAAACCTTAGGGTTCAGGGGCATAACAAAGGACCCTGCAACCCACGAACCCCAGAGAGCTCCTTCAGCAGAGTAATCTGACATGAGAGCTCCTGAGTGAGTCCGAAGGGGGCCCCTCCATGTACTTTTCATTGGGGCCCCCTCAAGGTTCGTTATGCCAGTGCTGGGGTTTAATACGTGACTGCTGCCCAGGGTGGAAGTTTTACATGGCACATGTACCAACCCTGTGGACAGTGACAGCGGTAGATAGCACCATAGTAACCGCCCGCTTCGGAGGGGAGACAGTAGTCAGAAATGTTTCCTGGTTCAAGAGGGTGAGAATCCCAGCCAAAGAGATGCACGATTTGGCAGGGATGAAGGCAGCATCTGAGCCACCCGCGGAGGACGCCCCGGGGTCATACAGCCAAGGAGAGATACCACGGGATGCAGCTCCCAGATCAGAGCCACCAGACAGAAACAGAAGTGGGAACGAGTTCAGTGGAAGCTAGTGATGGAACAGGTCCCAGCAGCAGCCAACGATAGAACTTCCGGACAAACTTGTATCCCAGTCAAAGACACAGATACTTTATATGCTCCGCCCAGACCCATGAGAGACATTGTTGAACTGGACTAATGTTGAAGGGGGGTGTAGCGAGCCACCTGGCCCTTAAGGTGTGACACCGAGATCACGGATGCAGCCCTCATGGCTGGGCACGGTCAGAGAGTATAAATAAAGGAGCGCGATACCGCTCAGAGTGTTGTGCCTGTACCACAGAGAGTGTGTTTCCGTTTGTTGACTTTACCGCTTGCCGGGCCTATGCTCCTCCATACAGCACACAACAATGCCCAGAGTTTTTATTTTTGAGATTTTTGTATAGTAGAAGATAAATATGGCTTTTTTATGACTGGGTAAATCTTTTGATTTTGTGCCACGTCTATATTTCTCTCAGTAAAATTCCTATACACTGGGGATTTTCTCCTCTCGTGTACAGGCCACAGATCTGACACTTCTTCCACTGACAGTTTCGGTGTGACCACTAGAGGGCTTCAGTTGTTATGGCAATTAATAGGACGCTGGGTGCGGGGTGGGCGGAGCTCCGCGCTCTCTCACGGACTGTCCAGGAAGCGTGAGAGGAGTTCTGCTCCCAGGCTCCAGGTATGGCAGCCTCCGATCCTCGGCTGTAACTCTGCAGCCTCCCAGGGCGGCATGTGCTCTCAGGACTGCCTGCCGCCTCCTGAGTGGACACCTGAAGCAGTGCAGGGATCCAGGCCGGACTCCTGACGTGCCAGCTTGCCAGCACTTGCACGCTTCTGCCGGTGCACTTTCTCCTGCCGGAGGGGACTGCGATGCACTATCCAGGCTGTGCACTTGCTTGTCAAATGTCTTACTCAGGAAATTCGGACACGGCGCGGTGGAAGTAGGAACCTACATGGGTGTTTAAACATGATTTAGCCTTCTGTTCTCACTTTTCAGTCCATCAGCAAAGACACTCGATTTGGACCATTTTGATTCTTATACCGGACTAACCCCGATAGGATATAATTTTGCATTTTATTATTATTTTTTTTTTTTAGTTCGAGGTGTTCATGCCCCAGCAAATGGATAAACTTCTGCAGATCGCGCCGCACTCCCTCGCCGTGGTGCTGAGCCACCCGGACGACGCCAGCCACATGCTGGTGGTGGACGAGCGGCTGCAGCAGCACCGCCTGGGCTACGACATCTTCGCCAACTTCAAGGCGGAGAACATGCAGCACTTCTGGAACAAGCGCGTGACCGAGGCCATCGCCGAGACCTTCTTCCTGGGCTGGATCGACGAGCACGTGCTGCTCATCCAGGGCAAGGAGGAGCACCTGGGGGCGCTGCGGGAGGGCTGGGTGCGCAGGGCGCTCAGGCCCCCCCAGGGGTTCGCCATCAAGTACCTAGGTAAGGTGCGCTCACTGGCCGCGAGGACTGTGCCACGGCTGGTCTGACATGCAACAGGAACGCTAACCGTGTCATTTTATTGTTGTAGTTATTTGATATCAATATCATTTTCTAGTCAAGAGCTTTGCAAAATGTCCACTTCTGAAATCTGTACATTTTGGGGAGCCGGAAGTTTTAAAGTGTCACGCTCAGCCGAAAACTTGCCATTCATCCTGACAAGCGTGACACGCTGAATGCATAGAATAACGTTTGCAAGACTAGGTGTGGGGTTTTGTTGTTAAAAAAGGTATTTATGTGCAAATGCTTTAGGTCGTTTTTCTCACTTGTTGATCATTATTTTTTCTGTAATGTTGGTGTAATAGTCCTGCTAGCTGCAGAAGAAAAATGAGCGTCTCCATAGCGCTTTAGGGGGGTATTGTTTGCGCTCTCCGTAATAGGCGATGCCATTTAGTTATCTGCAGGACATTACTGTGTCGATTTGAGACTTTGGTCACTTCTAGGGTTGATTTTTGAAACCTGCAGTCCCCTTTACATGACCTAACTTGTATGTCCTCTCGCGGCGTACTGTATGTAAACATGAGCTGCCATGTGTGTTACACCTGCAGCAGAACTCCTGGGTACAAGGAGAAGTGACAGAAATACAGGATGCCCAATAGATCAATTCACGTTCAGTTCTTATAATAGTAACGCTATATATAGCCCCTGATTAGTTTGTAAATGTGAACATCATCTGGCAAGGCCTCCCTCCTTGTGGACCAAGGCTGGACTCATCTGGGATACGGTGTATTCACGTGGCGCTTTTCCAGTTGGCGAAGTTAAAGGAGTCGGGGCACAGGGAGATAGAGCGATCTCCTCTATTTAATAACATTTTGCTTGGCCTGCGTGATGGTATTAACAACCTAACCACGTGACTGGGCCACATTTACCCGTGGACATTTTGCACTGATTCTGCTCCACTCTTGCACGTTGAACCTGTTTAACGACGAATCTAACTAGGGGCGGGTGTGTCTTTACCCTTGTTATGTATTGTGTGCCATTGTTACGGTGTTTTGACTCGTGCACTGGATTTGCGTTGACAATCTAAGCTCTCCCAAAATACACTTCCATCTTAGTTATGAAAGACAATACACAGCATCTTTAGCTAGTTAACTCACAAACAAATCCTTTCATAATTAACTACAAAAAATGAATGGCATTTTAGAATCACCATCAAATGTAATTACTTCTCGTTGAAACCACATTCGGAGTACAATTTTTTTGAACACAGTGCTCTCTTCTGGGAAATTTTGCTTCTGGGTCATAGATCATTTCTTTGATCGACGCACGTACTTGTATGTAACCTTTGTGTTGGGGCTGCATAATGACTCTAACAGCAATGCCTACTAATGGGTCTTCCCTTGGTAGCGGACGCGTAGGAAGTAAAAAAAAAAAACAGGCTGCCCTGTTCCCGAGGAACTTTAGCGTCTTTCAAAGGTTCACCTTCTAGGTGAAGTAGAAGCGAGGCTTCGTTGTCCCTTGAAAGGAGGGTGCAAGTCCCCAGGCTGGAGGTGCTCTCTCCCAAGAGGTACCAGGGTGATGGTCTCTTCTTCCTAGCAATTTATCGTGGAGAGCTGTGGTTTGTCCTTGGCATTTCTTACACCAAGGACAAACCACAGCTCTCAATGATAAAATGCTCTTTAAATCTGCACCTGAAAGTATCCACATTTGATCCAGAGTGTCCTGTAAATCTCATGCCCAGTATTGACTATCTCCATCATGATCAAATGTGGATACTTTCAGGTGCAAATTTAAAGAGGAGTGAACGAAGTGAGAACAAATGAAATGTTCACAGTTTGCTGAAGTCTCGAAAGTCAGGAATGTTTGCACTGGCAGGGAACACTGCAGGTTGCATGTGGAATGCTGTAAGTGTACACAGGGATACACTGAATCCATTGATTTTTCCAAAGAAAGAATGTGCACTTTGCACTGAAAACATAGCTAGTTGCAATCGCAAGCAGAAAGGCACCAGGCTGTAGGATTATCGAAGTTTCGTAAATGGAGAGGTGTACATTATTCTGTAAGACGCACTGCAGAAAATATTAAATAAACAGCAGAATTCCCTCTTTTTAGCAGAGGTGTTCACAGGTGGAACGCTCGCTGAGAGGCTTATTCTGATTACATGTGTGTATGGCCTCCACCCGCCGCACTGCTGCTGATATGACTGTTACGCGCCTTACAACTGTACATATTCTATACTGCCTGCATATGTTGTGTATATTTTTCTAGCCTCCCAATGGAACTGTTGGACCCTGTCACCCTTCAGGCTGTCATGTAATGTGACGTGGGCCCTTCAGGGTGGAGTAAGCCTGTTTCATCAACTTGTAAATAAATATAGGACAATGAGCTAAGTGAGGGTGGTGCTTGATGTATTTTAAACTGCCGGATTAGTAGCAGAAAATATGATTTATTTGTGTAGCCCAAAAGATATCCAGCAAGATTCTCCACTGCTTACCTGTTTTCACTTAAAAAGTCTTGCTCATCGTGCAGGTCTAATGACCGAAATGATGACAGATGAGTAGCACTTTTATCTACCGAAACATGAAGCATGCTTAGCTTAAATTATTGTAGTTTGATGTGTGTCTCCTGTGACTGTTGCTGGCTGTAAATGTGCACGAAAGTAGGCCCTACACGCCCTGCCTGCGAGCACAGTACAAATGTCTGACTACAGATGTATAGAGAACCCTGCAACTGTATCCTTTCACCCCTCAGGCTAGAGCCAGAGGTGCACAGTAACTTGTCTCCCTGGTGAGTGATTTGTGCCTCTTCTGGACGAGTGATGGATTTAGTGAAGGGATGCTTCCTGTAATTGAGATACAGTAGTAACTGTTACACTTACTGGGTACAATAAAGTTGTATTTTTCTATGCAGCTTCTCTGGCAGTAAGGAATGTGCCTTCTGGTAACCGAGAAAGCTAATGATTGGCAGAATAGAGATGAGGTTGGGATTTCAAATTTCTCACGCCAGCGAAAGCCACAACATGCCACCAGGATTGCGTTTTGTCTGCCGACGTCTACCATATATGGTTGCTGCTTTATGTGTAATGCCAGTAATGCAATCAATTATTGGGATTTCCATTTAGCAATTCATTTTTGTTTGAGAGCATTTTTTAGAGGGTACTGAAAGCAAAAGTGCTCGAAGCCACGTTGAAAAAGATTTACTACCTAAAATATTGAATAAATAACATCGAGTTCAGTGAATTCTGCCTTTGATGATTGATTTATGATGCTTTTGATGTACGCCACGACTTTCTGTCGTCTGATTTCTGCTTTTGTCTACAATGTCAACGTTGCGTTGATTCTGAATGATATGCTGCCATCTCTATACACTAGGTCCATGCGTAGGTCAGTTTCAGAAAACGAGCAGAGCAATTCTAGATCCTCTAGGCTTGGCGCTGCTGTTGTATTAGGCATCCGTTCTTGACTTAGTTTCACTCTGTTCCACTGGTTTCAGTTCTTAGTGTTTCTCCGTATTGGGAATGCCCTCTAGGCTGACAAGGATAATGAATGTACTACCTGCAACACTTTTTTGGCATTTTTCCTGAAAATCTCTGCCAACTGGTTGCACACATTATGCATCAGAGGTCCATGCACTGTTTGGTTGCAAAAGCATGCACGTGAGGTGTGTGGGTACCGCAATGAAATGTCCCTATTTGATGAAGCTGGTAAAAACCACTTTATCTTGCCAAATCCAGACACGGTACTGACATAGTTAATGCTTCTGGGTAGTATCATCGGATATTACAAGCCGATTTCAAGAGCAGTGACTCTCTACCCCCTAAGACATCCAAACGTTGATGTAAAATAGGCCTTCTCAGAAAAAATGTTTATCTATCGTCACCAGTGCAGCAAAATACTAGTTTGGAAGCATTACATTTTGCTCAGTTATCTCCTACCACAGTTTTATTTATTGTTTAATAACTCAAATCCTGCAGATTGTACTTTCCATTCAGTACTATCATACCGCTTGTTTTGTTTTCCAAGCACATTTAGATCATGTTCATTTCAATCAAACAAGCGGGATCGAGTAGCTCAGTGGACTAATGCTTCCACTGCAGAAACCTGTCCTTGACCTCATAGCCATAAGTTCAAATCCCAGCGGGTCCACTTGGGTCATCTAACAATGAAACAAATAATAAGTGGCATGTAACAGATAAATATATAGAGCAGGGGTCTCCAACCTTTTGTAGAATAATAAGAGCTACTTATGTTCAATGAAAATCATCACGAGCTACTATTATTACTAGTGGCAACATCAGAAAAGATTACGTTACTGGCTATCATATGCGAGATTACCAGCAGTTATCACCTCAGTGCATCAGGCTGGGTTGCCAGAAGTTATGTAAAAAAAGGTTTCATCAGTTTGGAATGCCTCTGTGTAGGTAACACATGCCAGCCATAGTTGCAGTGCCCCTGGCACGAAAGTAGTAATATTAGTAATGAGTCTCCCCACATGATCTATCACTCAAAAATCATCTTTAAGTATATTTTGGAAATTCAACAATTTTTCTGCAAACATCAGGTTAGCAGTACTGGAGATACACACAGTTTTGCTTTGAATACATAATTTTGGCATATATATATCTTAATTCAACCAAGCAAAAGGTTCTGATTTAATAGGCTGGCGGCACACAGGACAGCTACTTACAGGTTGCTGGAGAGCGACCAGTAACTCGTGAGCTACTGATTGGAGAAGCCATTCAATATGTCAACAATAATACTTTAATTATTGGACAATATATTTTATTTTTCATGTATATTATTTACAATCAATTAAGCGACAACTGTCTCTTCAAAGCAGTGGGAGCAGTTTCTACATCATCACCACTCTTATTGTATTTCTCTACACTTTTTATAATATGTGCATTCCTTACAATATACACAGTTCTTTATACAGTACTCAACTGCAGTATGATACAAATATGAAACTATTTTTCCAAACTAAGAACCAAGAATGGGGTGCAAACTCATCAAAGTCTTTTGTAATAATGTGTGCAGTCTAGTCCATCTTTTTTCTATCTACATCCGTCCTAAGGTAGTCGGTATCCAAATAGCAGATCCAAAGTAGACAATCTCAACATAGTTGTGGTAACTCAATCTGGTATATACACTACTTGTCATTTTCTCTTTTCTTATTGAACTCCTTGTTGATCATATGTTGATGTGTTTCAGCCTTGGCATTATGGCCTGCTCAGGGCAAAATGGGGAGAATGTGCTTTACTCTACAACACAACAATAAACACAATAATTAAAAATGATACTCTTTTACTCAAGTGTGGTATAGCATTAATTGAACAAGTAAAGGAGTTAGACAATAATGTTGTAAATCCTGCATCATTGAGAAGAATCCAAGATTGTTGCCCCCTTCCACAGAAAGCATTCACTTAGGCAAAAAGAAGACTGTGCACGCTCATATTTTTCTCCTAAAAAATATATTGTTTGGAATAGTGGACTCGAGTCGCCTACCCATCACATGATCAGTGATCATCGTGTGGTGAGTGCCTTGAGACAAGAACATCTTTCCAACCACACCCATCAACCCAGTAGAAAGGAACATCATGCACTGGTGTTCATTTTGGGTACTTGATGCTTGGAGCCCACTAATGGCAAGAAGTTGCTCTTCTGTTCGATAGATAATCTTGTGGTTGAGGATGCTTTGGAGAGTTGATATTGTGCTCACTACCTGCTTTTCTTTTTTTGCTTGTGAAGAAGGTGCCACAGTAGAGATTTGTTACCTTAAGACACTAGAAAGCTCAAAGTTAAGATTTAAAATAGAAAATAATGTAGGGATTGAAGGTTAGGATTTCTGCAACAAGGCCTAAAATATTCTCAGACTGGGAGTAGCAGAACTTTCTTTGTGCTATTGTTGCGCCACCAGATACTACCACTCCCTCCAAATAGAGCTCTGAGCACGGTTCACCAGGTCGTTATTCCTGACCCAGCTAGACTCCTGCAATTTGATTTACAAGGGCCTACCTAAAAGTTTGTTGCTGCGCACCAGTAGTATCTACTAAATCAGGGAGCAAATTTGACCATTAAATGTAAGACTTGGGACAAGATTAAACCCGCAGTAGAAGCACTCCATTGACTCCCTTTGCAAGCCATGATCCAAATTCTAGAACTGTACTCAGTGCATTAAGCATTGATGCAAGCTCTCCGGGTGTATGTGAAAGTGGTCTGTACACTGAGTTCAAACTAAGAAACGTTGTCTGGCTGTTCACGTGACACTTGCCAATCAAAGTTAAATAGGAAGGAGAAATCCTTGGGAGTTCAGGTATGAAAGCTCTGAAACGTTTCCCCATCCGTGAGTGTACTGCCATACCAACCACACTCAAATGAACTGCTCAAACTATGCAGTTTTGGCCACTGTGCGCCGGATCATTGAGAGCGCAGTCGCAGTAACAAGTAGCACTGACTGGCCGGATTCTTACTCTGAGTGGCAGATATTAACTTGCCCCATTATTAACTGAAGTTCCCATCCACGCCCACACTACTGGCCATTTTAATGCATCACTGCTAGCAGGCTTGTGATTGATTGCTGCTTTTTGAACTGTATTCACTAAAGGAAGTTCCTTCAGTGCACCTCCCAGAAGAGAGTACTCACAAGATGTGCTAATTGGGTGGAGGTAGAAAATGCACTAGTGCTTTTCTCAGTCTCTAGTGATTGACTTACAAAGCCTTGGTTTTAGCGTGTCAGTAGAGGAGAGCAGAGAGTGAAACTGATGTCAGTGGAGAATAAGCCGGGAAGATTGCATCGTAATGTCTGTTTGGGACCGCTAAAGGCTGTGATCAGATTGGCCCTTACTATTGTGGTGAACAAACGCACGCACTAATACTCAGACAGGGTATTAATGCTTGCCACCGTGGCTACTTCTACATGGAGTGCATACTGCATTAATGCAGCAGTTACAAGATTATGTTCAGGTAACACTGTGAACCACAAGTGTGTTTGTGGAGGAATACCCACCTGTGTGCCCTGGTGGGCCCCTTTCGTTTGAAAGGAAGTGATTCAGCTGACACAAATTGTGTTTTTCGTAACATAAGTAACTTGTTTCTGATTTGTATGAATAAACTCTGTGTACTT
This sequence comes from Pleurodeles waltl, assembly GCF_031143425.1. NCBI lineage: Eukaryota > Metazoa > Chordata > Amphibia > Caudata > Salamandridae > Pleurodeles > Pleurodeles waltl. The sequence goes on from NC_090437.1 coordinate 882,955,418, forward strand.
TAAGTGTGAGTCAGTAGGTTTGTATTTGGGTGCAGTTAGAGCAGAAGTGCTGGATAGTGACAGGAGGGTGCATAAAGACAAGTGCAGTTGATTGATGTTTGAACATAGATTATTTTATGAAATATGAGTCATAACATTGGAACAAGATGTTGAATCACAAATATTGTGTCTGACAATCTTGCATTAGGGTGTTTGTTAGTTGTGTCATTAGGCGTTGTTGTTTTATTCTCCGCATGAAAAATCCTCTGGCATGTAAAGACTCCTCTTCAACTTCAACCCTGCAAAAAATGTACTGAATGCACTTTCCCACACTGACTGCAAGCTCCTTGCTTGGTTTCCAGACATAGCATTAGCAGTACAGATACTTTTGGGAAAGCATTGCAGATGTTTGTTAATATCATCTAATTGTCATAATGCGGATAATCACTTAGTATGCATTTCTCAATTACCCTTATTCTCTCCTGGGGACACTCAGTCCCCACACTTATAGGTCATGTGCGAGTGTCAAAAAATTTGCACAATTTATGACTTTGTGTAGTTGATTTGACATCTCAGAAGGTAACAACAGTTACTGAATGTGAACTAGGGACTGGACTTTAGGTATGTAGTTGCCATTATTTTGCAGCTTGTTAGAACATGCCTACAGAAATAAAAATGAGAATCAGTTCCTGAATGCAAACTTCACAGAGAATAGTGAATTGTAAAAGAAATAATATGCAGAAGTAAAAAAACTAGGTAAGACTAGTAAACACCTAAGTACTCCGTGGTTGCCTTTTGAAGCCATTCTGTTGGTTTTGTTGAGCTGCTGCTTTAAATGGTTAGTGAAATCTGACCTGTAAATCTGCCCTGCAAACAAAAGCACGGCCGGGTGCAAACACTCTCTGGACAGCAAATCCTGAAGGAGCTCCAGAGCAGCTTCCACAAAGGCACTTATTAATAATGGACTGCTCCTGAAAGCAATGCTTTCAGGAATCACTTGACCACTTTCCTTCTTGAACGTTTTTGTTTGCGCTTAACACACTCATAAGCTCGCCCTCCTCGAGAGAATGTAGAACTGAATGGCAGCCACGGTGGTGTGGCTGGTTTGGAGTTTCAAGCATGTTGCTACTACAGGGAGTAGAGACTGCTCAGTTCCTTCAGGGTTGAGCCGTCATGTTAACTCCACTGCGATTGGCGTGGAAAATGCCTACTGGAAGACCAAATGCCTGCGGCAATTGGGGGTGGATGTGACACCAAACCAGCTGTATTTCTCTAGGGAAATGAATATACTATATTTATAGGTGGGCATGGTTTTTTTCACCTTCTGACATCATTAGGTGTATGTTTATGTCCATGCCAGTCACGGTATGCTAACCGGAGTAGTGAAATATGTGTATTTCAGGTTGTATTATAGGATATATACGTTTCAGGACTCCAGCACAACTATGTCAAAGTCTTGCACACATACTTGTCATTCATTAGACTTACTTGGGGCCGGGTTCACAGTTCTCTTTCACGCAGATTAGCTGCTACTTAAATCTTTCAAGCATGGAATATCCGTGGTGTCTGGAATGCCTAAAAAGGTGTAGGTTGTATGTCCTTATAAATTTTACAGGACATTTTCCTCCTTTCCATATTGAGAAGCCACTCTGTCATGGACCTTTTGGATATAACTGTATCCTTAGAAATGCTTCTTTTTTTTTTCACATGACCGCATTCGTGCAAGACCTCATGAACATCTATGCCCTCATCAAGAATTGAACCTGTATCTGGAGGTAAAGTGATTAAAGTGTTTGAAGAGGCTCCTTATTCTGGTGTATACGGTTCCACGTGGTCATCATGTGCTTCAAATCTCCTAGCACTCACTCCTTCCTCGCTGCTTAGCAACCCAAAACCAAACAATAGTGGTTGAACATTTACTGTTCTTTTTAATAGCCATACACTGAGAAGCTATTTCTAGTCCATGGCTAAATCATAAAGAAACACTGAAGATAACAACACAGTATACATGTTTATACTTATCTTTACTTTCACGTTGAAGTTGCGTGTGGAAAGCAGATTGTCCTAGGGTATTGATATGCCTTTTCTATTTGTAGTTGTTTCAGCTGCTGATGTTCATCTATCATTACAAAAAGTAACGGACCCACCTCCACACGTCACTGAACTGACTCAAGCTGATGAACTATATGCTATGTTATGCTTTGTTATTTAAAGGTTTTTGTAGAGTGCCCACTTACTGTCAAAGTGCTGCCTTGGCCCAGGATCAAAGCAATTATAGCTGACCTACAAATCCAGGACTTGATATCCTCCCTGAAGGTGGGGTAGGTGGAGATGTTGCAGGTAGGAGTGTGGAGTTGATTCAAGCGAACACACCCCCCTTGTAAGATTTATGAGTCTGTAGCTCACATAACAAGTTGTCTGAAGCTGTGCCTAAGTGCTTCGCTCTTGTGCATTAATGGAATTCCCTACAAGGAATACGATTCTCAGATTGTTGGCAGGCCTGGTGAAATAAGCAGAAGTTTTTGAATTGGATGTGTTTCTGCACAGGGTGTCAAAATACACAGGCATAGATGGGGGCATGCAGTCTTATTTCTTCTGCCTCAGGCGGGGCTGTACTGTTGTACTTTGTTCTGTTTAAAGTCTGTGAGTGTGTCCAAGAGTCAACACATGGGTAGGGTAACCAGATGTCAAATAAACAAAAACTGGGACGCTTCACAGACATAGAAGTAAGACTACAATTTTGCATCAACTGAAGGGCACAGAATGATTTAGCTACCGGGGTCACCAACATAGAATATACAGGCAAGAGAATTTAAATACAACTTTTAAATATATAACGCCCTGTGTTAACTAAATCGTTTCTGCTAGTAGATACTTACCAGTTCTGTACACGAGCACCTGAAAACCTGTCTACCTCTGTATTCAGACAGCCCTCAATGAAAGCCAAGAATGTGCTAAATTTACTGGGACTGGTGGTGAAAACCGAAACTGTACTGGTAAATCAGGGAAGCGAGGTCACAGTGCACATGGAAAGTGATGGGCCACTTAATGCTTAGTGGAGCTAATTAGGAATGGTGAATGCTTTATGGACAACAGAGAAAGGTTTCCCACTATTGCAGAGTGAAGCTGCTTAATGGGATCAGTAGAACACTGTATTGGTTTAATAGAAACACTAAAGGGACATGCTTATTGTCACCAAGTATGAAAATTACATGGCTGCTTACTTACATGCCCGCAGCACTGCAATTCTGAACGCCAGCAGCTGTTGTTATTGTAGGTTTATATTCAAGGGCCGCCGTAAGTGTTTTCTGTTGCTAGAAGTTCCACAGTCAAGGTGTGTTTGCATTTGGAATTGGCTGCTTTTTCTATGATATTGAAAAAACATAAATCCCCCTACTTCACCCCACATAAGCACAGGTGGCAGCTTTAGAGCTGTCTTTAATCAATTCACACTGCCCCACATCAGTTGCTAACAAAGGTGCGTCTAAGCTTCTGTAACCATGTTTGAATTACAGAATTGAGTTTGGAGTGGAGAAGAACACTGAGTTCTGTACGGGTTTTAAAAAGTAAGTTTTATACCCTAAACATTGCAGTGCATCTTTTACAGTAGGTATGTGGATATATTAATTACTAACAAGCATTTAGGTCGGGCTTTAAAGGAATGTTTTATGGTAATATGAAGCATTACTAGTAAATAGCAGAGGAATACATATGTATTTATGTGGAAGCAAACAAAACGAGGTTAAAAGGTCAGGTGACTTTGCACTGTCAAGCCAGGCCTAAAAATAGATGTAGGATAATAACTACCCTCATCCCACCGGTGCTGCTGCCAGAGAAAAACAATATAAATTATCTAGTTATCTAAGACATTTAATAGCATTCTATTGTCATGTGTGTGCCCCTGTAAGTTCACGCTTAGGCAGCTGGGTATATAAACAAAATTATCACAACTGGTGGAGGGCTGCACTTCTTTTTGTGGAAACACACAACTTTTGTCCAATCAAAACATGTTCTCCTGGCTTCCAATATGTGGGTGGAGCCAAAGCCCCTCTCTAGTGATTCTCCCATAATTGTATGGCGACAGATGCTCTGTCAAGCCCGCCCATAAAAATGATGTGTGTAACACTTACTCTGGGTCCTTTTCCTAACAGAGCAGAGATCCTAGGCTGACATAGGCTTTTTTAGTATTATATTTATGTGTCATTTGGGAATATTATACCAGTTTACCACTCAAATATAGAAATGAAGCTCTTTTTGGGGCGGAGGTTTGATGCATCTGTAGCATGTGTGATTTTGAATCTTCATCCCAGTTGCCCATTACAGATGATCAATTTGAACTCAGAGGCATATGCGTGACAATCGGGGTGCTAATGCAGACATGGAGTGGGATTAGACTGTTTCTTTAATCCAACGATGGCTCACAAATCATAGAACACAAACATAGAAACGGATTTGAACATAGAAAACCAACATAGAAAACCAGACATGGAAAACCAGACACATGCATGTTTCTGTCATCGATTTTGATGTCCTCACTGCCTAAGTATACTGTTGAGGCACATAGGGCCTAATTAAGAGTTTGGTGGATGGGAAAGCCCGTCAGCCAAACTCCCGACATAGTGGCCACCGCCTTCATCGTGACCTCTCAGCCGGAGTTATTTAGAGTTTCCCGTCAGGTTGGCAGGCGGAAACCTCAGTTTCTGCCTGCCGACCTAGCAGGAAACAGCCTACAGCATTGTCTCCAGCCCATAATCGAGCCGGCAACAGTGCTGTAGCCCATAGGATGCACCAGCACCCTTGCAATGCTCACTGTCTGAGAAGCAGACAGTGAGCATTGCGACAATGCTGGGCAGGGGGACCCCTGCGGTGCCCAAGCCAAGTGCACGAGCAGTGCAGGGACCCACCTGTGGCCCCCTGCACCTATTCTCCACCAGTTACCACAAGAAAGTATGGGGTTCACCGATGATGTAGAGCTCAGTACACGGGAGACTGTTTGTGGGCTCCTGGACCTCGTTGGGTTCAGAGAAAGCGTGGTGTGGGTGCTGTGACGGGTGGGGGAGGAGGAGGGATTTCCTTTTACGGACTAGGCAGTCTCACACTATATAGTGTCATGCTTCATCATTTGACCACCTAGCCCCACCCAGATAGGATAGTACCACCTGGACGGACTCCACCTCGCCGTTAAAAGAACGGGAGGGAGTGCGTAAATATATTTTATCTGGAGATAATGGGATCCAGTTAAGCTACGGGGATATAAAAGCACCTAGGCAGTCACCTGTGTGTAGTCTACACTTTAATAGTGGTAACTGCTGGTGCGACTAAAAAACGGGCGGGACACCACGGTGAGAATAAGGACTCACTGGGTCACCTCACTAAAAGTTGTCCGAAATGTTTCTGCCCTCTGCTGGGAGCCGTGGAAGGTCTTGGGGCATTCTTCAGGGCCTAGGATCCCTAACCATCATGCAAAGTGCAGATAGATAAGTCTCCCCTCCAAAAAAAGGGGGGGGGACAACAAATTGTAATGTGTTGATAGAGTGGGCCTACCTTTGGCAAGGAACTACCTCGCGGATGCCTGAAAGAATAGAAAATGTAAATTCATCAACAAAACACAGCACAACACACTCTATACCAGAATTAAATATAAATATACATTTAAACAAGTGCCACGGCAAGCCAAAGTCATGTGGAGCACACAGTGAAAACATGGTTCTGAAAAGAAACGAATATCCTTACCCTAATGATTGAGGCAACTGGCCTCAGATTCCAGGAGGGGGAGTGTCCCCTTATAGTCACACTCTAAGGGGGGGGGAGGGTTTTTAGAAAAGAGGGGGGTGGCGAGGGAGGAGGGGAGGGGGGAGAGAGAGGGGAGGAAAGGAATAGAGACACAGATGACATCTGTCATAAGATTTTGAAAAGCAAATATATATATGTGTATATATACTGTGAGACACAGTAGCTGTCCATTAATAATGGTGGAGGAAGCAGGAAGTGCCCAACCCTTGTTGCTAATTGGGGGCTGTGGAGGTGCCTACTGTAGAGGGTCTAACACCCACTGACTGTTAGATATAGACCAGGGTTCATCAAATGTAATGAAGGTAGGACTTAACTGCCACTAATAATAGCAATTAATAAGGTAAACCACATGTGCTCATACATACAAGATAAAAAAGTGCACACAATCATTCAGACATTCAGGCTTATCTGTAGTGTTGCTGGAGGTCCGCTGTACAGCAAGTGCAGAAGCACTTACTACATCAAAGGAGGCGCTCGCTGTGGGGGGGAAGGGGGGGGTTTGGTTGGTAAAAAACAAGAGGGAGTGAGGGGAAGGAGAGAGAGAGAAGGAGAACACTGGAGGGGGGGTTGTTGGGGGTTAAAAAAACAGGAGGGAGGAAGAAAAAGGGAGAGAGAGGAGGAGATAACTGGGTGGGGGTTTGGGAGTGGGGGAAAGAAAGGGAGGAGAGAAAACCGGAGGGAAGACGGGAAGGGGAGAGAAAGGAATTGGAGAAAAGAGAGAAAAGATAGAAGGTTTGTAAGAAAGGGAAAAGAAATGAAAAGAAAAGGGAAAGGGGGGTTGGGTTTGTAGAGGGGGAAGAGGAAAAAAAGAGGGAATGAATGGAAGGGAGGAACAAGGGTAAGAAGGAGGAGGGAGGGGGATTGATCAAGGAGCAGATGGGTGAGAGACAGAGGAGGAAGGATCGGATTTAGAATGGGGGGGTTTGGGTGGAAAGACGACGAGGGGTAACTGGAAGGGATGGGGTGCTAAGGGTAGAGAGGGAGAGGTCATTTCTCCACCAGCCTTTTCATGTCAGTATTGCCGCCATGAAAAGGCTGGCGGAGAACAAGGTTGTGATCCGCAGGGCAGTGCTGCATGCAGATTCCGATCTCCACCACGGCCAGGCTGCCGGGATCATCGACTGTGGCAGTGCTGGCGGTTCCCTGGGGGTCTGACTGCCAGGGTTTTAATGTGGCAGTCAGACCGCCGCAACAGCGGCAGTCGTGACCGCCACCACAAGTGTGGCAGTCTGAAGACAGCCACACTCGTAATGAGGCCCTTAGTCTGATGTCTTTCATTTAAAAGGACATTGAGCCCTCAATCATTCAAGTGGCATGCTTCATTATCAGCTTTGCTCCTAACCTCTACACAAAATAACAACCAGGTGTGTTCTTGGAAGACCTCTACCATCATCCTACAAAAGACTGCTACTTTCGTCTTTTGAGTGCTTATCATCAGAGAAAGGAACGATTTTCCTGGAATTTAGACAGACTCCTTTATGTGATTACATTGTTTTTGTAGATTTTCTATGGACTATAGTTTTGATTGTCTAAGGTATTGTTTTTGTGTCTTCAATGTTCTGTAAAATCTATGTAACTAATGTTTCAATATTTTTTTATCAGTGACACGTATCCTTATTAAACAAAATGGTTCTGCGTAATACATACCTTGCAGGAAATAGTTACTTATCTCTTTTGCAAAGCCACTGTTTTAAAAAAAAAAAAGTCAGCAAAGGATAAAGTTGCACATAAAATCTCATAAATTGTGCAAAGAAAAGCTCAACAAAGGGTATACCTGCAGGAATTTTTCCAGTTTGGCTTGTTTGAGTAGAGTTGAAATGGTTTTGGTATGCACTTTAGGTGATCTCACAATGCAGAGGAATACGTCTCATAAGTGAGGGCAAATGGTAGACCAGTAAAATTCACGTGCTTTGCCAGCGACCAAAATCTAGCACTTGGCAAAAGTTTGCAAGTGTAAAAAGACATTGTGCACTACTGCCTATTCCATCATTTCAGCCCTCCACTCATCCTCTTTGCCGTGCTACCATATTGCACCACTGTCCCCTTTGACACCACAGTGTGATGCTCTTACCGCCTTGTTTATGTCATGATGCTGTACTGTCCTCAAAATTGATTTAATGTTAAGCAACGTCACTATCACATTTTGACCTGCACTTTCTGATGTGTGCGCGTCGACGTGCATGTTTGCGTGCGTGCGTGCGACGGCTTGCACGTGCTATACCTGGAGCTTTCATTTGATGGCAGGTGGACAACCAGACACAAACAAGCTCCGGGCCTGGCATCTGCGCCTCTGTAAGGCCCCGGGGAATTGTATATCACGCACTAACGGTGATTCCTTGGTGAAAAGAGCTATAAAACAGCGTCCGAAGCTTCCATGCACAGTGACTGCCTCTGAACAGTGAGCAGCCATTCACTTGGAGTGATTAAGGCGCCAGGACAAACAGAGAGGGTGTGTGTTGAAGGATTACCTCTTCCAGATTAACTAAAGACCGCCTCAGAAAGCGTTGAAAGGGAGGCAGCCTGCAGTGTGTGGGGGTGCTGGGACAGAAAGAAAGCCTAGGCACAAAGCCCTTTGTGTATATCAAGCCATCATTTACTTATGGGGCATAGTTTGCACATTTTAAACCAATTAGGGTGGACTTGCAAAACTCTTTACACCCAAATTACCCGTTTTAACTCATCCCACGCACGGGCTCCCTTTTCTCTCCATTCTGGAAGAGGTGAAACATTGCCCGTTTATCGGAAGGTGTCTGCTGTTCAGTGCGTGGCGTCCTAAAAGCGCGGGTTGTCACCGTTTCCTCTCTGTGCAGTAATACAGGGAAAACTGCAGAGGCGGCGGGGTTAGTGTGCTAACACTTGGGCCTTCTCATCTGGCAAGAAAACAATTCTGAAAGCAAACCGGTCACAGCATGTGCTGTGGGTGATGTTCTGATGTATGCTTATTAATTAAGTGCCATCATCTTTACCAAAGCCCTCTGGCATTATGCACGCTTGCCTCGGTGTACATGCCGTGGCATCGGAAGGGCACAACTGTTTCCTTTACAAATGTCTGCTGGCACCTCTACTTTCTCCAAACACCTCCCCTATAATTTTGTTCTACTAAGGGAGAATTTGCCTTTAATCAAAAGATCTGTATTTGCTGCAGTGCGAATGCATGTTGCAATGTGCTGACTACATTTGTGCTGCCTTCCGGAGTCATAGCCAATTACTGGCTGAGCTAATGCTGTCCTGTCACTAAAGGTGGGCGATCCCGCAGATTAATATGTATAACCGCCAGGGGTCTGTGGTTCTAAGGGTCCGAGCACGAGCAGAGTCATGAAAATGTTTGGCATATGAAGAATGCAGCAAACCGCATCCAAAAATCTGACAAAGCTTATACTAAAATGTAAAAAAGTGTATTTCTTTAACATGCACACACATTTCACTTTAGAACATCAGATGACATGTTTGCATTGAGCGGCAACTCTTGAAAATGATAGTTTTAAATATGAGCTTGAAAACATTCGATTCCCCCTCATCTTCACAGAAATGCAAGTGAGTGGACTAGGATGCAAGTCAGTTGTTGGGCACCTAATACGAGGCCTAGCTTGTTGTCACACATGGGGCAACAGTATAGTCTGTTAAATCAAGTACGAGCGTTGTTTGTACAGCACGCAATCTGACCTCAAACACACGAGGGTGCTATCATATGTGATACTGATAATGAGTTAAAATGAGGCACTATGAAATAAAATATTTGCCTAGGCTCACACAATTTCTTAAAGTGGGAAAGACAGGACTTCTCACATGGTTTTGAGCTGCACGTTTGTGCAATTCAGCCACTAGATGGGTCTCTCTTTCTTTCACACCTTTTATTTCAAAAGGCACTGCTTCATGTGTAATTTTTGATGTGTGATGTTAGAATGAGGGTGCAAGCCTTAAACCACATGAAAACTCGGCCTGTTTTGAGCTTGAGGTACCAAGATGACCTCGAGCTGAGCCAGAGCATGGGATCTGGCTTACGCTTTCAGCGTCTCTCCCACTTCTGCTTGTCACTTGACCATGCCCCCATCCTCCTTTTCCAGCTGCTCTTGACCCCCCCCCCCCACCACAACATCCAGTGCACCATCTTGATTTAGTTAATCCTTCTCCTCCTACGTTAACCTCCCTTTTTTAACCTCTCAAACGACGTTTCTAGCCTGGACATCTATGCAACGGTTAGAAAAGATGGTGGCATTTTCCATTGCATTTCATTGTTTGACCCTGAAAGAGCCTTTCGCCAGGACACCTGCCCTGTTGTATCCCCAACTAGTATTCACCTTAAAACTTCCCTTTTGTAAGTCAGTTACATCTTGAGCTAACCTAATCACACTCTTTCCGGAATGTACGCAGCTTGACACCTTCCAACTTCAGTTTTATAACTACACTCATTCCTGTACGTTGCACCTCCACTACTCCTGGGTGAACTCCATTATTCTCTTCTATTCTGTGATATTATTTCGGTTCTGCTTCCACCACTCCTAAGTGGATCCCATAGAAATACAATTGTGGTACATTATGGATTCCACCTCCACTGCCTTTGCAGTGTTTGCGGTATTCCTTGAGTTCTGTCTCCATTGTGGTTGGGTGTACTTCAGAAACCCGCTACTGCAGTGTCTATGGTTTTTCTTGGGTTCCGTTTCCACCACTCGTGGGTGTATCCCATTAACCTACTCGTGTGATGTTGTGGTACTCCTAGGAGTCTGCCTCCACTGCCCAAGTTGTGTTTTGTGGTATTCATTTGGTCCAATAGTCTCAGATACCTGCAGTGACTTAAGGCCTGATTTAGATATTGGCACAACAGTGACAGATATCCCATCCTGCAAAAACTAAATCCCATAGGAAATAATAGGATTCAGATTTTGAGCGGACGGGATATCCATCACTTTTGAGACGGAGTAACCCGTCCACAAATATCTAAATCAGGCCGTTAGTTTCTTAGGCTTCAGCACTCCCTACTCTTGAGGATCCATAGTTCTGCCTCCATATTACAACATGCAGTCCCCCAGGAGGGTAAACCTTGCAAGGCAGTGGTTCCCAACATTTTATCTTCTGTGGACCCCCACTTTATCATTACTGGAACCCAGGGACCCAGCTGAATCATTATTAGAATCCGGGTACCCCACACTGAGCCATTACTGAAAGCTGGAGATCTAATCTGTTAATATTATTTAATTTTCTAAGCAGTCACTGACCCCCTGAAGAGGCTTCACGGACACCCAGGGGTCCCCAGACCGCAGGTTGGTAACGACCATGGTAAGGTATTAGTCTAAAATAGTGTTTCTATCCTGGCCATGTACCCTTGCTGCACGCCATGCTATATGCATAGTTAGACTCTGCCGCTTCCATTAATATAGATATGTTTGTATCAATTTATATTCAAGTGCCGACGCTTTTCTCTACTCTAAAGAAAAAAGCTTTGTGCATATTTTGTCATAAGAGGTGCCAATCCAAGTTAAGTTCCATGTCTGTCTTTGTTTGGGTACATCTAACCACAAACCTCTTATGCAGCAGCAAAATAATTTGGGCAACACACAATAAATATGCATAGCGGGTCGTAAAAAAGCAGCATGAAAAATGGTTCAACAGGGCCTACTCGCTGCCCTTCCGGATTTAAGCACACACTTGCATGAGGAACTAGTTTGGCTTGTTTGCAGTTTTTGAGGCACTGTCCCGCATGATTCGATAGATGAAAATGAAAACCGTGCATACTTTTTTTTTTTTAAACAAACGGATGGATGCGTGGTACACTTGAAAATTCCTAACCACATCCAATGTCTACTGCAGTCAAAGGGAAGCCTCATTGCTTCATTTCCTTGGATGCGAGGGCTTGTCCTGGATAGAAATCATTACATATCACAGCTTCAGAGTTTGGTCTTGCCTTTACCATCGCTCTGTTAGGCTTCTAATAATTAAGTGGTGCAAAACCCAGTAATGCAGGGGCATAAAAGACAGCGATAAGGTCAATTTTGACTTTTATCCTAAGCACTAAGCAGAAATATCTTACCTCCGTCCTGGCCATCAAATAGCAGGTGCATTAGCACTGGGTCCCATGGGTCTGATGGGCCCACTGCATCGCAGTAATAGCTGTTTTTTCTGCCAAACCATGGGATGTGCTTGTTCTTCTTGCATTCCAGCAGCTTCTAGCTATTTAGCTCCGACCCGCCAGATTTGCAAACCCACTGCCAAAGAGAGCAGGCTTTATAAAAGGTTCATTTTGCCCCACACAGTATCGAGACCGAAGATTCGAGTCTGCAAATGCCATGTGAACCTGGCAGCGAACCTAGGGCCAGATGTACGAAATTCCTGAATTGCGACTCGCAAATTGCAAGTCAGAGAGACTCGCAATTTGCGAGTCGCAATTCAGTATGCATGATGGTGTCCCTGACACCATCTGCGACTCGCAAGGGGGTCGCAAAGGCCCACCTCACTAATATTAATGAGGTAGGTCGCAATTTGCAACCCCCTTGAGACTCGCGGCACTCAGAGGGATGGTGGCCTGCTGGAGACAGCAGACCACCATATTTGTGACTGTTTTTAAATAAAGCATTTTTTTTTGTAATGCAGCCTGTTTTCCTTAAAGGAAAACGAGATGCATTACAAAATGAAAAAATGAAACGTTTTAGTTTCATTTTTTTAGAGCAGGCAGTGGTCCATAGGACCACTGCCTGCTCTGAAAAAATGTTTTCCATGCCATTCACAAAGGGGAAGAGGTCCCATGGGGACCCTTTCCCTTTTGCAAATGGGATACTACAAGTGTGACACTGGTGGTAACTGCGTTTGCTTTGCGACCGCGTTCGCGGTCACAAAGCAATGCAGCATCGCGCTGCGACTCGTAATTAGGATGGGGAACACCCCTTCCTAATTGCGACTCGCAATCCTGTTTTGCGAGTCTGTAACCAGGTTACTGACTCGCAAAACGGGGATTGGGCATCGCAATGTGGTTTTTGCACGTCGCAAACAGCGAAATTCGCTGTTTGCGATGTGCAAAAACGTTGCTACATCTGGCCCCTAATGAATAATGCTAGATTTCAGCCCTCAGTGCAGCATGCCCGGCTCCTCGTTTAGGGAGGATTCCATGGCAATACGCCAAGGCTCTGAATAATAGAAACATCATTCACAATGAAAAATATTCCCCACTCATGGTGCCATTGGTACCTACCTAGGCACGCATCTGGCAGCAAACTCACGTTGGGATGAAGACAATTCAAGTTAACAAATTTTCTTTCTTTGACTATGGTAGGAAGTTAAACGTTCATTGTTGGTCTATTTGATTTTTATTTAGTGTCCTCTTCTACGCATTAGGTGTCATTGTTACATTGCTGCTTTGATAAGTTTGTGATATTTCACTCTGGCTCGGTAAAACTCAATGAACCTTTAGTTATCTAGGTTTTCTTTGTGACAGACTATTTTTGTACCAGCCATAAAACCACGAATAAGCACTTTGCAGTGGACATCTTTGATTCAATACATTTTACATATATAATTTTTTTCAGTTGTGTAGTATGTTTCTCTATTTGCATCTTTATCATGCATTTGTCAGGGTTCTGAATTTGTTTCTTAATGCCAAGGAGGACTAGTGCTCCTTAACCTTTTTTATACCCAGCGTAACCATCCACTTGCATTTTCAGTGAGGCTGGATACTTGTGTTCAAGTTGATGAAACCATGACAGCCAACAACTCAGATATAGCCATGTACTACTATTGGCCACACTGTGTCATCAAACTACAAACAAGCTAGAATCTGTCTATTTCTGTGTTTTGGTCGCCAGGGGTTTTGTGCATATACCTATCGTAAATTGTGGTTTACCTACCAGTCGGCCTTTCCTATGTCCCCTGCACCTTCCAAGGCAGTAACATAGCAAGGACACCAGGGGCCTTGGTGCAGGACTGTTGTTGGCGGTAGTAAAATACAGAAATTATCGGAGCCAAATGGGCACCTTAGGGCTAGGGCCCTGGTGCCACTGCAACTGCTGCATCAGTAGAGCTATGCACCCGAGGCTACAAAGCTGAACCGGGAAAGTATAGGCTTCGTAAGTAATTTGGGCCGTCTGCTCAGTAGCCACTCAGCTTTGTATGAGCAAGGAGGGCAATCCTGATTGGTGGGACATGAAATCTTGCAGGGTTTCTTGACTGATTGCTGGAATTTACCAACATTTCCTCACTATTTTCTTGTCCGCGGCTGTCGGTGCAGTTGCAGAAAGTTCAGTTATAGGGAATTGATGTAGAGGAGGTTGGCATGTAATGGTTTTACGTTGTTTCTAAAAGTTATTCATTCTAGACTACATCTCCCATTCTGTTTTTTTAATCTATTTCAGTGAGATATGGTGGAATGTATTAGTCAGCATAGAGAACCGGTCATGATAAGAATGTGGGACGTTGGTACTACGCCTGGTTACCCGTTCACGGTCTCACCATTTATCCGCAATACAGTGAAGCTTCACCACTACTGGTCTATCTAAAGCTCTTCCATCAGATCCGTTGTGGTTGATTGGAACAATGACATTCACTTGAACATTGTGGCTGCTGCGCTTCTCCTCATTTTCATTCCCCTACCCTTCTGTTTTTCTTTCTAAGTGTTTACAGTTGTGCCCCAGCTGTATGGGGTGCTTCAAACAGAGGAGTAGTAAATAACCAAGGAGACTGTCTCTTGAGTCCAGAAATCATAACTCTAAAAAGACTAGAAGTGTAAATCTGCGATGTGGAATTCTGGCCTTCTGTCTGTCCGGTCAGTAGGAGGAGACCGTCTCCTGTGCATGTATTCACACCCTAAGCTCACTTGTGTAACCCAACGAAACCATGAGCGAGCGACAAGGTAAAAGTATGAGGTGACTATCGTGGCAGAAAACAGAAACCACTGGGTCTGTACTATTAAAACTTATTTTAAGAAGTTCAGCATTATAGACATTTCAGTTGTATCTTATTTATATCAATTATTTGGAATGAGGGGAATATAAAATACTGCTTAACCCATCACGGATTGAAAGTATTGAAACCTAATGACGATGTGTCTGTAACGCTCCCGTGGATATAACTAGAGATCTAATACCAGGTATGATTAGAGATTAGCCATATCTGCCAGGCATTCGTTCAACAGACAGACTATAACATCAGCCACATAGTCTTTTCTTGGTACTCATACCTAAACTGGGCAAAGTGATGCACATGCAACTCTATGGTGAATGAGGTCCATGATGCGCCCCATCAGCCTGTGGCCTGAATCTGCAGTCCAGGATGCAGAATATCTGCCTGCAGGTTTGTTACATTCACATTGCACATGGAAGCGAATGAACACCTGTGTTGCCTGTTTGAAAAAGAATGAATTGAGCTGAAGTAAAGCAGCTGCCCACATCAATCTGTCCAATTGAATGCAAAATTAACACCAACCAATGAACGGATATTCAGATTGCTAAAATGTCAAACAGGACCCGGGGAGCCAAACCAGTTTTGGTGACCTGCTGCATAGCTGTCAGACTGTAGCGTGCATACATTGCCAGCATGTACCTTGAGAAGGGATGCGAACTTCATTCAATACACTGCAAAGCGTCCATCTTGCTAGCGCTGTTGAAATCGGAGGTAGGTACATCTCACATGGACTGTTTAAATCTGTTTTAAGATTGTCCCAGTTCCTAGGAAAGTTGGACTGATTGAAGCAGACTTCCCATGTTTGTGGTGAGTTTTCTCTTCACATCACTTTATTGTAGCACCTATTTATACTTTAAAAAATCTTTTTTAGGCAGTTTAAGCTGTGACCTACTTATACTTTGCTATGCTCCAGTCTGGAAATAACCCTCTAAAGTGGCGTGGTGCCTTGTTTAAGATCAGTGTGACGTGGTACTGGCCATTAATCACTGCTTTGTGTAGGCGAGAGATTAAAAAAAAAAGCACCATTCACTCATTCTGTTACAGCAGCTCATTCCTAGCGAAGTCGAGGTCACTCATGGGTGACTGGAAGTACAGTTGCCTTAAAGATTTTTTATGAGCTGTGTATGAATAGTGTGCCCTACATGTTACATTGATTGTGCGTACCAAATGTGTGCACCGACCGTACCCATAGACAATACTGCAGTGCCGAGTAGAGATTCTGTGAGCCTAATGGATAAGAGTTGTCAGGAAGAGCTAAAGTACTCCTCCACCAATGCAGCTAAAGGGGTAGTAGGTTTTTTTGGAAAGCTTCACATCTGCTGTAAACCTTTCCATCTAAAGTAAACAAAAGGTGATGGCATGGAATGCTTGAATTATTCTTAGTGACTGGTGATTACTCAGGCCGCATCCCCATCCATTGTAATTTTTCACACCATGCCACCATTGTTTGGACTAAGCCATATGCAAATCAGTCTTGACCCTGCTCCAGTACCAACAGCCAGACCGAACTGCCGGGGCAGCCAGGCCTTCAAGTAAGTGAGACTGGGATGTGGCCCTAGTAACTACCAGTGGCTGAGATTATTCCAACCATTCCTTCCATCACTTTTTTTAATACTTAAATGTGTCTCACTAAGTGCACACTCGGCCACTGGCACCACGCTATACCTGACTGAGCCCTAATAAGGGTGAAACCAGTCTTGCATTGCTTGTGTTCTGGTTCAGGGAAAATCTGGCCTGGCAGTTCCGGCTGGACTGTTCCCATTTGAGCAGGGTGAAGACTCATTTGGATACGGCTGGGTCCAAACTATGATGGCACGGTGTGCAAAATAACGATGGACTGGAATGAGGCCCAAGTAATTATCAGTAGCTGAGATTAATTTAGGTATTCCAAACATCATTTATTTGCATACTTCAATGTGACAGACCTTTTTAAGTCAATGGCTGTGCACAATGACATCATGAAAAGCGCCTTAGCATCTAGTTCACATCTGTAGTCATCCCAGTCCTAAACTAATGGATCAACATTTTCGCACAGAAAAAACATATCTACCTATGCATACCCCCAAGCATGCTCTTACGTTGGTGGTTGGTGTAAACGTGCACTGTTGATGAGGACAGCTTCTCGTATTCTTAATCTGATAACTTTCAGAAGAGCACTGACATTTGCACTTCTTGGATATCGTCGATTTAAGCGCAGTGAAAATTCAATAAAATGATGATGTATGATAATAATGTGTAGAGTATCCAAGCATGAACCCTCGCCCCTGCTGAGCTACCCAAGGAAAAACATTTAACCTCTTTTGTGAGTTGTACATTTGTTAGTTGTGTGATACAGATACATTGCATTGTGTATTGCTAGTTGCTACAACACCATAAGCCTACAGGTCTCCTAAAACAGGTCAACATTTTTATAGCTAAATCTTTAAAAGTACTAGCTGAAACATTTTTCACTGAACAAAAAAATGGAAAATTTTTCACAGAACAAAACAAAATGGACAATTGTGGATAAATCACAATTTTATTTTTAAAGTGGAAATACAGGTGGAAATGTTAAAACCATTGCCTTAATTATACAGTTTTGACAAAGCCCTATTTAAACTGACCTAAAATTACTCCCCTTTCACTAAACAGCCCCCAGCCAGTTGCCAGTATAGTCATCAGCCCAAGAGGGGGGCCAGAGGCCAGTCTTTTCAGGTATCCAGTCGTCCACAGCTGTATCTCCAGTATCATACTTTGTTACAGACT
Source organism: Pleurodeles waltl (assembly GCF_031143425.1). Lineage (NCBI taxonomy): Eukaryota > Metazoa > Chordata > Amphibia > Caudata > Salamandridae > Pleurodeles > Pleurodeles waltl. Next base: position 882,972,818 of record NC_090437.1, read on the forward strand.
GCAGCCCTAAACGGACCAGATGAAGGGGGTTGTGGGACAATTCACTAGCTTCGTCTCTCACAAGGACCTTTATGTACGTCCAAGGCAGTTGGAGAAACAACTGAAAAATGTCTGGTCAGTACTCTTACAGTATATTGTTTAAAGGTTAACGTCAAGGATAAACCCTTCACATTCATCCTCACTAGCTTGGTGGTCCACAAAGAAAAATGTAAATATCTGTTTTCCAGTGCATTATTGTTTTCAGCGTCTTCCTAAGGGCTTTGTCGTGAAACTAGTACGCTTCTACTGACTGGTATGTCAGTTATGTCTGTCACTTGTGTGACATTGTAGATTTATTTGGGTGTTTTTCTCGTTGGGGGCCCCTACGGCCCTGCACACCCCCCTCTTAAATGACGGTTGAGACAATTATCACAAACACATTGGGCCTGATTACGACCTTGGCGAATGGGATACTCCGTCACAAGCTGATAGATATCCTGTCCGTATCACAAGTCCGCCGTATTACAAGTTCCATTATATCCCATCCGCCAAGGTCGTAGTCAGGGCCTTTGTCTGTTTAGAAGAGTACCCTTGCTTGCTTTCAAAGACTATGCTATGTACCATGTACGAAGAGCCAATGCCCATATGCACTCTAAGTATCAGTAGCCTACTACATACATTTCACACCTTGTAACTGGTGTATTTCCTTCTCCATTGTGAGAGCTACACTATTGTGATTTGTTGCAATCTGCTAAGAAAATTAGGCTTAATTGTAAACGTTTCCCAGCCTCACAGAAATGTTCCGTGTGCCATGAATGTTGCAATAGCTGAGAGCGCTTTTGGCTTATCTTACGACTGAGCAAAATATGCATAGAATACCAACAAATCTTTTGTGCAGAATCCAGCCCAATCTTTCCATCTATCCCATGGCCAGTGACAGCTGCACTTCATCAGTCAATCGAGGCCAGGACTTGCCATGTTGTCACAAGCCCAAGAAGTCTCAAGGTTAGATTCTCAGTCACAGCGATTGGATCCAGTTTCAAGATCAGAGACATTTTTCTCAATCCCCTCTGTGTCTTCCTGAAACTACTGCCTTATGTTGTCACTGCCCTAGGCTCCTCCACCAGGAGAAGAGCAGGTTTACTCCATGAAAAGGTGGAAGGTCAGTTTATTTTCATAAGTATGTCCCAGGGCCTGTTTTAAATTGTATTTAGACAACTTTCACAAACGTCTGTGGTTTGGGCTTTGTATGCTTTTCATGTACTCGTTTGAATATTTAACAGGGACTCGATTAGTATACATTTCCAGGCAATAACCGTTCTAAAATGATGGGAGTGAAAAATGGAAATTGAAAGCAGAGCACGATTTCAACAAAAGCCAAAAATATATGGCATGGTGTATTTATGCTTATCTTTGCTACAGAAGTACAGAATTTAGTGCATTAGTCCAGTCTCTGGAAGAGGCTAGCAGTCTTGAAAGCTTAGCTGAGAACACTTCTCAAAATCTTTGTTCATGTTTTAGCTTTGACAAAGATAATAGATCAAAAACTCTGATCAACTTGCAGTCAGGGCCAGTATCTCTTATGTGATAGTTACCACTAACACTCACTAACATAGCCCATGACTGACCCATCATTAATGCCTAAGTGCTGGTCACTGAGTGAAGTAATTAGCTGCCATTTAGGTTGTCAAGGAACATCACATTATTTATCACTAAATTCGTATTAATTATTGTATTTCATAGGGTTGCACTTTGCTTTCACCTTGTGCCATGAATGGGCCATGTAGGTGATCCAGCACTATGGATCCATCCACCAACGGTATTCTTTCTGAGAAATGTTCATGCAATTGTGCACTGATGTTTCAATTTCTGAATTCTACCTGTAAGGGTGGCTTCGGGTCAAAAAGAACTCGGACAGCAATGCTGCATTTGATCTCAGTCATGGCAGTCTCATTGAGCCTAGTTGGTGATCCCATAAGACTGCTCAAATGTTACTTTCATGGAAACAGGTTGTCTATTTACAGGAGCAAACTTTCTCCCTAGGTGATTTGTTGGGTCCATGACACTCATAGTTTTCTAGGGTACATAATCTGTTGCTTACCAACTACATATTTCTGCAACAATGTATTTCCCTTCTTTATGGTGACTTGCATGCACCATGTTTTATGACAACTTTTCCCTGCCATAAAACAATTTCTGCATCTTTCTCTGTGCTACAAAACTGTATCTGTGTTTGCAGGTTCCAGGTGTATAGAAACGTTTTAGTGCCTGATCTAGCTTCCATGGCAGCAATGGAGCAGTAGGTGTCTCCTAATTCCACCTACATTCTGTAGGAGGCGAGCACATATCCTTTTCTTTCAAACTTACCAAACACATAGACTGTGACTAAAAAGCCTAGAGCCACAGAATTGGCTGCATCTTACCATTATGATACTGCCCAAGAAAGAGTGTTTTCCCTTGAGTTTGAGTGATGAATGCAGCTGTGAAGACCATAGCATCATTACGACTCCTCGCTGCACGTCCGATGGGGAAATAAATAATGTCTGCATAGCTGCGCTGCAGGCCTATATGTTATGCACAACAGGGGAAAGGGCATGCCTTGCTGGGACCACAATGTCCTGCTACATGAGTGCATTCAATGTAATTTCATTGTGGACATTTCTTTGCATATGCTTCTATTACTTTACATTTCCACTGAATTGATTTCCATCGAAGTCTGCCGTCCTCGCCTATCTTCATTAATATTTATCTTCATCTCTCTCTACCCTCCACCGTTTTTCATGGTGCCTTTGATTGATGTGCATTTTCAGGGATATTAGGAGTCATGGGGGAGTGGAAGTAGGAATTGGTTCCCAAGAGTCTCTCATGCACCGGCCCCTCCAAGTAGGCTGGAAGAAACCAGGTGGTTGAAAGATAGAAGTAATAGCATTACTACTCCGTGGCAGTGAGTTCTCCCACCACTGAGGAAGTATTTTGATGGGTTATTTGTCTAGTTGTTTTGTTAGTGGTGTAAATAATCAGCTGAAGTTAGCTCTGTGAAGAATAGGTGCATGTCAAGGAACCATATGCAAGTATCATACACAAGTGTGTTGAAATGGCTGCTTACACAGTCATGCCACCCATAATGTTTACATATCCCCTGGCAGCCCTAACTGGCACATGTAGCTTCTAATATTGCATGTATGTGCACGCTAAACAGATCAGCCTCTTATGGGACAGTGTGGGCTCTTTCTTTTTCAGAAGTCCCTTCATGTTGCTGTCCAACTTTATAAACATCTGTGAGAAAAAATGAAAGCTTCTTATATCTGGAAGCAGTGGGTGTATCCACCCCAGTGCTCTAGCTCCCTGTTGTGGACCAGCAGGGGCACAGGTAGCAGCTGGACTGTGTGTCCAAGAAACAGTTCCCTGAAAGCAGGATGTTTTAAACCAAAGCTCCAAAGTCTCTTTCTGGCAATTTTGGTAAAAATTGCTACATTTTACAACAAATTTAGTATATTGATCGGAAGACCAGACTCTTAAGATAAAACGCGGGATGTAGTTGGGACTATTACTGACTCCGTAGTTGACAAAATGTATTAGATATTAATTGAAGGCAATCGTGAGGGGTTCAGACCTATAGTCTCCATGAAGTGCTTCTAAACATATTAAATGTTCTTATTGGTTTCTGATTGAAAATCCAAAATTTGAAGAGTATTTCTATATTAATTTCTGAAACAGCACAATTGAAAATTACAGGTCACCTTCCTCTTTCCTATGGGTTGCTATTGACTTCTGCTATCTTACTACTTTCAAAGTAGAGCAGACTTCTTTCCTTTAAGAACGTTTCAGGAATCCTATAAAGTGCCCTACGAGAACTAAATTGTTGATATGATGATTTCTTGATCTTCATCAGAGATATCCACATGAACATTTTAAAAATTGCTAGTAAAAAACATTCGGTGGAGCATAAACCAGCGGTTTTGGAGAGAGAGAGTCTTAAAATTCCATGCCTTACAACTTGGAAGTCATTAGATTTTTTAGGAAGCCTAAATTGGAGAGCAAATAGTTGCCATGACAAAATATGTCAGTCGGTAGTTGCCTCAGGTGCGCCATGGACTCCGGATTTACATGTTTTTGTACCTGAGAGCTCAACTGAAAGAATAGTTTTGGCACAGGGCGAGCAGGGGCAGACTTGGGTAGACAGTGAAGAGAAATAAGCTCATTGTCTGCCAGAGTAAGAATAGATGTGAGGCTTCAAAACTGGAAGTCATCCTTTAAATACAGTGCAGGCTGCGGAATTACCTTACTTCCTTGCTCATTTGTTTGCATTGTTTACTTTCTTTGGGATTAAATTATTTTTAAATGGGTTTAAGTGAAGCACCACACCCAGAGGTATTTGTAGGCCTTAATTGAAGGGTCCCTGGAATAAAGCTCAAAGAGGCCCAGCTGGTCTACCAGAGTGGGAGAGGATGTGCTGGTACGGCCAGGGCTGCCGACTTGGGAAATGGAAAACCAGGTTCAAGCCTCGGCGGCCACTGAACATCCCGTGCATTTCAATGAAAGATCGGCTGCAGCCAGTTTGACAGTGATAATCTGGTGTTACACATTTATGTTGTTTAATTCCTGAAAGAATGAGTTTGGAACACAAGTAGGGAAGGGAGGGTGTTGTGGGCATTTGTTCCTGGTTTGCTTCCTTCCCCGTAAGCAGCATCGAAGCCCTATACATTGTGTGCATTGTGCTGTGAGACAAAAGGTTTGTAGGTTAAAGGAACAGTCAGTGAACTGTATCCTTCGTTTCTTGTTTTGTTTCGCCAGGAAGTTTACCTCACAGGAAGGCTTGCGCTATCTGTAGAGGGCGGGTGGAAGGGCCCCGACGGCATGGAGTCAGGGGGGACATTTGCGTGCCTCCTCTGCTGAGCCAGGGAGGTCAGACTCGCACAGTGCCCAGGCCTGGTGCTTTGTGGGCCCGGACAGCAAACATTGGGAGCTCGAGTTGCACCGTCTGCACGGAATAAAGCCCCGTGTCAGGGCCTCTTCTGAAAGCACAACTGCTGTTTCCATGGACCGAGCTCATAAACAGAACTCGTGAAATGGGATAAGGAAGAAAGGAGGCTTCGAAGGGGCATGGGACTCGCAGCCGCCCGGGGTTCCTTTCTTCTTCGTTTCTCAGACAGGAGTTTTACTTTTGGCCTTGTGGTGTTTTGTGGCACAGCAAATATCTGCTGCGGGTACCTCAGTGATTAGCATTTGGGTCCAGCAATCCTGCCCCTTTCTCTGGCCCTTCTGAGAAGCGAGTGGCCAGGAAGGGACCAGTGACACATGACTGAATCAACTCCCCTTTCTGTTGTTTAATTTTGAGTGTGTTTTATTATGTTGAAGCAAGGAGTCGGGTTTCATAGCCTTCAAACAAGAATGATGGATGCACACGATCACACCACTACCAAGCTACCCAAGGAAAAACAGTGAACGTCATTTGTCGGATGTACATTGGGACAGGTACACGTTCATTGGGTTGTACGTTGGGTCGGATGCTCAACGCAAATGGTGATAAAAACAAAAATAATGTTTGTAAGTTTCCATATATCATCTTCCTTAGTAGAATAAAATGTAAACACAAAGGACAGTCAGCAACTTTGTTCTTATGCTGAGCTTCCAGCGATAGATTCAAATCTCTGGTATTTATTGTTGGCATGACAGGCAAATGAAAACCCTGATTTTTCACTTCTGTGACATCAGCGCAGGGAAGTGACTTCTTTCTTGGTTTACCATCATCGGTGAAAGGGTGGGCACTAATGTGCGGCTCTTTAGGGCTCTCAGAGACCCAGACGTGGGGACTGAATCAAGGATCTCAAACCACCATCTCACCTGCTGTCCAGCATCTCCTTCTGGTATCCATAAACCCAAGGGAAGTGGGGAATGACACGTGATGTTATTTGCTGCCACAGAGGCGCCTGCTCTCATCTCTTTCCTAGAGCACATGACTTTTGTGGAGACTGAGGGATGGAAGTTCCTGAGGAAGGTGAAGGTTCACTTGGAGGCTATAAAAGGGAGAGGATGGCAGGTAGCCAGATATTTTCATTCTAAAGAGCTGTTAAAGGAAGGTTGGTGGGATCACCTGGGAGAGGTGGTGAAGGGATGCTAGTTCTTTGCATTTAGCTGTATGCTACATGTGGTCTAGTGACTAGAGCTAATTATTCTTGAACCTGCGGACCTTGATTCGAATCCCAGCCTCAGCACTAGGGTCCATATTGTGTGATTCTGGATAAATCACTTGGGGTCTTATTTAGAGTTTGGCGGATGGGTTACTCCATCACAAACGTGACAGATTTCGCATCCGCTGTATTATGATCTCCATAGGCTACAATGGGATCGTAATAGGGAAGACGGGATATCTGACACATTTGTGACAGAGTAGCCTCCTCTGCCAACCTCTAAATCAGGCCCTTAATTGCTATGTAATCTCACCGTGCCTGCTACAATGTAAATCCAAAATGTGTGAAATGCGATGTCATTGTGTAATTCCCACTTGTTTTAAAGAATTGGGACTGTCATCCAACACCCCACATAATGTACAGAGCTCCGTTGTTAGATTTGTCTGCTGTATAAATACCAATACATACAACCATAAATGGGAAGAGGTAGGGAAACCTTGGGGACGGGGGAGTGGAATGGAAGATGTCTTGTTTATCTCCTCTGTCACAGGGATCCTTGTGGTCATTTTACTTAGAAATGCGAGTAGATGAGCTTTACACAATGTAAATTTGTAGAGGGGTAGCTATCACTAATGGGGAGCTTTCCACCTCTGTGTTCCGAGGCACTGACAGCTTGAGCGTCACACACCACAACAGAAAACAACCCATTTATTGGTACCACCACCACTATAATTCTATATATTTACAAAGTTTTTAACAATCTTCAGACAGAAGAGATTGAGTACTAATGTGAAAAAGGCTCCCTTGCATGAGGATAGAAATCAATGGAATGCTTTCTGTTTCATAAATACAGGGTAGGGTGAAGCACCAATGCTCAAGCTCCTATGTTAAAGAAAAGGAGGTTCGTCAAGCTTGGATTTTAGGTCTTCTGATTCTTTTTTTTTCAGATTTCTTGAGTTACTATGGGTTATTGCTCCTTCCTGGTCTGGTGCCACCCTTGTATGTTAGGCGCTGATTGGTCTTAAAAGAGAGAATGCAACTCACCCAGCTGATCAGACAACTCTGGTTGTTGTCTGCTACGCAACCTATGCAAAGGCTGCACTGAGCTAGTATGTGTAACATTCCCTTTAACAAACATGACACCGCTTTAAGCAAAGCTTCCACATTGAGACTGTGGCACTAAGGGGGTCATTCTAACCCTAGCGGTCCAAGACCGCCAGGGCTAAAATGACAAGGGCACCGCCAACAGGCTGGCGGTGCCCCGCTGGGCATTCTGACCGCGGCGGTTTGACCGCGGTCAGAAGTGGAAAACCGGCGGTCTCCCGCTGGTTTTCCACTGCCCATTTGAATCCTCCATGGCGGCGCAGATTCTGACAGCCCATACCGCCATCCTGTTCCTGGCGGGCATGGCGGTATGGGTTGTCGTGGGGCCCCTGGGGGCCCCTGCAGTGCCCATGCCAATGGCATGGGCACTGCAGGGGCCCCCGTAAGAGGGCCCCACAAAGAATTTCACTGTCTGCATTGCAGACAGTGAAATTCACGACGGGTGCCACTGCACCCGTCGCACCTTCGGAGCCGGCGTCCTCGTGGGAAGGTAGTTTTGCACTGGGCTGGCGGGCGGCCTTTTGGCGGTCGCCCGCCAGCCCAGTGCAAAACCCAGAATACCCTCAGCGGTCTTCCGACCGCGGAGCGGTATTTTGGAGGGGGAAGTCTGGCAGGCGGCCTCCGCCAGACTTAGAATCACCCCCTATGTCTCCACTTGAGAAAAAAAAACATTTTTATTGTTTATTCTCAATGAGAATAGACTGGGATCGCTTTTTTGCACACAAAAACCCCTCCAGTTAAGAGGAAAACACATAATTTCTCGTACAAATGATTTTACATCCTGAAAATACTACATATAACAATATCATAACAAAGTGATCAATCAGTATGATGGCAAAATGTGTGAATTGTTTATAACATTTGTATTGTATTTGTGCCGTGCAAATAGATATAAAAACACATTTACTTCCTTTCCTTTTCCTACTCGATATGCTCACTTAAAACAAATCCAGCTCTGCCGAGATTGTTTCTTTTTTAGGATTGCTACCCAGCAGTTTTGCAATTATGCATTACCGCCTGTGCAATAGAATTAGGGTTAATGTTATACCACCAGAGTTCTTATTGTGAGTTCTTACAAATGCAGTTAATAGTTTAACATTTTTGCTGCTTTAGGTTGCTAAGTAAATACGACCAAGAGAAAATCTACTGCAGGGCAGTAGAAATACCACCACCAAATGACACGTGTCATCTTCAGCGGACATAGGGCCACTGCTGGACAAAATAGGTCTGCCTCATCGCCAAAGGTTTAGTGAAGTAACCAATGCTTCATGCTGTGGACGTTTAGTCTTACACTTTTTAGGATAAGCTTCTCTTATTTTGGGAGAAATCTGGTGGTATAACAGGCCCTGACCACCTTTTCTTCAGAACAAATACTTTCAGCAGGTCGACCACTTGCTTATGATAGAACATCTTTCTTATGTCTCTAAGTTGTCTGCTCTTGACTTGAAAGCTTTCCTCTGGTGTTTGTCCCGCGTAAGAGCATTTCGGGCTCGCAGTGTTCTGATTGGCTAAGTTGTATCCTTACTCTGCACACTCGAGTGAGTCCTTTATATTTGTTGTTAGACACTCCATTGGGATGCTGTGTTTCCTTGCTGTCTTGTCCTTTTCCTCTTCAGGTGAAGCCAGACCATTTAAAGCTGAGACCAATTAGCTTTGCCTGTGCTTGTTATGATTTACCTACCGCTAGGACAACAGAGCTGAGGAGGAAGGTGAGGTGGTAGGGAATTCTGCAGCAGTCTCAAGAATAACAACACTGTAAAGTTGTTATAATAGGACATTTTCGATGCCACAGGAAAATGATTATCCTTTTCGGAGGTCTATGTTGGTATAATTTAATGATGGAATGATTACTATCTACCATAACTGCCCATAATGAAGCAATGATCTCTTGAAATAATGGATTTGTGATAATCATGTTTATCTCATAAACGCATTTATAATGTGTGCATGGATTTATTGTGTGTGTGTGTGTGTGTCCGTGCGTGCGTGCAGTTCAAAGATTTCTTAATTGAAGTGTTTATCAATTTTAGCCTTCTCCTCTTCATACCCATGCCCTAGCACAATTTTCACATTATTTATTTTTTGCACATTCTTCACTGAGTGCCACAACAACTTTTTATTGTTGAGAACTGCTTGTGAGTGGTCTAACAAAAAGCTATTTCTCAACTTTTTTTGTGGATTTATGCCTGTGCCTTGCTCTGTGCGCCCACAGGCCTCAGCTGAATCATGCACATTTGTATCTTAGCCAGAAACAGGACACTGCCTATTAAAATCCGGTTCCTCCACCCCCCACGGCCGCTGAATCGACCCAGAGTTGCGCTCTCTTGGCCTACTTGGCACCCCTTGCATGCCTACCCTTGTTGCACTCTTCCAGTTAATGGTGCTGTTAGTCTCTTATGATACACTAAATCATGGTTGATGGCTTTACTGTTGATTTGTAATGGAGGTGGTGTTTCTGTTTATGTTTCAGGGCTTTTGTTCTAATACAGGAACCCTACCTGATATACTTAGATTTCAACGAAGCTACTGGTGGAAAACAGGAAAGCTGAAAAGTCATTCGCCTAAGGGCAGATTAAAAGGCTCTCCACCATCAGCCTGTGCAAAAGCCTGCGCCTACCTGATGCTCTCTTAACCATCTGGCCTACGTTTGTTTCGGAAATGTTTTAAGTCATGGGCAAAGTGGGCTCTGGCCCAGGACCCCGGCCTTTCAGGGGGCCCCGTGATAGAGCCGCTGTACTCTGCAGGAAGTCTTGCCCTGATGACCTTTAATAATTCTCAAGCATATTGTCTTAAATACCGCTTTCCCTTAAGTTGTTTTTAATGTGAGTGATCTGGGAGCATCTAGCTGAATGAAGACCAGGATCTGATCGTATTTGCCTTTTAATATCACCGTTGTTTTATATATCAGTGGAAGCATTAGAAAAGTTTAAATCCAATTTGATCTGACCCTTAGATATATTTTCCCTAAGCTAGGAGACCAAGTATTTTCTAGAGCTCTATTTTCATCATAGTAACAATCTATTTACCTGGCATGAGTGACCATGGTATGTGCATTTAGGTAGGAAAGACACCCCACTAAATCATATGTGTACTGTACTGACTTGTATTGCTTCATACCGCATGTGGCATCTCACTGGATTGGCCTGCAATTCTCTGATGATTAAACATTAGTGGCATGGATTAGAATGAAGAATATGCTGGCATTAGTATATTCGCTTCCCAGAGAGGTGAAGGTTCCACTGCACCCCAATTATGACTATGTATAATTACCAAGTGGGGGGCAGAGTTTCCATTTTCCTTGCTTGTATTAAGACCTGAGGAACCCTTGCTGCACCACTGAGAATACTAATGCTTATGAGACAACTGTACTACTACAACATCATAGTAAATTGTAGGTACCATGTATCTTCTTGAATCTTAGCCTATCTTGCATCAAATGAATAGCTTAAAGGATAAAAGGAAAACTATTGTCTTATGAATAGAGTTATTGATTATACTAAAACAGAGGAGTTAGGACATGACATACTTGGACAGTGTTTTAGAGATGTTCTAACAGGACAGAAAGCGCCCCATGAGAAGCATAAGAGAACCTCTTTCCTTGCTCCATAGTGTCCGCAGTCACATCTCCTATGCAGCCTCTCTCAAGTAGATGTATTTAACTGCACATGCAGAGTCGTGAGGAAGGTGGATAGATCTATGTGACTGGGCCCCTAGCAGGGCAAAGTAACCACGTATAAGGCAGTAGCTGTCTACAGAGGGTTCAGAGGGTTAGCCTCAGCACTTTCCAGGCCTAGCATGGCCTGGTCTTAGACACTAGGATTCCAGAGCCTGCCATAGATCGTCTAGGTGTCAGCTTCACTGAAAGCTCCCTTGCAAAGCAATGGAGTGAGAAAGAGCAAGTTGAAACACCTTCCATTTAACATACAAGAGGAGGTTCATGACCATGTTGAGGAACAAGGCCGAATGCTGAGTTTCTTTATATGGCCCTTGTAATGCATGGTCACACTATCACCCTTCCCGCAAACCGTTCAAATCTAAGGTGTCTTGCTCTTTCATATGAAAGAGATAGTATGTTTACAGACATAAAGTATAAAGGTAGAATCTATAATGCAAAATTAAACAATCCAAAAAGCAATTAGTAATATGTTGCAAAACCATAATATAATCAGTTTAATGTAAATCATATTACAAATGCTGTAGTTCAGAATGTGTAGAAACATGCAGAGGTTCTATCTTTCTTGCAATAACCTATAGTATGCGGAAAAAATAAACATGTTGCTATGAATAATTCCTATGTGCTGATCACTGTTCAGTTTAGAAAAACAAAAGAACGAAAAGCCAGTTATTTCTTTCGCTGCTTAAACTGCAGCTGTGACTGTGCTTTCTGACCTGCCTTTCAGCATGACTGCTGGCTCTGGCAGAAGACATTATGACTTCGCCACTCAGCTGTAATAAGTTATTACAGGTGAGCAGTTCATTTATTAAAGGTGACTAGCGGCGAAGCAACTCGACTGTAAAAAGGAATTTATGGATGGCCTGTTTAACATAGGTATTACAGGCTCCTGTGGTATAAATAAATATACACATGTTCTTGATACGTTATGTGTCTGCTTTCTGCGAGCAGAAAAATATGCCATTTTCTTTTCACGTTTAGTTTTCCTAAAGAACATGCAAACAAGAAGGGGTGGTAACTCTCCAGGAAAGATAAGGGCATACTCATTCTTCTAAAATGTTTGGAAACACCCCATCTGAGGCTCACTGAATTATGAATTATATCCACGTGCCACTCAGTGCCTCGCTGAAACAAAGCTTTCGAAACCGCTGCACAGGTGAGAACCGAGGCAGAGTTTACCCCAGAGTACCACTGCCTGAAAAGTACTTTTTCACTGCAAACACACTGTTTCTTGTGCTTCCTCTTGCGTTAGGTGTCCCATCTGCTTTTTATAAAGCAAAGCGATGCTGAAAAAGAGCATTAAAATGAAGGTATAGTGAGAACCTAAACTTTGGTACACTGTGCAGGCCTGGGCAAGTACACCTCTTTAAATATTAGATCAACACCAGCGTCTCTAAGTGCAGCAAATAGACCCGAGTGTTCCTAAAATGCTGTCAACATTGACATGTTCATGCATTACAGCAGATGAGAGGAATGCACAAGGATGCGCTTAGTGCTGTCTGTGTAGGCCCAACTTTCCTTTTTCCCTCGTTTGGTGCCTATATTTTACTGCAAATAAGGAATCTGCAGTCCTCTTGGTGCTTTTGGTTTAAGTGTTTCATCTTAGGATCTAGGTGCATCTCATCTTACGTCGTATTCTCACCCCTCCCTGGCTCGATAGTAACATAGGTCTGCTTCAGAGAGGCGCCTTGTCATACTGGTGTAGGGCCCCTTTGGAACTACTCCTGTTAAAGGCGAGCCTGCACCTTTCTGCAAAACCGTCAAAGACTTCTACTTTAACCAGTGCTACTAGTTCCCCAGGCCTTAAATAATGTTACTCTCTCAATACGCCGTTCCTCCACACTGCACCCTAAGTCAAGTACCCTCTCACCCTTTAATCTGCTCACCTCGTACAATAGTGCTATCTGGTTCCATCATTTGTGCTGTAAGAGTTAGAGCTGCAGGTATTTATGAGAAATGCATTTTCTTCAGTGTTAATTAGGTGATACCCATTAAGAGGTAAGTCACAGGACTGCTTGTTAACAAATAATATTTTTCAACTGTACACGATCACAGCTCTCATATATCTCTTGTATCTTGAAATTTTGAAACCTAACTTCTGAACTTCCTAATTTTCCTCTCTTTGGTTTGCATAATGTTTGCATTACCCTAAGCGTGTTGGTTTACCGGTACTGGTTTCATGGTGCGCACACAGACTTATAGCTACACCTCTCGGAGCTCCAATGTAAGAGAAACAGGTGTCGGAGGCTGCTTTACCCGAGGTAGCAGGAAGAGTGATTGACAAATCTACCTGCTGAAATTATCCTCACGTGTGTCCGCTTATCACTTTCCGTCTTTGCATGGATAGTATTTTTTTAAAATACATTTCCCTAGGTTCAGCCCAAAACAGACATTTGACGAGACAATTGATAACTCTGATGGTGGGTCACTAAAATGTTTTTTTGTGAACGCTCTCCACCAAAACCTGGGGCGTCCCAGTTACCTCCTCGGCCTCCGACTTTTTATCTCGCAAGTAAACAATGTTGAGGCATGCTGACAGATTGTGTTGGTTAATGCTTGCCATGAACAGCTTAAGAACAAATTGAAGAAAGCTTGAAAGTACTTCAACTTGTCTACTCTAACTTGACCTGGCTAGCTTTCAGGCCCTAACTTCAGCAACATACAGTGAAACGGAATGGCCCCTTAATTATAAAACCTGCGCTGTAGGCATAAACCAATGACACTGCACTTTGTGTTGGGTGGAAAATCAAGTAACTGAAGGCTCATTTTCCAAATAGGTGAGTTTAGTGTGATGACCTTGTCACACGCAGGAACGCATAACTAAGAACCACTAGAATGCGTGCAAGTTCACTGGCCAGCAACACCTTGGGACGGGCTTAGATGCAAGGATTTTCAGTGCCTCAGGTATAACAATGTTCTTCAGTGTAAGCTGACTTTTTGAGGTCATTTGTCACACATAGAATTATAAATGGGTAACAGTGAATTACAGGGATGTTTTTCTCCGGGGGAAGGGGTGGTGCATTCCTGCCAAGTAACGCGCATCAGTGGTTAGACCATGGATACTCGCAAACATTTCCTGAGGGGCCACGAGCTATGGGTTGTGGTGTGCCTGAGGGCCATATTAATGGCAACACGATGGGAGTTGGGCTTTGTGAGGGTTGAGGTGGGCGTAAGGGAAGCAAACCGCATACCTGATGTGGTCAATGAGCCATGGAGTTATTTTGAGGGTTCCGTTCCATACTGCCTCTAAATTAAGCCCTTATACTCTAGACGTGTCATAGATTTTATTCATAGGTATTCTATATCTTAATTGCTATCCCTATACCGCCCCTTTCTGCTTAGGACTGCTACATTGGGAGGGGCAAGTGTTAAAAGGAAGGGACTTGACTATTGAATTGAAATAAAACAGAAATGCACAACGTGAAGACAGAAAATCTAGGGTAATTCCCGGCTTCCCCACTTGACCCAATTATGTGATCCTAGGCAAATGCCTAATTTCACTTTCCCTCCTTTTTCTTCATTATTACATATAAAAGCACCTTGAATACATGAGTTCAGGATATATACTACACAAACCTCTAGTGTTTGATTTAATAAACTATTATGTTGTCCATGTACAGGGAGTGCAGAATTATTAGGCAAGTTGTATTTTTGAGGATTAATTTTATTATTGAACAACAACCATGTTCTCAATGAACCCAAAAAACTCATAAATATCAAAGCTGAATATTTTTGGAAGTAGTTTTTAGTTTCTTTTTAGTTTTAGCTATGTTAGGGGGATATCTGTGTGTGCAGGTGACTATTACTGTGCATAATTATTAGGCAACTTAACAAAAAACAAATATATACCCATTTCAATTATTTATTATTACCAGTGAAACCAATATAACATCTCAACATTCACAAATATACATTTCTGACATTCAAAAACAAAACAAAAACAAATCAGTGACCAATATAGCCACCTTTCTTTGCAAGGACACTCAAAAGCCTGCCATCCATGGATTCTGTCAGTGTTTTGATCTGTTCACCATCAACATTGCGTGCAGCAGCAACCACAGCCTCCCAGACACTGTTCAGAGAGGTGTACTGTTTTCCCTCCTTGTAAATCTCACATTTGATGATGGACCACAGGTTCTCAATGGGGTTCAGATCAGGTGAACAAGGAGGCCATGTCATTAGATTTCCTTCTTTTATACCCTTTCTTGCCAGTCACGCTGTGGAGTACTTGGACGCGTGTGATGGAGCATTGTCCTGCATGAAAATCATGTTTTTCTTGAAGGATGCAGACTTCTTCCTGTACCACTGCTTGAAGAAGGTGTCTTCCAGGAACTGGCAGTAGGACTGGGAGTTGAGCTTGACTCCATCCTCAACCCGAAAAGGCCCCACAAGCTCATCTTTGATGATACCAGCCCAAACCAGTACTCCACCTCCACCTTGCTGGCATCTGAGTCGGACTGGAGCTCTCTGCCCTTTACCAATCCAGCCACGGGCCCATCCATCTGGCCCATCAAGACTCACTCTCATTTCATCAGTCCATAAAACCTTAGAAAAATCAGTCTTGAGATATTTCTTGGCCCAGTCTTGACGTTTCAGCTTGTGTGTCTTGTTCAGTGGTGGTCGTCTTTCAGCCTTTCTTACCTTGGCCATGTCTCTGAGTATTGCACACCTTGTGCTTTTGGGCACTCCAGTGATGTTGCAGCTCTGAAATATGGCCAAACTGGTGGCAAGTGGCATCGTGGCAGCTGCACGCTTGACTTTTCTCAGTTCATGGGCAGTTATTTTGCGCCTTGGTTTTTCCACACGCTTCTTGCGACCCTGTTGACTATTTTGAATGAGACGCTTGATTGTTCGATGATCACGCTTCAGAAGCTTTGCAATTTTAAGAGTGCTGCATCCCTCTGCAAGATATCTCTCTATTTTTGACTTTTCTGAGCCTGTCAAGTCCTTCTTTTGACCCATTTTGCCAAAGGAAAGGAAGTTGCCTAATAATTATGCACACCTGATATAGGGTGTTGATGTCATTAGACCACACCCCTTCTCATTACAGAGATGCACATCACCTAATATGCTTAATTGGTAGTAGGCTTTCGAGCCTATACAGCTTGGAGTAAGACAACATGCATGAAGAGGATGATGTGGTCAAAATACTCATTTGCCTAATAATTCTGCACTCCCTGTATAATAACAACTCTGACCACCCAGAGGGTTGCACATGGCAACTGACTTAACCCTTAGTTCACTAGTGGCATTGTTTTTAGAGTATAAGGAGACATGAATATTTCCACACTTATTTTTTTGAAGGATCAGTTATAGGTCCAATACTTCTGAGTATACTTATCTGATGTAGTAAAGTGTAACGCTTTTGCATGTTAATGACATACGCTTTTTGAATTTTGAAGAGACTTTACCTTTTATGTTTGTTGCAGGATGTATTGAAAAATGAATGTGTTCCTAAGCATAAGTTTTGCAGGACACCTTATCTGCTTCTTTTCTTTTACTTGAGTTAGCCTGTAAATAAACACTTTCCTGTCTGTTTAATGTATTTTTGAAAGTTAGTTCTTTCTGAAGTAAACAGCAGCCCAATGCAGTCATTCAGCTGGGGGCCACATGTGAAGGTCAGGAGGGCCCCATGCGGCCCCCGGTCCGTACTTTGAGTACCACTGGGTTGGACTAATGCATTGTAGTGCTGGTGTCCACATCACCACGCGAAAATGCTTCGTCACGTTAAACTAGCTCCTAGCAGCCTGCTGAGGCACTACAGGAGGCTGACTCTATGGGCTATAATTTACAACCAAGCAGTCGGCTCGTGCTGTGGCTCAGGTCGAGGAGTGGTGCTCCCAGGTCTCCCAGCTATGTGTAACACTTACAATGCACACTTAGGTAAAACATAAGCTGGGGCCTACACCCAAAGCGACAAGGATCCAGATTCACACATTACCAAAAAATGTGACAGGCTCCGGACCAAGCCACATGTGGGTCCCCTGCCTTTTTTTCAGACCTGTTCCAGCCCAGTTGTTTGTGCTGTAGCACTCACAAAGGAGCGCTGTAGCAGGGGAATGAGCGTTATGTGAAACAGAGTGCCAGTAGCACCCAGTGTCCTGTCTTCTCCTTACCCGAGACTGAAGCTCACACTGAGTGAAAGTCATGGGGTGAGCAAAGTTGGTTTGCTGAACGGAAAGCTGAAGCCACATGGCAAGGAGCTGGAGTCAAGCTCCCTTCTGTGCGAGCAGCAGCAGTGAGCCAGTGTCCAACCTCTTCCCTATGTCAGGGTGCAAAGCTGTGAGTTCACTTAAACAGTGCAAAGATTCTGACCCAGTAAAAAATGTTTGAAAAAGCCTTTAGGGTTATTAGGTGCATCTAGGTGGTATTTTGCAACTTGAGCGTCATGCAAAGGTGAACAAAAATATAAATGCATTAAAACACATTTTGGTTTTGGGATGACCATGCCAAAAGAGTAAAGTTGTCAATAAAAGTAAATGATGCACTGTATATATTGTTTGTCAGAAAGCGAAATGGTCATCCCTGAATGTCTGTACTCCTTCAAGTCCATATCCCTGGTGTTCAAAGAGAGTGTCTTCAATTCCTATCCCAAAGGGAGAGTTTGAGAGATTCTATTCGTTTCATATTTAATGACATGTCATCCGCTTAGGAAAAGGTAGCTCAGTAGGTCAAGTTCTTACTGCCTAAAGCTTTTTATAATTGGAAGACCACAGGTGCCTGGCTGATTCCGTCCTTCTATTCTCTCAGATGAAGAACATGAGTACTATTGATAATGAGCTGCCTTGATGTTATTGTGAAATTTCTGGACGGTCTAGAACAGTAATTTAATAACAGGATTCGTTCTGGGAATTGTAATTTTGGTTGGCTTCTACTGTGCTGTACCAGATGGTAAACGTTTTGCTGATTGAAAAATAAATTTACAGGATCCGAATTTTGCTAACTAAACAGAGCAATTTGCAATAACTGAGCTTCTGTGTTGTTTGCATATTTGTCTGTGCATGTGTTTGTTCTCACGCATACGGACATGATGGGGAAGGGCAAACCACGACAACGCTGACAAGTCAGCCTGTGTCTTGGGTAGCTGAAGCCTTCAGTTTGTCCTTTTTTATATGAGATCTCTTTGATTTCTTGCCCGTTTTAAGGCAAATTCGAAAGCATTTACTGTGCAAAGTGAGTGTTCAGAAATATTTATGCTATGTCATGGTGATAACTGCTTTATTCCATTCATGGGCTAGCGTGTCACTCAAAGTGTCACACATATGGCCTTAAAATGTCACACATAAGTATATCTAGAAACTGGAAATGTCATACATAGGCAAACTGAAAACTTGGCAGCTATGGTTCTGCCTGACATCAAATATGGAACAAGAGTGAAGCTGGAATTATCTATGATGTGACTCAGAACCTCGAGGTGAAACACATCCCTGTAATTCACTTTTTACCCATCTATAATTTTAGGTTTCTTATGGCCCCAAAAATCATCTGCACCTGCATTCTATTACCATG
This sequence comes from Pleurodeles waltl, assembly GCF_031143425.1. Lineage (NCBI taxonomy): Eukaryota > Metazoa > Chordata > Amphibia > Caudata > Salamandridae > Pleurodeles > Pleurodeles waltl. The sequence goes on from NC_090437.1 coordinate 882,991,214, forward strand.
CAGGGGCAGATGGTAATAGGAGAGCTATGCAGAACATGCCCTCTCCTCACTGACTCAAAGATGAAAAATAAATATCTTACCTACTATCTTTTACCAAAACCTACTACCCTCCCTGCCTTCCGACCCCCCTGCAGCTGTGCTTTCTGCTGTCAGTCAAAACAGACAAGCAGAGCTGTGCTAACACAGGCTCTGAGAGCCCTGCCACCTGGCCTGGAAGGCCCCTACAACACCACAATAGTTGATAGCTTGTTTTGTTATCAACTGTTGTGATGTCATAGCAAGGAGTTATGGCTTTCAGAAACTGAAGTAAATAATAGAGGCTCTGTATGAGAGCCATACATAACAAAAAGATATCCTGGTACTGAGTTTATTTATGATGGTGCAATAAGGTACCTGCCTGCAACGGCATAAACTGTAGCGCTGGCCCTGCTTATGACTACATGAAGTTTGTTCTCCCTCCCGGCTCCTGGCCTGGCTACTCTCCAGCTGTGTCACAGGGAGGTTGTATAAAGGTGTGTGTGTATGAGGGCTGCATTGTCATGGAGAAGGGATATTGTGGTACAATAACTTGAAGATAAATACTTGTGTTCTCTGGGTCTCTCTGTACTATATAAGTAAGTGAGTGTGGTCATCAGTGCACTATATCAGATTGTTTATCCATGGGTTTGATATATTTTGAGTTCCCAAAAGTCTTAATAAACCTGCCCACAGAATGTAAACTGGTTTCTTATTGCTATTCCCTGATTCATTCTTGGTATCTTGACTCAAACAGATAGGTTTCTGATAGAAGTGTATGTGGGCAATATGAAATGAAGCAAAATACAGTGCTCTTACATAAAGATCCATATCCTGATAGATGAAAGATAATAGTTTATTAATTAACATGTCACATAATTAAAGGAAATCTAACACAGAGGTTTTGTCATTTGGCATAGAAAGGAAGAAAAAATATCTATAGGCAAGAGTGTTTTAGTCATACAGTTCCTTGATAAAATGTCCAGTTGTTCTGGACTGGTACCTCCAAAACAGTTCCATGGGTGCACGTTGCAAGAAGGATCTTTACTACTCTAGTTCCACATAGTCCTTGAGATTTTTTTGCAACAGCAAAGGGTTCCTTTGTACACAGGGCCATCAGCACTCCCCAGGCACTAGGGAGATGTCACACAGAAGGAGGCAAGAACTACCAGTAGCAAAGCCAAGAGATTTCACTTTTGAGACCTATGGGCTTTGACAGTTTTATTCCAGCCAATATTTATAGGCGTGATGATGTCATCCTCCCAACATTTTGTAAGCGTTCAACATGCATGTGCTTTCCTACACAAGCTTTTTTTTACGATCCAAAATGGATTAGTATATTTAAAAAAAAAGAATGGTGCAAAGGGGCTTTTTTTTTTTTAAACGTATCATGAATGTTTTTTATTTAAATTTAAAACAGATGAGCATATTGTGAGTTGGGTGGGGGAGTTTGAAACAAAACTCCAAGTGGAGGAAAAGCAACACAAGGGAGAGAACTTGGGAACAAAAGTGGAAGCATACGGGTAAAAGAGAGCAATGTGCAGCGCGGGGGAGAAGCCCATGGAGTGAAAGAGCAACAGAAGTGTGGGTGGCAGGAGAGCAATGTGGAGGGGGGAGGAAAAGGGACATAGCTGGAAAAAAAATCCACTCTCATGGTGAGCAGAGGAACCACAGAAACAAGCCAATCAGATAGTTGGGAAAGAGGCTTTGCTCCACTGGAGGGACAAACACAAGATGGGCAGGCTGAAACCAGGAAATCTATCAAATAGGAAGCAAATAAATAAGAGTGACAGAAAAGCCAACAAATAGTACACATTGGAAGGGCTGCAAGCCCCTATATGTTCTTGGTGAACCCACAATATGTATTTTGCAACCAGACAGTTTGCACTGGAGATTCAACCTAAAATGTCCAGTTGTAACTGATCCATTTCTTTTCTTCCATGCAGCCAGAGCTCCATGCATGTCCAGGAGCTTCTGCCCATTCTGGCCACAGATGAGTAGGTCCACTGGGGCAAGCAAGCCTCATCAGCAATACCTGGACCCCTGAATCCTCGTACTTCAGAGGAGGCTAGCACCACTAGCCCCTGAGAAGCTTTTTAGTCCCAGAGATTTAATACAATCTGGAGGCAGCTCTCTTCCAGACCACTGTGAGGAAGGCAGGAAATAGTCAGTAGCAGGAAAGTCTTCTTGTCTTCTTACCTCAGTCAGCTGTTTGCCAGGAGTCACTCATGCAAGTCATTTTAACGGTTAAAAACAGTCAGCAATTGGCAGTGAGCTCCAAGTGAATTGGTAAAAAATTCCTGGACGTTCCCCTTCATCTTGTGCAGAAATGTGCCGGCTTCCGGTTCTACGGAGATGCTGCTTACAATGCAGAAACTGAAAATAGTGACATCTTTGAACTCTGGTGCCAAGTCCCCTCCTTTCCAAACTTCTCTTTAGCACGGTCTAGTTACTCTTGCCAAGGATAAAAAGTAATCATTCCTTCCCGGCCCCTCCGAGCAACATCTGTTTGATGCCCCATGTATCTTCTGCCTCTAAAGGTTTGGGGAAGTCCTCTCCTGCTTTTTCTCTTGCTCAAATGTTATGAGCACTGTAAAGACTTTTCACAAGCGGGTTTAACCTGAAATATTTGGGCCCCGTGTTTTCCCGTTTCCTGGACCGGTTTTGTGGGCTTCCTTCGAAGCGCACCTGCTGGTTGCACATCCACAGTAGTGACTAGGTGGGTCCGCAGGTGAGATCAGGCAGACTAGATTTCCAACCCTTTCACTGTGACTGCTCCTTCATTGCAGAAAGTTCTCACTAAGGACCTGAGGATTCAAGAAAATATCACCCAATATCGTAAAAAAATGAACTAATTCCACCCCTCCACCTCCTCAGCAACAGGTGAAGTCTTTCTTTCTTCTCTCTTTTGTGGCTAGTAATAAATGTCAATTTGTCTTTTTCCTTAGATACTTTACTTTCTTTACCACCCCTCACCTCTCTTTGTTGTTCTTTATAATGCACACATTAGATAGTTTTGATTTTATTATTGTTGTTGCTTCAATTGTTAGGTTATTGCTCTGACACAGTGGTCCTGACATTGGCCTATCTATAAAGCACACTGACCCCACCTCCCTGGGGGTGGGAACAGAGTTATATAAATAATCATAAAAAAATTAAAGTTGATATGATGAAGTGTCAGGTAGGGCAAACTTATTCTGAAATGACTGAACTATAAAAACAAAGTCAGGTAGGGCAAACTTATTCTGAAATGACTGAACTATAAAAACAAAATACATACAACTGAGCTCCTTTAGGGAGCTGCTGTGACCACAGAGATCAAAGTACCAGATGTCAAGGGCAAAGCATAGTAGGAACAAGGCAGAAAGAGGGATTTCCTCACAGCCCATATATTATATTCAACTAAAAAGAAATAAACACCATTATATGTGAGTTGTTGAATTATCACCATAAAGGGCTCAGTGGAAGATTTAAACCCAATATCTATAATTAAATAGGATTGCCTACATGTATTGGTTTCAACTGAAGTGGAAGAGTTAATCTATGTGAGTGATTGAGGTCAGCTATATGTTCCTTTCAACCAAAAAGACCTTATGATCGGGGGCTAACATGAAACCGCAAAAGGACCTCTGCAAGTGACAGTATTAAAGCTTTGGAGAGGAGTGGTCTCTTAGTATGTAGGAGCCGGTGCCCATATTAACACTATCCAGCAAGGTCGGTTTGTAACATTGTCCATAGTACATAGGGTCAACTCAGATGTCCTTTTGTAAGCTCGTATTACGATGCCCCTTTGTTCCCTGGTTCAAAAGGAATTATACACAGGGACTTCCGGTTTTATGGTAAAAAGTTCCTAGTGTGTTCATCCATGTTTGTTTTTCTGCCCTCGTTGGTAATTATCTTTTTTATCTTTCTTTTGTTTGAAGATATTTCCGAATGTTTTTTCACATTTATTTAACTGATAAACACAATTTCAGATGATTGTACGTTCAGTTTGCTATTTGGCAATTTGTAGCTGTACATACTACGAAATGAGGTCAAGCTGTTGTAAGAAAATGTTTGCAATTTAAGGTTTGGTTCCACTAAACATGCCAGTTTGTCTTCAGATGTTTTTATCATGTTTTGATGGAGAGTTGCACAGGCTCCTTTGCTTTACATACATTCATGAAGGCATATCTCATACATGATGTGTCCTTGAGTTCTACCAGTCACATGGGTACGGCACATTGGTACTCCTTTTTTCTTACCTTTTTTGTCCACTTTCTTCCCCATCTGTGTGTGTCCCGGAATCATCTTGAGTTTGGGAAGTACAGTGAAATCCAGAGACTCAATGCGGGGGCCTCAGGTTCATCAGTTGTAAAACAACTAACGCAGCTCAGCAAAAACGGAAGGGACTCCTCCGTCCTGGTGTGCTGGCCGGGAGTCGGGTGGTAGTGGGATGGGTTAAACGCGTGTGTGCAGCAGGCGGGCTTCTTGGTGGTGCCATGGGTCAGCTGTCCATGCTGAGGTGATGGGGCTCCTGCACACAGTGATTGACACACTGTCACTGCAACTACTCGACTCTGACACCACCCTTGTGCCTGTCTCTCCACGCACGGCGCGTGATGACCGTTCTGCGGCACGTACACCAGTAATACAGGCTGCCCGTTCGGCAGGGAGGGGCAGAGCCTTCGCACAGGAAGAGCTGCCCTTACCTGCCAAGCTCATCCATGCTCTGGACTGAAGCAGGGCCTCTCTCCTCCTTCTTTAGCTTCTCTTTGTCCAGGGCATCAGTGGTCCTCTTCTCCTGCATTCTCTTCACTCTAAAGCTGCAGTGTCCCTCTCCTACACTATCTGCATACCACCTTCAGCTCTTACTCCAGTCTGCGGACCACTCGCCTTTCTTCCACCGGTACTCTCGCCCTCCATCGTTTGTGTGCTCAAGAACCACTTTCCTACTCGTGATGCACCCTCTCTCTAGTTCTCTCCTCTAGTTAACAGTGTGTATATGTGTGCACGTGTGTAGTGTGTGTTAGAACACACAACATCTTTTCGTTATACAAAATCAAAACCTTTACCTTTGCCAATGCTTGTTTATTGGGCTTTTGGGTTGACAATATTTATGAGCAGATTGAAAATAGGTAACATTAAAGTTATTTTGCCACGAACTGACAGGATTTAAAGCACTCTTTTGTGCACTGCCATAAGGAACCAGATTTATGAGTAATACATCTAGAAACGAGGGGGAAGTGGGTCAAGATGCTTTTCTCACACTCTGCTTCATGTGCGAGCAGTGGTAAATACTAATGCTTTGAACATTTGCCATATTTCTATGGCAATTCTAATCAGCATGTAGAAATAAAGCACATTTTACTGCATAGTATCTTATTTCTGTAACTGATTAGTGTATCTGTGAAGTTTTCGAGACTACTAGCATGCTTTCCAGCTTAGACAGACTTTACTATATCATACCAGTGGTCACTGGCAAA